>NW_027554881.1:1414332-2040332 GCF_964276395.1 Gasterosteus aculeatus | reverse complement strand
AGATTAGTTAGATAGTTAGAAGTTATATTTCCCTAATCAATGTTCTCAACGTCCAAGACCTTTTTTCTGTTAAACACATTTGCACAGCGTGTACCTAAATGTGTCTTTTTCAATCTAAAGTGTCTCAACGATCCATTGGTTGTCCAGTTGAGCCTGAACGATGTCCGTCCCGGCCAGCGGCCCCCAGCACTCCCGTGGACGTGGAGGTCACGCGGAACGAGTCCCAGCTCATCAGAGCAGAATGCAGGACGGCCGTCACGGAAATGGACACAGCATGGCGGCGCATGCAAAGCGATGTCCTTCTCAAACCCACCACCTACTTCTCGCGTCCCACCGACCTCACCTCTTTCGCCCTCACTTCCCTCTTTCACCGCCCTCTCTCCTAACCAAATTCTTACCCTAGTAACCTCTGCCCGTCCGACCACCTGCCCTCTTGACCCCATTCCATCACATCTTCTACAATCTATCGCACCTGACCTTCTTCCGTTCCTCACCTGTCTCATCAACAACGCTCTGTCATCTGGCTGTTTTCCCAATTCTCTGAAGGAGGCAAGAGTCAACCCTCTCCTGAAGAAACCTACCCTCAACCCTTCTGAAGAAAACAACTACAGACCGGTCTCTCTTCTTCCCTTCTTGTCCAAAACCCTTGAACGTGCTATCTTTAATCAACTCTCCTCTTATCTCCACTGTAACAACCTCCTTGACCCCCACCAGTCAGGTTTCAAGGCAGGCCACTCCACAGAGACTGCTCTCCTTGCTGTCTCAGAGCAACTCCACACTGCTAGAGCCGCCTCTCTCTCCTCTGTCCTCATCCTTCTGGACCTCTCTGCTGCATTTGACACGGTCAACCACCAGGTCCTTATTTCCTCCCTGTCACAGGCTCTGCTCTCTCCCTTCTCTCGTCCTACCTCGATGGCCGCACCTACCGGGTAACCTGGCGAGGATCTGTGTCGGAACCGTGTCCTCTTACTACTGGAGTTCCTCAGGGTTCCGTGCTGGGTCCCCTCCTGTTTTCGCTTTACACCAACTCTCTTGGCGCTGTCATTCGCTCGCATGGCTTCTCTTACCACAGCTATGCCGATGACACCCAACTAATTCTCTCCTTCCCTCACTCGGACACCCAGGTGGCGGCTCGGATCTCTGCCTGTCTAACTGACATCTCTCAGTGGATGTCCGCCCACCATCTGAAAATCAACCCCGACAAGACTGAACTACTTCTCTTTCCCGGAAAAGACTCGCTTACCCAGGACCTGACAGTCAACTTTGGAAACTCTGTGCTAACGCCCACTTCGACTGCTAAGAACCTCGGCGTCACACTCGACAACCAACTCTCCCTGACTCCCAACATCACTGCGACAACGCGATCCTGTAGATACACGCTCTACAACATCAGGAGAATACGTCCCCTTCTCACTCAGAAGGCAGCGCAGGTACTGATTCAGGCTCTTGTCATCTCCCGCCTGGACTACTGCAACTCCCTCCTGGCAGGTCTCCCTGCCACCGCCATTCGACCTCTGCAGCTCATTCAGAATGCAGCAGCTCGACTGGTCTTCAACCTTCCGAAATTCTCCCACACTACTCCACTCCTCCGCTCTCTTCACTGGCTACCGGTGGCCGCCCGCATCCAGTTCTAAACATGGTGCTCACGTACCATGCTGTGAATGGATCGGGTCCAGCTTACATCCAGGACATGGTCAAACCCTACATCCCAACCCGCACTCTCCGCTCTGCATCTGCAAAACTACTCGTCCCTCCCTCACTGAGAGCAAAACACTCGACTAGGTCTCAACTCTTCGCTGTCCTTGCGCCGAAATGGTGGAACGCGCTCTCTGAAGACATCAGGACCGCAGAGAGCCTTCACATCTTCCGCCGCAAACTAAAGACACACCTCTTCAGACTCTACCTCGACTAAAGACTAACAAATTGTAGCACTTAAATTGTACTTGTGACGTCACTTATCTATAGCAAATTGTATATTCGCTTATTTGAGGAAATTGCACTTTCTTGTTTCTTGTTCTCCTGAGTTTGTACCCTATGGTTGAATGCACTTATTGTACGTCGCTTTGGATAAAAGCGTCAGCTAAATGACATGTAATGTAATGTAATGTAATGTAATGTCACCGAGCGGCTGGGTGAGTGAGGGGGACACAAGGGGGACACAAGCCATGGACCCGTGTGTTTCAGCTACAGCTGGATGCACGGAGAGGGGCCGTAGTGGGAATCCTTGATCCTTGTGCTCCTCAGATCAGCTCCTCAGAGACATCCAGTTTCTGAGGAAGGATTCGGAGTGGAAGTTGGAGCAGATCACCGGGGAGGTGGACGACCTCTTCAAGATGTCCAGCAGACTGGCGAAAGCCCTGGAGGCTCCAGTGGAGCGGAACGTCCTTGTCCGCCAGGAGCCAGACGGGGGACGAGCTGGCCAAGGTGGAGGAGAAGGTCGTGGGCATTCAGTGAGGACGCACAGACGGGGCAGTGATCATTTCCCCTCTAGTTCACCATTCACCAGTTTCTGGTCGAGTTCACCAGCCAGCAGCAGATGAGCGAGGATCTCCTCAGGGCCATCGCAGAGAACCAGGGGCGGCTGAGCTGGGCCCAAACCCTCCTGGCCGTGCGGCGCCGGAGGCCTTCCAATAAGCAGTGCCACAACCCGGTGCAGTCAGGGCTGCTCGCAACGGTGCCCCACTACTATATCCCCACTACTATATCCCCACTACTATATCCCCACTACTATATCCACACTACTATATCCACACTACTATATCCCCACTACTATATCCCCACTACTATATCCACACTACTATATCCCCACTACTATATCCCCACTACTATATCCCCACTACTATATCCCCACTACTATATCCCCACTACTATATCCACACTACTATATCAACACTAATATATTAACAATAATATATCAACACTATTATATCAACACTACTATATCCCCACTACTATATCCCCACTACAATATCCACACTAATATATCCACACTACTATATCAACACTAATATATTAACAATAATATATCAACACTATTATATCAACACTACTATATCTCCACTATTATATCCACACTACTATATCCACACTACTATATCAACACTACTATATCCACACTACTATATCCACACTACTATATCCACACTACTATATCCACAATACTATACCCCCACTACTATATCAACACTACTATATCCCCACTACTATATCTCCCACTACTATATCCCTACTACTATATCCCCACTACTATATCCCCACTACTATATCAACACTACTATATTAACACTACTATATTAACACTACTATATCAACACTACTATATTAACACTACTTTATCCCCACTACTATATCAACACTACTATATCCACACTACTTTATCAACACTACTATATCGACACTACTATATTAACACTACTATATTAACACTACTATATCCCCACTACTTTATCAACACTACTATATCCACACTACTATCTCCACACTACTATATCCCCACTACTATATCAACACTACTATATTAACACTACTATATTAACACTACTATATCCCCACTACTTTATCAACACTACTATATCCACACTACTATATCAACACTACTATATCAACACTACTATATCCCCACTACTATATCCCCCACTACTATATCAACACTACTATATCCCCACTACTATATCCCCACTACTATATCAACACTACTATATCAAAACTACTAGTCCCCACTATATCATTGTAGATGTAGAGTTGTAGATGCAGAGTTGTAGAGTTGTAGATGCAGAGTTGTAGAGTTGTAGACGTAGAGATGCAGAGTTGTAGATGCAGGGTTGTAGAGTTGTAGATGCAGAGATGTAGATGCAGAGATGTAGATGCAGAGATGTAGATGCAGAGTTGTAGATATGTAGAGAGTTGTAGATGTAGAGTTGTAGATGTAGAGATAGAGTTGTAGATGTAGAGTTGTAGATGTAGAGATATAGAGTTGTAGATGTAGAGTTGTAAATGCAGAGTTGTAGAGTTGTAGATGCAGAGTTGTAGAGTTGTAGATGTAGAGATGCAGAGTTGTAGATGCAGAGTTGTAGATGCAGAGTTGTAGATGTAGAGATGTAGATGCAGAGTTGTAGATGCAGAGATGTAGATGCAGAGATGTAGATGCAGAGTTGTAGAGAGTTGTAGATGTAGAGTTGTAGATGTAGAGATAGAGTTGTAGATGTAGAGATATAGAGTTGTAGATGTAGAGTTGTAGATGCAGAGTCGTAGATGCAGAGTTGTAGATGCAGAGTTGTAGAGATGTAGATGTAGAGTTGTAGATGAAGATGCAGAGTTGTAGATGTAGAGATGTAGAGTTGTAGAGAGTTGTAGATGTAGAGATGTAGAGTTGTAGATGTAAAGATGTAGAGTTGTAGAGAGTTGTAGATGTAGTGATGTAGAGAGTTGTAGATGTAGAGAGTTGTAGATGTAGAGATGTAGAGAGTTGTAGATGTAGAGTTGTAGAGAGTTGTAGATGTAGAGTTGTAGAGAGTTGTAGATGTAGAGTTGTAGAGAGTTGTAGATGCAGAGAGTTGTAGATGCAGAGATGTAGAGTTGTAGATGTAGAGTGTTGTAGAGTTGTAGATGTAGAGAGTTGTAGATGTAGAGATGTAGATGCAGAGTTGTAGATGCAGAGTTGTAGATGCAGAGATGTAGAGTTGTAGATGCAGAGTTGTAGATGTAGAGTTGTAGATGTAGAGTGTTGTAGAGTTGTAGATGTAGAGTTGTAGATGTAGAGATGTAGAGTTGTAGATGTAGAGATGCAGAGTTGTAGATGCAGGGTTGTAGAGTTGTAGATGCAGAGATGTAGATGCAGAGATGTAGATGCAGAGATGTAGATGCAGAGTTGTAGAGTTGTAGATGCAGAGTTGTAGAGTTGTAGATGTAGAGATGCAGAGTTGTAGATGCAGAGTTGTAGAGTTGTAGATGCAGAGTTGTAGATGTAGAGATGTAGATGCAGAGTTGTAGATGCAGAGATGTAGATGCAGAGTTGTAGAGAGTTGTAGATGTAGAGTTGTAGATGTAGAGATAGAGTTGTAGATGTAGAGATATAGAGTTGTAGATGTAGAGTTGTAGATGTAGTAGTGGGGATATTGTAGTGTTGATATAGTAGTGTTGATATAGTAGTGGGGATATAGTAGTGGCGATATAGTAGAGGGGATATAGTAGTGTTGATATAGTAGTGGGGGATATAGTAGTGGGGATATAGTAGTGGGGATATAGTAGTGGGGATATAGTAGTGGGGATATAGTAGTGTTGATATAGTAGTGGGGGATATAGTAGTGGGGATATAGTAGTGGGGATATAGTAGTGTTGATATAGTAGTGTGGAGATAGTAGTGTGGATATAGTAGTGTTGATAAAGTAGTGGGGATATAGTAGTGTTAATATAGTAGTGTTGATATAGTAGTGTTGATATAGTAGTGGGGATATAGTAGTGTGGATATAGTAGTGTTGATAAAGTAGTGGGGATATAGTAGTGTTAATATAGTAGTGTTAATATAGTAGTGTTGATATAGTAGTGGGGATATAGTAGTGGGGATATAGTAGTGTTGATATAGTAGTGTTGATAAAGTAGTGTGGATATAGTAGTGTTGATATAGTAGTGGGGATATAGTAGTGTTAATATAGTAGTTTTAATATAGTAGTGTTGATATAGTAGTGGGGATATTGTAGTGGGGATATAGTAGTAGGGATATAGTAGTGGGAGATATAGTAGTGGGGATATAGTAGTGTTGATATAGTAGTGGGGGTATAGTATTGTGGATATAGTAGTGGGGGATATAGTAGCGGGGATATAGTAGTGTTGATATAGTAGTGGGGGTATATTAGTGTTGATATAGTAGTGGGGATATATTAGTGTTGACATAGTAGTGTTGATATAGTAGTGGGGATATAATCGTGTTGATATCGTAGTTTTAATATAGTAGTGTTTATATAGTAGTGTTGATATAGTAGTGGGGATATAGTAGTGGGGATATAGTAGTGTTGATATAGTAGTGGGGGTATATTAGTGTTGATATAGTAGTGGGGGTATATTAGTGTTGATATAGTAGTGGGGATATATTAGTGTTGATATAGTAGTGTTGATATAGTAGTGGGGATATAGTAGTGTTGATATAGTAGTGTTAATATAGTAGTGTTGATATAGTAGTGTTGATATAGTAGTGGGGATATAGTAGTGTTGATAAAGTAGTGTGGATATAGTAGTGGGGATATAGTAGTGTTGATAAAGTAGTGTGGATATAGTAGTGGGGATATAGTAGTGTTGAAATTGTAGTGTTGATATAGTAGTGTTGATATAGTAGTGTTGATAAAGTAGTGGGGATATAGTAGTGTTAATATAGTAGTGTTAATATAGTAGTGTTGATATAGTAGTGGGGATATAGTAGTGGGGATATAGTAGTGTTGATATAGTAGTGTTGATAAAGTAGTGTGGATATAGTAGTGTTGATATAGTAGTGGGGATATAGTAGTGTTAATATAGTAGTGTTAATATAGTAGTGTTGATATAGTAGTGGGGATATAGTAGTGGGGATATAGTAGTAGGGATATAGTAGTGGGAGATATAGTAGTGGGGATATAGTAGTGTTGATATAGTAGTGGGGGTATAGTATTGTGTATATAGTAGTGGGGGATATAGTAGCGGGGATATAGTAGTGGGGGATATAGTAGCGGGGATATAGTAGTGTTGATATAGTAGTGGGGGTATATTAGTGTTGATATAGTAGTGGGGATATATTAGTGTTGATATAGTAGTGTTGATATAGTAGTGGGGATATAGTAGTGTTGATATAGTAGTGTTAATATAGTAGTGTTGATATAGTAGTGTTGATATAGTAGTGGGGATATATTAGTGTTGATATTGTAGTGGGGATATAGTAGTGTGGATATAGTAGTGGGGATATAGTAGTGGGGATATAGTAGTGTTGATATAGTAGTGTTGATATAGTAGTGGGGATATAGTAGCGGGGATATAGTAGTGGGGATATAGTAGTGGGGATATACTAGTGTTGATATAGTAGTGTTGATATAGTAGTGTGGAGATAGTAGTGTGGATATAGGTAGTGTTGATAAAGTAGTGGGGATATAGTAGTGTTAATATAGTAGTGTTAATATAGTAGTGTTGATATAGTAGTGGGGATATAGTAGTGGGGATATAGTAGTGTTGATATAGTAGTGTTGATACAGTAGTGTGGATATAGTAGTGTTGATATAGTAGTGGGGATATAGTAGTGTTAATATAGTAGTGTTGATATAGTAGTGGGGATATAGTAGTGGGGATATAGTAGTAGGGATATAGTAGTGTTGATAAAGTAGTGTTAATATAGTAGTGTTAATATAGTAGTGTTGATATAGTAGTGGGGATATAGTAGTGGGGATATAGTAGTGTTGATATAGTAGTGTTGATACAGTAGTGTGGATATAGTAGTGTTGATATAGTAGTGGGGATATAGTAGTGTTGATATAGTAGTGTTAATATAGTAGTGTTGATATAGTAGTGTGGAGATAGTAGTGTGGATATAGTAGTGTTGATAAAGTAGTGTTAATATAGTAGTGTTAATATAGTAGTGTTGATATAGTAGTGGGGATATAGTAGTGGGGATATAGTAGTGTTGATATAGTAGTGTTGATACAGTAGTGTGGATATAGTAGTGTTGATATAGTAGTGGGGATATAGTAGTGTTGATATAGTAGTGTTAATATAGTAGTGTTGATATAGTAGTGGGGATATAGTAGTGGGGATATAGTAGTAGGGATATAGTAGTGGGAGATATAGCAGTGGGGATATAGTAGTGTTGATATAGTAGTGGGGGTATAGTATTTTGGATATAGTAGTGGGGGATATAGTAGTGGGGATATAGTAGTGTTGATATAGTAGTGGGGATATAGTAGTGGGGATATAGTAGTGGGGATATAGTAGTGGGGATATAGTAGTGTTGATATAGTAGTGTGGAGATAGTAGTGGGGATATAGTAGTGTTGATATAGTAGTGTGGATATAGTAGTGGGGATATAGTAGTGTTGATAAAGTAGTGTGGATATAGTAGTGTTGATATAGTAGTGTGGATATATTAGTGTTGATATTGTAGTGGGGATATAGTAGTGGGGATATAGTAATGTTGATATTGTAGTGTGGATATAGTAGTGTGGATATATTAGTGTCTATATAGTAGTGTGGATATAGTAGTGTGGATATATTAGTGTGGATATAGTCGTGTTGATATATTAGTGTTGATATAGTAGTGTGGATATAGTAGTGTGGATATAGTAGTGTTGATATAGTAATGGGGATATATTAGTGTTGATATTGTAGTGGGGATATAGTAGTGGGGATATAGTAGTGTTGATATAGTAGTGTGGATATAGTAGTGTGGATATAGTAGTGTGGATATATTAGTGTTGATATTGTAGTGGGGATATAGTAGTGTGGATATAGTAGTGTGGATATAGTAGTGGGGATAAAGTAGTGGGGATATAGTAGTGTTGATATAGTAGTGTTGATATAGTAGTGTTGAGATAGTAGTGTGGATATAGTAGTGGGGATAAAGTAGTGGGGATATAGTAGTGTTGATATAGTAGTGTTGATATAGTAGTGTTGAGATAGTAGTGTGGATATAGTAGTGTTGATAAAGTAGTGGGGATATAGTAGTGTTAATATAGTAGTGTTAATATAGTAGTGTTGATATAGTAGTGGGGATATAGTAGTGGGGATATAGTAGTGTTGATATAGTAGTGTTGAAAAAGTAGTGTGGATATAGTAGTGTTGATATAGTAGTGGGGATATAGTAGTGTTAATATAGTAGTGTTAATATAGTAGTGTTGATATAGTAGTGGGGATATTGTAGTGGGGATATAGTAGTAGGGATATAGTAGTGGGAGATATAGTAGTGGGGATATAGTAGTGTTGATATAGTAGTGGGGGTATAGTATTGTGGATATAGTAGTGGGGGATATAGTAGCGGGGATATAGTAGTGTTGATATAGTAGTGTGGATATATTAGTGTTGATATTGTAGTGGGGATATAGTAGTGTGGATATAGTAGTGGGGATATAGTAGTGGGGATATAGTAGTGTTGATATAGTAGTGTTGATATAGTAGTGGGGATATAGTAGCGGAGATATAGTAGTGGGGATATAGTAGTGGGGATATACTAGTGTTGATATAGTAGTGTTGATATAGTAGTGTGGAGATAGTAGTGTGGATATAGTAGTGTTGATAAAGTAGTGTTAATATAGTAGTGTTAATATAGTAGTGTTGATATAGTAGTGGGGATATAGTAGTGGGGATATAGTAGTGTTGATATAGTAGTGTTGATACAGTAGTGTGGATATAGTAGTGTTGATATAGTAGTGGGGATATAGTAGTGTTGATATAGTAGTGTTAATATAGTAGTGTTGATATAGTAGTGGGGATATAGTAGTGGGGATATAGTAGTAGGGATATAGTAGTGGGAGATATAGCAGTGGGGATATAGTAGTGTTGATATAGTAGTGGGGGTATAGTATTTTGGATATAGTAGTGGGGGATATAGTAGTGGGGATATAGTAGTGTTGATATAGTAGTGGGGATATAGTAGTGGGGATATAGTAGTGGGGATATAGTAGTGGGGATATAGTAGTGTTGATATAGTAGTGTGGAGATAGTAGTGGGGATATAGTAGTGTTGATATAGTAGTGTGGATATAGTAGTGGGGATATAGTAGTGTTGATAAAGTAGTGTGGATATAGTAGTGTTGATATAGTAGTGTGGATATATTAGTGTTGATATTGTAGTGGGGATATAGTAGTGGGGATATAGTAATGTTGATATTGTAGTGTGGATATAGTAGTGTGGATATATTAGTGTCTATATAGTAGTGTGGAAATAGTAGTGTGGATATATTAGTGTGGATATAGTCGTGTTGATATATTAGTGTTGATATAGTAGTGTGGATATAGTAGTGTGGATATAGTAGTGTTGATATAGTAATGGGGATATATTAGTGTTGATATTGTAGTGGGGATATAGTAGTGGGGATATAGTAGTGTGGATATAGTAGTGTGGATATAGTAGTGTGGATATATTAGTGTTGATATTGTAGTGGGGATATAGTAGTGTGGATATAGTAGTGTGGATATAGTAGTGGGGATAAAGTAGTGGGGATATAGTAGTGTTGATATAGTAGTGTTGATATAGTAGTGTTGAGATAGTAGTGTGGATATAGTAGTGGGGATAAAGTAGTGGGGATATAGTAGTGTTGATATAGTAGTGTTGATATAGTAGTGTTGAGATAGTAGTGTGGATATAGTAGTGTTGATAAAGTAGTGGGGATATAGTAGTGTTAATATAGTAGTGTTAATATAGTAGTGTTGATATAGTAGTGGGGATATAGTAGTGGGGATATAGTAGTGTTGATATAGTAGTGTTGAAAAAGTAGTGTGGATATAGTAGTGTTGATATAGTAGTGGGGATATAGTAGTGTTAATATAGTAGTGTTAATATAGTAGTGTTGATATAGTAGTGGGGATATTGTAGTGGGGATATAGTAGTAGGGATATAGTAGTGGGAGATATAGTAGTGGGGATATAGTAGTGTTGATATAGTAGTGGGGGTATAGTATTGTGGATATAGTAGTGGGGGATATAGTAGCGGGGATATAGTAGTGTTGATATAGTAGTGGGGGTATATTAGTGTTGATATAGTAGTGGGGATATATTAGTGTTGATATAGTAGTGTTGATATAGTAGTGGGGATATAGTAGTGTTGATATAGTAGTGTTAATATAGTAGTGTTTATATAGTAGTGTTGATATAGTAGTGGGGATATAGTAATGTTGATAAAGTAGTGGGGATATAGTAGTGGGGATATAGTAGTGTTGATATTGTAGTGTTGATATAGTAGTGTTGATATAGTAGTGGGGATATGGTAGTGGGGATATAGTAGTGTGGATATAATAGTGTGGATATAGTAGTGGGGGATATAGTAGCGGGGATATAGTAGTGTTGATATAGTAGTGGGAGTATATTAGGGTTGATATAGTAGTGGGGATATATTAGTGTTGATATAGTAGTGGGGATATATTAGTGTTGATATTGTAGTGGGGATATAGTAGTGTGGATATAGTAGTGGGGATATAGTAGTGGGGATATAGTAGTGTTGATATAGTAGTGTTGATATAGTAGTGGGGATATAGTAGCGGGGATATAGTAGTGGGGATATAGTAGTGTTGATATAGTAGTGTTGATATAGTAGTGTTGATATAGTAGTGTGGAGATAGTAGTGTGGATATAGTAGTGTTGATAAAGTAGTGGGGATATAGTAGTGTTAATATAGTAGTGTTAATATAGTAGTGTTGATATAGTAGTGGGGATATAGTAGTGGGGATATAGTAGTGTTGATATAGTAGTGTTGATACAGTAGTGTGGATATAGTAGTGTTGATATAGTAGTGGGGATATAGTAGTGTTAATATAGTAGTGTTAATATAGTAGTGTTGATATAGTAGTGGGGATATAGTAGTGGGGATATAGTAGTAGGGATATAGTAGTGGGAGATATAGTAGTGGGGATATAGTAGTGTTGATATAGTAGTGGGGGTATAGTATTGTGGATATAGTAGTGGGGGATATAGTAGTGGGGATATAGTAGTGTTGATATAGTAGTGGGGATATAGTAGTGGGGATATAGTAGTGTTGATATAGTAGTGTTGATATCGTAGTGTGGAGATGGTAGCGGGGATATAGTAGTGGGGATATAGTAGTGGGGATATACTAGTGTTGATATAGTAGTGTTGATATAGTAGTGTGGAGATAGTAGTGTGGATATAGTAGTGTTGATAAAGTAGTGGGGATATAGTAGTGTTAATATAGTAGTGTTAATATAGTAGTGTTGATATAGTAGTGGGGATATAGTAGTGGGGATATAGTAGTGTTGATATAGTAGTGTTGATACAGTAGTGTGGATATAGTAGTGTTGATATAGTAGTGGGGATATAGTAGTGTTAATATAGTAGTGTTGATATAGTAGTGGGGATATAGTAGTGGGGATATAGTAGTAGGGATATAGTAGTGGGAGATATAGTAGTGGGGATATAGTAGTGTTGATATAGTAGTGGGGGTATAGTAGCGGGGATATAGTAGTGGGGGATATAGTAGCGGGGATATAGTAGTGTTGATATAGTAGTGGAGGTATATTAGTGTTGATATAGTAGTGGGGATATATTAGTGTTGATATAGTAGTGTTGATATAGTAGTGGGGATATAGTAGTGTTGATATAGTAGTGTTAATATAGTAGTGTTGATATAGTAGTGTTGATATAGTAGTGGGGATATATTAGTGTTGATATAGTAGTGTGGATATAGTAGTGTGGATATAGTAGTGTGGATATAGTAGTGTTGATATAGTAGTGTGGATATATTAGTGTTGATATTGTAGTGGGGATATAGTAGTGTGGATATAGTACTGGGGATATAGTAGTGGGGATATAGTAGTGTTGATATAGTAGCGTTGATATAGTAGTGGGGATATAGTAGCGGGGATATAGTAGTGGGGATATAGTAGTGGGGATATACTAGTGTTGATATAGTAGTGTTGATATAGTAGTGTGGAGATAGTAGTGTGGATATAGTAGTGTTGATAAAGTAGTGGGGATATAGTAGTGTTAATATAGTAGTGTTAATATAGTAGTGTTGATATAGTAGTGGGGATATAGTAGTGGGGATATAGTAGTGTTGATATAGTAGTGTTGATACAGTAGTGTGGAGATAGTAGTGTGGATATAGTAGTGTTGATAAAGTAGTGGGGATATAGTAGTGTTAATATAGTAGTGTTAATATAGTAGTGTTGATATAGTAGTGGGGATATAGTAGTGGGGATATAGTAGTGTTGATATAGTAGTGTTGATACAGTAGTGTGGATATAGTAGTGTTGATATAGTAGTGGGGATATAGTAGTGGGGATATAGTAGTAGGGATATAGTAGTGGGAGATATAGTAGTGGGGATATAGTAGTGTTGATATAGTAGTGGGGGTATAGTATTGTGGATATAGTAGTGGGGGATATAGTAGTGGGGATATAGTAGTGTTGATATAGTAGTGGGGATATAGTAGTGGGGATATAGTAGTGTTGATATAGTAGTGTTGATATAGTAGTGTGGAGATAGTAGTGGGGATATAGTAGTGTTGATATAGTAGTGTGGATATAGTAGTGTGGATATAGTAGTGTTGATAAAGTAGTGTTGATATAGTAGTGTTGATATAGTAGTGTGGATATATTAGTGTTGATATTGTAGTGGGGATATAGTAGTGGGGATATAGTAGTGTTGATAAAGTAGTGTGGATATAGTAGTGTTGATATAGTAGTGTGGATATATTAGTGTTGATATTGTAGTGGGAATATAGTAGTGGGGATATAGTAATGTTGATATTGTAGTGTGGATATATTAGTGTCTATATAGTAGTGTGGATATAGTAGTGTGGATATAGTAGTGTGGATATAGTAGTGTGGATATATTAGTGTGGATATAGTCGTGTTGATATATTAGTGTTGATATAGTAGTGTGGATATAGTAGTGTGGATATAGTAGTGTTGATATAGTAGTGGGGATATATTAGTGTTGATATTGTAGTGGGGATATAGTAGTGGGGATATAGTAGTGTTGATATAGTAGTGTGGATATAGTAGTGTGGATATAGTAGTGTGGATATATTAGTGGGGATAAAGTAGTGGGGATATAGTAGTGTTGATATAGTAGTGTTGATATAGTAGTGTTGAGATAGTAGTGTGGATATAGTAGTGGGGATAAAGTAGTGGGGATATAGTAGTGTTGATATAGTAGTGTTGATATAGTAGTGTTGATATAGTAGTGGGGATATAGTAGTGGGGATATAGTAGTGTTGATATAGTAGTGTTGAAAAAGTAGTGTGGATATAGTAGTGTTGATATAGTAGTGGGGATATAGTAGTGTTGAAATTGTAGTGTTGATATAGTAGTGTTGATAAAGTAGTGGGGATATAGTAGTGTTAATATAGTAGTGTTGATATAGTAGTGGGGATATGGTAGTGGGGATATAGTAGTGTTGATATAGTAGTGTTGATAAAGTAGTGTGGATATAGTAGTGTTGATATAGTAGTGGGGATATAGTAGTGTTAATATAGTAGTGTTAATATAGTAGTGTTGATATAGTAGTGGGGATATAGTAGTGGGGATATAGTAGTAGGGATATAGTAGTGGGAGATATAGTAGTGGGGATATAGTAGTGTTGATATAGTAGTGGGGGTATAGTATTGTGGATATAGTAGTGGGGGATATAGTAGCGGGGATATAGTAGTGGGGGATATAGTAGTGGGGATATAGTAGTGTTGATATAGTAGTGGGGGTATATTAGTGTTGATATAGTAGTGGGGATATATTAGAGTTGATATAGTAGTGTTGATATAGTGTGGATATATTAGTGTCTATATAGTAGTGTGGATATAGTAGTGTGGATATAGTAGTGTGGATATAGTAGTGTGGATATATTAGTGTGGATATAGTCGTGTTGATATATTAGTGTTGATATAGTAGTGTGGATATAGTAGTGTGGATATAGTAGTGTTGATATAGTAGTGGGGATATATTAGTGTTGATATTGTAGTGGGGATATAGTAGTGGGGATATAGTAGTGTTGATATAGTAGTGTGGATATAGTAGTGTGGATATATTAGTGTTGATATTGTAGTGGGGATATAGTAGTGTGGATATAGTAGTGTGGATATAGTAGTGGGGATAAAGTAGTGGGGATATAGTAGTGTTGATATAGTAGTGTTGATATAGTAGTGTTGAGATAGTAGTGTGGATATAGTAGTGTTGATAAAGTAGTGGGGATATAGTAGTGTTAATATAGTAGTGTTAATATAGTAGTGTTGATATAGTAGTGGGGATATTGTAGTGGGGATATAGTAGTAGGGATATAGTAGTGGGAGATATAGTAGTGGGGATATAGTAGTGTTGATATAGTAGTGGGGGTATAGTATTGTGGATATAGTAGTGGGGGATATAGTAGCGGGGATATAGTAGTGTTGATATAGTAGTGGGGGTATATTAGTGTTGATATAGTAGTGGGGATATATTAGTGTTGATATAGTAGTGTTGATATAGTAGTGGGGATATAGTAGTGTTGATATAGTAGTGTTAATATAGTAGTGTTTATATAGTAGTGTTGATATAGTAGTGGGGATATAGTAATGTTGATAAAGTAGTGTGGATATAGTAGTGGGGATATAGTAGTGTTGATATTGTAGTGTTGATATAGTAGTGTTGATATAGTAGTGGGGATATGGTAGTGGGGATATAGTAGTGTGGATATAATAGTGTGGATATAGTAGTGGGGGATATAGTAGCGGGGATATAGTAGTGTTGATATAGTAGTGGGGGTATATTAGGGTTGATATAGTAGTGGGGATATATTAGTGTTGATATTGTAGTGGGGATATAGTAGTGTGGATATAGTAGTGGGGATATAGTAGTGGGGATATAGTAGTGTTGATATAGTAGTGTTGATATAGTAGTGGGGATATAGTAGCGGGGATATAGTAGTGGGGATATAGTAGTGGGGATATACTAGTGTTGATATAGTAGTGTTGATATAGTAGTGTGGAGATAGTAGTGTAGATATAGTAGTGTTGATAAAGTAGTGGGGATATAGTAGTGTTAATATAGTAGTGTTAATATAGTAGTGTTGATATAGTAGTGGGGATATAGTAGTGGGGATATAGTAGTCTTGATATAGTAGTGTTGATACAGTAGTGTGGATATAGTAGTGTTGATATAGTAGTGGGGATATAGTAGTGTTAATATAGTAGTGTTAATATAGTAGTGTTGATATAGTAGTGGGGATATAGTAGTGGGGATATAGTAGTAGGGATATAGTAGTGGGAGATATAGTAGTGGGGATAGAGTAGTGTTGATATAGTAGTGGGGGTATAGTATTGTGGATATAGTAGTGGGGGATATAGTAGTGGGGATATAGTAGTGTTGATATAGTAGTGGGGATATAGTAGTGGGGATATAGTAGTGTTGATATAGTAGTGTTGATATCGTAGTGTGGAGATAGTAGTGGGGATATAGTAGTGTTGATATAGTAGTGTGGATATAGTAGTGTGGATATTGTAGTGGGGATATAGTAGTGGGGATATAGTAGTGTTGATAAAGTAGTGTGGATATAGTAGTGTTGATATAGTAGTGTGGATATATTAGTGTTGATATTGTAGTGGGGATATAGTAGTGTGGATATAGTAGTGGGGATATAGTAGTGGGGATATAGTAGTGTTGATATAGTAGTGTTAATATAGTAGTGGGGATATAGTAGCGGGGATATAGTAGTGGGGATATAGTAGTGGGGATATACTAGTGTTGATATAGTAGTGTTGATATAGTAGTGTGGAGATAGTAGTGTGGATATAGTAGTGTTGATAAAGTAGTGGGGATATAGTAGTGTTAATATAGTAGTGTTAATATAGTAGTGTTGATATAGTAGTGGGGATATAGTAGTGGGGATATAGTAGTAGGGATATAGTAGTGGGAGATATAGTAGTGGGGATATAGTAGTGTTGATATAGTATTGGGGGTATAGTATTGTGGATATAGTAGTGGGGGATATAGTAGTGGGGATATAGTAGTGTTGATATAGTAGTGGGGATATAGTAGTGGGGATATAGTAGTGTTGATATAGTAGTGTTGATATAGTAGTGTGGAGATAGTAGTGGGGATATAGTAGTGTTGATATAGTAGTGTGGATATAGTAGTGTGGATATAGTAGTGTTGATAAAGTAGTGTTGATATAGTAGTGTTGATATAGTAGTGTGGATATATTAGTGTTGATATTGTAGTGGGGATATAGTAGTGGGGATATAGTAGTGTTGATAAAGTAGTGTGGATATAGTAGTGTTGATATAGTAGTGTGGATATATTAGTGTTGATATTGTAGTGGGGATATAGTAGTGGGGGTATAGTAATGTTGATATTGTAGTGTGGATATAGTAGTGTGGATATATAAGTGTCTATATAGTAGTGTGGATATAGTAGTGTGGATATAGTAGTGTGGATATATTAGTGTGGATATAGTCGTGTTGATATATTAGTGTTGATATAGTAGTGTGGATATAGTAGTGTGGATATAGTAGTGTTGATATAGTAGTGGGGATATATTAGTGTTGATATAGTAGTGGGGATATAGTAGTGTTAATATAGTAGTGTTAATATAGTAGTGTTGATATAGTAGTGGGGATATAGTAGTGGGGATATAGTAGTAGGGATAAAGTAGTGGGAGATATAGTAGTGGGGATATAGTAGTGTTGATATAGTAGTGGGGGTATAGTATTGTGGATATAGTAGTGGGGGATATAGTAGCGGGGATATAGTAGTGTTGATATAGTAGTGGGGGTATATTAGTGTTGATATAGTAGTGGGAATATATTAGTGTTGATATAGTAGTGTTGATATAGTATGTGTCTACATCTCTGCATCTACAACTCTCTGCATCTACAACTCTCTACATCTACAACTCTACATCTACAACTCTCTACAACTCTACATCTACAACTCTCTACAACTCTACATCTACAACTCTCTACATCTCTACATCTACAACTCTCTACATCTACAACTCTCTACATCTCTACATCTACAACTCTCTACAACTCTACATCTCTACATCTACAACTCTGCATCTTCATCTACAACTCTACATCTACATCTCTACAACTCTGCATCTACAACTCTACATCTACAACTCTACGACTCTGCATCTACAACTCTACATCTACAACTCTATATCTCTACATCTACAACTCTATCTCTACATCTACAACTCTACATCTACAACTCTCTACAACTCTGCATCTACATCTCTGCATCTACATCTCTGCATCTACAACTCTGCATCTACATCTCTACATCTACAACTCTGCATCTACAACTCTACATCTCTACATCTAGAACTCTCTACAACTCTACATCTACAACTCTGCATCTACATCTACAACTCTACATCTACATCTCTACAACTCTGCATCTACAACTCTGCATCTACAACTCTATATCTCTACATCTACAACTCTATCTCTACATCTACAACTCTACATCTACAACTCTCTACAACTCTGCATCTACATCTCTGCATCTACATCTCTGCATCTACAACTCTGCATCTACATCTCTACATCTACAACTCTGCATCTACAACTCTGCATCTACAACTCTGCATCTCTACATCTACAACTCTACAACTCTGCATCTACAACTCTACAACTCTGCATTTACAACTCTACATCTACAACTCTATATCTCTACATCTGACAGAGTACAGAGTACAGAGTTGTAGAGAGTTGTAGATGTAGTGATGTAGAGAGTTGTAGATGTAGAGAGTTGTAGATGTAGAGATGTAGAGAGTTGTAGATGTAGAGTTGTAGATGCAGAGTTGTAGATGTAGAGAGTTTTAGATGTAGAGAGTTGTAGATGCAGAGATGTAGATGCAGAGATGTAGATGCAGAGATGTAGATGCAGAGTTGTAGAGAGTTGTAGATGTAGAGTTGTAGATGTAGAGATAGAGTTGTAGATGTAGAGTTGTAGATGCAGAGTTGTAGAGTTGTAGATGCAGAGTTGTAGAGATGTAGATGTAGATGTAGAGTTGTAGATGTAGATGCAGAGTTGTAGATGTAGAGATGTAGATGTAGAGTTGTAGAGAGTTGTAGATGTAGAGTTGTAGATGTAGAGATGTAGAGTTGTAGAGAGTTGTAGATGTAGTGATGTAGAGCGTTGTAGATGTAGAGAGTTGTAGATGTAGAGATGTAGAGAGTTGTAGATGTAGAGTTGTAGAGAGTTGTAGATGTAGAGTTGTAGAGAGTTGTAGATGTAGAGTTGTAGATGTAGAGAGTTGTAGATGCAGAGAGTTGTAGATGTAGAGAGTTGTAGATGCAGAGATGTAGATGCAGAGTTGTAGATGCAGAGTTGTAGATGCAGAGATGTAGAGTTGTAGATGTAGAGTTGTAGATGTAGAGTGTTGTAGAGTTGTAGATGTAGAGATGTAGATGTAGAGTTGTAGATGCAGAGTTGTAGAGTTGTAGATGCAGAGTTGTAGATGTAGAGATGTAGATGCAGAGATGTAGATGCAGAGTTGTAGAGATGTAGAGAGTTGTAGATGTAGAGATAGAGTTGTAGATGTAGAGTTGTAGATGTAGAGATATAGAGTTGTAGATGTAGAGATATAGAGTTGTAGATGTAGAGTTGTAGATGCCGAGTTGTAGAGTTGTAGATGCAGAGTTGTAGAGTTGTAGATGTAGAGATGCAGAGTTGTAGATGCAGAGTTGTAGATGCAGAGATGTAGATGCAGAGATGTAGATGCAGAGTTGTAGAGATGTAGAGAGTTGTAGATGTAGAGTTGTAGATGTAGAGCTATAGAGTTGTAGATGTAGAGTTGTAGATGCAGAGTTGTAGAGTTGTAGATGTAGAGATGCAGAGTTGTAGATGTAGAGTTGTAGAGTTGTAGATGCAGAGTTGTAGATGTAGAGATGTAGATGCAGAGTTGTAGAGTTATAGATGTAGAGATGTAGATGCAGAGTTGTAGAGATGTAGAGAGTTGTAGATGTAGAGTTGTAGATGTAGAGATATAGAGTTGTAGATGTAGAGTTGTAGATGCAGAGTTGTAGAGTTGTAGATGCAGAGTTGTAGAGTTGTAGATGTAGAGATGCAGAGTTGTAGATGTAGAGATGCAGAGTTGTAGATGCAGAGTTGTAGAGTTGTAGATGCAGAGTTGTAGATGTAGAGATGTAGATGCAGAGTTGTAGAGTTGTAGATGTAGAGATGTAGATGCAGAGTTGTAGAGATGTAGATGTAGAGTTGTAGATGTAGATGCAGAGTTGTAGACGTAGAGATGTAGATGTAGAGTTGTAGAGAGTTGTAGATGTAGAGATGTAGAGTTGTAGATGCAGAGTTGTAGATGTAGAGATGTAGATGCAGAGTTGTAGATGCAGAGATGTAGATGCAGAGTTGTAGATGCAGAGATGTAGATGCAGAGTTGTAGAGAGTTGTAGATGTAGAGTTGTAGATGTAGAGATAGAGTTGTAGATGTAGAGATATAGAGTTGTAGATGTAGAGTTGTAGAGATGTAGATGTAGAGTTGTAGATGTAGATGCAGAGTTGTAGATGTAGAGATGTAGATGCAGAGTTGTAGATGCAGAGTTGTAGAGATGTAGATGTAGAGTTGTAGATGTAGATGCAGAGTTGTAGATGTAGAGATGTAGATGTAGAGTTGTAGAGAGTTGTAGATGTAGAGTTGTAGATGTAGAGATGTAGAGTTGTAGAGAGTTGTAGATGTAGTGATGTAGAGAGTTGTAGATGTAGAGAGTTGTAGATGTAGAGATGTAGAGAGTTGTAGATGTAGAGTTGTAGAGAGTTGTAGATGTAGAGTTGTAGAGAGTTGTAGATGTAGAGTTGTAGATGTAGAGAGTTGTAGATGTAGAGATGTAGATGCAGAGATGTAGATGCAGAGTTGTAGAGATGTAGAGAGTTGTAGATGTAGAGATAGAGTTGTAGATGTAGAGTTGTAGATGTAGAGATATAGAGTTGTAGATGTAGAGATATAGAGTTGTAGATGTAGAGTTGTAGATGCAGAGTTGTAGAGTTGTAGAGATAGAGTTGTAGAGTTGTAGATGTAGAGATGCAGAGTTGTAGATGCAGGGTTGTAGAGTTGTAGATGCAGAGTTGTAGATGCAGAGATGTAGATGCAGAGATGTAGATGCAGAGATGTAGATGCAGAGATGTAGATGCAGAGTTGTAGAGATGTAGAGAGTTGTAGATGTAGAGTTGTAGATGTAGAGATATAGAGTTGTAGATGTAGAGTTGTAGATGCAGAGTTGTAGAGTTGTAGATGCAGAGTTGTAGAGTTGTAGATGTAGAGATGCAGAGTTGTAGATGTAGAGTTGTAGATGCAGAGTTGTAGATGTAGAGATTTAGATGCAGAGTTGTAAAGTTATAGATGTAGAGATGTAGATGCAGAGTTGTAGAGATGTAGAGAGTTGTAGATGTAGAGTTGTAGATGTAGAGATATAGAGTTGTAGATGTAGAGTTGTAGATGCAGAGTTGTAGAGTTGTAGATGCAGAGTTGTAGAGTTGTAGATGTAGAGATGCAGAGTTGTAGATGTAGAGATGCAGAGTTGTAGATGCAGAGTTGTAGAGTTGTAGATGCAGAGTTGTAGATGTAGAGATGTAGATGCAGAGTTGTAGAGTTGTAGATGTAGAGATGTAGATGCAGAGTTGTAGAGATGTAGATGTAGATGTAGAGTTGTAGATGTAGATGCAGAGTTGTAGATGTAGAGATGTAGATGTAGAGTTGTAGAGAGTTGTAGATGTAGAGATGTAGAGTTGTAGATGCAGAGTTGTAGATGTAGAGATGTAGATGCAGAGTTGTAGATGCAGAGATGTAGATGCAGAGTTGTAGATGTAGAGTTGTAGATGTAGAGATAGAGTTGTAGATGTAGAGATATAGAGTTGTAGATGTAGAGTTGTAGAGATGTAGATGTAGAGTTGTAGATGTAGATGCAGAGTTGTAGATGTAGAGATGTAGATGCAGAGTTGTAGATGCAGAGTTGTAGAGATGTAGATGTAGATGTAGAGTTGTAGATGTAGATGCAGAGTTGTAGATGTAGAGATGTAGATGTAGAGTTGTAGAGAGTTGTAGATGTAGAGTTGTAGATGTAGAGATGTAGAGTTGTAGAGAGTTGTAGATGTAGTGATGTAGAGAGTTGTAGATGTAGAGAGTTGTAGATGTAGAGACGTAGAGAGTTGTAGATGCAGAGATGTAGATGCAGAGATGTAGATGCAGAGTTGTAGAGATGTAGAGAGTTGTAGATGTAGAGATAGAGTTGTAGATGTAGAGTTGTAGATGTAGAGATATAGAGTTGTAGATGTAGAGATATAGAGTTGTAGATGTAGAGTTGTAGATGCAGAGTTGTAGAGTTGTAGATGCAGAGTTGTAGAGTTGTAGATGTAGAGATGCAGAGTTGTAGATGCAGGGTTGTAGAGTTGTAGATAGAGAGTTGTAGATGCAGAGATGTAGATGCAGAGATGTAGATGCAGAGATGTAGATGCAGAGTTGTAGAGATGTAGAGAGTTGTAGATGTAGAGTTGTAGATGTAGAGATAGAGTTGTAGATGTAGAGTTGTAGATGTAGAGATATAGAGTTGTAGATGTAGAGTTGTAGATGCAGAGTTGTAGAGTTGTAGATGCAGAGTTGTAGAATTGTAGATGTAGAGATGCAGAGTTGTAGATGTAGAGATGCAGAGTTGTAGATGCAGAGTTGTAGAGTTGTAGATGCAGAGTTGTAGATGTAGAGATGTAGATGCAGAGTTGTAGATGCAGAGATGTAGATGCAGAGTTGTAGAGAGTTGTAGATGTAGAGTTGTAGATGTAGAGATAGAGTTGTAGATGTAGAGATATAGAGTTGTAGATGTAGAGTTGTAGATGTAGAGATGTAGATGCAGAGTTGTAGAGAGTTGTAGATGTAGAGATGTAGAGTTGTAGATGCAGAGTTGTAGATGTAGAGATGTGGATGCAGAGTTGTAGATGCAGAGATGTAGATGCAGAGATGTAGATGCAGAGTTGTAGAGAGTTGTAGATGTAGAGTTGTAGAGATAGAGTTGTAGATGTAGAGTTGTAGAGTTGTAGATGCAGAGTTGTAGAGATGTAGATGTAGAGTTGTAGATGCAGAGTTGTAGATGTAGAGATGTAGATGTAGAGTTGTAGAGAGTTGTAGATGTAGAGATGTAGAGTTGTAGAGAGTTGTAGATGTAGTTATGTAGAGAGTTGTAGATGTAGAGATGTAGAGAGTTGTAGATGTAGAGTTGTAGAGAGTTGTAGATGTAGAGTTGTAGAGAGTTGTAGATGTAGAGTTGTAGATGTAGAGAGTTGTAGATGCAGAGAGTTGTAGATGCAGAGAGTTGTAGATGCAGAGATGTAGATGCAGAGTTGTAGATGCAGAGTTGTAGATGCAGAGATGTAGAGTTGTAGATGTAGAGTTGTAGATGTAGAGTGTTGTAGAGTTGTAGATGTAGAGATGTAGATGCAGAGTTGTAGATGCAGAGTTGTAGATGCAGAGATGTAGAGATGTAGAGTTGTAGATGCAGAGTTGTAGATGTAGAGTTGTAGATGTAGAGTGTTGTAGATGCAGAGTTGTAGATGTAGAGTGTTGTAGATGCAGAGATGTAGATGCAGAGGTAGAGATGTAGAGTTGTAGAGAGTTGTAGATGTAGAGATGTAGAGTTGTAGATGTAGAGTTGTAGATGTAGAGAGTTGTAGATGTAGAGATGGAGATGTAGAGTTATAGATGTAGAGATGTAGAGAGTTGTAGATGTAGAGATGTAGATGCAGAGATGTAGATGCAGAGTTGTAGAGAGTTGTAGATGTAGAGTTGTAGATGCAGAGGTAGAGATGTAGAGGTGTAGAGAGTTGTAGAGACGTATTGAGTTGTAGATGCAGAGTTGTAGAGTTGTAGATGTAGAGATGCAGAGTTGTAGATGCAGGGTTGTAGAGTTGTAGATAGAGAGTTGTAGATGCAGAGATGTAGATGCAGAGATGTAGATGCAGAGATGTAGATGCAGAGTTGTAGAGATGTAGAGAGTTGTAGATGTAGAGTTGTAGATGTAGAGATAGAGTTGTAGATGTAGAGTTGTAGATGTAGAGATATAGAGTTGTAGATGTAGAGTTGTAGATGCAGAGTTGTAGAGTTGTAGATGCAGAGTTGTAGAATTGTAGATGTAGAGATGCAGAGTTGTAGATGTAGAGATGCAGAGTTGTAGATGCAGAGTTGTAGAGTTGTAGATGCAGAGTTGTAGATGTAGAGATGTAGATGCAGAGTTGTAGATGCAGAGATGTAGATGCAGAGTTGTAGAGAGTTGTAGATGTAGAGTTGTAGATGCAGAGGTAGAGATGTAGAGGTGTAGAGAGTTGTAGAGACGTATTGAGTTGTAGATGCAGAGTTGTAGAGTTGTAGATGTAGAGATGCAGAGTTGTAGATGCAGGGTTGTAGAGTTGTAGATAGAGAGTTGTAGATGCAGAGATGTAGATGCAGAGATGTAGATGCAGAGATGTAGATGCAGAGTTGTAGAGATGTAGAGAGTTGTAGATGTAGAGATATAGAGTTGTAGATGTAGAGTTGTAGATGCAGAGTTGTAGAGTTGTAGATGCAGAGTTGTAGAATTGTAGATGTAGAGATGCAGAGTTGTAGATGTAGAGATGCAGAGTTGTAGATGCAGAGTTGTAGAGTTGTAGATGCAGAGTTGTAGATGTAGAGATGTAGATGCAGAGTTGTAGATGCAGAGATGTAGATGCAGAGTTGTAGAGAGTTGTAGATGTAGAGTTGTAGATGTAGAGATAGAGTTGTAGATGTAGAGATATAGAGTTGTAGATGTAGAGTTGTAGATGTAAAGATGTAGATGCAGAGTTGTAGAGAGTTGTAGATGTAGAGATGTAGAGTTGTAGATGCAGAGTTGTAGATGTAGAGATGTAGATGCAGAGTTGTAGAGAGTTGTAGATGTAGTTATGTAGAGAGTTGTAGATGTAGAGAGTTGTAGATGTAGAGATGTAGAGAGTTGTAGATGTAGAGTTGTAGAGAGTTGTAGATGTAGAGTTGTAGAGAGTTGTAGATGTAGAGTTGTAGATGTAGAGAGTTGTAGATGCAGAGAGTTGTAGATGCAGAGAGTTGTAGATGCAGAGATGTAGATGCAGAGTTGTAGATGCAGAGTTGTAGATGCAGAGATGTAGAGTTGTAGATGTAGAGTTGTAGATGTAGAGTGTTGTAGAGTTGTAGATGTAGAGATGTAGATGCAGAGTTGTAGATGCAGTTGTAGATGCAGAGATGTAGAGATGTAGAGTTGTAGATGCAGAGTTGTAGATGTAGAGTTGTAGATGTAGAGTGTTGTAGAGTTGTAGATGCAGAGTTGTAGATGCAGAGATGTAGAGATGTAGAGTTGTAGATGCAGAGTTGTAGATGTAGAGTTGTAGATGTAGAGTGTTGTAGAGTTGTAGATGTAGAGTTGTAGATGTAGAGATGTAGATGCAGAGATGTAGATGTAGAGTTGTAGATGTAGAGAGTTGTAGATGTAGAGAGTTGTAGATGCAGAGTTGTAGATGCAGAGGTAGAGATGTAGAGGTGTAGAGAGTTGTAGAGACATAGAGAGTTGTAGATGTAGAGTTGTAGATGTAGAGTTGTAGATGTAGAGTTGTAGATGTAGAGATATAGAGAGTTGTAGATGTAGAGTTGTAGAGATGTAGAGTTGTATATGTAGAGATGTAGAGAGTTGTAGAGTTGTAGAGTTTTAGATTTGTAGATGTAGAGTTGTAGATGTAGAGTTGTAGATGCAGAGTTGTAGATGTAGAGTTGTAGATGCAGAGGTAGAGATGTAGAGTTGTAGATGTAGAGTTGTAGATGTAGATGTAGAGTTGTAGATGTAGAGATGTAGAGAGTTGTAGATTTGTAGATGTAGAGAGTTGTAGATGTAGAGAGTTTTAGATGTAGAGAGTTGTAGATGCAGAGTTGTAGATGCAGAGATGTAGATGCAGAGATGTAGATGCAGAGGTAGAGATGTAGAGTTGTAGAGAGTTGTAGATGTAGAGATGTAGAGTTGTAGAAGTAGAGTTGTAGATGTAGAGAGTTGTAGATGTAGAGATGGAGATGTAGAGTTATAGATGTAGAGATGTAGAGAGTTGTAGATGTAGAGATGTAGATGCAGAGATGTAGATGCAGAGTTGTAGAGAGTTGTAGATGTAGAGTTGTAGATGCAGAGGTAGAGATGTAGAGGTGTAGAGAGTTGTAGAGACGTATTGAGTTGTAGATGCAGAGTTGTAGAGTTGTAGATGTAGAGATGCAGAGTTGTAGATGCAGGGTTGTAGAGTTGTAGATAGAGAGTTGTAGATGCAGAGATGTAGATGCAGAGATGTAGATGCAGAGATGTAGATGCAGAGTTGTAGAGATGTAGAGAGTTGTAGATGTAGAGTTGTAGATGTAGAGATAGAGTTGTAGATGTAGAGTTGTAGATGTAGAGATATAGAGTTGTAGATGTAGAGTTGTAGATGCAGAGTTGTAGAGTTGTAGATGCAGAGTTGTAGAATTGTAGATGTAGAGATGCAGAGTTGTAGATGTAGAGATGCAGAGTTGTAGATGCAGAGTTGTAGAGTTGTAGATGCAGAGTTGTAGATGTAGAGATGTAGATGCAGAGTTGTAGATGCAGAGATGTAGATGCAGAGTTGTAGAGAGTTGTAGATGTAGAGTTGTAGATGTAGAGATAGAGTTGTAGATGTAGAGATATAGAGTTGTAGATGTAGAGTTGTAGATGTAGAGATGTAGATGCAGAGTTGTAGAGAGTTGTAGATGTAGAGATGTAGAGTTGTAGATGCAGAGTTGTAGATGTAGAGATGTAGATGCAGAGTTGTAGATGCAGAGATGTAGATGCAGAGATGTAGATGCAGAGTTGTAGAGAGTTGTAGATGTAGAGTTGTAGAGATAGAGTTGTAGATGTAGAGTTGTAGATGCAGAGTTGTAGAGATGTAGATGTAGAGTTGTAGATGCAGAGTTGTAGATGTAGAGATGTAGATGTAGAGTTGTAGAGAGTTGTAGATGTAGAGATGTAGAGTTGTAGAGAGTTGTAGATGTAGTTATGTAGAGAGTTGTAGATGTAGAGAGTTGTAGATGTAGAGATGTAGAGAGTTGTAGATGTAGAGTTGTAGAGAGTTGTAGATGTAGAGTTGTAGAGAGTTGTAGATGTAGAGTTGTAGATGTAGAGTTGTAGATGCAGAGAGTTGTAGATGCAGAGAGTTGTAGATGCAGAGATGTAGATGCAGAGTTGTAGATGCAGAGTTGTAGATGCAGAGATGTAGAGTTGTAGATGTAGAGTTGTAGATGTAGAGTGTTGTAGAGTTGTAGATGTAGAGATGTAGATGCAGAGTTGTAGATGCAGAGTTGTAGATGCAGAGATGTAGAGATGTAGAGTTGTAGATGCAGAGTTGTAGATGTAGAGTTGTAGATGTAGAGTGTTGTAGAGTTGTAGATGCAGAGTTGTAGATGCAGAGATGTAGAGATGTAGAGTTGTAGATGCAGAGTTGTAGATGTAGAGTTGTAGATGTAGAGTGTTGTAGAGTTGTAGATGTAGAGTTGTAGATGTAGAGATGTAGATGCAGAGATGTAGACGCAGAGTTGTAGAGATGTAGAGAGTTGTAGATGTAGAGTTGTAGATGTAGAGATAGAGTTGTAGATGTAGAGTTGTAGATGTAGAGTTGTAGATGTAGAGATATAGAGTTGTAGATGTAGAGTTGTAGATGCAGAGTTGTAGAGTTGTAGATGCAGAGTTGTAGAATTGTAGATGTAGAGATGCAGAGTTGTAGATGTAGAGATGCAGAGTTGTAGATGCAGAGTTGTAGAGTTGTAGATGCAGAGTTGTAGATGTAGAGATGTAGATGCAGAGTTGTAGAGAGTTGTAGATGTAGAGTTGTAGATGTAGAGATAGAGTTGTAGATGTAGAGATATAGAGTTGTAGATGTAGAGTTGTAGATGTAGAGATGTAGATGCAGAGTTGTAGAGAGTTGTAGATGTAGAGATGTAGAGTTGTAGATGCAGAGTTGTAGATGTAGAGATGTAGATGCAGAGTTGTAGATGCAGAGATGTAGATGCAGAGATGTAGATGCAGAGTTGTAGAGAGTTGTAGATGTAGAGTTGTAGAGATAGAGTTGTAGATGTAGAGTTGTAGAGTTGTAGATGCAGAGTTGTAGAGATGTAGATGTAGAGTTGTAGATGCAGAGTTGTAGATGTAGAGATGTAGATGTAGAGTTGTAGAGAGTTGTAGATGTAGAGATGTAGAGTTGTAGAGAGTTGTAGATGTAGTTATGTAGAGAGTTGTAGATGTAGAGAGTTGTAGATGTAGAGATGTAGAGAGTTGTAGATGTAGAGTTGTAGAGAGTTGTAGATGTAGAGTTGTAGAGAGTTGTAGATGTAGAGTTGTAGATGTAGAGAGTTGTAGATGCAGAGATGTAGATGCAGAGTTGTAGATGCAGAGTTGTAGATGCAGAGATGTAGAGTTGTAGATGTAGAGTTGTAGATGTAGAGTGTTGTAGAGTTGTAGATGTAGAGATGTAGATGCAGAGTTGTAGATGCAGTTGTAGATGCAGAGATGTAGAGATGTAGAGTTGTAGATGCAGAGTTGTAGATGTAGAGTTGTAGATGTAGAGTGTTGTAGAGTTGTAGATGCAGAGTTGTAGATGCAGAGATGTAGAGATGTAGAGTTGTAGATGCAGAGTTGTAGATGTAGAGTTGTAGATGTAGAGTGTTGTAGAGTTGTAGATGTAGAGTTGTAGATGTAGAGATGTAGATGCAGAGATGTAGATGTAGAGTTGTAGATGTAGAGAGTTGTAGATGTAGAGAGTTGTAGATGCAGAGTTGTAGATGCAGAGGTAGAGATGTAGAGGTGTAGAGAGTTGTAGAGACATAGAGAGTTGTAGATGTAGAGTTGTAGATGTAGAGAGTTGTAGATGTAGAGTTGTAGATGTAGAGTTGTAGATGTAGAGATATAGAGAGTTGTAGATGTAGAGTTGTAGAGATGTAGAGTTGTAGATGTAGAGTTGTAGATGTAGAGATGTATATGTAGAGATGTAGAGAGTTGTAGAGTTGTAGAGTTTTAGATTTGTAGATGTAGAGTTGTAGATGTAGAGAGTTGTAGATGTAGAGTTGTAGATGTAGAGTTGTAGAGATGTAGATGTAGAGTTGTAGATGTAGATGCAGAGTTGTAGATGTAGAGATGTAGATGTAGAGTTGTAGAGAGTTGTAGATGTAGAGATGTAGAGTTGTAGATGTAGAGATGTAGAGTTGTAGAGAGTTGTAGATGTAGAGATGTATATGTAGAGATGTAGAGAGTTGTAGAGTTGTAGAGTTTTAGATTTGTAGATGTAGAGTTGTAGATGTAGAGAGTTGTAGATGTAGAGTTGTAGATGTAGAGTTGTAGAGATGTAGATGTAGAGTTGTAGATGTAGATGCAGAGTTGTAGATGTAGAGATGTAGATGTAGAGTTGTAGAGAGTTGTAGATGTAGAGATGTAGAGTTGTAGATGTAGAGATGTAGAGTTGTAGAGAGTTGTAGATGTAGTGATGTAGAGAGTTGTAGATGTAGAGAGTTGTAGATGTAGAGATGTAGAGAGTTGTAGATGTAGAGTTGTAGAGAGTTGCAGATGTAGAGTTGTAGAGAGTTGTAGATGTAGAGTGGTTAGATGTAGAGAGTTGTAGATGCAGAGAGTTGTAGATGCAGAGAGTTGTAGATGCAGAGATGTAGATGCAGAGTTGTAGATGCAGAGATGTAGAGTTGTAGATGTAGAGTTGTAGATGTAGAGTGTTGTAGAGTTGTAGATGTAGAGAGTTGTAGATGTAGAGATGTAGATGCAGAGTTGTAGATGCAGAGTTGTAGATGCAGAGATGTAGAGATGTAGAGTTGTAGATGTAGAGTTGTAGATGTAGAGTTGTAGATGTAGAGTGTTGTAGAGTTGTAGATGTAGAGTTGTAGATGTAGAGATGTAGATGCAGAGATGTAGATGTAGAGTTGTAGATGTAGAGAGTTGTAGAGTTGTAGATGTAGAGAGTTGTAGATGCAGAGTTGTAGATGCAGAGGTAGAGATGTAGAGGTGTAGAGAGTTGTAGAGACGTAGAGAGTTGTAGATGTAGAGTTGTAGATGTAGAGAGTTGTAGATGTAGAGTTGTAGATGTAGAGTTGTAGATGTAGAGATATAGAGAGTTGTAGATGTAGAGTTGTAGAGATGTAGAGTTGTAGATGTAGAGTTGTAGATGTAGAGATGTATATGTAGAGATGTAGAGAGTTGTAGAGTTGTAGAGTTTTAGATTTGTAGATGTAGAGTTGTAGATGTAGAGAGTTGTAGATGTAGAGTTGTAGATGTAGAGAGTTGTAGATGCAGAGTTGTAGATGTAGAGTTGTAGATGCAGAGGTAGAGATGTAGAGTTGTAGATGTAGAGTTGTAGATGTAGAGATGTAGAGAGTTGTAGATTTGTAGATGTAGAGAGTTGTAGATGTAGAGAGTTTTAGATGTAGAGAGTTGTAGATGCAGAGTTGTAGATGCAGAGATGTAGATGCAGAGATGTAGATGCAGAGATGTAGATGCAGAGGTAGAGATGTAGAGTTGTAGAGAGTTGTAGATGTAGAGATGTAGAGATGTAGAGAGTTGTAGATGTAGAGTTGTAGATGTAGAGAGTTGTAGATGTAGAGATGTAGATGTAGAGTTGTAGATGTAGAGATGTAGAGAGTTGTAGATGTAGAGATGTAGATGCAGAGATGTAGATGCAGAGTTGTAGAGAGTTGTAGATGTAGAGTTGTAGATGTAGAGATAGAGTTGTAGATGTAGAGATATAGAGTTGTAGATGTAGAGTTGTAGATGCAGAGTTGTAGATGTAGAGATGCAGAGTTGTAGATGCAGAGTTGTAGAGATGTAGATGTAGATGTAGAGTTGTAGATGCAGAGTTGTAGATGTAGAGATGTAGATAGAGAGTTGTAGATGTAGAGATGTAGAGTTGTAGATGTAGAGATGTAGAGTTGTAGAGAGTTGTAGATGTAGTTATGTAGAGAGTTGTAGATGTAGAGAGTTGTAGATGTAGAGATGTAGAGAGTTGTAGATGTAGAGTTGTAGAGAGTTGTAGATGTAGAGTTGTAGAGAGTTGTAGATGTAGAGTTGTAGATGTAGAGAGTTGTAGATGCAGAGAGTTGTAGATGCAGAGAGTTGTAGATGCAGAGATGTAGATGCAGAGTTGTAGATGCAGAGTTGTAGATGCAGAGATGTAGAGTTGTAGATGTAGAGTTGTAGATGTAGAGTGTTGTAGAGTTGTAGATGTAGAGATGTAGATGCAGAGTTGTAGATGCAGTTGTAGATGCAGAGATGTAGAGATGTAGAGTTGTAGATGCAGAGTTGTAGATGTAGAGTTGTAGATGTAGAGTGTTGTAGAGTTGTAGATGCAGAGTTGTAGATGCAGAGATGTAGAGATGTAGAGTTGTAGATGCAGAGTTGTAGATGTAGAGTTGTAGATGTAGAGTGTTGTAGAGTTGTAGATGTAGAGTTGTAGATGTAGAGATGTAGATGCAGAGATGTAGATGTAGAGTTGTAGATGTAGAGAGTTGTAGATGTAGAGAGTTGTAGATGCAGAGTTGTAGATGCAGAGGTAGAGATGTAGAGGTGTAGAGAGTTGTAGAGACATAGAGAGTTGTAGATGTAGAGTTGTAGATGTAGAGAGTTGTAGATGTAGAGTTGTAGATGTAGAGTTGTAGATGTAGAGATATAGAGAGTTGTAGATGTAGAGTTGTAGAGATGTAGAGTTGTAGATGTAGAGTTGTAGATGTAGAGATGTATATGTAGAGATGTAGAGAGTTGTAGAGTTGTAGAGTTTTAGATTTGTAGATGTAGAGTTGTAGATGTAGAGAGTTGTAGATGTAGAGTTGTAGATGTAGAGTTGTAGAGATGTAGATGTAGAGTTGTAGATGTAGATGCAGAGTTGTAGATGTAGAGATGTAGATGTAGAGTTGTAGAGTTGTAGATGTAGAGATGTAGAGTTGTAGATGTAGAGATGTAGAGTTGTAGAGAGTTGTAGATGTAGAGATGTATATGTAGAGATGTAGAGAGTTGTAGAGTTGTAGAGTTTTAGATTTGTAGATGTAGAGTTGTAGATGTAGAGAGTTGTAGATGTAGAGTTGTAGATGTAGAGTTGTAGAGATGTAGATGTAGAGTTGTAGATGTAGATGCAGAGTTGTAGATGTAGAGATGTAGATGTAGAGTTGTAGAGAGTTGTAGATGTAGAGATGTAGAGTTGTAGATGTAGAGATGTAGAGTTGTAGAGAGTTGTAGATGTAGTGATGTAGAGAGTTGTAGATGTAGAGAGTTGTAGATGTAGAGAGTTGTAGATGTAGAGTTGTAGAGAGTTGCAGATGTAGAGTTGTAGAGAGTTGTAGATGTAGAGTGGTTAGATGTAGAGAGTTGTAGATGCAGAGAGTTGTAGATGCAGAGAGTTGTAGATGCAGAGATGTAGATGCAGAGTTGTAGATGCAGAGATGTAGAGTTGTAGATGTAGAGTTGTAGATGTAGAGTGTTGTAGAGTTGTAGATGTAGAGAGTTGTAGATGTAGAGATGTAGATGCAGAGTTGTAGATGCAGAGTTGTAGATGCAGAGATGTAGAGATGTAGAGTTGTAGTTGTAGAGTTGTAGATGTAGAGTTGTAGATAGAGATGTAGATGCAGAGATGTAGATGTAGAGTTGTAGATGTAGAGAGTTGTAGAGTTGTAGATGTAGAGAGTTGTAGATGCAGAGTTGTAGATGCAGAGGTAGAGATGTAGAGGTGTAGAGAGTTGTAGAGACGTAGAGAGTTGTAGATGTAGAGTTGTAGATGTAGAGAGTTGTAGATGTAGAGTTGTAGATGTAGAGTTGTAGATGTAGAGATATAGAGAGTTGTAGATGTAGAGTTGTAGAGATGTAGAGTTGTAGATGTAGAGTTGTAGATGTAGAGATGTATATGTAGAGATGTAGAGAGTTGTAGAGTTGTAGAGTTTTAGATTTGTAGATGCAGAGTTGTAGATGCAGAGTTGTAGATGTAGAGTTGTAGATGCAGAGTTGTAGATGTAGAGTTGTAGATGCAGAGGTAGAGATGTAGAGTTGTAGATGTAGAGTTGTAGATGTAGAGATGTAGAGAGTTGTAGATTTGTAGATGTAGAGAGTTGTAGATGTAGAGAGTTTTAGATGTAGAGAGTTGTAGATGCAGAGTTGTAGATGCAGAGATGTAGATGCAGAGATGTAGATGCAGAGATGTAGATGCAGAGGTAGAGATGTAGAGTTGTAGAGAGTTGTAGATGTAGAGATGTAGAGATGTAGAGAGTTGTAGATGTAGAGTTGTAGATGTAGAGAGTTGTAGATGTAGAGATGTAGATGTAGAGTTGTAGATGTAGAGATGTAGAGAGTTGTAGATGTAGAGATGTAGATGCAGAGATGTAGATGCAGAGTTGTAGAGAGTTGTAGATGTAGAGTTGTAGATGTAGAGATAGAGTTGTAGATGTAGAGATATAGAGTTGTAGATGTAGAGTTGTAGATGCAGAGTTGTAGATGTAGAGATGCAGAGTTGTAGATGCAGAGTTGTAGAGATGTAGATGTAGATGTAGAGTTGTAGATGCAGAGTTGTAGATGTAGAGATGTAGATAGAGAGTTGTAGATGTAGAGATGTAGAGTTGTAGATGTAGAGATGTAGAGTTGTAGAGAGTTGTAGATGTAGTGATGTAGAGAGTTGTAGATGTAGAGAGTTGTAGATGTAGAGATGTAGAGAGTTGTAGATGTAGAGTTGTAGAGAGTTGTAGATGTAGAGTTGTAGAGAGTTGTAGATGTAGAGTTGTAGATGTAGAGTTGTAGATGTAGAGTTGTAGATGTAGAGAGTTGTAGATGCAGAGAGTTGTAGATGTAGAGAGTTGTAGATGCAGAGATGTAGACGCAGAGTTGTAGATGCAGAGATATAGAGTTGTAGATGTAGAGTTGTAGATGTAGAGTGTTGTAGAGTTGTAGATGTAGAGTGTTGTAGAGATGTAGATGCAGAGTTGTAGATGCAGAGTTGTAGAGATGTAGAGAGTTGTAGATGTAGAGTTGTAGATGTAGAGATGTAGATGCAGAGATGTAGATGTAGAGTTGTAGATGTAGAGAGTTGTAGAGTTGTATATGTAGAGAGTTGTAGATGCAGAGTTGTAGATGCAGAGGTAGAAATGTAGAGGTGTAGAGAGTTGTAGAGACGTAGAGAGTTGTAGATGTAGAGTTGTAGATGTAGAGAGTTGTAGATGTAGAGTTGTAGATGTAGAGTTGTAGATGTAGAGATATAGAGAGTTGTAGATGTAGAGTTGTAGAGATGTAGAGTTGTAGATGTAGAGTTGTAGATGTAGAGATGTATATGTAGAGATGTAGAGAGTTGTAGAGTTGTAGAGTTTTAGATTTGTAGATGTAGAGTTGTAGATGTAGAGAGTTGTAGATGTAGAGTTGTAGATGTAGAGTTGTAGATGTAGAGAGTTGTAGATGCAGAGTTGTAGATGTAGAGTTGTAGATGTAGAGTTGTAGATGTAGAGAGTTGTAGATGCAGAGTTGTAGATGTAGAGTTGTAGATGTAGAGAGTTGTAGATGCAGAGTTGTAGATGTAGAGTTGTAGATGCAGAGTTGTAGATGTAGAGTTGTAGATGCAGAGGTAGAGATGTAGAGTTGTAGATGTAGAGTTGTAGATGTAGATGTAGAGTTGTAGATGTAGAGATGTAGAGAGTTGTAGATTTGTAGATGTAGAGAGTTGTAGATGTAGAGAGTTTTAGATGTAGAGAGTTGTAGATGCAGAGTTGTAGATGCAGAGATGTAGATGCAGAGATGTAGATGCAGAGGTAGAGATGTAGAGTTGTAGAGAGTTGTAGATGTAGAGATGTAGAGTTGTAGATGTAGAGTTGTAGATGTAGAGAGTTGTAGATGCAGAGTTGTAGATGTAGAGTTGTAGATGTAGAGTTGTAGATGTAGAGATATAGAGAGTTGTAGATGTAGAGTTGTAGATGTAGAGATGTATATGTAGAGATGTAGAGAGTTGTAGAGTTGTAGAGTTTTAGATTTGTAGATGTAGAGTTGTAGATGTAGAGAGTTGTAGATGTAGAGTTGTAGAGAGTTGTAGATGTAGAGAGTTGTAGATGCAGAGAGTTGTAGATGTAGAGAGTTGTAGATGCAGAGATGTAGATGCAGAGTTGTAGATGCAGAGTTGTAGATGCAGAGATGTAGAGTTGTAGATGTAGAGTTGTAGATGTAGAGTGTTGTAGAGTTGTAGATGTAGAGATGTAGATGTAGAGTTGTAGATGCAGAGTTGTAGAGTTGTAGATGCAGAGTTGTAGATGTAGAGATGTAGATGCAGAGATGTAGATGCAGAGTTGTAGAGATGTAGAGAGTTGTAGATGTAGAGATAGAGTTGTAGATGTAGAGTTGTAGATGTAGAGATGTATATGTAGAGATGTAGAGAGTTGTAGAGTTTTAGATTTGTAGATGTAGAGTTGTAGATGTAGAGAGTTGTAGATGTAGAGTTGTAGATGTAGAGAGTTGTAGATGCAGAGTTGTAGATGTAGAGTTGTAGATGCAGAGTTGTAGATGTAGAGTTGTAGATGCAGAGGTAGAGATGTAGAGTTGTAGATGTAGAGTTGTAGATGTAGAGATGTAGAGAGTTGTAGATTTGTAGATGTAGAGAGTTGTAGATGTAGAGAGTTTTAGGTGTAGAGAGTTGTAGATGCAGAGTTGTAGATGCAGAGATGTAGATGCAGAGATGTAGATGCAGAGATGTAGATGCAGAGGTAGAGATGTAGAGTTGTAGAGAGTTGTAGATGTAGAGATGTAGAGATGTAGAGAGTTGTAGATGTAGAGTTGTAGATGTAGAGAGTTGTAGATGTAGAGATGTAGATGTAGAGTTGTAGATGTAGAGATGTAGAGAGTTGTAGATGTAGAGATGTAGATGCAGAGATGTAGATGCAGAGTTGTAGAGAGTTGTAGATGTAGAGTTGTAGATGTAGAGATAGAGTTGTAGATGTAGAGATATAGAGTTGTAGATGTAGAGTTGTAGATGCAGAGTTGTAGATGTAGAGATGCAGAGTTGTAGATGCAGAGTTGTAGAGATGTAGATGTAGATGTAGAGTTGTAGATGCAGAGTTGTAGATGTAGAGATGTAGATAGAGAGTTGTAGATGTAGAGATGTAGAGTTGTAGATGTAGAGATGTAGAGTTGTAGAGAGTTGTAGATGTAGTGATGTAGAGAGTTGTAGATGTAGAGATGTAGAGAGTTGTAGATGTAGAGTTGTAGAGAGTTGTAGATGTAGAGTTGTAGAGAGTTGTAGATGTAGAGTTGTAGATGTAGAGAGTTGTAGATGCAGAGAGTTGTAGATGTAGAGAGTTGTAGATGCAGAGATGTAGACACAGAGTTGTAGATGCAGAGATATAGAGTTGTAGATGTAGAGTTGTAGATGTAGAGTGTTGTAGAGTTGTAGATGTAGAGTGTTGTAGAGATGTAGATGCAGAGTTGTAGATGCAGAGTTGTAGAGATGTAGAGAGTTGTAGATGTAGAGTTGTAGATGTAGAGATGTAGATGCAGAGATGTAGATGTAGAGTTGTAGATGTAGAGAGTTGTAGAGTTGTAGATGTAGAGAGTTGTAGATGCAGAGTTGTAGATGCAGAGGTAGAAATGTAGAGGTGTAGAGAGTTGTAGAGACGTAGAGAGTTGTAGATGTAGAGTTGTAGATGTAGAGAGTTGTAGATGTAGAGTTGTAGATGTAGAGTTGTAGATGTAGAGATATAGAGAGTTGTAGATGTAGAGTTGTAGAGTTTTAGATTTGTAGATGTAGAGTTGTAGATGTAGAGGGTTGTAGATGTAGAGTTGTAGATGTAGAGTTGTAGATGTAGAGAGTTGTAGATGCAGAGTTGTAGATGTAGAGTTGTAGATGTAGAGTTGTAGATGTAGAGAGTTGTAGATGCAGAGTTGTAGATGTAGAGTTGTAGATGTAGAGAGTTGTAGATGCAGAGTTGTAGATGTAGAGTTGTAGATGCAGAGTTGTAGATGTAGAGTTGTAGATGCAGAGGTAGAGATGTAGAGTTGTAGATGTAGAGTTGTAGATGTAGATGTAGAGTTGTAGATGTAGAGATGTAGAGAGTTGTAGATTTGTAGATGTAGAGAGTTGTAGATGTAGAGAGTTTTAGATGTAGAGAGTTGTAGATGCAGAGTTGTAGATGCAGAGATGTAGATGCAGAGATGTAGATGCAGAGGTAGAGATGTAGAGTTGTAGAGAGTTGTAGATGTAGAGATGTAGAGTTGTAGATGTAGAGTTGTAGATGTAGAGAGTTGTAGATGTAGAGATGGAGATGTAGAGTTATAGATGTAGAGATGTAGAGAGTTGTAGATGTAGAGATGTAGATGCAGAGATGTAGATGCAGAGTTGTAGAGAGTTGTAGATGTAGAGTTGTAGATGCAGAGGTAGAGATGTAGAGGTGTAGAGAGTTGTAGAGACGTATTGAGTTGTAGATGTAGAGTTGTAGATGTAGAGAGTTGTAGATGTAGAGTTGTAGATGTAGAGATATAGAGAGTTGTAGATGTAGAGTTGTAGAGATGTAGAGTTGTAGATGTAGAGATGTATATGTAGAGATGTAGAGAGTTGTAGAGTTGTAGAGTTTTAGATTTGTAGATGTAGAGTTGTAGATGTAGAGAGTTGTAGATGTAGAGTTGTAGATGTAGAGTTGTAGATGTAGAGAGTTGTAGATGCAGAGTTGTAGATGTAGAGTTGTAGATGTAGAGTTGTAGATGTAGAGATATAGAGAGTTGTAGATGTAGAGTTGTAGATGTAGAGATGTATATGTAGAGATGTAGAGAGTTGTAGAGTTGTAGAGTTTTAGATTTGTAGATGTAGAGTTGTAGATGTAGAGAGTTGTAGATGTAGAGTTGTAGAGAGTTGTAGATGTAGAGAGTTGTAGATGCAGAGAGTTGTAGATGTAGAGAGTTGTAGATGCAGAGATGTAGATGCAGAGTTGTAGATGCAGAGTTGTAGATGCAGAGATGTAGAGTTGTAGATGTAGAGTTGTAGATGTAGAGTGTTGTAGAGTTGTAGATGTAGAGATGTAGATGTAGAGTTGTAGATGCAGAGTTGTAGAGTTGTAGATGCAGAGTTGTAGATGTAGAGATGTAGATGCAGAGATGTAGATGCAGAGTTGTAGAGATGTAGAGAGTTGTAGATGTAGAGATAGAGTTGTAGATGTAGAGTTGTAGATGTAGAGATGTATATGTAGAGATGTAGAGAGTTGTAGAGTTTTAGATTTGTAGATGTAGAGTTGTAGATGTAGAGAGTTGTAGATGTAGAGTTGTAGATGTAGAGAGTTGTAGATGCAGAGTTGTAGATGTAGAGTTGTAGATGCAGAGTTGTAGATGTAGAGTTGTAGATGCAGAGGTAGAGATGTAGAGTTGTAGATGTAGAGTTGTAGATGTAGAGATGTAGAGAGTTGTAGATTTGTAGATGTAGAGAGTTGTAGATGTAGAGAGTTTTAGGTGTAGAGAGTTGTAGATGCAGAGTTGTAGATGCAGAGATGTAGATGCAGAGATGTAGATGCAGAGATGTAGATGCAGAGGTAGAGATGTAGAGTTGTAGAGAGTTGTAGATGTAGAGATGTAGAGATGTAGAGAGTTGTAGATGTAGAGTTGTAGATGTAGAGAGTTGTAGATGTAGAGATGTAGATGTAGAGTTGTAGATGTAGAGATGTAGAGAGTTGTAGATGTAGAGATGTAGATGCAGAGATGTAGATGCAGAGTTGTAGAGAGTTGTAGATGTAGAGTTGTAGATGTAGAGATAGAGTTGTAGATGTAGAGATATAGAGTTGTAGATGTAGAGTTGTAGATGCAGAGTTGTAGATGTAGAGATGCAGAGTTGTAGATGCAGAGTTGTAGAGATGTAGATGTAGATGTAGAGTTGTAGATGCAGAGTTGTAGATGTAGAGATGTAGATAGAGAGTTGTAGATGTAGAGATGTAGAGTTGTAGATGTAGAGATGTAGAGTTGTAGAGAGTTGTAGATGTAGTGATGTAGAGAGTTGTAGATGTAGAGAGTTGTAGATGTAGAGATGTAGAGAGTTGTAGATGTAGAGTTGTAGAGAGTTGTAGATGTAGAGTTGTAGAGAGTTGTAGATGTAGAGTTGTAGATGTAGAGAGTTGTAGATGCAGAGAGTTGTAGATGTAGAGAGTTGTAGATGCAGAGATGTAGACACAGAGTTGTAGATGCAGAGATATAGAGTTGTAGATGTAGAGTTGTAGATGTAGAGTGTTGTAGAGTTGTAGATGTAGAGTGTTGTAGAGATGTAGATGCAGAGTTGTAGATGTAGAGTTGTAGATGTAGAGATGTAGATGCAGAGATGTAGATGTAGAGTTGTAGATGTAGAGAGTTGTAGAGTTGTAGATGTAGAGAGTTGTAGATGCAGAGTTGTAGATGCAGAGGTAGAAATGTAGAGGTGTAGAGAGTTGTAGAGACGTAGAGAGTTGTAGATGTAGAGTTGTAGATGTAGAGAGTTGTAGATGTAGAGTTGTAGATGTAGAGTTGTAGATGTAGAGATATAGAGAGTTGTAGATGTAGAGTTGTAGAGTTTTAGATTTGTAGATGTAGAGTTGTAGATGTAGAGGGTTGTAGATGTAGAGTTGTAGATGTAGAGTTGTAGATGTAGAGAGTTGTAGATGCAGAGTTGTAGATGTAGAGTTGTAGATGTAGAGTTGTAGATGTAGAGAGTTGTAGATGCAGAGTTGTAGATGTAGAGTTGTAGATGTAGAGAGTTGTAGATGCAGAGTTGTAGATGTAGAGTTGTAGATGCAGAGTTGTAGATGTAGAGTTGTAGATGCAGAGGTAGAGATGTAGAGTTGTAGATGTAGAGTTGTAGATGTAGATGTAGAGTTGTAGATGTAGAGATGTAGAGAGTTGTAGATTTGTAGATGTAGAGAGTTGTAGATGTAGAGAGTTTTAGATGTAGAGAGTTGTAGATGCAGAGTTGTAGATGCAGAGATGTAGATGCAGAGATGTAGATGCAGAGGTAGAGATGTAGAGTTGTAGAGAGTTGTAGATGTAGAGATGTAGAGTTGTAGATGTAGAGTTGTAGATGTAGAGAGTTGTAGATGTAGAGATGGAGATGTAGAGTTATAGATGTAGAGATGTAGAGAGTTGTAGATGTAGAGATGTAGATGCAGAGATGTAGATGCAGAGTTGTAGAGAGTTGTAGATGTAGAGTTGTAGATGCAGAGGTAGAGATGTAGAGGTGTAGAGAGTTGTAGAGACGTATTGAGTTGTAGATGTAGAGTTGTAGATGTAGAGAGTTGTAGATGTAGAGTTGTAGATGTAGAGATATAGAGAGTTGTAGATGTAGAGTTGTAGAGATGTAGAGTTGTAGATGTAGAGATGTATATGTAGAGATGTAGAGAGTTGTAGAGTTGTAGAGTTTTAGATTTGTAGATGTAGAGTTGTAGATGTAGAGAGTTGTAGATGTAGAGTTGTAGATGTAGAGTTGTAGATGTAGAGAGTTGTAGATGCAGAGTTGTAGATGTAGAGTTGTAGATGTAGAGTTGTAGATGTAGAGATATAGAGAGTTGTAGATGTAGAGTTGTAGATGTAGAGATGTATATGTAGAGATGTAGAGAGTTGTAGAGTTGTAGAGTTTTAGATTTGTAGATGTAGAGTTGTAGATGTAGAGAGTTGTAGATGTAGAGTTGTAGAGAGTTGTAGATGTAGAGTTGTAGATGTAGAGAGTTGTAGATGCAGAGAGTTGTAGATGTAGAGAGTTGTAGATGCAGAGATGTAGATGCAGAGTTGTAGATGCAGAGTTGTAGATGCAGAGATGTAGAGTTGTAGATGTAGAGTTGTAGATGTAGAGTGTTGTAGAGTTGTAGATGTAGAGATGTAGATGTAGAGTTGTAGATGCAGAGTTGTAGAGTTGTAGATGCAGAGTTGTAGATGTAGAGATGTAGATGCAGAGATGTAGATGCAGAGTTGTAGAGATGTAGAGAGTTGTAGATGTAGAGATAGAGTTGTAGATGTAGAGTTGTAGATGTAGAGATGTATATGTAGAGATGTAGAGAGTTGTAGAGTTGTAGAGTTTTAGATTTGTAGATGTAGAGTTGTAGATGTAGAGAGTTGTAGATGTAGAGTTGTAGATGTAGAGAGTTGTAGATGCAGAGTTGTAGATGTAGAGTTGTAGATGCAGAGTTGTAGATGTAGAGTTGTAGATGCAGAGGTAGAGATGTAGAGTTGTAGATGTAGAGTTGTAGATGTAGAGATGTAGAGAGTTGTAGATTTGTAGATGTAGAGAGTTGTAGATGTAGAGAGTTTTAGATGTAGAGAGTTGTAGATGCAGAGTTGTAGATGCAGAGATGTAGATGCAGAGATGTAGATGCAGAGATGTAGATGCAGAGGTAGAGATGTAGAGTTTTAGAGAGTTGTAGATGTAGAGATGTAGAGATGTAGAGAGTTGTAGATGTAGAGTTGTAGATGTAGAGAGTTGTAGATGTAGAGATGTAGATGTAGAGTTGTAGATGTAGAGATGTAGAGAGTTGTAGATGTAGAGATGTAGATGCAGAGATGTAGATGTAGAGTTGTAGATGTAGAGAGTTGTAGATGCAGAGAGTTGTAGATGCAGAGTTGTAGATGTAGAGTTGTAGATGTAGAGTTGTAGATGTAGAGAGTTGTAGATGCAGAGTTGTAGATGTAGAGTTGTAGATGTAGAGAGTTGTAGATGCAGAGTTGTAGATGTAGAGTTGTAGATGCAGAGTTGTAGATGTAGAGTTGTAGATGCAGAGGTAGAGATGTAGAGTTGTAGATGTAGAGTTGTAGATGTAGATGTAGAGTTGTAGATGTAGAGATGTAGAGAGTTGTAGATTTGTAGATGTAGAGAGTTGTAGATGTAGAGAGTTTTAGATGTAGAGAGTTGTAGATGCAGAGTTGTAGATGCAGAGATGTAGATGCAGAGATGTAGATGCAGAGGTAGAGATGTAGAGTTGTAGAGAGTTGTAGATGTAGAGATGTAGAGTTGTAGATGTAGAGTTGTAGATGTAGAGAGTTGTAGATGTAGAGATGGAGATGTAGAGTTATAGATGTAGAGATGTAGAGAGTTGTAGAGGTAGAGATGTAGATGCAGAGATGTAGATGCAGAGTTGTAGAGAGTTGTAGATGTAGAGTTGTAGATGCAGAGGTAGAGATGTAGAGGTGTAGAGAGTTGTAGAGACGTATTGAGTTGTAGATGTAGAGTTGTAGATGTAGAGAGTTGTAGATGTAGAGTTGTAGATGTAGAGATATAGAGAGTTGTAGATGTAGAGTTGCAGAGATGTAGAGTTGTAGATGTAGAGATGTATATGTAGAGATGTAGAGAGTTGTAGAGTTGTAGAGTTTTAGATTTGTAGATGTAGAGTTGTAGATGTAGAGAGTTGTAGATGTAGAGTTGTAGATGTAGAGTTGTAGATGTAGAGAGTTGTAGATGCAGAGTTGTAGATGTAGAGTTGTAGATGTAGAGTTGTAGATGTAGAGATATAGAGAGTTGTAGATGTAGAGTTGTAGATGTAGAGATGTATATGTAGAGATGTAGAGAGTTGTAGAGTTGTAGAGTTTTAGATTTGTAGATGTAGAGTTGTAGATGTAGAGAGTTGTAGATGTAGAGTTGTAGAGAGTTGTAGATGTAGAGTTGTAGATGTAGAGAGTTGTAGATGCAGAGAGTTGTAGATGTAGAGAGTTGTAGATGCAGAGATGTAGATGCAGAGTTGTAGATGCAGAGTTGTAGATGCAGAGATGTAGAGTTGTAGATGTAGAGTTGTAGATGTAGAGTTATGCAGAGATGTAGACGCAGAGTTGTAGATGCAGAGATATAGAGTTGTAGATGCAGAGTTGTAGAGTTGTAGATGCAGAGTTGTAGATGTAGAGATGTAGATGCAGAGATGTAGATGCAGAGTTGTAGAGATGTAGAGAGTTGTAGATGTAGAGATAGAGTTGTAGATGTAGAGTTGTAGATGTAGAGATGTATATGTAGAGATGTAGAGAGTTGTAGAGTTGTAGAGTTTTAGATTTGTAGATGTAGAGTTGTAGATGTAGAGAGTTGTAGATGTAGAGTTGTAGATGTAGAGAGTTGTAGATGCAGAGTTGTAGATGTAGAGTTGTAGATGCAGAGTTGTAGATGTAGAGTTGTAGATGCAGAGGTAGAGATGTAGAGTTGTAGATGTAGAGTTGTAGATGTAGAGATGTAGAGAGTTGTAGATTTGTAGATGTAGAGAGTTGTAGATGTAGAGAGTTTTAGATGTAGAGAGTTGTAGATGCAGAGTTGTAGATGCAGAGATGTAGATGCAGAGATGTAGATGCAGAGATGTAGATGCAGAGGTAGAGATGTAGAGTTGTAGAGAGTTGTAGATGTAGAGATGTAGAGATGTAGAGAGTTGTAGATGTAGAGTTGTAGATGTAGAGAGTTGTAGATGTAGAGATGTAGATGTAGAGTTGTAGATGTAGAGATGTAGAGAGTTGTAGATGTAGAGATGTAGATGTAGAGTTGTAGATGTAGAGATGTAGAGAGTTGTAGATGTAGAGATGTAGATGCAGAGATGTAGATGCAGAGTTGTAGAGAGTTGTAGATGTAGAGTTGTAGATGTAGAGATAGAGTTGTAGATGTAGAGATATAGAGTTGTAGATGTAGAGTTGTAGATGCAGAGTTGTAGATGTAGAGATGCAGAGTTGTAGATGCAGAGTTGTAGAGATGTAGATGTAGATGTAGAGTTGTAGATGCAGAGTTGTAGATGTAGAGATGTAGATAGAGAGTTGTAGATGTAGAGATGTAGAGTTGTAGATGTAGAGATGTAGAGTTGTAGAGAGTTGTAGATGTAGTGATGTAGAGAGTTGTAGATGTAGAGAGTTGTAGATGTAGAGATGTAGAGAGTTGTAGATGTAGAGTTGTAGAGAGTTGTAGATGTAGAGTTGTAGAGAGTTGTAGATGTAGAGTTGTAGATGTAGAGTTGTAGATGTAGAGAGTTGTAGATGCAGAGAGTTGTAGATGTAGAGAGTTGTAGATGCAGAGATGTAGACGCAGAGTTGTAGATGCAGAGATATAGAGTTGTAGATGTAGAGTTGTAGATGTAGAGTGTTGTAGAGTTGTAGATGTAGAGTGTTGTAGAGATGTAGATGCAGAGTTGTAGATGCAGAGTTGTAGAGATGTAGAGAGTTGTAGATGTAGAGTTGTAGATGTAGAGATGTAGATGCAGAGATGTAGATGTAGAGTTGTAGATGTAGAGAGTTGTAGAGTTGTATATGTAGAGAGTTGTAGATGCAGAGTTGTAGATGCAGAGGTAGAAATGTAGAGGTGTAGAGAGTTGTAGAGACGTAGAGAGTTGTAGATGTAGAGTTGTAGATGTAGAGAGTTGTAGATGTAGAGTTGTAGATGTAGAGTTGTAGATGTAGAGATATAGAGAGTTGTAGATGTAGAGTTGTAGAGATGTAGAGTTGTAGATGTAGAGTTGTAGATGTAGAGATGTATATGTAGAGATGTAGAGAGTTGTAGAGTTTTAGATTTGTAGATGTAGAGTTGTAGATGTAGAGAGTTGTAGATGTAGAGTTGTAGATGTAGAGTTGTAGATGTAGAGAGTTGTAGATGCAGAGTTGTAGATGTAGAGTTGTAGATGTAGAGTTGTAGATGTAGAGAGTTGTAGATGCAGAGTTGTAGATGTAGAGTTGTAGATGTAGAGAGTTGTAGATGCAGAGTTGTAGATGTAGAGTTGTAGATGTAGAGAGTTGTAGATGCAGAGTTGTAGATGTAGAGTTGTAGATGCAGAGGTAGAGATGTAGAGTTGTAGATGTAGAGTTGTAGATGTAGATGTAGAGTTGTAGATGTAGAGATGTAGAGAGTTGTAGATTTGTAGATGTAGAGAGTTGTAGATGTAGAGAGTTTTAGATGCAGAGTTGTAGATGCAGAGATGTAGATGCAGAGATGTAGATGCAGAGGTAGAGATGTAGAGTTGTAGAGAGTTGTAGATGTAGAGATGTAGAGTTGTAGATGTAGAGTTTTAGATGTAGAGAGTTGTAGATGTAGAGATGGAGATGTAGAGTTATAGATGTAGAGATGTAGAGAGTTGTAGATGTAGAGATGTAGATGCAGAGATGTAGATGCAGAGTTGTAGAGAGTTGTAGATGTAGAGTTGTAGATGCAGAGGTAGAGATGTAGAGGTGTAGAGAGTTGTAGAGACGTATTGAGTTGTAGATGTAGAGTTGTAGATGTAGAGAGTTGTAGATGTAGAGTTGTAGATGTAGAGATATAGAGAGTTGTAGATGTAGAGTTGTAGAGATGTAGAGTTGTAGATGTAGAGATGTATATGTAGAGATGTAGAGAGTTGTAGAGTTGTAGAGTTTTAGATTTGTAGATGTAGAGTTGTAGATGTAGAGAGTTGTAGATGTAGAGTTGTAGATGTAGAGTTGTAGATGTAGAGAGTTGTAGATGCAGAGTTGTAGATGTAGAGTTGTAGATGTAGAGTTGTAGATGTAGAGATATAGAGAGTTGTAGATGTAGAGTTGTAGATGTAGAGATGTATATGTAGAGATGTAGAGAGTTGTAGAGTTGTAGAGTTTTAGATTTGTAGATGTAGAGTTGTAGATGTAGAGAGTTGTAGATGTAGAGTTGTAGAGAGTTGTAGATGTAGAGTTGTAGATGTAGAGAGTTGTAGATGCAGAGAGTTGTAGATGTAGAGAGTTGTAGATGCAGAGATGTAGATGCAGAGTTGTAGATGCAGAGTTGTAGATGCAGAGATGTAGAGTTGTAGATGTAGAGTTGTAGATGTAGAGTGTTGTAGAGTTGTAGATGTAGAGATGTAGATGTAGAGTTGTAGATGCAGAGTTGTAGATGTAGAGATGTAGATGCAGAGATGTAGATGCAGAGTTGTAGAGATGTAGAGAGTTGTAGATGTAGAGATAGAGTTGTAGATGTAGAGTTGTAGATGTAGAGATGTATATGTAGAGATGTAGAGAGTTGTAGAGTTTTAGATTTGTAGATGTAGAGTTGTAGATGTAGAGAGTTGTAGATGTAGAGTTGTAGATGTAGAGAGTTGTAGATGCAGAGTTGTAGATGTAGAGTTGTAGATGCAGAGTTGTAGATGTAGAGTTGTAGATGCAGAGGTAGAGATGTAGAGTTGTAGATGTAGAGTTGTAGATGTAGAGATGTAGAGAGTTGTAGATTTGTAGATGTAGAGAGTTGTAGATGTAGAGAGTTTTAGATGTAGAGAGTTGTAGATGCAGAGTTGTAGATGCAGAGATGTAGATGCAGAGATGTAGATGCAGAGGTAGAGATGTAGAGTTGTAGAGAGTTGTAGATGTAGAGATGTAGAGATGTAGAGAGTTGTAGATGTAGAGTTGTAGATGTAGAGAGTTGTAGATGTAGAGATGTAGATGTAGAGTTGTAGATGTAGAGATGTAGAGAGTTGTAGATGTAGAGATGTAGATGCAGAGATGTAGATGCAGAGTTGTAGAGAGTTGTAGATGTAGAGTTGTAGATGTAGAGATAGAGTTGTAGATGTAGAGATATAGAGTTGTAGATGTAGAGTTGTAGATGCAGAGTTGTAGATGTAGAGATGCAGAGTTGTAGATGCAGAGTTGTAGAGATGTAGATGTAGATGTAGAGTTGTAGATGCAGAGTTGTAGATGTAGAGATGTAGATAGAGAGTTGTAGATGTAGAGATGTAGAGTTGTAGATGTAGAGATGTAGAGTTGTAGAGAGTTGTAGATGTAGTGATGTAGAGAGTTGTAGATGTAGAGAGTTGTAGATGTAGAGATGTAGAGAGTTGTAGATGTAGAGTTGTAGAGAGTTGTAGATGTAGAGTTGTAGATGTAGAGAGTTGTAGATGCAGAGAGTTGTAGATGTAGAGAGTTGTAGATGCAGAGATGTAGACACAGAGTTGTAGATGCAGAGATATAGAGTTGTAGATGTAGAGTTGTAGATGTAGAGTGTTGTAGAGTTGTAGATGTAGAGTGTTGTAGAGATGTAGATGCAGAGTTGTAGATGCAGAGTTGTAGAGATGTAGAGAGTTGTAGATGTAGAGTTGTAGATGTAGAGATGTAGATGCAGAGATGTAGATGTAGAGTTGTAGATGTAGAGAGTTGTAGAGTTGTAGATGTAGAGAGTTGTAGATGCAGAGTTGTAGATGCAGAGGTAGAAATGTAGAGGTGTAGAGAGTTGTAGAGACGTAGAGAGTTGTAGATGTATAGTTGTAGATGTAGAGAGTTGTAGATGTAGAGTTGTAGATGTAGAGTTGTAGATGTAGAGATATAGAGAGTTGTAGATGTAGAGTTGTAGAGATGTAGAGTTGTAGATGTAGAGTTGTAGATGTAGAGATGTATATGTAGAGATGTAGATAGTTGTAGAGTTGTAGAGTTTTAGATTTGTAGATGTAGAGTTGTAGATGTAGAGGGTTGTAGATGTAGAGTTGTAGATGTAGAGTTGTAGATGTAGAGAGTTGTAGATGCAGAGTTGTAGATGTAGAGTTGTAGATGTAGAGTTGTAGATGTAGAGAGTTGTAGATGCAGAGTTGTAGATGTAGAGTTGTAGATGTAGAGAGTTGTAGATGCAGAGTTGTAGATGTAGAGTTGTAGATGCAGAGTTGTAGATGTAGAGTTGTAGATGCAGAGGTAGAGATGTAGAGTTGTAGATGTAGAGTTGTAGATGTAGATGTAGAGTTGTAGATGTAGAGATGTAGAGAGTTGTAGATTTGTAGATGTAGAGAGTTGTAGATGTAGAGAGTTTTAGATGTAGAGAGTTGTAGATGCAGAGTTGTAGATGCAGAGATGTAGATGCAGAGATGTAGATGCAGAGGTAGAGATGTAGAGTTGTAGAGAGTTGTAGATGTAGAGATGTAGAGTTGTAGATGTAGAGTTGTAGATGTAGAGAGTTGTAGATGTAGAGATGGAGATGTAGAGTTATAGATGTAGAGAGTTGTAGATGTAGAGATGTAGATGCAGAGATGTAGATGCAGAGTTGTAGAGAGTTGTAGATGTAGAGTTGTAGATGCAGAGGTAGAGATGTAGAGGTGTAGAGAGTTGTAGAGACGTATTGAGTTGTAGATGTAGAGTTGTAGATGTAGAGAGTTGTAGATGTAGAGTTGTAGATGTAGAGATATAGAGAGTTGTAGATGTAGAGTTGTAGAGATGTAGAGTTGTAGATGTAGAGATGTATATGTAGAGATGTAGAGAGTTGTAGAGTTGTAGAGTTTTAGATTTGTAGATGTAGAGTTGTAGATGTAGAGAGTTGTAGATGTAGAGTTGTAGACGCAGAGTTGTAGATGCAGAGATATAGAGTTGTAGATGTAGAGTTGTAGATGTAGAGTGTTGTAGAGTTGTAGATGTAGAGTGTTGTAGAGATGTAGATGCAGAGTTGTAGATGCAGAGTTGTAGAGATGTAGAGAGTTGTAGATGTAGAGTTGTAGATGTAGAGATGTAGATGCAGAGATGTAGATGTAGAGTTGTAGATGTAGAGAGTTGTAGAGTTGTATATGTAGAGAGTTGTAGATGCAGAGTTGTAGATGCAGAGGTAGAAATGTAGAGGTGTAGAGAGTTGTAGAGACGTAGAGAGTTGTAGATGTAGAGTTGTAGATGTAGAGAGTTGTAGATGTAGAGTTGTAGATGTAGAGTTGTAGATGTAGAGATATAGAGAGTTGTAGATGTAGAGTTGTAGAGATGTAGAGTTGTAGATGTAGAGTTGTAGATGTAGAGATGTATATGTAGAGATGTAGAGAGTTGTAGAGTTTTAGATTTGTAGATGTAGAGTTGTAGATGTAGAGAGTTGTAGATGTAGAGTTGTAGATGTAGAGTTGTAGATGTAGAGAGTTGTAGATGCAGAGTTGTAGATGTAGAGTTGTAGATGTAGAGTTGTAGATGTAGAGAGTTGTAGATGCAGAGTTGTAGATGTAGAGTTGTAGATGTAGAGAGTTGTAGATGCAGAGTTGTAGATGTAGAGTTGTAGATGTAGAGAGTTGTAGATGCAGAGTTGTAGATGTAGAGTTGTAGATGCAGAGGTAGAGATGTAGAGTTGTAGATGTAGAGTTGTAGATGTAGATGTAGAGTTGTAGATGTAGAGATGTAGAGAGTTGTAGATTTGTAGATGTAGAGAGTTGTAGATGTAGAGAGTTTTAGATGCAGAGTTGTAGATGCAGAGATGTAGATGCAGAGATGTAGATGCAGAGGTAGAGATGTAGAGTTGTAGAGAGTTGTAGATGTAGAGATGTAGAGTTGTAGATGTAGAGTTTTAGATGTAGAGAGTTGTAGATGTAGAGATGGAGATGTAGAGTTATAGATGTAGAGATGTAGAGAGTTGTAGATGTAGAGATGTAGATGCAGAGATGTAGATGTAGAGGTGTAGAGAGTTGTAGAGACGTATTGAGTTGTAGATGTAGAGTTGTAGATGTAGAGAGTTGTAGATGTAGAGTTGTAGATGTAGAGATATAGAGAGTTGTAGATGTAGAGTTGTAGAGATGTAGAGTTGTAGATGTAGAGATGTATATGTAGAGATGTAGAGAGTTGTAGAGTTGTAGAGTTTTAGATTTGTAGATGTAGAGTTGTAGATGTAGAGAGTTGTAGATGTAGAGTTGTAGATGTAGAGTTGTAGATGTAGAGAGTTGTAGATGCAGAGTTGTAGATGTAGAGTTGTAGATGTAGAGTTGTAGATGTAGAGATATAGAGAGTTGTAGATGTAGAGTTGTAGATGTAGAGATGTATATGTAGAGATGTAGAGAGTTGTAGAGTTGTAGAGTTTTAGATTTGTAGATGTAGAGTTGTAGATGTAGAGAGTTGTAGATGTAGAGTTGTAGAGAGTTGTAGATGTAGAGTTGTAGATGTAGAGAGTTGTAGATGCAGAGAGTTGTAGATGTAGAGAGTTGTAGATGCAGAGATGTAGATGCAGAGTTGTAGATGCAGAGTTGTAGATGCAGAGATGTAGAGTTGTAGATGTAGAGTTGTAGATGTAGAGTGTTGTAGAGTTGTAGATGTAGAGATGTAGATGTAGAGTTGTAGATGCAGAGTTGTAGATGTAGAGATGTAGATGCAGAGATGTAGATGCAGAGTTGTAGAGATGTAGAGAGTTGTAGATGTAGAGATAGAGTTGTAGATGTAGAGTTGTAGATGTAGAGATGTATATGTAGAGATGTAGAGAGTTGTAGAGTTTTAGATTTGTAGATGTAGAGTTGTAGATGTAGAGAGTTGTAGATGTAGAGTTGTAGATGTAGAGAGTTGTAGATGCAGAGTTGTAGATGTAGAGTTGTAGATGCAGAGTTGTAGATGTAGAGTTGTAGATGCAGAGGTAGAGATGTAGAGTTGTAGATGTAGAGTTGTAGATGTAGAGATGTAGAGAGTTGTAGATTTGTAGATGTAGAGAGTTGTAGATGTAGAGAGTTTTAGATGTAGAGAGTTGTAGATGCAGAGTTGTAGATGCAGAGATGTAGATGCAGAGATGTAGATGCAGAGGTAGAGATGTAGAGTTGTAGAGAGTTGTAGATGTAGAGATGTAGAGATGTAGAGAGTTGTAGATGTAGAGTTGTAGATGTAGAGAGTTGTAGATGTAGAGATGTAGATGTAGAGTTGTAGATGTAGAGATGTAGAGAGTTGTAGATGTAGAGATGTAGATGCAGAGATGTAGATGCAGAGTTGTAGAGAGTTGTAGATGTAGAGTTGTAGATGTAGAGATAGAGTTGTAGATGTAGAGATATAGAGTTGTAGATGTAGAGTTGTAGATGCAGAGTTGTAGATGTAGAGATGCAGAGTTGTAGATGCAGAGTTGTAGAGATGTAGATGTAGATGTAGAGTTGTAGATGCAGAGTTGTAGATGTAGAGATGTAGATAGAGAGTTGTAGATGTAGAGATGTAGAGTTGTAGATGTAGAGATGTAGAGTTGTAGAGAGTTGTAGATGTAGTGATGTAGAGAGTTGTAGATGTAGAGAGTTGTAGATGTAGAGATGTAGAGAGTTGTAGATGTAGAGTTGTAGAGAGTTGTAGATGTAGAGTTGTAGATGTAGAGAGTTGTAGATGCAGAGAGTTGTAGATGTAGAGAGTTGTAGATGCAGAGATGTAGACACAGAGTTGTAGATGCAGAGATATAGAGTTGTAGATGTAGAGTTGTAGATGTAGAGTGTTGTAGAGTTGTAGATGTAGAGTGTTGTAGATGTAGAGATGTAGATGCAGAGATGTAGATGTAGAGTTGTAGATGTAGAGAGTTGTAGAGTTGTAGATGTAGAGAGTTGTAGATGCAGAGTTGTAGATGCAGAGGTAGAAATGTAGAGGTGTAGAGAGTTGTAGAGACGTAGAGAGTTGTAGATGTATAGTTGTAGATGTAGAGAGTTGTAGATGTAGAGTTGTAGATGTAGAGTTGTAGATGTAGAGATATAGAGAGTTGTAGATGTAGAGTTGTAGAGATGTAGAGTTGTAGATGTAGAGTTGTAGATGTAGAGATGTATATGTAGAGATGTAGATAGTTGTAGAGTTGTAGAGTTTTAGATTTGTAGATGTAGAGTTGTAGATGTAGAGGGTTGTAGATGTAGAGTTGTAGATGTAGAGTTGTAGATGTAGAGAGTTGTAGATGCAGAGTTGTAGATGTAGAGTTGTAGATGTAGAGTTGTAGATGTAGAGAGTTGTAGATGCAGAGTTGTAGATGTAGAGTTGTAGATGTAGAGAGTTGTAGATGCAGAGTTGTAGATGTAGAGTTGTAGATGCAGAGTTGTAGATGTAGAGTTGTAGATGCAGAGGTAGAGATGTAGAGTTGTAGATGTAGAGTTGTAGATGTAGATGTAGAGTTGTAGATGTAGAGATGTAGAGAGTTGTAGATTTGTAGATGTAGAGAGTTGTAGATGTAGAGAGTTTTAGATGTAGAGAGTTGTAGATGCAGAGTTGTAGATGCAGAGATGTAGATGCAGAGATGTAGATGCAGAGGTAGAGATGTAGAGTTGTAGAGAGTTGTAGATGTAGAGATGTAGAGTTGTAGATGTAGAGTTGTAGATGTAGAGAGTTGTAGATGTAGAGATGGAGATGTAGAGTTATAGATGTAGAGAGTTGTAGATGTAGAGATGTAGATGCAGAGATGTAGATGCAGAGTTGTAGAGAGTTGTAGATGTAGAGTTGTAGATGCAGAGGTAGAGATGTAGAGGTGTAGAGAGTTGTAGAGACGTATTGAGTTGTAGATGTAGAGTTGTAGATGTAGAGAGTTGTAGATGTAGAGTTGTAGATGTAGAGATATAGAGAGTTGTAGATGTAGAGTTGTAGAGATGTAGAGTTGTAGATGTAGAGATGTATATGTAGAGATGTAGAGAGTTGTAGAGTTGTAGAGTTTTAGATTTGTAGATGTAGAGTTGTAGATGTAGAGAGTTGTAGATGTAGAGTTGTAGATGTAGAGTTGTAGATGTAGAGAGTTGTAGATGCAGAGTTGTAGATGTAGAGTTGTAGATCTAGAGTTTTAGATGTAGAGATATAGAGAGTTGTAGATGTAGAGTTGTAGATGTAGAGATGTATATGTAGAGATGTAGAGAGTTGTAGAGTTGTAGAGTTTTAGATTTGTAGATGTAGAGTTGTAGATGTAGAGAGTTGTAGATGTAGAGTTGTAGAGAGTTGTAGATGTAGAGTTGTAGATGCAGAGAGTTGTAGATGTAGAGAGTTGTAGATGCAGAGATGTAGATGCAGAGTTGTAGATGCAGAGTTGTAGATGCAGAGATGTAGAGTTGTAGATGTAGAGTTGTAGATGTAGAGTCTTGTAGAGTTGTAGATGTAGAGATGTAGATGTAGAGTTGTAGATGCAGAGTTGTAGAGTTGTAGATGCAGAGTTGTAGATGTAGAGATGTAGATGCAGAGATGTAGATGCAGAGTTGTAGCGATGTAGAGAGTTGTAGATGTAGAGATAGAGTTGTAGATGTAGAGTTGTAGATGTAGAGATGTATATGTAGAGATGTAGAGAGTTGTAGAGTTGTAGAGTTTTAGATTTGTAGATGTAGAGTTGTAGATGTAGAGAGTTGTAGATGTAGAGTTGTAGATGTAGAGAGTTGTAGATGCAGAGTTGTAGATGTAGAGTTGTAGATGCAGAGTTGTAGATGTAGAGTTGTAGATGCAGAGGTAGAGATGTAGAGTTGTAGATGTAGAGTTGTAGATGTAGAGATGTAGAGAGTTGTAGATTTGTAGATGTAGAGAGTTGTAGATGTAGAGAGTTTTAGATGTAGAGAGTTGTAGATGCAGAGTTGTAGATGCAGAGATGTAGATGCAGAGATGTAGATGCAGAGATGTAGATGCAGAGGTAGAGATGTAGAGTTGTAGAGAGTTGTAGATGTAGAGATGTAGAGATGTAGAGAGTTGTAGATGTAGAGTTGTAGATGTAGAGAGTTGTAGATGTAGAGATGTAGATGTAGAGTTGTAGATGTAGAGATGTAGAGAGTTGTAGATGTAGAGATGTAGATGCAGAGATGTAGATGCAGAGTTGTAGAGAGTTGTAGATGTAGAGTTGTAGATGTAGAGATAGAGTTGTAGATGTAGAGATATAGAGTTGTAGATGTAGAGTTGTAGATGCAGAGTTGTAGATGTAGAGATGCAGAGTTGTAGATGCAGAGTTGTAGAGATGTAGATGTAGATGTAGAGTTGTAGATGCAGAGTTGTAGATGTAGAGATGTAGAGTTGTAGATGTAGAGATGTAGAGTTGTAGAGAGTTGTAGATGTAGTGATGTAGAGAGTTGTAGATGTAGAGAGTTGTAGATGTAGAGATGTAGAGAGTTGTAGATGTAGAGTTGTAGAGAGTTGTAGATGTAGAGTTGTAGAGAGTTGTAGATGTAGAGTTGTAGATGTAGAGAGTTGTAGATGCAGAGAGTTGTAGATGTAGAGAGTTGTAGATGCAGAGATGTAGACGCAGAGTTGTAGATGCAGAGATATAGAGTTGTAGATGTAGAGTTGTAGATGTAGAGTGTTGTAGAGTTGTAGATGTAGAGTGTTGTAGAGATGTAGATGCAGAGTTGTAGATGCAGAGTTGTAGAGATGTAGAGAGTTGTAGATGTAGAGTTGTAGATGTAGAGATGTAGATGCAGAGATGTAGATGTAGAGTTGTAGATGTAGAGAGTTGTAGAGTTGTAGATGTAGAGAGTTGTAGATGCAGAGTTGTAGATGCAGAGGTAGAAATGTAGAGGTGTAGAGAGTTGTAGAGACGTAGAGAGTTGTAGATGTAGAGTTGTAGATGTAGAGAGTTGTAGATGTAGAGTTGTAGATGTAGAGTTGTAGATGTAGAGATATAGAGAGTTGTAGATGTAGAGTTGTAGAGATGTAGAGTTGTAGATGTAGAGTTGTAGATGTAGAGATGTATATGTAGAGATGTAGAGAGTTGTAGAGTTGTAGAGTTTTAGATTTGTAGATGTAGAGTTGTAGATGTAGAGTTGTAGAGATGTAGAGTTGTAGATGTAGAGTTGTAGATGTAGAGATGTATATGTAGAGATGTAGAGAGTTGTAGAGTTGTAGAGTTTTAGATTTGTAGATGTAGAGTTGTAGATGTAGAGAGTTGTAGATGTAGAGTTGTAGATGTAGAGTTGTAGATGTAGAGAGTTGTAGATGCAGAGTTGTAGATGTAGAGTTGTAGATGTAGAGTTGTAGATGTAGAGAGTTGTAGATGCAGAGTTGTAGATGTAGAGTTGTAGATGTAGAGAGTTGTAGATGCAGAGTTGTAGATGTAGAGTTGTAGATGCAGAGTTGTAGATGTAGAGTTGTAGATGCAGAGGTAGAGATGTAGAGTTGTAGAGAGTTGTAGATGTAGAGATGTAGAGTTGTAGATGTAGAGAGTTGTAGATGTAGAGATGGAGATGTAGAGTTATAGATGTAGAGATGTAGAGAGTTGTAGATGTAGAGATGTAGATGCAGAGATGTAGATGCAGAGTTGTAGAGAGTTGTAGATGTAGAGTTGTAGATGCAGAGGTAGAGATGTAGAGGTGTAGAGAGTTGTAGAGACGTATTGAGTTGTAGATGTAGAGTTGTAGATGTAGAGAGTTGTAGATGTAGAGTTGTAGATGTAGAGATATAGAGAGTTGTAGATGTAGAGTTGTAGAGATGTAGAGTTGTAGATGTAGAGATGTTTATGTAGAGATGTAGAGAGTTGTAGAGTTGTAGAGTTTTAGATTTGTAGATGTAGAGTTGTAGATGTAGAGAGTTGTAGATGTAGAGTTGTAGATGTAGAGTTGTAGATGTAGAGAGTTGTAGATGTAGAGTTGTAGATGTAGAGATGTATATGTAGAGATGTAGAGAGTTGTAGAGTTGTAGAGTTTTAGATTTGTAGATGTAGAGTTGTAGATGTAGAGAGTTGTAGATGTAGAGTTGTAGAGAGTTGTAGATGTAGAGTTGTAGATGTAGAGAGTTGTAGATGCAGAGAGTTGTAGATGTAGAGAGTTGTAGATGCAGAGATGTAGATGCAGAGTTGTAGATGCAGAGTTGTAGATGCAGAGATGTAGAGTTGTAGATGTAGAGTTGTAGATGTAGAGTGTTGTAGAGTTGTAGATGTAGAGATGTAGATGTAGAGTTGTAGATGCAGAGTTGTAGAGTTGTAGATGCAGAGTTGTAGATGTAGAGATGTAGATGCAGAGATGTAGATGCAGAGTTGTAGAGATGTAGAGAGTTGTAGATGTAGAGATAGAGTTGTAGATGTAGAGTTGTAGATGCAGAGTTGTAGAGTTGTAGATGCAGAGATGTAGATGCAGAGATGTAGATGCAGAGATTTAGATGCAGAGTTGTAGAGATGTAGAGAGTTGTAGATGTAGAGTTGTAGATGTAGAGATATAGAGTTGTAGATGTAGAGTTGTAGATGCAGAGTTGTAGAGTTGTAGATGTAGAGATGCAGAGTTGTAGATGTAGAGTTGTAGAGTTGTAGATGCAGAGTTGTAGAAGTAGAGATGTAGATGCAGAGTTGTAGAGTTATAGATGTAGAGATGTAGATGCAGAGTTGTAGAGATATAGAGAGTTGTAGATGTAGAGTTGTAGAGATGTAGAGTTGTAGATGTAGAGTTGTAGATGTAGAGATGTATATGTAGAGATGTAGAGAGTTGTAGAGTTGTAGAGTTTTAGATTTGTAGATGTAGAGTTGTAGATGTAGAGTTGTAGATGTAGAGTTGTAGATGTAGAGAGTTGTAGATGCAGAGTTGTAGATGTAGAGTTGTAGATGTAGAGTTGTAGATGTAGAGTTGTAGATGTAGAGATATAGAGAGTTGTAGATGTAGAGTTGTAGATGTAGAGATGTATATGTAGAGATGTAGAGAGTTGTAGAGTTGTAGAGTTTTAGATTTGTAGATGTAGAGTTGTAGATGTAGAGAGTTGTAGATGTAGAGTTGTAGAGAGTTGTAGATGTAGAGTTGTAGATGTAGAGAGTTGTAGATGCAGAGAGTTGTAGATGTAGAGAGTTGTAGATGCAGAGATGTAGATGCAGAGTTGTAGATGCAGAGTTGTAGATGCAGAGATGTAGATGTAGAGTTGTAGATGTAGAGATGTAGAGAGTTGTAGATGTAGAGATGTAGATGCAGAGATGTAGATGCAGAGTTGTAGAGAGTTGTAGATGTAGAGTTGTAGATGTAGAGATAGAGTTGTAGATGTAGAGATATAGAGTTGTAGATGTAGAGTTGTAGATGCAGAGTTGTAGATGTAGAGATGCAGAGTTGTAGATGCAGAGTTGTAGAGATGTAGATGTAGATGTAGAGTTGTAGATGCAGAGTTGTAGATGTAGAGATGTAGAGTTGTAGATGTAGAGATGTAGAGTTGTAGAGAGTTGTAGATGTAGTGATGTAGAGAGTTGTAGATGTAGAGAGTTGTAGATGTAGAGATGTAGAGAGTTGTAGATGTAGAGTTGTAGAGAGTTGTAGATGTAGAGTTGTAGAGAGTTGTAGATGTAGAGTTGTAGATGTAGAGAGTTGTAGATGCAGAGAGTTGTAGATGTAGAGAGTTGTAGATGCAGAGATGTAGACGCAGAGTTGTAGATGCAGAGATATAGAGTTGTAGATGTAGAGTTGTAGATGTAGAGTGTTGTAGAGTTGTAGATGTAGAGTGTTGTAGAGATGTAGATGCAGAGTTGTAGATGCAGAGTTGTAGAGATGTAGAGAGTTGTAGATGTAGAGTTGTAGATGTAGAGATGTAGATGCAGAGATGTAGATGTAGAGTTGTAGATGTAGAGAGTTGTAGAGTTGTAGATGTAGAGAGTTGTAGATGCAGAGTTGTAGATGCAGAGGTAGAAATGTAGAGGTGTAGAGAGTTGTAGAGACGTAGAGAGTTGTAGATGTAGAGTTGTAGATGTAGAGAGTTGTAGATGTAGAGTTGTAGATGTAGAGTTGTAGATGTAGAGATATAGAGAGTTGTAGATGTAGAGTTGTAGAGATGTAGAGTTGTAGATGTAGAGTTGTAGATGTAGAGATGTATATGTAGAGATGTAGAGAGTTGTAGAGTTGTAGAGTTTTAGATTTGTAGATGTAGAGTTGTAGATGTAGAGTTGTAGAGATGTAGAGTTGTAGATGTAGAGTTGTAGATGTAGAGATGTATATGTAGAGATGTAGAGAGTTGTAGAGTTGTAGAGTTTTAGATTTGTAGATGTAGAGTTGTAGATGTAGAGAGTTGTAGATGTAGAGTTGTAGATGTAGAGTTGTAGATGTAGAGAGTTGTAGATGCAGAGTTGTAGATGTAGAGTTGTAGATGTAGAGTTGTAGATGTAGAGAGTTGTAGATGCAGAGTTGTAGATGTAGAGTTGTAGATGTAGAGAGTTGTAGATGCAGAGTTGTAGATGTAGAGTTGTAGATGCAGAGTTGTAGATGTAGAGTTGTAGATGCAGAGGTAGAGATGTAGAGTTGTAGATGTAGAGTTGTAGATGTAGATGTAGAGTTGTAGATGTAGAGATGTAGAGAGTTGTAGATTTGTAGATGTAGAGAGTTGTAGATGTAGAGAGTTTTAGATGTAGAGAGTTGTAGATGCAGAGTTGTAGATGCAGAGATGTAGATGCAGAGATGTAGATGCAGAGGTAGAGATGTAGAGTTGTAGAGAGTTGTAGATGTAGAGATGTAGAGTTGTAGATGTAGAGAGTTGTAGATGTAGAGATGGAGATGTAGAGTTATAGATGTAGAGATGTAGAGAGTTGTAGATGTAGAGATGTAGATGCAGAGATGTAGATGCAGAGTTGTAGAGAGTTGTAGATGTAGAGTTGTAGATGCAGAGGTAGAGATGTAGAGGTGTAGAGAGTTGTAGAGACGTATTGAGTTGTAGATGTAGAGTTGTAGATGTAGAGATTTGTAGATGTAGAGTTGTAGATGTAGAGATATAGAGAGTTGTAGATGTAGAGTTGTAGAGATGTAGAGTTGTAGATGTAGAGATGTATATGTAGAGATGTAGAGAGTTGTAGAGTTGTAGAGTTTTAGATTTGTAGATGTAGAGTTGTAGATGTAGAGAGTTGTAGATGTAGAGTTGTAGATGTAGAGTTGTAGATGTAGAGAGTTGTAGATGTAGAGTTGTAGATGTAGAGATGTATATGTAGAGATGTAGAGAGTTGTAGAGTTGTAGAGTTTTAGATTTGTAGATGTAGAGTTGTAGATGTAGAGAGTTGTAGATGTAGAGTTGTAGAGAGTTGTAGATGTAGAGTTGTAGATGTAGAGAGTTGTAGATGCAGAGAGTTGTAGATGTAGAGAGTTGTAGATGCAGAGATGTAGATGCAGAGTTGTAGATGCAGAGTTGTAGATGCAGAGATGTAGAGTTGTAGATGTAGAGTTGTAGATGTAGAGTGTTGTAGAGTTGTAGATGTAGAGATGTAGATGTAGAGTTGTAGATGCAGAGTTGTAGAGTTGTAGATGCAGAGTTGTAGATGTAGAGATGTAGATGCAGAGATGTAGATGCAGAGTTGTAGAGATGTAGAGAGTTGTAGATGTAGAGATAGAGTTGTAGATGTAGAGTTGTAGATGCAGAGTTGTAGAGTTGTAGATGCAGAGATGTAGATGCAGAGATGTAGATGCAGAGATTTAGATGCAGAGTTGTAGAGATGTAGAGAGTTGTAGATGTAGAGTTGTAGATGTAGAGATATAGAGTTGTAGATGTAGAGTTGTAGATGCAGAGTTGTAGAGTTGTAGATGTAGAGATGCAGAGTTGTAGATGTAGAGTTGTAGAGTTGTAGATGCAGAGTTGTAGAAGTAGAGATGTAGATGCAGAGTTGTAGAGTTATAGATGTAGAGATGTAGATGCAGAGTTGTAGAGATATAGAGAGTTGTAGATGTAGAGTTGTAGAGATGTAGAGTTGTAGATGTAGAGTTGTAGATGTAGAGATGTATATGTAGAGATGTAGAGAGTTGTAGAGTTGTAGAGTTTTAGATTTGTAGATGTAGAGTTGTAGATGTAGAGAGTTGTAGATGTAGAGTTGTAGATGTAGAGTTGTAGATGTAGAGAGTTGTAGATGCAGAGTTGTAGATGTAGAGTTGTAGATGTAGAGTTGTAGATGTAGAGTTGTAGATGTAGAGTTGTAGATGTAGAGATATAGAGAGTTGTAGATGTAGAGTTGTAGATGTAGAGATGTATATGTAGAGATGTAGAGAGTTGTAGAGTTGTAGAGTTTTAGATTTGTAGATGTAGAGTTGTAGATGTAGAGAGTTGTAGATGTAGAGTTGTAGAGAGTTGTAGATGTAGAGTTGTAGATGTAGAGAGTTGTAGATGCAGAGAGTTGTAGATGTAGAGAGTTGTAGATGCAGAGATGTAGATGCAGAGTTGTAGATGCAGAGTTGTAGATGCAGAGATGTAGAGTTGTAGATGTAGGGTTGTAGATGTAGAGTGTTGTAGAGTTGTAGATGTAGAGATGTAGATGTAGAGTTGTAGATGCAGAGTTGTAGAGTTGTAGATGCAGAGTTGTAGATGTAGAGATGTAGATGCAGAGATGTAGATGCAGAGTTGTAGAGATGTAGAGAGTTGTAGATGAAGAGATAGAGTTGTAGATGTAGAGTTGTAGATGCAGAGTTGTAGAGTTGTAGATGCAGAGATGTAGATGCAGAGATGTAGATGCAGAGATGTAGATGCAGAGTTGTAGAGATGTAGAGAGTTGTAGATGTAGAGTTGTAGATGTAGAGATATTGAGTTGTAGATGTAGAGTTGTAGATGCAGAGTTGTAGAGTTGTAGATGCAGAGTTGTAGAGTTGTAGATGTAGAGATGCAGAGTTGTAGATGTAGAGATGCAGAGTTGTAGATGCAGAGTTGTAGAGTTGTAGATGCAGAGTTGTAGATGTAGAGATGTAGATGCAGAGTTGTAGAGTTGTAGATGTAGAGATGTAGATGCAGAGTTGTAGAGATGTAGATGTAGATGTAGAGTTGTAGATGTAGATGCAGAGTTGTAGATGTAGAGATGTAGATGTAGAGTTGTAGAGAGTTGTAAATGTAGAGATGTAGAGTTGTAGATGCAGAGTTGTAGATGTAGAGATGTAGATGCAGAGTTGTAGATGGAGAGATGTAGATGCAGAGTTGTAGAGAGTTGTAGATGTAGAGATAGAGTTGTAGATGTAGAGATATAGAGTTGTAGATGTAGAGTTGTAGAGATGTAGATGTAGAGTTGTAGATGTAGATGCAGAGTTGTAGATGTAGAGATGTAGATGCAGAGTTGTAGATGCAGAGTTGTAGAGATGTAGATGTAGATGTAGAGTTGTAGATGTAGATGCAGAGTTGTAGATGTAGAGATGTAGATGTAGAGTTGTAGAGAGTTGTAGATGTAGAGTTGTAGATGTAGAGATGTAGAGTTGTAGAGAGCTGTAGATGTAGTGATGTAGAGAGTTGTAGATGTAGAGAGTTGTAGATGTAGAGATGTAGAGAGTTGTAGATGTAGAGTTGTAGAGAGTTGTAGATGTAGAGTTGTAGAGAGTTGTAGATGTAGAGTTGTAGATGTAGAGAGTTGTAGATGTAGAGATGTAGATGCAGAGATGTAGATGCAGAGTTGTAGAGATGTAGAGAGTTGTAGATGTAGAGATAGAGTTGTAGATGTAGAGTTGTAGATGTAGAGATATAGAGTTGTAGATGTAGAGATATAGAGTTGTAGATGTAGAGTTGTAGATGCAGAGTTGTAGAGTTGTAGAGATAGAGTTGTAGAGTTGTAGATGTAGAGATGCAGAGTTGTAGATGCAGGGTTGTAGAGTTGTAGATGCAGAGTTGTAGATGCAGAGATGTGGATGCAGAGATGTAGATGCAGAGATGTAGATGCAGAGTTGTAGAGATGTAGAGAGTTGTAGATGTAGAGTTGTAGATGTAGAGATATAGAGTTGTAGATGTAGAGTTGTAGATGCAGAGTTGTAGAGTTGTAGATGCAGAGTTGTAGAGTTGTAGATGTAGAGATGCAGAGTTGTAGATGTAGAGTTGTAGAGTTGTAGATGCAGAGTTGTAGATGTAGAGATGTAGATGCAGAGTTGTAGAGTTATAGATGTAGAGATGTAGATGCAGAGTTGTAGAGATGTAGAGAGTTGTAGATGTAGAGAGTTGTAGATGTAGAGTTGTAGATGTAGAGATATAGAGAGTTGTAGATGTAGAGTTGTAGAGATGTAGAGTTGTAGATGTAGAGTTGTAGATGTAGAGATATAGAGAGTTGTAGATGTAGAGTTGTAGAGATGTAGAGTTGTAGATGTAGAGTTGTAGATGTAGAGATGTATATGTAGAGATGTAGAGAGTTGTAGAGTTGTAGAGTTTTAGATTTGTAGATGTAGAGTTGTAGATGTAGAGAGTTGTAGATGTAGAGTTGTAGATGTAGAGTTGTAGATGTAGAGAGTTGTAGATGCAGAGTTGTAGATGTAGAGTTGTAGATGTAGAGTTGTAGATGTAGAGTTGTAGATGTAGAGATATAGAGAGTTGTAGATGTAGAGTTGTAGAGATGTAGAGTTGTAGATGTAGAGTTGTAGATGTAGAGATGTATATGTAGAGATGTAGAGAGTTGTAGAGTTTTAGATTTGTAGATGTAGAGTTGTAGATGTAGAGAGTTGTAGATGTAGAGTTGTAGATGTAGAGTTGTAGATGTAGAGAGTTGTAGATGCAGAGTTGTAGATGTAGAGTTGTAGATGTAGAGTTGTAGATGTAGAGTTGTAGATGTAGAGATATAGAGAGTTGTAGATGTAGAGTTGTAGATGTAGAGATGTATATGTAGAGATGTAGAGAGTTGTAGAGTTGTAGAGTTTTAGATTTGTAGATGTAGAGTTGTAGATGTAGAGAGTTGTAGATGTAGAGTTGTAGAGAGTTGTAGATGTAGAGTTGTAGATGTAGAGAGTTGTAGATGCAGAGAGTTGTAGATGTAGAGAGTTGTAGATGCAGAGATGTAGATGCAGAGTTGTAGATGCAGAGTTGTAGATGCAGAGATGTAGAGTTGTAGATGTAGGGTTGTAGATGTAGAGTGTTGTAGAGTTGTAGATGTAGAGATGTAGATGTAGAGTTGTAGATGCAGAGTTGTAGAGTTGTAGATGCAGAGTTGTAGATGTAGAGATGTAGATGCAGAGATGTAGATGCAGAGTTGTAGAGATGTAGAGAGTTGTAGATGTAGAGATAGAGTTGTAGATGTAGAGTTGTAGATGCAGAGTTGTAGAGTTGTAGATGCAGAGATGTAGATGCAGAGATGTAGATGCAGAGATGTAGATGCAGAGTTGTAGAGATGTAGAGAGTTGTAGATGTAGAGTTGTAGATGTAGAGATATAGAGTTGTAGATGTAGAGTTGTAGATGCAGAGTTGTAGAGTTGTAGATGTAGAGATGCAGAGTTGTAGATGTAGAGTTGTAGAGTTGTAGATGCAGAGTTGTAGATGTAGAGATGTAGATGCAGAGTTGTAGAGTTATAGATGTAGAGATGTAGATGCAGAGTTGTAGAGATGTAGAGAGTTGTAGATGTAGAGTTGTAGATGTAGAGATATAGAGTTGTAGATGTAGAGTTGTAGATGCAGAGTTGTAGAGTTGTAGATGCAGAGTTGTAGAGTTGTAGATGTAGAGATGCAGAGTTGTAGATGTAGAGATGCAGAGTTGTAGATGCAGAGTTGTAGAGTTGTAGATGCAGAGTTGTAGATGTAGAGATGTAGATGCAGAGTTGTAGAGTTGTAGATGTAGAGATGTAGATGCAGAGTTGTAGAGATGTAGATGTAGAGTTGTAGATGTAGATGCAGAGTTGTAGATGTAGAGATGTAGATGTAGAGTTGTAGAGAGTTGTAGATGTAGAGATGTAGAGTTGTAGATGCAGAGTTGTAGATGTAGAGATGTAGATGCAGAGTTGTAGATGCAGAGATGTAGATGCAGAGTTGTAGAGAGTTGTAGATGTAGAGATAGAGTTGTAGATGTAGAGATATAGAGTTGTAGATGTAGAGTTGTAGAGATGTAGATGTAGAGTTGTAGATGTAGATGCAGAGTTGTAGATGTAGAGATGTAGATGCAGAGTTGTAGATGCAGAGTTGTAGAGATGTAGATGTAGAGTTGTAGATGTAGATGTAGAGTTGTAGATGTAGAGATGTAGATGTAGAGTTGTAGATGTAGAGATGTAGATGTAGAGTTGTAGAGAGTTGTAGATGTAGAGTTGTAGATGTAGAGATGTAGAGTTGTAGAGAGTTGTAGATGTAGTGATGTAGAGAGTTGTAGATGTAGAGAGTTGTAGATGTAGAGATGTAGAGAGTTGTAGATGTAGAGTTGTAGAGAGTTGTAGATGTAGAGTTGTAGAGAGTTGTAGATGTAGAGTTGTAGATGTAGAGAGTTGTAGATGTAGAGATGTAGATGCAGAGATGTAGATGCAGAGTTGTAGAGATGTAGAGAGTTGTAGATGTAGAGATAGAGTTGTAGATGTAGAGTTGTAGATGCAGAGATGTAGATGCAGAGATGTAGATGCAGAGATGTAGATGCAGAGTTGTAGAGATGTAGAGAGTTGTAGATGTAGAGTTGTAGATGTAGAGATATAGAGTTGTAGATGTAGAGTTGTAGATGCAGAGTTGTAGAGTTGTAGATGCAGAGTTGTAGAGTTGTAGATGTAGAGATGCAGAGTTGTAGATGTAGAGTTGTAGAGTTGTAGATGCAGAGTTGTAGATGTAGAGATGTAGATGCAGAGTTGTAGAGTTATAGATGTAGAGATGTAGATGCAGAGTTGTAGAGATGTAGAGAGTTGTAGATGTAGAGAGTTGTAGATGTAGAGTTGTAGATGTAGAGATATAGAGAGTTGTAGATGTAGAGTTGTAGAGATGTAGAGTTGTAGATGTAGAGTTGTAGATGTAGAGATATAGAGAGTTGTAGATGTAGAGTTGTAGAGATGTAGAGTTGTAGATGTAGAGTTGTAGATGTAGAGATGTATATGTAGAGATGTAGAGAGTTGTAGAGTTGTAGAGTTTTAGATTTGTAGATGTAGAGTTGTAGATGTAGAGAGTTGTAGATGTAGAGTTGTAGATGTAGAGTTGTAGATGTAGAGATGTAGATGCAGAGTTGTAGAGTTGTAGATGTAGAGATGTAGATGCAGAGTTGTAGAGATGTAGATGTAGAGTTGTAGATGTAGATGCAGAGTTGTAGATGTAGAGATGTAGATGTAGAGTTGTAGAGAGTTGTAGATGTAGAGATGTAGAGTTGTAGATGCAGAGTTGTAGATGTAGAGATGTAGATGCAGAGTTGTAGATGCAGAGATGTAGATGCAGAGTTGTAGAGAGTTGTAGATGTAGAGATAGAGTTGTAGATGTAGAGATATAGAGTTGTAGATGTAGAGTTGTAGAGATGTAGATGTAGAGTTGTAGATGTAGATGCAGAGTTGTAGATGTAGAGATGTAGATGCAGAGTTGTAGATGCAGAGTTGTAGAGATGTAGATGTATAGTTGTAGATGTAGATGTAGAGTTGTAGATGTAGAGATGTAGATGTAGAGTTGTAGATGTAGAGATGTAGATGTAGAGTTGTAGAGAGTTGTAGATGTAGAGTTGTAGATGTAGAGATGTAGAGTTGTAGAGAGTTGTAGATGTAGTGATGTAGAGAGTTGTAGATGTAGAGAGTTGTAGATGTAGAGATGTAGAGAGTTGTAGATGTAGAGTTGTAGAGAGTTGTAGATGTAGAGTTGTAGAGAGTTGTAGATGTAGAGTTGTAGATGTAGAGAGTTGTAGATGTAGAGATGTAGATGCAGAGATGTAGATGCAGAGTTGTAGAGATGTAGAGAGTTGTAGATGTAGAGATAGAGTTGTAGATGTAGAGTTGTAGATGCAGAGATGTAGATGCAGAGATGTAGATGCAGAGATGTAGATGCAGAGTTGTAGAGATGTAGAGAGTTGTAGATGTAGAGTTGTAGATGTAGAGATATAGAGTTGTAGATGTAGAGTTGTAGATGCAGAGTTGTAGAGTTGTAGATGCAGAGTTGTAGAGTTGTAGATGTAGAGATGCAGAGTTGTAGATGTAGAGTTGTAGAGTTGTAGATGCAGAGTTGTAGATGTAGAGATGTAGATGCAGAGTTGTAGAGTTATAGATGTAGAGATGTAGATGCAGAGTTGTAGAGATGTAGAGAGTTGTAGATGTAGAGAGTTGTAGATGTAGAGTTGTAGATGTAGAGATATAGAGAGTTGTAGATGTAGAGTTGTAGAGATGTAGAGTTGTAGATGTAGAGTTGTAGATGTAGAGATATAGAGAGTTGTAGATGTAGAGTTGTAGAGATGTAGAGTTGTAGATGTAGAGTTGTAGATGTAGAGATGTATATGTAGAGATGTAGAGAGTTGTAGAGTTGTAGAGTTTTAGATTTGTAGATGTAGAGTTGTAGATGTAGAGAGTTGTAGATGTAGAGTTGTAGATGTAGAGTTGTAGATGTAGAGAGTTGTAGATGCAGAGTTGTAGATGTAGAGTTGTAGATGTAGAGTTGTAGATGTAGAGTTGTAGATGTAGAGATATAGAGAGTTGTAGATGTAGAGTTGTAGAGATGTAGAGTTGTAGATGTAGAGTTGTAGATGTAGAGATGTATATGTAGAGATGTAGAGAGTTGTAGAGTTTTAGATTTGTAGATGTAGAGTTGTAGATGTAGAGAGTTGTAGATGTAGAGTTGTAGATGTAGAGTTGTAGATGTAGAGAGTTGTAGATGCAGAGTTGTAGATGTAGAGTTGTAGATGTAGAGTTGTAGATGTAGAGTTGTAGATGTAGAGATATAGAGAGTTGTAGATGTAGAGTTGTAGATGTAGAGATGTATATGTAGAGATGTAGAGAGTTGTAGAGTTGTAGAGTTTTAGATTTGTAGATGTAGAGTTGTAGATGTAGAGAGTTGTAGATGTAGAGTTGTAGAGAGTTGTAGATGTAGAGTTGTAGATGTAGAGAGTTGTAGATGCAGAGAGTTGTAGATGTAGAGAGTTGTAGATGCAGAGATGTAGATGCAGAGTTGTAGATGCAGAGTTGTAGATGCAGAGATGTAGAGTTGTAGATGTAGGGTTGTAGATGTAGAGTGTTGTAGAGTTGTAGATGTAGAGATGTAGATGTAGAGTTGTAGATGCAGAGTTGTAGAGTTGTAGATGCAGAGTTGTAGATGTAGAGATGTAGATGCAGAGATGTAGATGCAGAGTTGTAGAGATGTAGAGAGTTGTAGATGTAGAGATAGAGTTGTAGATGTAGAGTTGTAGATGCAGAGTTGTAGAGTTGTAGATGCAGAGATGTAGATGCAGAGATGTAGATGCAGAGTTGTAGAGATGTAGAGAGTTGTAGATGTAGAGTTGTAGATGTAGAGATATAGAGTTGTAGATGTAGAGTTGTAGATGCAGAGTTGTAGAGTTGTAGATGTAGAGATGCAGAGTTGTAGATGTAGAGTTGTAGAGTTGTAGATGCAGAGTTGTAGATGTAGAGATGTAGATGCAGAGTTGTAGAGTTATAGATGTAGAGATGTAGATGCAGAGTTGTAGAGATGTAGAGTTTTAGATTTGTAGATGTAGAGTTGTAGATGTAGAGAGTTGTAGATGTAGAGTTGTAGAGAGTTGTAGATGTAGAGTTGTAGATGTAGAGAGTTGTAGATGCAGAGAGTTGTAGATGTAGAGAGTTGTAGATGCAGAGATGTAGATGCAGAGTTGTAGATGCAGAGTTGTAGATGCAGAGATGTAGAGTTGTAGATGTAGGGTTGTAGATGTAGAGTGTTGTAGAGTTGTAGATGTAGAGATGTAGATGTAGAGTTGTAGATGCAGAGTTGTAGAGTTGTAGATGCAGAGTTGTAGATGTAGAGATGTAGATGCAGAGATGTAGATGCAGAGTTGTAGAGATGTAGAGAGTTGTAGATGTAGAGATAGAGTTGTAGATGTAGAGTTGTAGATGCAGAGTTGTAGAGTTGTAGATGCAGAGATGTAGATGCAGAGATGTAGATGCAGAGATGTAGATGCAGAGTTGTAGAGATGTAGAGAGTTGTAGATGTAGAGTTGTAGATGTAGAGATATAGAGTTGTAGATGTAGAGTTGTAGATGCAGAGTTGTAGAGTTGTAGATGTAGAGATGCAGAGTTGTAGATGTAGAGTTGTAGAGTTGTAGATGCAGAGTTGTAGATGTAGAGATGTAGATGCAGAGTTGTAGAGTTATAGATGTAGAGATGTAGATGCAGAGTTGTAGAGATGTAGAGAGTTGTAGATGTAGAGTTGTAGATGTAGAGATATAGAGTTGTAGATGTAGAGTTGTAGATGCAGAGTTGTAGAGTTGTAGATGCAGAGTTGTAGAGTTGTAGATGTAGAGATGCAGAGTTGTAGATGTAGAGATGCAGAGTTGTAGATGCAGAGTTGTAGAGTTGTAGATGCAGAGTTGTAGATGTAGAGATGTAGATGCAGAGTTGTAGAGTTGTAGATGTAGAGATGTAGATGCAGAGTTGTAGAGATGTAGATGTAGAGTTGTAGATGTAGATGCAGAGTTGTAGATGTAGAGATGTAGATGTAGAGTTGTAGAGAGTTGTAGATGTAGAGATGTAGAGTTGTAGATGCAGAGTTGTAGATGTAGAGATGTAGATGCAGAGTTGTAGATGCAGAGATGTAGATGCAGAGTTGTAGAGAGTTGTAGATGTAGAGATAGAGTTGTAGATGTAGAGATATAGAGTTGTAGATGTAGAGTTGTAGAGATGTAGATGTAGAGTTGTAGATGTAGATGCAGAGTTGTAGATGTAGAGATGTAGATGCAGAGTTGTAGATGCAGAGTTGTAGAGATGTAGATGTAGAGTTGTAGATGTAGATGTAGAGTTGTAGATGTAGAGATGTAGATGTAGAGTTGTAGATGTAGAGATGTAGATGTAGAGTTGTAGAGAGTTGTAGATGTAGAGTTGTAGATGTAGAGATGTAGAGTTGTAGAGAGTTGTAGATGTAGTGATGTAGAGAGTTGTAGATGTAGAGAGTTGTAGATGTAGAGATGTAGAGAGTTGTAGATGTAGAGTTGTAGAGAGTTGTAGATGTAGAGTTGTAGAGAGTTGTAGATGTAGAGTTGTAGATGTAGAGAGTTGTAGATGTAGAGATGTAGATGCAGAGATGTAGATGCAGAGTTGTAGAGATGTAGAGAGTTGTAGATGTAGAGATAGAGTTGTAGATGTAGAGTTGTAGATGCAGAGATGTAGATGCAGAGATGTAGATGCAGAGATGTAGATGCAGAGTTGTAGAGATGTAGAGAGTTGTAGATGTAGAGTTGTAGATGTAGAGATATAGAGTTGTAGATGTAGAGTTGTAGATGCAGAGTTGTAGAGTTGTAGATGCAGAGTTGTAGAGTTGTAGATGTAGAGATGCAGAGTTGTAGATGTAGAGTTGTAGAGTTGTAGATGCAGAGTTGTAGATGTAGAGATGTAGATGCAGAGTTGTAGAGTTATAGATGTAGAGATGTAGATGCAGAGTTGTAGAGATGTAGAGAGTTGTAGATGTAGAGAGTTGTAGATGTAGAGTTGTAGATGTAGAGATATAGAGAGTTGTAGATGTAGAGTTGTAGAGATGTAGAGTTGTAGATGTAGAGTTGTAGATGTAGAGATATAGAGAGTTGTAGATGTAGAGTTGTAGAGATGTAGAGTTGTAGATGTAGAGTTGTAGATGTAGAGATGTATATGTAGAGATGTAGAGAGTTGTAGAGTTGTAGAGTTTTAGATTTGTAGATGTAGAGTTGTAGATGTAGAGAGTTGTAGATGTAGAGTTGTAGATGTAGAGTTGTAGATGTAGAGATGTAGATGCAGAGTTGTAGAGTTGTAGATGTAGAGATGTAGATGCAGAGTTGTAGAGATGTAGATGTAGAGTTGTAGATGTAGATGCAGAGTTGTAGATGTAGAGATGTAGATGTAGAGTTGTAGAGAGTTGTAGATGTAGAGATGTAGAGTTGTAGATGCAGAGTTGTAGATGTAGAGATGTAGATGCAGAGTTGTAGATGCAGAGATGTAGATGCAGAGTTGTAGAGAGTTGTAGATGTAGAGATAGAGTTGTAGATGTAGAGATATAGAGTTGTAGATGTAGAGTTGTAGAGATGTAGATGTAGAGTTGTAGATGTAGATGCAGAGTTGTAGATGTAGAGATGTAGATGCAGAGTTGTAGATGCAGAGTTGTAGAGATGTAGATGTATAGTTGTAGATGTAGATGTAGAGTTGTAGATGTAGAGATGTAGATGTAGAGTTGTAGATGTAGAGATGTAGATGTAGAGTTGTAGAGAGTTGTAGATGTAGAGTTGTAGATGTAGAGATGTAGAGTTGTAGAGAGTTGTAGATGTAGTGATGTAGAGAGTTGTAGATGTAGAGAGTTGTAGATGTAGAGATGTAGAGAGTTGTAGATGTAGAGTTGTAGAGAGTTGTAGATGTAGAGTTGTAGAGAGTTGTAGATGTAGAGTTGTAGATGTAGAGAGTTGTAGATGTAGAGATGTAGATGCAGAGATGTAGATGCAGAGTTGTAGAGATGTAGAGAGTTGTAGATGTAGAGATAGAGTTGTAGATGTAGAGTTGTAGATGCAGAGATGTAGATGCAGAGATGTAGATGCAGAGATGTAGATGCAGAGTTGTAGAGATGTAGAGAGTTGTAGATGTAGAGTTGTAGATGTAGAGATATAGAGTTGTAGATGTAGAGTTGTAGATGCAGAGTTGTAGAGTTGTAGATGCAGAGTTGTAGAGTTGTAGATGTAGAGATGCAGAGTTGTAGATGTAGAGTTGTAGAGTTGTAGATGCAGAGTTGTAGATGTAGAGATGTAGATGCAGAGTTGTAGAGTTATAGATGTAGAGATGTAGATGCAGAGTTGTAGAGATGTAGAGAGTTGTAGATGTAGAGAGTTGTAGATGTAGAGTTGTAGATGTAGAGATATAGAGAGTTGTAGATGTAGAGTTGTAGAGATGTAGAGTTGTAGATGTAGAGTTGTAGATGTAGAGATATAGAGAGTTGTAGATGTAGAGTTGTAGAGATGTAGAGTTGTAGATGTAGAGTTGTAGATGTAGAGATGTATATGTAGAGATGTAGAGAGTTGTAGAGTTGTAGAGTTTTAGATTTGTAGATGTAGAGTTGTAGATGTAGAGAGTTGTAGATGTAGAGTTGTAGATGTAGAGTTGTAGATGTAGAGAGTTGTAGATGCAGAGTTGTAGATGTAGAGTTGTAGATGTAGAGTTGTAGATGTAGAGTTGTAGATGTAGAGATATAGAGAGTTGTAGATGTAGAGTTGTAGAGATGTAGAGTTGTAGATGTAGAGTTGTAGATGTAGAGATGTATATGTAGAGATGTAGAGAGTTGTAGAGTTTTAGATTTGTAGATGTAGAGTTGTAGATGTAGAGAGTTGTAGATGTAGAGTTGTAGATGTAGAGTTGTAGATGTAGAGAGTTGTAGATGCAGAGTTGTAGATGTAGAGTTGTAGATGTAGAGTTGTAGATGTAGAGTTGTAGATGTAGAGATATAGAGAGTTGTAGATGTAGAGTTGTAGATGTAGAGATGTATATGTAGAGATGTAGAGAGTTGTAGAGTTGTAGAGTTTTAGATTTGTAGATGTAGAGTTGTAGATGTAGAGAGTTGTAGATGTAGAGTTGTAGAGAGTTGTAGATGTAGAGTTGTAGATGTAGAGAGTTGTAGATGCAGAGAGTTGTAGATGTAGAGAGTTGTAGATGCAGAGATGTAGATGCAGAGTTGTAGATGCAGAGTTGTAGATGCAGAGATGTAGAGTTGTAGATGTAGGGTTGTAGATGTAGAGTGTTGTAGAGTTGTAGATGTAGAGATGTAGATGTAGAGTTGTAGATGCAGAGTTGTAGAGTTGTAGATGCAGAGTTGTAGATGTAGAGATGTAGATGCAGAGATGTAGATGCAGAGTTGTAGAGATGTAGAGAGTTGTAGATGTAGAGATAGAGTTGTAGATGTAGAGTTGTAGATGCAGAGTTGTAGAGTTGTAGATGCAGAGATGTAGATGCAGAGATGTAGATGCAGAGTTGTAGAGATGTAGAGAGTTGTAGATGTAGAGTTGTAGATGTAGAGATATAGAGTTGTAGATGTAGAGTTGTAGATGCAGAGTTGTAGAGTTGTAGATGTAGAGATGCAGAGTTGTAGATGTAGAGTTGTAGAGTTGTAGATGCAGAGTTGTAGATGTAGAGATGTAGATGCAGAGTTGTAGAGTTATAGATGTAGAGATGTAGATGCAGAGTTGTAGAGATGTAGAGAGTTGTAGATGTAGAGTTGTAGATGTAGAGATATAGAGTTGTAGATGTAGAGTTGTAGATGCAGAGTTGTAGAGTTGTAGATGCAGAGTTGTAGAGTTGTAGATGTAGAGATGCAGAGTTGTAGATGTAGAGATGCAGAGTTGTAGATGCAGAGTTGTAGAGTTGTAGATGCAGAGTTGTAGATGTAGAGATGTAGATGCAGAGTTGTAGAGTTGTAGATGTAGAGATGTAGATGCAGAGTTGTAGAGATGTAGATGTAGAGTTGTAGATGTAGATGCAGAGTTGTAGATGTAGAGATGTAGATGTAGAGTTGTAGAGAGTTGTAGATGTAGAGATGTAGAGTTGTAGATGCAGAGTTGTAGATGTAGAGATGTAGATGCAGAGTTGTAGATGCAGAGATGTAGATGCAGAGTTGTAGAGAGTTGTAGATGTAGAGATAGAGTTGTAGATGTAGAGATATAGAGTTGTAGATGTAGAGTTGTAGAGATGTAGATGTAGAGTTGTAGATGTAGATGCAGAGTTGTAGATGTAGAGATGTAGATGCAGAGTTGTAGATGCAGAGTTGTAGAGATGTAGATGTAGAGTTGTAGATGTAGATGTAGAGTTGTAGATGTAGAGATGTAGATGTAGAGTTGTAGATGTAGAGATGTAGATGTAGAGTTGTAGAGAGTTGTAGATGTAGAGTTGTAGATGTAGAGATGTAGAGTTGTAGAGAGTTGTAGATGTAGTGATGTAGAGAGTTGTAGATGTAGAGAGTTGTAGATGTAGAGATGTAGAGAGTTGTAGATGTAGAGTTGTAGAGAGTTGTAGATGTAGAGTTGTAGAGAGTTGTAGATGTAGAGTTGTAGATGTAGAGAGTTGTAGATGTAGAGATGTAGATGCAGAGATGTAGATGCAGAGTTGTAGAGATGTAGAGAGTTGTAGATGTAGAGATAGAGTTGTAGATGTAGAGTTGTAGATGTAGAGATATAGAGTTGTAGATGTAGAGTTGTAGATGCAGAGTTGTAGAGTTGTAGAGATAGAGTTGTAGATGTAGAGATGCAGAGTTGTAGATGCAGGGTTGTAGAGTTGTAGATGCAGAGTTGTAGATGCAGAGATGTAGATGCAGAGATGTAGATGCAGAGTTGTAGAGATGTAGAGAGTTGTAGATGTAGAGTTGTAGATGTAGAGATATAGAGTTGTAGATGTAGAGTTGTAGATGCAGAGTTGTAGAGTTGTAGATGCAGAGTTGTAGAGTTGTAGATGTAGAGATGCAGAGTTGTAGATGTAGAGTTGTAGAGTTGTAGATGCAGAGTTGTAGATGTAGAGATGTAGATGCAGAGTTGTAGAGTTATAGATGTAGAGATGTAGATGCAGAGTTGTAGAGATGTAGAGAGTTGTAGATGTAGAGTTGTAGATGTAGAGATATAGAGTTGTAGATGTAGAGTTGTAGATGCAGAGTTGTAGAGTTGTAGATGCAGAGTTGTAGAGTTGTAGATGTAGAGATGCAGAGTTTTAGATGTAGAGATGCAGAGTTGTAGATGCAGAGTTGTAGATGCAGAGTTGTAGATGTAGAGATGTAGATGCAGAGTTGTAGAGTTGTAGATGTAGAGATGTAGATGCAGAGTTGTAGAGATGTAGATGTAGATGTAGAGTTGTAGATGTAGATGCAGAGTTGTAGATGTAGAGATGTAGATGTAGAGTTGTAGAGAGTTGTAGATGTAGAGATGTAGAGTTGTAGATGCAGAGTTGTAGATGTAGAGATGTAGATGCAGAGTTGTAGATGCAGAGATGTAGATGCAGAGTTGTAGAGAGTTGTAGATGTAGAGTTGTAGATGTAGAGATAGAGTTGTAGATGTAGAGTTGTAGAGATGTAGATGTAGAGTTGTAGATGTAGATGCAGAGTTGTAGATGTAGAGATGTAGATGCAGAGTTGTAGATGCAGAGTTGTAGAGATGTAGATGTAGAGTTGTAGATGTAGATGCAGAGTTGTAGATGTAGAGATGTAGATGTAGAGTTGTAGAGAGTTGTAGATGTAGAGTTGTAGATATAGAGATGTAGAGTTGTAGAGAGTTGTAGATGTAGTGATGTAGAGAGTTGTAGATGTAGAGAGTTGTAGATGTAGAGATGTAGAGAGTTGTAGATGTAGAGTTGTAGAGAGTTGTAGATGTAGAGTTGTAGAGAGTTGTAGATGTAGAGTTGTAGATGTAGAGAGTTGTAGATGTAGAGAGTTGTAGATGCAGAGATGTAGATGCAGAGTTGTAGATGCAGAGTTGTAGATGCAGAGATGTAGAGTTGTAAATGTAGAGTTGTAGATGTAGAGTGTTGTAGAGTTGTAGATGTAGAGAGTTGTAGATGTAGAGATGTAGATGCAGAGTTGTAGATGCAGAGTTGTAGAGTTGTAGATGCAGAGATGTAGATGCAGAGATGTAGATGCAGAGATGTAGATGCAGAGTTGTAGAGATGTAGAGAGTTGTAGATGTAGAGATAGAGTTGTAGATGTAGAGTTGTAGATGTAGAGATATAGAGTTGTAGATGTAGAGATATAGAGTTGTAGATGCAGAGATGTAGATGCAGAGATGTAGATGCAGAGATGTAGATGCAGAGTTGTAGAGATGTAGAGAGTTGTAGATGTAGAGATAGAGTTGTAGATGTAGAGTTGTAGATGTAGAGATATAGAGTTGTAGATGTAGAGATATAGAGTTGTAGATGTAGAGTTGTAGATGCAGAGTTGTAGAGTTGTAGATGCAGAGTTGTAGAGTTGTAGATGTAGAGATGCAGAGTTGTAGATGCAGGGTTGTAGAGTTGTAGATGCAGAGTTGTAGATGCAGAGATGTAGATGCAGAGATGTAGATGCAGAGATGTAGATGCAGAGTTGTAGAGATGTAGATGTAGAGTTGTAGATGTAGAGATGTAGATGCAGAGATGTAGATGTAGAGTTGTAGATGTAGAGAGTTGTAGAGTTGTAGATGTAGAGAGTTGTAGATGCAGAGTTGTAGATGCAGAGGTAGAGATGTAGAGGTGTAGAGATTTGTAGAGACGTAGAGAGTTGTAGATGTAGAGTTGTAGATGTAGAGAGTTGTAGATGTAGAGTTGTAGATGTAGAGTTGTAGATGTAGAGATGTATATGTAGAGATGTAGAGTGTTGTAGAGTTGTAGAGTTTTAGATTTGTAGATGTAGAGTTGTAGATGTAGAGAGTTGTAGATGTAGAGTTGTAGATGTAGAGTTGTAGATGTAGAGAGTTGTAGATGCAGAGTTGTAGATGTAGAGTTGTAGATGCAGAGTTGTAGATGTAGAGTTGTAGATGCAGAGGTAGAGATGTAGAGTTGTAGATGTAGAGTTGTAGATGTAGAGATGTAGAGAGTTGTAGATTTGTAGATGTAGAGAGTTGTAGATGTAGAGTTGTAGATGTAGAGAGTTTTAGATGTAGAGAGTTGTAGATGCAGAGTTGTAGATGCAGAGATGTAGATGCAGAGATGTAGATGCAGAGATGTAGATGCAGAGGTAGAGATGTAGAGTTGTAGAGAGTTGTAGATGTAGAGATGTAGAGATGTAGAGAGTTGTAGATGTAGAGTTGTAGATGTAGAGAGTTGTAGATGTAGAGATGTAGATGTAGAGTTGTAGATGTAGAGATGTAGAGAGTTGTAGATGTAGAGATGTAGATGCAGAGATGTAGATGCAGAGTTGTAGAGAGTTGTAGATGTAGAGTTGTAGATGTAGAGATAGAGTTGTAGATGTAGAGATATAGAGTTGTAGATGTAGAGTTGTAGATGCAGAGTTGTAGATGTAGAGATGCAGAGTTGTAGATGCAGAGTTGTAGAGATGTAGATGTAGATGTAGAGTTGTAGATGCAGAGTTGTTGATGTAGAGATGTAGATAGAGAGTTGTAGATGTAGAGATGTAGAGTTGTAGATGTAGAGATGTAGAGTTGTAGAGAGTTGTAGATGTAGTGATGTAGAGAGTTGTAGATGTAGAGAGTTGTAGATGTAGAGATGTAGAGAGTTGTAGATGTAGAGTTGTAGAGATTTGTAGATGTAGAGTTGTAGAGAGTTGTAGATGTAGAGTTGTAGATGTAGAGAGTTGTAGATGCAGAGAGTTGTAGATGTAGAGAGTTGTAGATGCAGAGATGTAGACGCAGAGTTGTAGATGCAGAGATATAGAGTTGTAGATGTAGAGTTGTAGATGTAGAGTGTTGTAGAGTTGTAGATGTAGAGTGTTGTAGAGATGTAGATGCAGAGTTGTAGATGCAGAGTTGTAGAGATGTAGAGAGTTGTAGATGTAGAGTTGTAGATGTGGAGATGTAGATGCAGAGATGTAGATGTAGAGTTGTAGATGTAGAGAGTTGTAGAGTTGTAGATGTAGAGAGTTGTAGATGCAGAGGTAGAAATGTAGAGGTGTAGAGAGTTGTAGAGACGTAGAGAGTTGTAGATGTAGAGTTGTAGATGTACAGAGTTGTAGATGTAGAGTTGTAGATGTAGAGTTGTAGATGTAGAGATATAGAGAGTTGTAGATGTAGAGTTGTAGATATGTAGAGTTGTAGATGTAGAGTTGTAGATGTAGAGATGTATATGTAGAGATGTAGAGAGTTGTAGAGTTGTAGAGTTTTAGATTTGTAGATGTAGAGTTGTAGATGTAGAGAGTTGTAGAAGTAGAGTTGTAGATGTAGAGTTGTAGATGTAGAGAGTTGTAGATGCAGAGTTGTAGATGTAGAGTTGTAGATGTAGAGTTGTAGATGTAGAGAGTTGTAGATGCAGAGTTGTAGATGTAGAGTTGTAGATGTAGAGAGTTGTAGATGCAGAGTTGTAGATGTAGAGTTGTAGATGCAGAGTTGTAGATGTAGAGTTGTAGATGCAGAGGTAGAGATGTAGAGTTGTAGATGTAGAGTTGTAGATGTAGATGTAGAGTTGTAGATGTAGAGATGTAGAGAGTTGTAGATTTGTAGATGTAGAGAGTTGTAGATGTAGAGTTGTAGATGTAGAGAGTTTTAGATGTAGAGAGTTGTAGATGCAGAGTTGTAGATGCAGAGATGTAGATGCAGAGATGTAGATGCAGAGATGTAGATGCAGAGGTAGAGATGTAGAGTTGTAGAGAGTTGTAGATGTAGAGATGTAGAGTTGTAGATGTAGAGTTGTAGATGTAGAGAGTTGTAGATGTAGAGATGGAGATGTAGAGTTATAGATGTAGAGATGTAGAGAGTTGTAGATGTAGAGATGTAGATGCAGAGATGTAGATGCAGAGTTGTAGAGAGTTGTAGATGTAGAGTTGTAGATGCAGAGGTAGAGATGTAGAGGTGTAGAGAGTTGTAGAGACGTATTGAGTTGTAGATGTAGAGTTGTAGATGTAGAGAGTTGTAGATGTAGAGTTGTAGATGTAGAGATATAGAGAGTTGTAGATGTAGAGTTGTAGAGATGTAGACTTGTAGATGTAGAGTTGTAGATGTAGAGATGTATATGTAGAGATGTAGAGAGTTGTAGAGTTGTAGAGTTTTAGATTTGTAGATGTAGAGAGTTGTAGATGTAGAGTTGTAGATGTAGAGTTGTAGATGTAGAGAGTTGTAGATGCAGAGTTGTAGATGTAGAGTTGTAGATGTAGAGTTGTAGATGTAGAGATATAGAGAGTTGTAGATGTAGAGTTGTAGATGTAGAGATGTATATGTAGAGATGTAGAGAGTTGTAGAGTTGTAGAGTTTTAGATTTGTAGATGTAGAGTTGTAGATGTAGAGAGTTGTAGATGTAGAGTTGTAGAGAGTTGTAGATGTAGAGTTGTAGATGTAGAGAGTTGTAGATGCAGAGAGTTGTAGATGTAGAGAGTTGTAGATGCAGAGATGTAGATGCAGAGTTGTAGATGCAGAGTTGTAGATGCAGAGATGTAGAGTTGTAGATGTAGAGTTGTAGATGTAGAGTGTTGTAGAGTTGTAGATGTAGAGATGTAGATGTAGAGTTGTAGATGCAGAGTTGTAGAGTTGTAGATGCAGAGTTGTAGATGTAGAGATGTAGATGCAGAGATGTAGATGCAGAGTTGTAGAGATGTAGAGAGTTGTAGATGTAGAGATAGAGTTGTAGATGTAGAGTTGTAGATGCAGAGTTGTAGAGTTGTAGATGTAGAGATGCAGAGTTGTAGATGTAGAGATGCAGAGTTGTAGATGCAGAGTTGTAGAGTTGTAGATGCAGAGTTGTAGATGTAGAGATGTAGATGCAGAGTTGTAGAGTTGTAGATGTAGAGATGTAGATGCAGAGTTGTAGAGATGTAGATGTAGAGTTGTAGATGTAGATGCAGAGTTGTAGATGTAGAGATGTAGATGTAGAGTTGTAGAGAGTTGTAAATGTAGAGATGTAGAGTTGTAGATGCAGAGTTGTAGATGTAGAGCTGTAGATGCAGAGTTGTAGATGGAGAGATGTAGATGCAGAGTTGAAGAGAGTTGTAGATGTAGAGATAGAGTTGTAGATGTAGAGATATAGAGTTGTAGATGTAGAGTTGTAGATATGTAGATGTAGAGTTGTAGATGTAGATGCAGAGTTGTAGATGTAGAGATGTAGATGCAGAGTTGTAGATGCAGAGTTGTAGAGATGTAGATGTAGATGTAGAGTTGTAGATGTAGAGAGTTGTAGATGTAGAGATGGAGATGTAGAGTTATAGATGTAGAGATGTAGAGAGTTGTAGATGTAGAGATGTAGATGCAGAGATGTAGATGCAGAGTTGTAGAGAGTTGTAGATGTAGAGTTGTAGATGCAGAGGTAGAGATGTAGAGGTGTAGAGAGTTGTAGAGACGTATTGAGTTGTAGATGTAGAGTTGTAGATGTAGAGAGTTGTAGATGTAGAGTTGTAGATGTAGAGATATAGAGAGTTGTAGATGTAGAGTTGTAGAGATGTAGACTTGTAGATGTAGAGTTGTAGATGTAGAGATGTATATGTAGAGATGTAGAGAGTTGTAGAGTTGTAGAGTTTTAGATTTGTAGATGTAGAGAGTTGTAGATGTAGAGTTGTAGATGTAGAGTTGTAGATGTAGAGAGTTGTAGATGCAGAGTTGTAGATGTAGAGTTGTAGATGTAGAGTTGTAGATGTAGAGATATAGAGAGTTGTAGATGTAGAGTTGTAGATGTAGAGATGTATATGTAGAGATGTAGAGAGTTGTAGAGTTGTAGAGTTTTAGATTTGTAGATGTAGAGTTGTAGATGTAGAGAGTTGTAGATGTAGAGTTGTAGAGAGTTGTAGATGTAGAGTTGTAGATGTAGAGAGTTGTAGATGCAGAGAGTTGTAGATGTAGAGAGTTGTAGATGCAGAGATGTAGATGCAGAGTTGTAGATGCAGAGTTGTAGATGCAGAGATGTAGAGTTGTAGATGTAGAGTTGTAGATGTAGAGTGTTGTAGAGTTGTAGATGTAGAGATGTAGATGTAGAGTTGTAGATGCAGAGTTGTAGAGTTGTAGATGCAGAGTTGTAGATGTAGAGATGTAGATGCAGAGATGTAGATGCAGAGTTGTAGAGATGTAGAGAGTTGTAGATGTAGAGATAGAGTTGTAGATGTAGAGTTGTAGATGCAGAGTTGTAGAGTTGTAGATGTAGAGATGCAGAGTTGTAGATGTAGAGATGCAGAGTTGTAGATGCAGAGTTGTAGAGTTGTAGATGCAGAGTTGTAGATGTAGAGATGTAGATGCAGAGTTGTAGAGTTGTAGATGTAGAGATGTAGATGCAGAGTTGTAGAGATGTAGATGTAGAGTTGTAGATGTAGATGCAGAGTTGTAGATGTAGAGATGTAGATGTAGAGTTGTAGAGAGTTGTAAATGTAGAGATGTAGAGTTGTAGATGCAGAGTTGTAGATGTAGAGCTGTAGATGCAGAGTTGTAGATGGAGAGATGTAGATGCAGAGTTGTAGAGAGTTGTAGATGTAGAGATAGAGTTGTAGATGTAGAGATATAGAGTTGTAGATGTAGAGTTGTAGATATGTAGATGTAGAGTTGTAGATGTAGATGCAGAGTTGTAGATGTAGAGATGTAGATGCAGAGTTGTAGATGCAGAGTTGTAGAGATGTAGATGTAGATGTAGAGTTGTAGATGTAGATGCAGAGTTGTAGATGTAGAGATGTAGATGTAGAGTTGTAGAGAGTTGTAGATGTAGAGTTGTAGATGTAGAGATGTAGAGTTGTAGAGAGTTGTAGATGTAGTGATGTAGAGAGTTGTAGATGTAGAGAGTTGTAGATGTAGAGATGTAGAGAGTTGTAGATGTAGAGTTGTAGATGTAGAGTTGTAGAGAGTTGTAGATGTAGAGTTGTAGATGTAGAGAGTTGTAGATGTAGAGATGTAGATGCAGAGATGTAGATGCAGAGTTGTAGAGATGTAGAGAGTTGTAGATGTAGAGTTGTAGATGTAGAGATATAGAGTTGTAGATGTAGAGATATAGAGTTGTAGATGTAGAGTTGTAGATGCAGAGTTGTAGAGTTGTAGAGAGAGAGTTGTAGAGTTGTAGATGTAGAGATGCAGAGTTGTAGATGCAGGGTTGTAGAGTTGTAGATGCAGAGTTGTAGATGCAGAGATGTGGATGCAGAGATGTAGATGCAGAGATGTAGATGCAGAGTTGTAGAGATGTAGAGAGTTGTAGATGTAGAGTTGTAGATGTAGAGATATAGAGTTGTAGATGTAGAGTTGTAGATGCAGAGTTGTAGATGCAGAGTTGTAGAGTTGTAGATGTAGAGATGCAGAGTTGTAGATGTAGAGTTGTAGAGTTGTAGATGCAGAGTTGTAGATGTAGAGATGTAGATGCAGAGTTGTAGAGTTATAGATGTAGAGATGTAGATGCAGAGTTGTAGAGATGTAGAGAGTTGTAGATGTAGAGTTGTAGATGTAGAGATATAGAGAGTTGTAGATGTAGAGTTGTAGAGATGTAGAGTTGTAGATGTAGAGTTGTAGATGTAGAGATATAGAGAGTTGTAGATGTAGAGTTGTAGAGATGTAGAGTTGTAGATGTAGAGTTGTAGATGTAGAGATGTATATGTAGAGATGTAGAGAGTTGTAGAGTTGTAGAGTTTTAGATTTGTAGATGTAGAGTTGTAGATGTAGAGAGTTGTAGATGTAGAGTTGTAGATGTAGAGTTGTAGATGTAGAGAGTTGTAGATGCAGAGTTGTAGATGTAGAGTTGTAGATGTAGAGTTGTAGATGTAGAGTTGTAGATGTAGAGATATAGAGAGTTGTAGATGTAGAGTTGTAGAGATGTAGAGTTGTAGATGTAGAGTTGTAGATGTAGAGATGTATATGTAGAGATGTAGAGAGTTGTAGAGTTGTAGAGTTTTAGATTTGTAGATGTAGAGTTGTAGATGTAGAGAGTTGTAGATGTAGAGTTGTAGATGTAGAGTTGTAGATGTAGAGAGTTGTAGATGCAGAGTTGTAGATGTAGAGTTGTAGATGTAGAGTTGTAGATGTAGAGTTGTTGATGTAGAGATATAGAGAGTTGTAGATGTAGAGTTGTAGATGTAGAGATGTATATGTAGAGATGTAGAGAGTTGTAGAGTTGTAGAGTTTTAGATTTGTAGATGTAGAGTTGTAGATGTAGAGAGTTGTAGATGTAGAGTTGTAGAGAGTTGTAGATGTAGAGTTGTAGATGTAGAGAGTTGTAGATGCAGAGAGTTGTAGATGTAGAGAGTTGTAGATGCAGAGATGTAGATGCAGAGTTGTAGATGCAGAGTTGTAGATGCAGAGATGTAGAGTTGTAGATGTAGGGTTGTAGATGTAGAGTGTTGTAGAGTTGTAGATGTAGAGATGTAGATGTAGAGTTGTAGATGCAGAGTTGTAGAGTTGTAGATGCAGAGTTGTAGATGTAGAGATGTAGATGCAGAGATGTAGATGCAGAGTTGTAGAGATGTAGAGAGTTGTAGATGTAGAGATAGAGTTGTAGATGTAGAGTTGTAGATGCAGAGTTGTAGAGTTGTAGATGCAGAGATGTAGATGCAGAGATGTAGATGCAGAGATGTAGATGAAGAGTTGTAGAGATGTAGAGAGTTGTAGATGTAGAGTTGTAGATGTAGAGATATAGAGTTGTAGATGTAGAGTTGTAGATGCAGAGTTGTAGAGTTGTAGATGTAGAGATGCAGAGTTGTAGATGTAGAGTTGTAGAGTTGTAGATGCAGAGTTGTAGATGTAGAGATGTAGATGCAGAGTTGTAGAGTTATAGATGTAGAGATGTAGATGCAGAGTTGTAGAGATGTAGAGAGTTGTAGATGTAGAGTTGTAGATGTAGAGATATAGAGTTGTAGATGTAGAGTTGTAGATGCAGAGTTGTAGAGTTGTAGATGCAGAGTTGTAGAGTTGTAGATGTAGAGATGCAGAGTTGTAGATGTAGAGATGCAGAGTTGTAGATGCAGAGTTGTAGAGTTGTAGATGCAGAGTTGTAGATGTAGAGATGTAGATGCAGAGTTGTAGAGTTGTAGATGTAGAGATGTAGATGCAGAGTTGTAGAGATGTAGATGTAGAGTTGTAGATGTAGATGCAGAGTTGTAGATGTAGAGATGTAGATGTAGAGTTGTAGATGTAGAGAGTTGTAGATGTAGAGTTGTAGATGTAGAGTTGTAGATGTAGAGAGTTGTAGATGCAGAGTTGTAGATGTAGAGTTGTAGATGTAGAGTTGTAGATGTAGAGATATAGAGAGTTGTAGATGTAGAGTTGTAGATGTAGAGAGTTGTAGATGTAGAGTTGTAGAGAGTTGTAGATGTAGAGTTGTAGATGTAGAGAGTTGTAGATGCAGAGAGTTGTAGATGTAGAGAGTTGTAGATGCAGAGATGTAGATGCAGAGTTGTAGATGCAGAGTTGTAGATGCAGAGATGTAGAGTTGTAGATGTAGGGTTGTAGATGTAGAGTGTTGTAGAGTTGTAGATGTAGATGTAGAGTTGTAGATGCAGAGTTGTAGAGTTGTAGATGCAGAGTTGTAGATGTAGAGATGTAGATGCAGAGATGTAGATGCAGAGTTGTAGAGATGTAGAGAGTTGTAGATGTAGAGATAGAGTTGTAGATGTAGAGTTGTAGATGCAGAGTTGTAGAGTTGTAGATGCAGAGATGTAGATGCAGAGATGTAGATGCAGAGATGTAGATGCAGAGTTGTAGAGATGTAGAGAGTTGTAGATGTAGAGTTGTAGATGTAGAGATATAGAGTTGTAGATGTAGAGTTGTAGATGCAGAGTTGTAGAGTTGTAGATGTAGAGATGCAGAGTTGTAGATGTAGAGTTGTAGATGCAGAGTTGTAGATGTAGAGATGTAGATGCAGAGTTGTAGAGTTATAGATGTAGAGATGTAGATGCAGAGTTGTAGAGATGTAGAGAGTTGTAGATGTAGAGTTGTAGATGTAGAGACATAGAGTTGTAGATGTAGAGTTGTAGATGCAGAGTTGTAGAGTTGTAGATGTAGAGATGCAGAGTTGTAGATGTAGAGATGCAGAGTTGTAGATGCAGAGTTGTAGAGTTGTAGATGCAGAGTTGTAGATGTAGAGATGTAGATGCAGAGTTGTAGAGTTGTAGATGTAGAGATGTAGATGCAGAGTTGTAGAGATGTAGAGAGTTGTAGATGTAGAGTTGTAGATGTAGAGATATAGAGTTGTAGATGTAGAGTTGTAGATGCAGAGTTGTAGAGTTGTAGATGCAGAGTTGTAGAGTTTTAGATGTAGAGATGCAGAGTTGTAGATGTAGAGATGCAGAGTTGTAGATGCAGAGTTGTAGAGTTGTAGATGCAGAGTTGTAGATGTAGAGATGTAGATGCAGAGTTGTAGAGTTGTAGATGCAGAGTTGTAGAGTTGTAGATGTAGAGATGCAGAGTTGTAGATGTAGAGATGCAGAGTTGTAGATGCAGAGTTGTAGAGTTGTAGATGCAGAGTTGTAGATGTAGAGATGTAGATGCAGAGTTGTAGAGTTGTAGATGTAGAGATGTAGATGCAGAGTTGTAGAGTTGTAGATGCAGAGATGTAGATGCAGAGATGTAGATGCAGAGATGTAGATGCAGAGTTGTAGAGATGTAGAGAGTTGTAGATGTAGAGTTGTAGATGTAGAGATATAGAGTTGTAGATGTAGAGTTGTAGATGCAGAGTTGTAGAGTTGTAGATGTAGAGATGCAGAGTTGTAGATGTAGAGTTGTAGAGTTGTAGATGCAGAGTTGTAGATGTAGAGATGTAGATGCAGAGTTGTAGAGTTATAGATGTAGAGATGTAGATGCAGAGTTGTAGAGATGTAGAGAGTTGTAGATGTAGAGTTGTAGATGTAGAGATATAGAGTTGTAGATGTAGAGTTGTAGATGCAGAGTTGTAGAGTTGTAGATGCAGAGTTGTAGAGTTGTAGATGTAGAGATGCAGAGTTGTAGATGTAGAGATGCAGAGTTGTAGATGCAGAGTTGTAGAGTTGTAGATGCAGAGTTGTAGATGTAGAGATGTAGATGCAGAGTTGTAGAGTTGTAGATGTAGAGATGTAGATGCAGAGTTGTAGAGATGTAGATGTAGAGTTGTAGATGTAGATGCAGAGTTGTAGATGTAGAGATGTAGATGTAGAGTTGTAGATGTAGAGAGTTGTAGATGTAGAGTTGTAGATGTAGAGTTGTAGATGTAGAGAGTTGTAGATGCAGAGTTGTAGATGTAGAGTTGTAGATGTAGAGTTGTAGATGTAGAGATATAGAGAGTTGTAGATGTAGAGTTGTAGATGTAGAGAGTTGTAGATGTAGAGTTGTAGAGAGTTGTAGATGTAGAGTTGTAGATGTAGAGAGTTGTAGATGCAGAGAGTTGTAGATGTAGAGAGTTGTAGATGCAGAGATGTAGATGCAGAGTTGTAGATGCAGAGTTGTAGATGCAGAGATGTAGAGTTGTAGATGTAGGGTTGTAGATGTAGAGTGTTGTAGAGTTGTAGATGTAGATGTAGAGTTGTAGATGCAGAGTTGTAGAGTTGTAGATGCAGAGTTGTAGATGTAGAGATGTAGATGCAGAGATGTAGATGCAGAGTTGTAGAGATGTAGAGAGTTGTAGATGTAGAGATAGAGTTGTAGATGTAGAGTTGTAGATGCAGAGTTGTAGAGTTGTAGATGCAGAGATGTAGATGCAGAGATGTAGATGCAGAGATGTAGATGCAGAGTTGTAGAGATGTAGAGAGTTGTAGATGTAGAGTTGTAGATGTAGAGATATAGAGTTGTAGATGTAGAGTTGTAGATGCAGAGTTGTAGAGTTGTAGATGTAGAGATGCAGAGTTGTAGATGTAGAGTTGTAGATGCAGAGTTGTAGATGTAGAGATGTAGATGCAGAGTTGTAGAGTTATAGATGTAGAGATGTAGATGCAGAGTTGTAGAGATGTAGAGAGTTGTAGATGTAGAGTTGTAGATGTAGAGACATAGAGTTGTAGATGTAGAGTTGTAGATGCAGAGTTGTAGAGTTGTAGATGTAGAGATGCAGAGTTGTAGATGTAGAGATGCAGAGTTGTAGATGCAGAGTTGTAGAGTTGTAGATGCAGAGTTGTAGATGTAGAGATGTAGATGCAGAGTTGTAGAGTTGTAGATGTAGAGATGTAGATGCAGAGTTGTAGAGATGTAGAGAGTTGTAGATGTAGAGTTGTAGATGTAGAGATATAGAGTTGTAGATGTAGAGTTGTAGATGCAGAGTTGTAGAGTTGTAGATGCAGAGTTGTAGAGTTTTAGATGTAGAGATGCAGAGTTGTAGATGTAGAGATGCAGAGTTGTAGATGCAGAGTTGTAGAGTTGTAGATGCAGAGTTGTAGATGTAGAGATGTAGATGCAGAGTTGTAGAGTTGTAGATGTAGAGATGTAGATGCAGAGTTGTAGAGATGTAGATGTAGAGTTGTAGATGTAGATGCAGAGTTGTAGATGTAGAGATGTAGATGTAGAGTTGTAGAGAGTTGTAGATGTAGAGATGTAGAGTTGTAGATGCAGAGTTGTAGATGTAGAGATGTAGATGCAGAGTTGTAGATGCAGAGATGTAGATGCAGAGTTGTAGAGAGTTGTAGATGTAGAGATAGAGTTGTAGATGAAGAGATATAGAGTTGTAGATGTAGAGTTGTAGAGATGTAGATGTAGAGTTGTAGATGTAGATGCAGAGTTGTAGATGTAGAGATGTAGATGCAGAGTTGTAGATGCAGAGTTTTAGAGAGGTAGATGTAGATGTAGAGTTGTAGATGTAGATGCAGAGTTGTAGATGTAGAGATGTAGATGTAGAGTTGTAGAGAGTTGTAGATGTAGAGTTGTAGATGTAGAGATGTAGAGTTGTAGAGAGTTGTAGATGTAGTGATGTAGAGAGTTGTAGATGTAGAGAGTTGTAGATGTAGATATGTAGAGAGTTGTAGATGTAGAGTTGTAGAGAGTTGTAGATGTAGAGTTGTAGAGAGTTGTAGATGTAGAGTTGTAGATGTAGAGAGTTGTAGATGTAGAGATGTAGATGCAGAGATGTAGATGCAGAGTTGTAGAGATGTAGAGAGTTGTAGATGTAGAGATAGAGTTGTAGATGTAGAGTTGTAGATGTAGAGATATAGAGTTGTAGATGTAGAGTTGTAGATGCAGAGTTGTAGAGTTGTAGAGATAGAGTTGTAGAGTTGTAGATGTAGGGATGCAGAGTTGTAGATGCAGGGTTGTAGAGTTGTAGATGCAGAGTTGTAGATGCAGAGATGTAGATGCAGAGATGTAGATGCAGAGATGTAGATGCAGAGTTGTTGAGATGTAAAAGTTGTAGATGTAGAGTTGTAGATGTAGAGATATAGAGTTGTAGATGTAGAGTTGTAGATGCAGAGTTGTAGAGTTGTAGATGCAGAGTTGTAGAGTTGTAGATGAAGAGATATAGAGTTGTAGATGTAGAGTTGTAGAGATGTAGATGTAGAGTTGTAGATGTAGATGCAGAGTTGTAGATGTAGAGATGTAGATGCAGAGTTGTAGATGCAGAGTTTTAGAGAGGTAGATGTAGATGTAGAGTTGTAGATGTAGATGCAGAGTTGTAGATGTAGAGATGTAGATGTAGAGTTGTAGAGAGTTGTAGATGTAGAGTTGTAGATGTAGAGATGTAGAGTTGTAGAGAGTTGTAGATGTAGTGATGTAGAGAGTTGTAGATGTAGAGAGTTGTAGATGTAGAGATGTAGAGAGTTGTAGATGTAGAGTTGTAGAGAGTTGTAGATGTAGAGTTGTAGAGAGTTGTAGATGTAGAGTTGTAGATGTAGAGAGTTGTAGATGTAGAGATGTAGATGCAGAGATGTAGATGCAGATTGTAGAGATGTAGAGAGTTGTAGATGTAGAGATAGAGTTGTAGATGTAGAGTTGTAGATGTAGAGATATAGAGTTGTAGATGTAGAGTTGTAGATGCAGAGTTGTAGAGTTGTAGATGTAGAGATGCAGAGTTGTAGATGCAGGGTTGTAGAGTTGTAGATGCAGAGTTGTAGATGCAGAGATGTAGATGCAGAGATGTAGATGCAGAGATGTAGATGCAGAGTTGTAGAGATGTAAAAGTTGTAGATGTAGAGTTGTAGATGTAGAGATATAGAGTTGTAGATGTAGAGTTGTAGATGCAGAGTTGTAGAGTTGTAAATGCAGAGTTGTAGAGTTGTAGATGTAGAGATGCAGAGTTGTAGATGTAGAGTTGTAGAGTTGTAGATGCAGAGTTGTAGATGTAGAGATGTAGATGCAGAGTTGTAGAGTTATAGATGTAGAGATGTAGATGCAGAGTTGTAGAGATGTAGAGAGTTGTAGATGTAGAGTTGTAGATGTAGAGATATAGATGCAGAGTTGTAGATGCAGAGATGTAGATGCAGAGTTGTAGAGAGTTGTAGATGTAGAGATAGAGTTGTAGATGAAGAGATATAGAGTTGTAGATGTAGAGTTGTAGAGATGTAGATGTAGAGTTGTAGATGTAGATGCAGAGTTGTAGATGTAGAGATGTAGATGCAGAGTTGTAGATGCAGAGTTTTAGAGAGGTAGATGTAGATGTAGAGTTGTAGATGTAGATGCAGAGTTGTAGATGTAGAGTTGTAGAGAGTTGTAGATGTAGAGTTGTAGATGTAGAGATGTAGAGTTGTAGAGAGTTGTAGATGTAGTGATGTAGAGAGTTGTAGATGTAGAGAGTTGTAGATGTAGAGATGTAGAGAGTTGTAGATGTAGAGTTGTAGAGAGTTGTAGATGTAGAGTTGTAGAGAGTTGTAGATGTAGAGTTGTAGATGTAGAGAGTTGTAGATGTAGAGATGTAGATGCAGAGATGTAGATGCAGAGTTGTAGAGATGTAGAGAGTTGTAGATGTAGAGATAGAGTTGTAGATGTAGAGTTGTAGATGTAGAGATATAGAGTTGTAGATGTAGAGTTGTAGATGCAGAGTTGTAGAGTTGTAGAGATAGAGTTGTAGAGTTGTAGATGTAGGGATGCAGAGTTGTAGATGCAGGGTTGTAGAGTTGTAGATGCAGAGTTGTAGATGCAGAGATGTAGATGCAGAGATGTAGATGCAGAGATGTAGATGCAGAGTTGTTGAGATGTAAAAGTTGTAGATGTAGAGTTGTAGATGTAGAGATATAGAGTTGTAGATGTAGAGTTGTAGATGCAGAGTTGTAGAGTTGTAGATGCAGAGTTGTAGAGTTGTAGATGAAGAGATATAGAGTTGTAGATGTAGAGTTGTAGAGATGTAGATGTAGAGTTGTAGATGTAGATGCAGAGTTGTAGATGTAGAGATGTAGATGCAGAGTTGTAGATGCAGAGTTTTAGAGAGGTAGATGTAGATGTAGAGTTGTAGATGTAGATGCAGAGTTGTAGATGTAGAGATGTAGATGTAGAGTTGTAGAGAGTTGTAGATGTAGAGATGTAGAGAGTTGTAGATGTAGAGTTGTAGAGAGTTGTAGATGTAGAGTTGTAGAGAGTTGTAGATGTAGAGTTGTAGATGTAGAGAGTTGTAGATGTAGAGATGTAGATGCAGAGATGTAGATGCAGATTGTAGAGATGTAGAGAGTTGTAGATGTAGAGATAGAGTTGTAGATGTAGAGTTGTAGATGTAGAGATATAGAGTTGTAGATGTACAGTTGTAGATGCAGAGTTGTAGAGTTGTAGAGATAGAGTTGTAGAGTTGTAGATGTAGAGATGCAGAGTTGTAGATGCAGGGTTGTAGAGTTGTAGATGCAGAGTTGTAGATGCAGAGATGTAGACGCAGAGATGTAGATGCAGAGATGTAGATGCAGAGTTGTAGAGATGTAAAAGTTGTAGATGTAGAGTTGTAGATGTAGAGATATAGAGTTGTAGATGTAGAGTTGTAGATGCAGAGTTGTAGAGTTGTAGATGCAGAGTTGTAGAGTTGTAGATGTAGAGATGCAGAGTTGTAGATGTAGAGTTGTAGAGTTGTAGATGCAGAGTTGTAGATGCAGGGTTGTAGAGTTGTAGATGCAGAGTTGTAGATGCAGAGATGTAGATGCAGAGATGTAGATGCAGAGATGTAGATGCAGAGTTGTAGAGATGTAAAAGTTGTAGATGTAGAGATATAGAGTTGTAGATGTAGAGTTGTAGATGCAGAGTTGTAGAGTTGTAGATGCAGAGTTGTAGAGTTGTAGATGTAGAGATGCAGAGTTGTAGATGTAGAGATGTAGATGCAGAGTTGTAGAGTTATAGATGTAGAGATGTAGATGCAGAGTTGTAGAGATGTAGAGAGTTGTAGATGTAGAGAGTTGTAGATGTAGAGTTGTAGATGTAGAGATATAGAGAGTTGTAGATGTAGAGTTGTAGAGATGTAGAGTTGTAGATGTAGAGTTGTAGATGTAGAGATGTATATGTAGAGATGTAGAGAGTTGTAGAGTTTTAGAGTTTTAGATTTGTAGATGTAGAGTTGTAGATGTAGAGAGTTGTAGATGTAGAGTTGTAGATGTAGAGTTGTAGATGTAGAGAGTTGTAGATGCAGAGTTGTAGATGTAGAGTTGTAGATGTAGAGATATAGAGAGTTGTAGATGTAGAGTTGTAGATGTAGAGATGTATATGTAGAGATGTAGAGAGTTGTAGAGTTGTAGAGTTTTAGATTTGTAGATGTAGAGTTGTAGATGTAGAGAGTTGTAGATGTAGAGTTGTAGAGAGTTGTAGATGTAGAGAGTTGTAGATGCAGAGAGTTGTAGATGTAGAGAGTTGTAGATGCAGAGATGTAGATGCAGAGTTGTAGATGCAGAGTTGTAGATGCAGAGATGTAGAGTTGTAGATGTAGGGTTGTAGATGTAGAGTGTTGTAGAGTTGTAGATGTAGAGATGTAGATGTAGAGTTGTAGATGCAGAGTTGTAGAGTTGTAGATGCAGAGTTGTAGATGTAGAGATGTAGATGCAGAGATGTAGATGCAGAGTTGTAGAGATGTAGAGAGTTGTAGATGTAGAGATAGAGTTGTAGATGTAGAGTTGTAGATGCAGAGTTGTAGAGTTGTAGATGCAGAGATGTAGATGCAGAGATGTAGATGCAGAGATGTAGATGCAGAGTTGTAGAGATGTAGAGAGTTGTAGATGTAGAGTTGTAGATGTAGAGATATAGAGTTGTAGATGTAGAGTTGTAGATGCAGAGTTGTAGAGTTGTAGATGTAGAGATGCAGAGTTGTAGATGTAGAGTTGTAGAGTTGTAGATGCAGAGTTGTAGATGTAGAGATGTAGATGCAGAGTTGTATAGTTATAGATGTAGAGATGTAGATGCAGAGTTGTAGAGATGTAGAGAGTTGTAGATGTAGAGTTGTAGATGTAGAGATATAGAGTTGTAGATGTAGAGTTGTAGATGCAGAGTTGTAGAGTTGTAGATGCAGAGTTGTAGAGTTGTAGATGTAGAGATGCAGAGTTGTAGATGTAGAGATGCAGAGTTGTAGATGCAGAGTTGTAGAGTTGTAGATGCAGAGTTGTAGATGTAGAGATGTAGATGCAGAGTTGTAGAGTTGTAGATGTAGAGATGTAGATGCAGAGTTGTAGAGATGTAGATGTAGAGATGTAGATGCAGAGTTGTAGAGATGTAGAGAGTTGTAGATGTAGAGTTGTAGATGTAGAGATATAGAGTTGTAGATGTAGAGTTGTAGATGCAGAGTTGTAGAGTTGTAGATGCAGAGTTGTAGAGTTTTAGATGTAGAGATGCAGAGTTGTAGATGTAGAGATGCAGAGTTGTAGATGCAGAGTTGTAGAGTTGTAGATGCAGAGTTGTAGATGTAGAGATGTAGATGCAGAGTTGTAGAGTTGTAGATGCAGAGTTGTAGAGTTGTAGATGTAGAGATGCAGAGTTGTAGATGTAGAGATGCAGAGTTGTAGATGCAGAGTTGTAGAGTTGTAGATGCAGAGTTGTAGATGTAGAGATGTAGATGCAGAGTTGTAGAGTTGTAGATGTAGAGATGTAGATGCAGAGTTGTAGAGTTGTAGATGCAGAGATGTAGATGCAGAGATGTAGATGCAGAGATGTAGATGCAGAGTTGTAGAGATGTAGAGAGTTGTAGATGTAGAGTTGTAGATGTAGAGATATAGAGTTGTAGATGTAGAGTTGTAGATGCAGAGTTGTAGAGTTGTAGATGTAGAGATGCAGAGTTGTAGATGTAGAGTTGTAGAGTTGTAGATGCAGAGTTGTAGATGTAGAGATGTAGATGCAGAGTTGTAGAGTTATAGATGTAGAGATGTAGATGCAGAGTTGTAGAGATGTAGAGAGTTGTAGATGTAGAGTTGTAGATGTAGAGATATAGAGTTGTAGATGTAGAGTTGTAGATGCAGAGTTGTAGAGTTGTAGATGCAGAGTTGTAGAGTTGTAGATGTAGAGATGCAGAGTTGTAGATGTAGAGATGCAGAGTTGTAGATGCAGAGTTGTAGAGTTGTAGATGCAGAGTTGTAGATGTAGAGATGTAGATGCAGAGTTGTAGAGTTGTAGATGTAGAGATGTAGATGCAGAGTTGTAGAGATGTAGATGTATAGTTGAGGATGTAGATGCAGAGTTGTAGATGTAGAGATGTAGATGTAGAGTTGTAGATGTAGAGAGTTGTAGATGTAGAGTTGTAGATGTAGAGTTGTAGATGTAGAGAGTTGTAGATGCAGAGTTGTAGATGTAGAGTTGTAGATGTAGAGTTGTAGATGTAGAGATATAGAGAGTTGTAGATGTAGAGTTGTAGATGTAGAGAGTTGTAGATGTAGAGTTGTAGAGAGTTGTAGATGTAGAGTTGTAGATGTAGAGAGTTGTAGATGCAGAGAGTTGTAGATGTAGAGAGTTGTAGATGCAGAGATGTAGATGCAGAGTTGTAGATGCAGAGTTGTAGATGCAGAGATGTAGAGTTGTAGATGTAGGGTTGTAGATGTAGAGTGTTGTAGAGTTGTAGATGTAGATGTAGAGTTGTAGATGCAGAGTTGTAGAGTTGTAGATGCAGAGTTGTAGATGTAGAGATGTAGATGCAGAGATGTAGATGCAGAGTTGTAGAGATGTAGAGAGTTGTAGATGTAGAGATAGAGTTGTAGATGTAGAGTTGTAGATGCAGAGTTGTAGAGTTGTAGATGCAGAGATGTAGATGCAGAGATGTAGATGCAGAGATGTAGATGCAGAGTTGTAGAGATGTAGAGAGTTGTAGATGTAGAGTTGTAGATGTAGAGATATAGAGTTGTAGATGTAGAGTTGTAGATGCAGAGTTGTAGAGTTGTAGATGTAGAGATGCAGAGTTGTAGATGTAGAGTTGTAGATGCAGAGTTGTAGATGTAGAGATGTAGATGCAGAGTTGTAGAGTTATAGATGTAGAGATGTAGATGCAGAGTTGTAGAGATGTAGAGAGTTGTAGATGTAGAGTTGTAGATGTAGAGACATAGAGTTGTAGATGTAGAGTTGTAGATGCAGAGTTGTAGAGTTGTAGATGTAGAGATGCAGAGTTGTAGATGTAGAGATGCAGAGTTGTAGATGCAGAGTTGTAGAGTTGTAGATGCAGAGTTGTAGATGTAGAGATGTAGATGCAGAGTTGTAGAGTTGTAGATGTAGAGATGTAGATGCAGAGTTGTAGAGATGTAGAGAGTTGTAGATGTAGAGTTGTAGATGTAGAGATATAGAGTTGTAGATGTAGAGTTGTAGATGCAGAGTTGTAGAGTTTTAGATGTAGAGATGCAGAGTTGTAGATGTAGAGATGCAGAGTTGTAGATGCAGAGTTGTAGAGTTGTAGATGCAGAGTTGTAGATGTAGAGATGTAGATGCAGAGTTGTAGAGTTGTAGATGTAGAGATGTAGATGCAGAGTTGTAGAGATGTAGATGTAGAGTTGTAGATGTAGATGCAGAGTTGTAGATGTAGAGATGTAGATGTAGAGTTGTAGAGAGTTGTAGATGTAGAGATGTAGAGTTGTAGATGCAGAGTTGTAGATGTAGAGATGTAGATGCAGAGTTGTAGATGCAGAGATGTAGATGCAGAGTTGTAGAGAGTTGTAGATGTAGAGATAGAGTTGTAGATGAAGAGATATAGAGTTGTAGATGTAGAGTTGTAGAGATGTAGATGTAGAGTTGTAGATGTAGATGCAGAGTTGTAGATGTAGAGATGTAGATGCAGAGTTGTAGATGCAGAGTTTTAGAGAGGTAGATGTAGATGTAGAGTTGTAGATGTAGATGCAGAGTTGTAGATGTAGAGATGTAGATGTAGAGTTGTAGAGAGTTGTAGATGTAGAGTTGTAGATGTAGAGATGTAGAGTTGTAGAGAGTTGTAGATGTAGTGATGTAGAGAGTTGTAGATGTAGAGAGTTGTAGATGTAGATATGTAGAGAGTTGTAGATGTAGAGTTGTAGAGAGTTGTAGATGTAGAGTTGTAGAGAGTTGTAGATGTAGAGTTGTAGATGTAGAGAGTTGTAGATGTAGAGATGTAGATGCAGAGATGTAGATGCAGAGTTGTAGAGATGTAGAGAGTTGTAGATGTAGAGATAGAGTTGTAGATGTAGAGTTGTAGATGTAGAGATATAGAGTTGTAGATGTAGAGTTGTAGATGCAGAGTTGTAGAGTTGTAGAGATAGAGTTGTAGAGTTGTAGATGTAGGGATGCAGAGTTGTAGATGCAGGGTTGTAGAGTTGTAGATGCAGAGTTGTAGATGCAGAGATGTAGATGCAGAGATGTAGATGCAGAGATGTAGATGCAGAGTTGTTGAGATGTAAAAGTTGTAGATGTAGAGTTGTAGATGTAGAGATATAGAGTTGTAGATGTAGAGTTGTAGATGCAGAGTTGTAGAGTTGTAGATGCAGAGTTGTAGAGTTGTAGATGAAGAGATATAGAGTTGTAGATGTAGAGTTGTAGAGATGTAGATGTAGAGTTGTAGATGTAGATGCAGAGTTGTAGATGTAGAGATGTAGATGCAGAGTTGTAGATGCAGAGTTTTAGAGAGGTAGATGTAGATGTAGAGTTGTAGATGTAGATGCAGAGTTGTAGATGTAGAGATGTAGATGTAGAGTTGTAGAGAGTTGTAGATGTAGAGTTGTAGATGTAGAGATGTAGAGTTGTAGAGAGTTGTAGATGTAGTGATGTAGAGAGTTGTAGATGTAGAGAGTTGTAGATGTAGAGATGTAGAGAGTTGTAGATGTAGAGTTGTAGAGAGTTGTAGATGTAGAGTTGTAGAGAGTTGTAGATGTAGAGTTGTAGATGTAGAGAGTTGTAGATGTAGAGATGTAGATGCAGAGATGTAGATGCAGATTGTAGAGATGTAGAGAGTTGTAGATGTAGAGATAGAGTTGTAGATGTAGAGTTGTAGATGTAGAGATATAGAGTTGTAGATGTAGAGTTGTAGATGCAGAGTTGTAGAGTTGTAGATGTAGAGATGCAGAGTTGTAGATGCAGGGTTGTAGAGTTGTAGATGCAGAGTTGTAGATGCAGAGATGTAGATGCAGAGATGTAGATGCAGAGATGTAGATGCAGAGTTGTAGAGATGTAAAAGTTGTAGATGTAGAGTTGTAGATGTAGAGATATAGAGTTGTAGATGTAGAGTTGTAGATGCAGAGTTGTAGAGTTGTAGATGCAGAGTTGTAGAGTTGTAGATGTAGAGATGCAGAGTTGTAGATGTAGAGTTGTAGAGTTGTAGATGCAGAGTTGTAGATGTAGAGATGTAGATGCAGAGTTGTAGAGTTATAGATGTAGAGATGTAGATGCAGAGTTGTAGAGATGTAGAGAGTTGTAGATGTAGAGAGTTGTAGATGTAGAGTTGTAGATGTAGAGATATAGATGCAGAGTTGTAGATGCAGAGATGTAGATGCAGAGTTGTAGAGAGTTGTAGATGTAGAGATAGAGTTGTAGATGAAGAGATATAGAGTTGTAGATGTAGAGTTGTAGAGATGTAGATGTAGAGTTGTAGATGTAGATGCAGAGTTGTAGATGTAGAGATGTAGATGCAGAGTTGTAGATGCAGAGTTTTAGAGAGGTAGATGTAGATGTAGAGTTGTAGATGTAGATGCAGAGTTGTAGATGTAGAGTTGTAGAGAGTTGTAGATGTAGAGTTGTAGATGTAGAGATGTAGAGTTGTAGAGAGTTGTAGATGTAGTGATGTAGAGAGTTGTAGATGTAGAGAGTTGTAGATGTAGAGATGTAGAGAGTTGTAGATGTAGAGTTGTAGAGAGTTGTAGATGTAGAGTTGTAGAGAGTTGTAGATGTAGAGTTGTAGATGTAGAGAGTTGTAGATGTAGAGATGTAGATGCAGAGATGTAGATGCAGAGTTGTAGAGATGTAGAGAGTTGTAGATGTAGAGATAGAGTTGTAGATGTAGAGTTGTAGATGTAGAGATATAGAGTTGTAGATGTAGAGTTGTAGATGCAGAGTTGTAGAGTTGTAGAGATAGAGTTGTAGAGTTGTAGATGTAGGGATGCAGAGTTGTAGATGCAGGGTTGTAGAGTTGTAGATGCAGAGTTGTAGATGCAGAGATGTAGATGCAGAGATGTAGATGCAGAGATGTAGATGCAGAGTTGTTGAGATGTAAAAGTTGTAGATGTAGAGTTGTAGATGTAGAGATATAGAGTTGTAGATGTAGAGTTGTAGATGCAGAGTTGTAGAGTTGTAGATGCAGAGTTGTAGAGTTGTAGATGAAGAGATATAGAGTTGTAGATGTAGAGTTGTAGAGATGTAGATGTAGAGTTGTAGATGTAGATGCAGAGTTGTAGATGTAGAGATGTAGATGCAGAGTTGTAGATGCAGAGTTTTAGAGAGGTAGATGTAGATGTAGAGTTGTAGATGTAGATGCAGAGTTGTAGATGTAGAGATGTAGATGTAGAGTTGTAGAGAGTTGTAGATGTAGAGATGTAGAGAGTTGTAGATGTAGAGTTGTAGAGAGTTGTAGATGTAGAGTTGTAGAGAGTTGTAGATGTAGAGTTGTAGATGTAGAGAGTTGTAGATGTAGAGATGTAGATGCAGAGATGTAGATGCAGATTGTAGAGATGTAGAGAGTTGTAGATGTAGAGATAGAGTTGTAGATGTAGAGTTGTAGATGTAGAGATATAGAGTTGTAGATGTACAGTTGTAGATGCAGAGTTGTAGAGTTGTAGAGATAGAGTTGTAGAGTTGTAGATGTAGAGATGCAGAGTTGTAGATGCAGGGTTGTAGAGTTGTAGATGCAGAGTTGTAGATGCAGAGATGTAGACGCAGAGATGTAGATGCAGAGATGTAGATGCAGAGTTGTAGAGATGTAAAAGTTGTAGATGTAGAGTTGTAGATGTAGAGATATAGAGTTGTAGATGTAGAGTTGTAGATGCAGAGTTGTAGAGTTGTAGATGCAGAGTTGTAGAGTTGTAGATGTAGAGATGCAGAGTTGTAGATGTAGAGTTGTAGAGTTGTAGATGCAGAGTTGTAGATGCAGGGTTGTAGAGTTGTAGATGCAGAGTTGTAGATGCAGAGATGTAGATGCAGAGATGTAGATGCAGAGATGTAGATGCAGAGTTGTAGAGATGTAAAAGTTGTAGATGTAGAGTTGTAGATGTAGAGATATAGAGTTGTAGATGTAGAGTTGTAGATGCAGAGTTGTAGAGTTGTAGATGCAGAGTTGTAGAGTTGTAGATGTAGAGATGCAGAGTTGTAGATGTAGAGATGTAGATGCAGAGTTGTAGAGTTATAGATGTAGAGATGTAGATGCAGAGTTGTAGAGATGTAGAGAGTTGTAGATGTAGAGAGTTGTAGATGTAGAGTTGTAGATGTAGAGATATAGAGAGTTGTAGATGTAGAGTTGTAGAGATGTAGAGTTGTAGATGTAGAGTTGTAGATGTAGAGATGTATATGTAGAGATGTAGAGAGTTGTAGAGTTTTAGAGTTTTAGATTTGTAGATGTAGAGTTGTAGATGTAGAGAGTTGTAGATGTAGAGTTGTAGATGTAGAGTTGTAGATGTAGAGAGTTGTAGATGCAGAGTTGTAGATGTAGAGTTGTAGATGTAGAGATATAGAGAGTTGTAGATGTAGAGTTGTAGATGTAGAGATGTATATGTAGAGATGTAGAGAGTTGTAGAGTTGTAGAGTTTTAGATTTGTAGATGTAGAGTTGTAGATGTAGAGAGTTGTAGATGTAGAGTTGTAGAGAGTTGTAGATGTAGAGAGTTGTAGATGCAGAGAGTTGTAGATGTAGAGAGTTGTAGATGCAGAGATGTAGATGCAGAGTTGTAGATGCAGAGTTGTAGATGCAGAGATGTAGAGTTGTAGATGTAGGGTTGTAGATGTAGAGTGTTGTAGAGTTGTAGATGTAGAGATGTAGATGTAGAGTTGTAGATGCAGAGTTGTAGAGTTGTAGATGCATAGTTGTTAATGTAGAGATGTAGATGCAGAGATGTAGATGCAGAGTTGTAGAGATGTAGAGAGTTGTAGATGTAGAGATAGAGTTGTAGATGTAGAGTTGTAGATGCAGAGTTGTAGAGTTGTAGATGCAGAGATGTAGATGCAGAGATGTAGATGCAGAGATGTAGATGCAGAGTTGTAGAGATGTAGAGAGTTGTAGATGTAGAGTTGTAGATGTAGAGATATAGAGTTGTAGATGTAGAGTTGTAGATGCAGAGTTGTAGAGTTGTAGATGTAGAGATATAGAGTTGTAGATGTAGAGTTGTAGATGCAGAGTTGTAGAGTTGTAGAGATAGAGTTGTAGAGTTGTAGATGTAGGGATGCAGAGTTGTAGATGCAGGGTTGTAGAGTTGTAGATGCAGAGTTGTAGATGCAGAGATGTAGATGCAGAGATGTAGATGCAGAGATGTAGATGCAGAGTTGTTGAGATGTAAAAGTTGTAGATGTAGAGTTGTAGATGTAGAGATATAGAGTTGTAGATGTAGAGTTGTAGATGCAGAGTTGTAGAGTTGTAGATGCAGAGTTGTAGAGTTGTAGATGAAGAGATATAGAGTTGTAGATGTAGAGTTGTAGAGATGTAGATGTAGAGTTGTAGATGTAGATGCAGAGTTGTAGATGTAGAGATGTAGATGCAGAGTTGTAGATGCAGAGTTTTAGAGAGGTAGATGTAGATGTAGAGTTGTAGATGTAGATGCAGAGTTGTAGATGTAGAGATGTAGATGTAGAGTTGTAGAGAGTTGTAGATGTAGAGTTGTAGATGTAGAGATGTAGAGTTGTAGAGAGTTGTAGATGTAGTGATGTAGAGAGTTGTAGATGTAGAGAGTTGTAGATGTAGAGATGTAGAGAGTTGTAGATGTAGAGTTGTAGAGAGTTGTAGATGTAGAGTTGTAGAGAGTTGTAGATGTAGAGTTGTAGATGTAGAGAGTTGTAGATGTAGAGATGTAGATGCAGAGATGTAGATGCAGATTGTAGAGATGTAGAGAGTTGTAGATGTAGAGATAGAGTTGTAGATGTAGAGTTGTAGATGTAGAGATATAGAGTTGTAGATGTAGAGTTGTAGATGCAGAGTTGTAGAGTTGTAGATGTAGAGATGCAGAGTTGTAGATGCAGGGTTGTAGAGTTGTAGATGCAGAGTTGTAGATGCAGAGATGTAGATGCAGAGATGTAGATGCAGAGATGTAGATGCAGAGTTGTAGAGATGTAAAAGTTGTAGATGTAGAGTTGTAGATGTAGAGATATAGAGTTGTAGATGTAGAGTTGTAGATGCAGAGTTGTAGAGTTGTAGATGCAGAGTTGTAGAGTTGTAGATGTAGAGATGCAGAGTTGTAGATGTAGAGTTGTAGAGTTGTAGATGCAGAGTTGTAGATGTAGAGATGTAGATGCAGAGTTGTAGAGTTATAGATGTAGAGATGTAGATGCAGAGTTGTAGAGATGTAGAGAGTTGTAGATGTAGAGAGTTGTAGATGTAGAGTTGTAGATGTAGAGATATAGATGCAGAGTTGTAGATGCAGAGATGTAGATGCAGAGTTGTAGAGAGTTGTAGATGTAGAGATAGAGTTGTAGATGAAGAGATATAGAGTTGTAGATGTAGAGTTGTAGAGATGTAGATGTAGAGTTGTAGATGTAGATGCAGAGTTGTAGATGTAGAGATGTAGATGCAGAGTTGTAGATGCAGAGTTTTAGAGAGGTAGATGTAGATGTAGAGTTGTAGATGTAGATGCAGAGTTGTAGATGTAGAGTTGTAGAGAGTTGTAGATGTAGAGTTGTAGATGTAGAGATGTAGAGTTGTAGAGAGTTGTAGATGTAGTGATGTAGAGAGTTGTAGATGTAGAGAGTTGTAGATGTAGAGATGTAGAGAGTTGTAGATGTAGAGTTGTAGAGAGTTGTAGATGTAGAGTTGTAGAGAGTTGTAGATGTAGAGTTGTAGATGTAGAGAGTTGTAGATGTAGAGATGTAGATGCAGAGATGTAGATGCAGAGTTGTAGAGATGTAGAGAGTTGTAGATGTAGAGATAGAGTTGTAGATGTAGAGTTGTAGATGTAGAGATATAGAGTTGTAGATGTAGAGTTGTAGATGCAGAGTTGTAGAGTTGTAGAGATAGAGTTGTAGAGTTGTAGATGTAGGGATGCAGAGTTGTAGATGCAGGGTTGTAGAGTTGTAGATGCAGAGTTGTAGATGCAGAGATGTAGATGCAGAGATGTAGATGCAGAGATGTAGATGCAGAGTTGTTGAGATGTAAAAGTTGTAGATGTAGAGTTGTAGATGTAGAGATATAGAGTTGTAGATGTAGAGTTGTAGATGCAGAGTTGTAGAGTTGTAGATGCAGAGTTGTAGAGTTGTAGATGAAGAGATATAGAGTTGTAGATGTAGAGTTGTAGAGATGTAGATGTAGAGTTGTAGATGTAGATGCAGAGTTGTAGATGTAGAGATGTAGATGCAGAGTTGTAGATGCAGAGTTTTAGAGAGGTAGATGTAGATGTAGAGTTGTAGATGTAGATGCAGAGTTGTAGATGTAGAGATGTAGATGTAGAGTTGTAGAGAGTTGTAGATGTAGAGATGTAGAGAGTTGTAGATGTAGAGTTGTAGAGAGTTGTAGATGTAGAGTTGTAGAGAGTTGTAGATGTAGAGTTGTAGATGTAGAGAGTTGTAGATGTAGAGATGTAGATGCAGAGATGTAGATGCAGATTGTAGAGATGTAGAGAGTTGTAGATGTAGAGATAGAGTTGTAGATGTAGAGTTGTAGATGTAGAGATATAGAGTTGTAGATGTACAGTTGTAGATGCAGAGTTGTAGAGTTGTAGAGATAGAGTTGTAGAGTTGTAGATGTAGAGATGCAGAGTTGTAGATGCAGGGTTGTAGAGTTGTAGATGCAGAGTTGTAGATGCAGAGATGTAGACGCAGAGATGTAGATGCAGAGATGTAGATGCAGAGTTGTAGAGATGTAAAAGTTGTAGATGTAGAGTTGTAGATGTAGAGATATAGAGTTGTAGATGTAGAGTTGTAGATGCAGAGTTGTAGAGTTGTAGATGCAGAGTTGTAGAGTTGTAGATGTAGAGATGCAGAGTTGTAGATGTAGAGTTGTAGAGTTGTAGATGCAGAGTTGTAGATGCAGGGTTGTAGAGTTGTAGATGCAGAGTTGTAGATGCAGAGATGTAGATGCAGAGATGTAGATGCAGAGATGTAGATGCAGAGTTGTAGAGATGTAAAAGTTGTAGATGTAGAGTTGTAGATGTAGAGATATAGAGTTGTAGATGTAGAGTTGTAGATGCAGAGTTGTAGAGTTGTAGATGCAGAGTTGTAGAGTTGTAGATGTAGAGATGCAGAGTTGTAGATGTAGAGATGTAGATGCAGAGTTGTAGAGTTATAGATGTAGAGATGTAGATGCAGAGTTGTAGAGATGTAGAGAGTTGTAGATGTAGAGAGTTGTAGATGTAGAGTTGTAGATGTAGAGATATAGAGAGTTGTAGATGTAGAGTTGTAGAGATGTAGAGTTGTAGATGTAGAGTTGTAGATGTAGAGATGTATATGTAGAGATGTAGAGAGTTGTAGAGTTTTAGAGTTTTAGATTTGTAGATGTAGAGTTGTAGATGTAGAGAGTTGTAGATGTAGAGTTGTAGATGTAGAGTTGTAGATGTAGAGAGTTGTAGATGCAGAGTTGTAGATGTAGAGTTGTAGATGTAGAGATATAGAGAGTTGTAGATGTAGAGTTGTAGATGTAGAGATGTATATGTAGAGATGTAGAGAGTTGTAGAGTTGTAGAGTTTTAGATTTGTAGATGTAGAGTTGTAGATGTAGAGAGTTGTAGATGTAGAGTTGTAGAGAGTTGTAGATGTAGAGAGTTGTAGATGCAGAGAGTTGTAGATGTAGAGAGTTGTAGATGCAGAGATGTAGATGCAGAGTTGTAGATGCAGAGTTGTAGATGCAGAGATGTAGAGTTGTAGATGTAGGGTTGTAGATGTAGAGTGTTGTAGAGTTGTAGATGTAGAGATGTAGATGTAGAGTTGTAGATGCAGAGTTGTAGAGTTGTAGATGCATAGTTGTTAATGTAGAGATGTAGATGCAGAGATGTAGATGCAGAGTTGTAGAGATGTAGAGAGTTGTAGATGTAGAGATAGAGTTGTAGATGTAGAGTTGTAGATGCAGAGTTGTAGAGTTGTAGATGCAGAGATGTAGATGCAGAGATGTAGATGCAGAGATGTAGATGCAGAGTTGTAGAGATGTAGAGAGTTGTAGATGTAGAGTTGTAGATGTAGAGATATAGAGTTGTAGATGTAGAGTTGTAGATGCAGAGTTGTAGAGTTGTAGATGTAGAGATGCAGAGTTGTAGATGTAGAGTTGTAGAGTTGTAGATGCAGAGTTGTAGATGTAGAGATGTAGATGCAGAGTTGTATAGTTATAGATGTAGAGATGTAGATGCAGAGTTGTAGAGATGTAGAGAGTTGTAGATGTAGAGTTGTAGATGTAGAGATATAGAGTTGTAGATGTAGAGTTGTAGATGCAGAGTTGTAGAGTTGTAGATGCAGAGTTGTAGAGTTGTAGATGTAGAGATGCAGAGTTGTAGATGTAGAGATGCAGAGTTGTAGATGCAGAGTTGTAGAGTTGTAGATGCAGAGTTGTAGATGTAGAGATGTAGATGCAGAGTTGTAGAGTTGTAGATGTAGAGATGTAGATGCAGAGTTGTAGAGATGTAGATGTAGAGTTGTAGATGTAGATGCAGAGTTGTAGATGTAGAGATGTAGATGTAGAGTTGTAGAGAGTTGTAGATGTAGAGATGTAGAGTTGTAGATGCAGAGTTGTAGATGTAGAGATGTAGATGCAGAGTTGTAGATGCAGAGATGTAGATGCAGAGTTGTAGAGAGTTGTAGATGTAGAGATAGAGTTGTAGATGTAGAGATATAGAGTTGTAGATGTAGAGTTGTAGAGATGTAGATGTAGATTTGTAGATGTAGATGCAGAGTTGTAGATGTAGAGATGTAGATGCAGAGTTGTAGATGCAGAGTTGTAGAGATGTAGATGTAGATGTAGAGTTGTAGATGTAGATGCAGAGTTGTAGATGTAGAGATGTAGATGTAGAGTTGTAGAGAGTTGTAGATGTAGAGTTGTAGATGTAGAGATGTAGAGTTGTAGAGAGTTGTAGATGTAGTGATGTAGAGAGTTGTAGATGTAGAGAGTTGTAGATGTAGAGATGTAGAGAGTTGTAGATGTAGAGTTGTAGAGAGTTGTAGATGTAGAGTTGTAGAGAGTTGTAGATGTAGAGTTGTAGATGTAGAGAGTTGTAGATGTAGAGATGTAGATGCAGAGATGTAGATGCAGAGTTGTAGAGATGTAGAGAGTTGTAGATGTAGAGTTGTAGATGTAGAGATATAGAGTTGTAGATGTAGAGATATAGAGTTGTAGATGCAGAGTTGTAGAGTTGTAGAGATAGAGTTGTAGAGTTGTAGATGTAGAGATGCAGAGTTGTAGATGCAGGGTTGTAGAGTTGTAGATGCAGAGTTGTAGATGCAGAGTTGTAGATGCAGAGATGTAGATGCAGAGATGTAGATGCAGAGATGTAGATGCAGAGTTGTAGAGATGTAGAGAGTTGTAGATGTAGAGTTGTAGATGTAGAGATATAGAGTTGTAGATGTAGAGTTGTAGATGCAGAGTTGTAGAGTTGTAGATGCAGAGTTGTAGAGTTGTAGATGTAGAGATGCAGAGTTGTAGATGTAGAGTTGTAGAGTTGTAGATGTAGAGATGTAGATGCAGAGTTGTAGAGTTATAGATGTAGAGATGTAGATGCAGAGTTGTAGAGATGTAGAGAGTTGTAGATGTAGAGTTGTAGATGTAGAGATATAGAGTTGTAGATGTAGAGTTGTAGATGCAGAGTTGTAGAGTTGTAGATGCAGAGTTGTAGATGTAGAGATGCAGAGTTGTAGATGTAGAGATGCAGAGTTGTAGATGCAGAGTTGTAGAGTTGTAGATGCAGAGTTGTAGATGTAGAGATGTAGATGCAGAGTTGTAGAGTTGTAGATGTAGAGATGTAGATGCAGAGTTGTAGAGATGTAGATGTAGAGTTGTAGATGTAGATGCAGAGTTGTAGATGTAGAGATGTAGATGTAGAGTTGTAGAGAGTTGTAGATGTAGAGATGTAGAGTTGTAGATGCAGAGTTGTAGATGTAGAGATGTAGATGCAGAGTTGTAGATGCAGAGATGTAGATGCAGAGTTGTAGAGAGTTGTAGATGTAGAGTTGTAGATGTAGAGATAGAGTTGTAGATGTAGAGATATAGAGTTGTAGATGTAGAGTTGTAGAGATGTAGATGTAGAGTTGTAGATGTAGATGCAGAGTTGTAGATGTAGAGATGTAGATGCAGAGTTGTAGATGCAGAGTTGTAGAGATGTAGATGTAGAGTTGTAGATGTAGATGCAGAGTTGTAGATGTAGAGATGTAGATGTAGAGTTGTAGAGAGTTGTAGATGTAGAGTTGTAGATATAGAGATGTAGAGTTGTAGAGAGTTGTAGATGTAGTGATGTAGAGAGTTGTAGATGTAGAGAGTTGTAGATGTAGAGATGTAGAGAGTTGTAGATGTAGAGTTGTAGAGAGTTGTAGATGTAGAGTTGTAGAGAGTTGTAGATGTAGAGTTGTAGATGTAGAGAGTTGTAGATGTAGAGAGTTGTAGATGCAGAGATGTAGATGCAGAGTTGTAGATGCAGAGTTGTAGATGCAGAGATGTAGAGTTGTAGATGTAGAGTTGTAGATGTAGAGTTGTAGATGTAGAGTGTTGTAGAGTTGTAGATGTAGAGAGTTGTAGATGTAGAGATGTAGATGCAGAGTTGTAGATGCAGAGTTGTAGAGTTGTAGATGCAGAGATGTAGATGCAGAGTTGTAGAGATGTAGAGAGTTGTAGATGTAGAGATAGAGTTGTAGATGTAGAGTTGTAGATGTAGAGATATAGAGTTGTAGATGTAGAGTTGTAGATGCAGAGTTGTAGAGTTGTAGATGCAGAGTTGTAGATGCAGAGATGTAGATGCAGATATGTAGATGCAGAGATGTAGATGCAGAGTTGTAGAGATGTAGATGTAGATGTAGAGTTGTAGATGTAGATGCAGAGTTGTAGATGCAGGGTTGTAGAGTTGTAGATGCAGAGTTGTAGATGCAGAGATGTAGATGCAGAGATGTAGATGCAGAGATGTAGATGCAGAGTTGTAGAGATGTAGATGTAGAGTTGTAGATGTAGATGCAGAGTTGTAGATGTAGAGATGTAGATGTAGAGTTGTAGAGAGTTGTAGATGTAGAGATGTAGAGTTGTAGATGCAGAGTTGTAGATGTAGAGATGTAGATGCAGAGTTGTAGATGCAGAGATGTAGATGCAGAGTTGTAGAGAGTTGTAGATGTAGAGTTGTAGATGTAGAGATAGAGTTGTAGATGTAGAGATATAGAGTTGTAGATGTAGAGTTGTAGATGTAGAGATGTATATGTAGAGATGTAGAGAGTTGTAGAGTTGTAGAGTTTTAGATTTGTAGATGTAGAGTTGTAGATGTAGAGAGTTGTAGATGTAGAGTTGTAGATGTAGAGTTGTAGAGATGTAGATGTAGAGTTGTAGATGTTGATGCAGAGTTGTAGATGTAGAGATGTAGATGTAGAGTTGTAGAGAGTTGTAGATGTAGAGATGTAGAGTTGTAGATGTAGAGATGTAGAGTTGTAGAGAGTTGTAGATGTAGTGATGTAGAGAGTTGTAGATGTAGAGAGTTGTAGATGTAGAGATGTAGAGAGTTGTAGATGTAGAGTTGTAGAGAGTTGTAGATGTAGAGTTGTAGAGAGTTGTAGATGTAGAGTTGTAGATGTAGAGAGTTGTAGATGCAGAGAGTTGTAGATGCAGAGAGTTGTAGATGCAGAGATGTAGATGCAGAGTTGTAGATGCAGAGATGTAGAGTTGTAGATGTAGAGTTGTAGATGTAGAGTGTTGTAGAGTTGTAGATGTAGAGAGTTGTAGATGTAGAGATGTAGATGCAGAGTTGTAGATGCAGAGTTGTAGATGCAGAGATGTAGAGATGTAGAGTTGTAGATGCAGAGTTGTAGATGTAGAGTTGTAGATGCAGAGATGTAGATGTAGAGTTGTAGATGTAGAGAGTTGTAGAGTTGTAGATGTAGAGAGTTGTAGATGCAGAGTTGTAGATGCAGAGGTAGAGATGTAGAGGTGTAGAGAGTTGTAGAGACGTAGAGAGTTGTAGATGTAGAGTTGTAGATGTAGAGAGTTGTAGATGTAGAGTTGTAGATGTAGAGTTGTAGATGTAGAGATATAGAGAGTTGTAGATGTAGAGTTGTAGAGATGTAGAGTTGTAGATGTAGAGTTGTAGATGTAGAGATGTATATGTAGAGATGTAGAGAGTTGTAGAGTTGTAGAGTTTTAGATTTGTAGATGTAGAGTTGTAGATGTAGAGAGTTGTAGATGTAGAGTTGTAGATGTAGAGTTGTAGATGTAGAGAGTTGTAGATGCAGAGTTGTAGATGTAGAGTTGTAGAGATGTAGATGTAGAGTTGTAGATGTAGATGCAGAGTTGTAGATGTAGAGATGTAGATGTAGAGTTGTAGAGAGTTGTAGATGTAGAGATGTAGAGTTGTAGATGCAGAGTTGTAGATGTAGAGATGTAGATGCAGAGTTGTAGATGCAGAGATGTAGATGCAGAGTTGTAGAGAGTTGTAGATGTAGAGTTGTAGATGTAGAGATAGAGTTGTAGATGTAGAGATATAGAGTTGTAGATGTAGAGTTGTAGAGATGTAGATGTAGAGTTGTAGATGTAGATGCAGAGTTGTAGATGTAGAGATGTAGATGCAGAGTTGTAGATGCAGAGTTGTAGAGATGTAGATGTAGAGTTGTAGATGTAGATGCAGAGTTGTAGATGTAGAGATGTAGATGTAGAGTTGTAGAGAGTTGTAGATGTAGAGTTGTAGATATAGAGATGTAGAGTTGTAGAGAGTTGTAGATGTAGTGATGTAGAGAGTTGTAGATGTAGAGAGTTGTAGATGTAGAGATGTAGAGAGTTGTAGATGTAGAGTTGTAGAGAGTTGTAGATGTAGAGTTGTAGAGAGTTGTAGATGTAGAGTTGTAGATGTAGAGAGTTGTAGATGTAGAGAGTTGTAGATGCAGAGATGTAGATGCAGAGTTGTAGATGCAGAGTTGTAGATGCAGAGATGTAGAGTTGTAGATGTAGAGTTGTAGATGTAGAGTTGTAGATGTAGAGTGTTGTAGAGTTGTAGATGTAGAGAGTTGTAGATGTAGAGATGTAGATGCAGAGTTGTAGATGCAGAGTTGTAGAGTTGTAGATGCAGAGATGTAGATGCAGAGATGTAGATGCAGAGATGTAGATGCAGAGTTGTAGAGATGTAGAGAGTTGTAGATGTAGAGATAGAGTTGTAGATGTAGAGTTGTAGATGTAGAGATATAGAGTTGTAGATGTAGAGATATAGAGTTGTAGATGTAGAGTTGTAGATGCAGAGTTGTAGAGTTGTAGATGCAGAGTTGTAGATGCAGAGATGTAGATGCAGAGATGTAGATGCAGAGATGTAGATGCAGAGTTGTAGAGATGTAGATGTAGATGTAGAGTTGTAGATGTAGATGCAGAGTTGTAGATGCAGGGTTGTAGAGTTGTAGATGCAGAGTTGTAGATGCAGAGATGTAGATGCAGAGATGTAGATGCAGAGATGTAGATGCAGAGTTGTAGAGATGTAGATGTAGATGTAGAGTTGTAGATGTAGATGCAAAGTTGTAGATGTAGAGATGTAGATGTAGAGTTGTAGAGAGTTGTAGATGTAGAGATGTAGAGTTGTAGATGCAGAGTTGTAGATGTAGAGATGTAGATGCAGAGTTGTAGATGCAGAGATGTAGATGCAGAGTTGTAGAGAGTTGTAGATGTAGAGTTGTAGATGTAGAGATAGAGTTGTAGATGTAGAGATATAGAGTTGTAGATGTAGAGTTGTAGATGTAGAGATGTATATGTAGAGATGTAGAGAGTTGTAGAGTTGTAGAGTTTTAGATTTGTAGATGTAGAGTTGTAGATGTAGAGAGTTGTAGATGTAGAGTTGTAGATGTAGAGTTGTAGAGATGTAGATGTAGAGTTGTAGATGTTGATGCAGAGTTGTAGATGTAGAGATGTAGATGTAGAGTTGTAGAGAGTTGTAGATGTAGAGATGTAGAGTTGTAGATGTAGAGATGTAGAGTTGTAGAGAGTTGTAGATGTAGTGATGTAGAGAGTTGTAGATGTAGAGAGTTGTAGATGTAGAGATGTAGAGAGTTGTAGATGTAGAGTTGTAGAGAGTTGTAGATGCAGAGATGTAGAGTTGTAGATCTAGAGTGTTGTAGAGTTGTAGATGTAGAGAGTTGTAGATGTAGAGATGTAGATGCAGAGTTGTAGATGCAGAGTTGTAGATGCAGAGATGTAGAGATGTAGAGTTGTAGATGCAGAGTTGTAGATGTAGAGTTGTAGATGTAGAGTGTTGTAGAGTTGTAGATGTAGAGATGTAGATGCAGAGATGTAGATGTAGAGTTGTAGATGTAGAGAGTTGTAGATGCAGAGTTGTAGATGCAGAGGTAGAGATGTAGAGGTGTAGAGAGTTGTAGAGACGTAGAGAGTTGTAGATGTAGAGTTGTAGATGTAGAGAGTTGTAGATGTAGAGTTGTAGATGTAGAGTTGTAGATGTAGAGATATAGAGAGTTGTAGATGTAGAGTTGTAGAGATGTAGAGTTGTAGATGTAGAGTTGTAGATGTAGAGATGTATATGTAGAGATGTAGAGAGTTGTAGAGTTGTAGAGTTTTAGACTTGTAGATGTAGAGTTGTAGATGTAGAGAGTTGTAGATGTAGAGTTGTAGATGTAGAGTTGTAGATGTAGAGAGTTGTAGATGCAGAGTTGTAGATGTAGAGTTGTAGATGCAGAGTTGTAGATGTAGAGTTGTAGATGCAGAGGTAGAGATGTAGAGTTGTAGATGTAGAGTTGTAGATGTAGAGAGTTGTAGATTTGTAGATGTAGAGAGTTGTAGATGTAGAGTTGTAGATGTAGAGAGTTTTAGATGTAGAGAGTTGTAGATGCAGAGTTGTAGATGCAGAGATGTAGATGCAGAGATGTAGATGCAGAGATGTAGATGCAGAGGTAGAGATGTAGAGTTGTAGAGAGTTGTAGATGTAGAGATGTAGAGATGTAGAGAGTTGTAGATGTAGAGTTGTAGATGTAGAGAGTTGTAGATGTAGAGATGTAGATGTAGAGTTGTAGATGTAGAGATGTAGAGAGTTGTAGATGTAGAGATGTAGATGCAGAGATGTAGATGCAGAGTTGTAGAGAGTTGTAGATGTAGAGTTGTAGATGTAGAGATAGAGTTGTAGATGTAGAGATATAGAGTTGTAGATGTAGAGTTGTAGATGCAGAGTTGTAGATGTAGAGATGCAGAGTTGTAGATGCAGAGTTGTAGAGATGTAGATGTAGATGTAGAGTTGTAGATGCAGAGTTGTAGATGTAGAGATGTAGATAGAGAGTTGTAGATGTAGAGATGTAGAGTTGTAGATGTAGAGATGTAGAGTTGTAGATGTAGAGATGTAGAGTTGTAGAGAGTTGTAGATGTAGTGATGTAGAGAGTTGTAGATGTAGAGAGTTGTAGATGTAGAGATGTAGAGAGTTGTAGATGTAGAGTTGTAGAGAGTTGTAGATGTAGAGTTGTAGAGAGTTGTAGATGTAGAGTTGTAGATGTAGAGAGTTGTAGATGCAGAGAGTTGTAGATGTAGAGAGTTGTAGATGCAGAGATGTAGACGCAGAGTTGTAGATGCAGAGATATAGAGTTGTAGATGTAGAGTTGTAGATGTAGAGTGTTGTAGAGTTGTAGATGTAGAGTGTTGTAGAGATGTAGATGCAGAGTTGTAGATGCAGAGTTGTAGAGATGTAGAGAGTTGTAGATGTAGAGTTGTAGATGTAGAGATGTAGATGCAGAGATGTAGATGTAGAGTTGTAGATGTAGAGAGTTGTAGAGTTGTAGATGTAGAGAGTTGTAGATGCAGAGTTGTAGATGCAGAGGTAGAAATGTAGAGGTGTAGAGAGTTGTAGAGACGTAGAGAGTTGTAGATGTAGAGTTGTAGATGTAGAGAGTTGTAGATGTAGAGTTGTAGATGTAGAGTTGTAGATGTAGAGATATAGAGAGTTGTAGATGTAGAGTTGTAGAGATGTAGAGTTGTAGATGTAGAGTTGTAGATGTAGAGATGTATATGTAGAGATGTAGAGAGTTGTAGAGTTGTAGAGTTTTAGATTTGTAGATGTAGAGAGTTGTAGATGTAGAGTTGTAGATGTAGAGAGTTGTAGATGCAGAGTTGTAGATGTAGAGTTGTAGATGTAGAGTTGTAGATGTAGAGAGTTGTAGATGCAGAGTTGTAGATGTAGAGTTGTAGATGTAGAGAGTTGTAGATGCAGAGTTGTAGATGTAGAGTTGTAGATGCAGAGTTGTAGATGTAGAGTTGTAGATGCAGAGGTAGAGATGTAGAGTTGTAGATGTAGAGTTGTAGATGTAGATGTAGAGTTGTAGATGTAGAGATGTAGAGAGTTGTAGATTTGTAGATGTAGAGAGTTGTAGATGTAGAGTTGTAGATGTAGAGAGTTTTAGATGTAGAGAGTTGTAGATGCAGAGTTGTAGATGCAGAGATGTAGATGCAGAGATGTAGATGCAGAGATGTAGATGCAGAGGTAGAGATGTAGAGTTGTAGAGAGTTGTAGATGTAGAGATGTAGAGTTGTAGATGTAGAGAGTTGTAGATGTAGAGATGGAGATGTAGAGTTATAGATGTAGAGATGTAGAGAGTTGTAGATGTAGAGATGTAGATGCAGAGATGTAGATGCAGAGTTGTAGAGAGTTGTAGATGTAGAGTTGTAGATGCAGAGGTAGAGATGTAGAGGTGTAGAGAGTTGTAGAGACGTATTGAGTTGTAGATGTAGAGTTGTAGATGTAGAGAGTTGTAGATGTAGAGTTGTAGATGTAGAGATATAGAGAGTTGTAGATGTAGAGTTGTAGATGCAGATTTGTAGAGTTGTAGATGTAGAGATGCAGAGTTGTAGATGTAGAGTTGTAGAGTTGTAGATGCAGAGTTGTAGATGTAGAGATGTAGATGCAGAGTTGTAGAGTTATAGATGTAGAGATGTAGATGCAGAGTTGTAGAGATGTAGAGAGTTGTAGATGTAGAGTTGTAGATGTAGAGATATAGAGTTGTAGATGTAGAGTTGTAGATGCAGAGTTGTAGAGTTGTAGATGCAGAGTTGTAGAGTTGTAGATGTAGAGATGCAGAGTTGTAGATGTAGAGATGCAGAGTTGTAGATGCAGAGTTGTAGAGTTGTAGATGCAGAGTTGTAGATGTAGAGATGTAGATGCAGAGTTGTAGAGTTGTAGATGTAGAGATGTAGATGCAGAGTTGTAGAGATGTAGATGTAGATGTAGAGTTGTAGATGTAGAGATGTAGATGTAGAGTTGTAGAGAGTTGTAGATGTAGAGATGTAGAGTTTTAGATGCAGAGTTGTAGATGTAGAGATGTAGATGCAGAGTTGTAGATGCAGAGATGTAGATGCAGAGTTGTAGAGAGTTGTAGATGTAGAGTTGTAGATGTAGAGATATAGAGTTGTAGATGTAGAGTTGTAGAGATGTAGATGTAGAGTTGTAGATGTAGATGCAGAGTTGTAGATGTAGAGATGTAGATGCAGAGTTGTAGATGCAGAGTTGTAGAGATGTAGATGTAGATGTAGAGTTGTAGATGTAGATGCAGAGTTGTAGATGTAGATGCAGAGATGTAGAGTTGTAGAGAGTTGTAGATGTAGAGTTGTAGATGTAGAGATGTAGAGTTGTAGAGAGTTGTAGATGTAGTGATGTAGAGAGTTGTAGATGTAGAGAGTTGTAGATGTAGAGATGTAGAGAGTTGTAGATGTAGAGTTGTAGAGAGTTGTAGATGTAGAGTTGTAGATGTAGAGAGTTGTAGATGTAGAGAGTTGTAGATGCAGAGATGTAGATGCAGAGTTGTAGATGCAGAGTTGTAGATGCAGAGATGTAGAGTTGTAGATGTAGAGTTGTAGATGTAGAGTTGTAGATGTAGAGTGTTGTAGAGTTGTAGATGTAGAGAGTTGTAGATGTAGAGATGTAGATGCAGAGTTGTAGATGCAGAGTTGTAGAGTTGTAGATGCAGAGATGTAGATGCAGAGATGTAGATGCAGAGATGTAGATGCAGAGTTGTAGAGATGTAGAGAGTTGTAGATGTAGAGATAGAGTTGTAGATGTAGAGTTGTAGATGTAGAGATATAGAGTTGTAGATGTAGAGATATAGAGTTGTAGATGTAGAGTTGTAGATGCAGAGTTGTAGAGTTGTAGATGCAGAGTTGTAGAGTTGTAGATGTAGAGATGCAGAGTTGTAGATGCAGGGTTGTAGAGTTGTAGATGCAGAGTTGTAGATGCAGAGATGTAGATGCAGAGATGTAGATGCAGAGATGTAGATGCAGAGTTGTAGAGATGTAGATGTAGAGTTGTAGATGTAGATGCAGAGTTGTAGATGTAGAGATGTAGATGTAGAGTTGTAGAGAGTTGTAGATGTAGAGATGTAGAGTTGTAGATGCAGAGTTGTAGATGTAGAGATGTAGATGCAGAGTTGTAGATGCAGAGATGTAGATGCAGAGTTGTAGAGAGTTGTAGATGTAGAGTTGTAGATGTAGAGATAGAGTTGTAGATGTAGAGATATAGAGTTGTAGATGTAGAGTTGTAGAGATGTAGATGTAGAGTTGTAGATGTAGATGCAGAGTTGTAGATGTAGAGATGTAGATGCAGAGTTGTAGATGCAGAGTTGTAGAGATGTAGATGCAGAGTTGTAGATGTAGAGATGTAGATGTAGAGTTGTAGAGAGTTGTAGATGTAGAGTTGTAGATGTAGAGATGTAGAGTTGTAGAGAGTTGTAGATGTAGTGACGTAGAGAGTTGTAGATGTAGAGAGTTGTAGATGTAGAGATGTAGAGAGTTGTAGATGTAGAGTTGTAGAGAGTTGTAGATGTAGAGTTGTAGAGAGTTGTAGATGTAGAGTTGTAGATGTAGAGAGTTGTAGATGTAGAGAGTTGTAGATGCAGAGATGTAGATGCAGAGTTGTAGATGCAGAGATGTAGAGTTGTAGAGAGTTGTAGATGTAGTGACGTAGAGAGTTGTAGATGTAGAGAGTTGTAGATGTAGAGATGTAGAGAGTTGTAGATGTAGAGATAGAGTTGTAGATGTAGAGTTGTAGATGTAGAGATATAGAGTTGTAGATGTAGAGATATAGAGTTGTAGATGTAGAGTTGTAGATGCAGAGTTGTAGAGTTGTAGAGATAGAGTTGTAGAGTTGTAGATGTAGAGATGCAGAGTTGTAGATGCAGGGTTGTAGAGTTGTAGATGCAGAGTTGTAGATGCAGAGATATAGATGCAGAGATGTAGATGCAGAGATGTAGATGCAGAGGTGTAGATGCAGAGTTGTAGAGATGTAGAGAGTTGTAGATGTAGAGTTGTAGATGTAGAGATATAGAGTTGTAGATGTAGAGTTGTAGATGCAGAGTTGTAGAGTTGTAGATGTAGAGATGCAGAGTTGTAGATGTAGAGTTGTAGAGTTGTAGATGCAGAGTTGTAGATGTAGAGATGTAGATGCAGAGTTGTAGAGTTATAGATGTAGAGATGTAGATGCAGAGTTGTAGAGATGTAGAGAGTTGTAGATGTAGAGTTGTAGATGTAGAGATATAGAGTTGTAGATGTAGAGTTGTAGATGCAGAGTTGTAGAGTTGTAGATGCAGAGTTGTAGAGTTGTAGATGTAGAGATGCAGAGTTGTAGATGTAGAGATGCAGAGTTGTAGATGCAGAGTTGTAGAGTTGTAGATGCAGAGTTGTAGATGTAGAGATGTAGATGCAGAGTTGTAGAGTTGTAGATGTAGAGATGTAGATGCAGAGTTGTAGAGATGTAGATGTAGATGTAGAGTTGTAGATGTAGATGCAGAGTTGTAGATGTAGAGATGTAGATGTAGAGTTGTAGAGAGTTGTAGATGTAGAGATGTAGAGTTTTAGATGCAGAGTTGTAGATGTAGAGATGTAGATGCAGAGTTGTAGATGCAGAGATGTAGATGCAGAGTTGTAGAGAGTTGTAGATGTAGAGTTGTAGATGTAGAGATATAGAGTTGTAGATGTAGAGTTGTAGAGATGTAGATGTAGAGTTGTAGATGTAGATGCAGAGTTGTAGATGTAGAGATGTAGATGCAGAGTTGTAGATGCAGAGTTGTAGAGATGTAGATGTAGAGTTGTAGAGTTGTAGAGAGTTGTAGATGTAGAGTTGTAGATGTAGAGATGTAGAGTTGTAGAGAGTTGTAGATGTAGTGATGTAGAGAGTTGTAGATGTAGAGAGTTGTAGATGTAGAGATGTAGAGAGTTGTAGATGTAGAGTTGTAGAGAGTTGTAGATGTAGAGTTGTAGATGTAGAGAGTTGTAGATGTAGAGAGTTGTAGATGCAGAGATGTAGATGCAGAGTTGTAGATGCAGAGTTGTAGATGCAGAGATGTAGAGTTGTAGATGTAGAGTTGTAGATGTAGAGTTGTAGATGTAGAGTTGTAGATGTAGAGTGTTGTAGAGTTGTAGATGTAGAGAGTTGTAGATGTAGAGATGTAGATGCAGAGTTGTAGATGCAGAGTTGTAGAGTTGTAGATGCAGAGATGTAGATGCAGAGATGTAGATGCAGAGATGTAGATGCAGAGTTGTAGAGATGTAGAGAGTTGTAGATGTAGAGATAGAGTTGTAGATGTAGAGTTGTAGATGTAGAGATATAGAGTTGTAGATGTAGAGATATAGAGTTGTAGATGTAGAGTTGTAGATGCAGAGTTGTAGAGTTGTAGATGCAGAGTTGTAGAGTTGTAGATGTAGAGATGCAGAGTTGTAGATGCAGGGTTGTAGAGTTGTAGATGCAGAGTTGTAGATGCAGAGATGTAGATGCAGAGATGTAGATGCAGAGATGTAGATGCAGAGTTGTAGAGATGTAGATGTAGAGTTGTAGATGTAGATGCAGAGTTGTAGATGTAGAGATGTAGATGTAGAGTTGTAGAGAGTTGTAGATGTAGAGATGTAGAGTTGTAGATGCAGAGTTGTAGATGTAGAGATGTAGATGCAGAGTTGTAGATGCAGAGATGTAGATGCAGAGTTGTAGAGAGTTGTAGATGTAGAGTTGTAGATGTAGAGATAGAGTTGTATATGTAGAGATATAGAGTTGTAGATGTAGAGTTGTAGAGATGTAGATGTAGAGTTGTAGATGTAGATGCAGAGTTGTAGATGTAGAGATGTAGATGCAGAGTTGTAGATGCAGAGTTGTAGAGATGTAGATGCAGAGTTGTAGATGTAGAGATGTAGATGTAGAGTTGTAGAGAGTTGTAGATGTAGAGTTGTAGATGTAGAGATGTAGAGTTGTAGAGAGTTGTAGATGTAGTGACGTAGAGAGTTGTAGATGTAGAGAGTTGTAGATGTAGAGATGTAGAGAGTTGTAGATGTAGAGTTGTAGAGAGTTGTAGATGTAGAGTTGTAGAGAGTTGTAGATGTAGAGTTGTAGATGTAGAGAGTTGTAGATGTAGAGAGTTGTAGATGCAGAGATGTAGATGCAGAGTTGTAGATGCAGAGATGTAGAGTTGTAGAGAGTTGTAGATGTAGTGTTGTAGAGAGTTGTAGATGTAGAGAGTTGTAGATGTAGAGATGTAGAGAGTTGTAGATGTAGAGTTGTAGAGAGTTGTAGATGTAGAGTTGTAGAGAGTTGTAGATGTAGAGTTGTAGATGTAGAGAGTTGTAGATGTAGAGAGTTGTAGATGCAGAGATGTAGATGCAGAGTTGTAGATGCAGAGATGTAGAGTTGTAGAGAGTTGTAGATGTAGTGACGTAGAGAGTTGTAGATGTAGAGATGTAGAGAGTTGTAGATGTAGAGTTGTAGAGAGTTGTAGATGTAGAGTTGTAGAGAGTTGTAGATGTAGAGTTGTAGATGTAGAGAGTTGTAGATGTAGAGAGTTGTAGATGCAGAGATGTAGATGCAGAGTTGTAGATGCAGAGATGTAGAGTTGTAGATGTAGAGTTGTAGATGTAGAGTGTTGTAGAGTTGTAGATGTAGAGAGTTGTAGATGTAGAGATGTAGATGCAGAGTTGTAGATGCAGAGTTGTAGAGTTGTAGATGCAGAGATGTAGATGCAGAGATGTAGATGCAGAGTTGTAGAGATGTAGAGAGTTGTAGATGTAGAGATAGAGTTGTAGATGTAGAGTTGTAGATGTAGAGATATAGAGTTGTAGATGTAGAGATATAGAGTTGTAGATGTAGAGTTGTAGATGCAGAGTTGTAGAGTTGTAGATGCAGAGTTGTAGATGTAGAGATGCAGAGTTGTAGATGCAGGGTTGTAGAGTTGTAGATGCAGAGTTGTAGATGCAGAGTTGTAGATGCAGAGATGTAGATGCAGAGATGTAGATGCAGAGTTGTAGAGATGTAGAGAGTTGTAGATGTAGAGTTGTAGATGTAGAGATAGAGTTGTAGATGTAGAGATATAGAGTTGTAGATGTAGAGTTGTAGATGCAGAGTTGTAGAGTTGTAGATGCAGAGTTGTAGAATTGTAGATGTAGAGATGCAGAGTTGTAGATGTAGAGATGCAGAGTTGTAGATGCAGAGTTGTAGAGTTGTAGATGCAGAGTTGTAGATGTAGAGATGTAGATGCAGAGTTGTAGATGCAGAGATGTAGATGCAGAGTTGTAGAGAGTTGTAGATGTAGAGTTGTAGATGTAGAGATAGAGTTGTAGATGTAGAGATATAGAGTTGTAGATGTAGAGTTGTAGATGTAGAGATGTAGATGCAGAGTTGTAGAGAGTTGTAGATGTAGAGATGTAGAGTTGTAGATGCAGAGTTGTAGATGTAGAGATGTAGATGCAGAGTTGTAGATGCAGAGATGTAGATGCAGAGATGTAGATGCAGAGTTGTAGAGAGTTGTAGATGTAGAGTTGTAGAGATAGAGTTGTAGATGTAGAGTTGTAGAGTTGTAGATGCAGAGTTGTAGATGCAGAGTTGTAGATGCAGAGTTGTAGATGCAGAGTTGTAGAGATGTAGATGTAGAGTTGTAGATGTAGATGCAGAGTTGTAGATGTAGAGATGTAGATGTAGAGTTGTAGAGAGTTGTAGATGTAGAGATGTAGAGTTGTAGAGAGTTGTAGATGTAGTGATGTAGAGAGTTGTAGATGTAGAGAGTTGTAGATGTAGAGATGTAGAGAGTTGTAGATGTAGAGTTGTAGAGAGTTGTAGATGTAGAGTTGTAGAGAGTTGTAGATTTAGAGTTGTAGATGTAGAGAGTTGTAGATGCAGAGAGTTGTAGATGCAGAGAGTTGTAGATGCAGAGATGTAGATGCAGAGTTGTAGATGCAGAGTTGTAGATGCAGAGATGTAGAGTTGTAGATGTAGAGTTGTAGATGTAGAGTGTTGTAGAGTTGTAGATGTAGAGATGTAGATGCAGAGTTGTAGATGCAGAGTTGTAGATGCAGAGATGTAGAGATGTAGAGTTGTAGATGCAGAGTTGTAGATGTAGAGTTGTAGATGTAGAGTGTTGTAGAGTTGTAGATGTAGAGTTGTAGATGTAGAGATGTAGAGAGTTGTAGATGTAGAGTTGTAGAGAGTTGTAGATGTAGAGTTGTAGAGAGTTGTAGATGTAGAGTTGTAGATGTAGAGAGTTGTAGATGTAGAGAGTTGTAGATGCAGAGATGTAGATGCAGAGTTGTAGATGCAGAGATGTAGAGTTGTAGAGAGTTGTAGATGTAGTGTTGTAGAGAGTTGTAGATGTAGAGAGTTGTAGATGTAGAGATGTAGAGAGTTGTAGATGTAGAGTTGTAGAGAGTTGTAGATGTAGAGTTGTAGAGAGTTGTAGATGTAGAGTTGTAGATGTAGAGAGTTGTAGATGTAGAGAGTTGTAGATGCAGAGATGTAGATGCAGAGTTGTAGATGCAGAGATGTAGAGTTGTAGAGAGTTGTAGATGTAGTGACGTAGAGAGTTGTAGATGTAGAGATGTAGAGAGTTGTAGATGTAGAGTTGTAGAGAGTTGTAGATGTAGAGTTGTAGAGAGTTGTAGATGTAGAGTTGTAGATGTAGAGAGTTGTAGATGTAGAGAGTTGTAGATGCAGAGATGTAGATGCAGAGTTGTAGATGCAGAGATGTAGAGTTGTAGATGTAGAGTTGTAGATGTAGAGTGTTGTAGAGTTGTAGATGTAGAGAGTTGTAGATGTAGAGATGTAGATGCAGAGTTGTAGATGCAGAGTTGTAGAGTTGTAGATGCAGAGATGTAGATGCAGAGATGTAGATGCAGAGTTGTAGAGATGTAGAGAGTTGTAGATGTAGAGATAGAGTTGTAGATGTAGAGTTGTAGATGTAGAGATATAGAGTTGTAGATGTAGAGATATAGAGTTGTAGATGTAGAGTTGTAGATGCAGAGTTGTAGAGTTGTAGATGCAGAGTTGTAGATGTAGAGATGCAGAGTTGTAGATGCAGGGTTGTAGAGTTGTAGATGCAGAGTTGTAGATGCAGAGTTGTAGATGCAGAGATGTAGATGCAGAGATGTAGATGCAGAGTTGTAGAGATGTAGAGAGTTGTAGATGTAGAGTTGTAGATGTAGAGATAGAGTTGTAGATGTAGAGATATAGAGTTGTAGATGTAGAGTTGTAGATGCAGAGTTGTAGAGTTGTAGATGCAGAGTTGTAGAATTGTAGATGTAGAGATGCAGAGTTGTAGATGTAGAGATGCAGAGTTGTAGATGCAGAGTTGTAGAGTTGTAGATGCAGAGTTGTAGATGTAGAGATGTAGATGCAGAGTTGTAGATGCAGAGATGTAGATGCAGAGTTGTAGAGAGTTGTAGATGTAGAGTTGTAGATGTAGAGATAGAGTTGTAGATGTAGAGATATAGAGTTGTAGATGTAGAGTTGTAGATGTAGAGATGTAGATGCAGAGTTGTAGAGAGTTGTAGATGTAGAGATGTAGAGTTGTAGATGCAGAGTTGTAGATGTAGAGATGTAGATGCAGAGTTGTAGATGCAGAGATGTAGATGCAGAGATGTAGATGCAGAGTTGTAGAGAGTTGTAGATGTAGAGTTGTAGAGATAGAGTTGTAGATGTAGAGTTGTAGAGTTGTAGATGCAGAGTTGTAGATGCAGAGTTGTAGATGCAGAGTTGTAGATGCAGAGTTGTAGAGATGTAGATGTAGAGTTGTAGATGTAGATGCAGAGTTGTAGATGTAGAGATGTAGATGTAGAGTTGTAGAGAGTTGTAGATGTAGAGATGTAGAGTTGTAGAGAGTTGTAGATGTAGTGATGTAGAGAGTTGTAGATGTAGAGAGTTGTAGATGTAGAGATGTAGAGAGTTGTAGATGTAGAGTTGTAGAGAGTTGTAGATGTAGAGTTGTAGAGAGTTGTAGATTTAGAGTTGTAGATGTAGAGAGTTGTAGATGCAGAGAGTTGTAGATGCAGAGAGTTGTAGATGCAGAGATGTAGATGCAGAGTTGTAGATGCAGAGTTGTAGATGCAGAGATGTAGAGTTGTAGATGTAGAGTTGTAGATGTAGAGTGTTGTAGAGTTGTAGATGTAGAGATGTAGATGCAGAGTTGTAGATGCAGAGTTGTAGATGCAGAGATGTAGAGATGTAGAGTTGTAGATGCAGAGTTGTAGATGTAGAGTTGTAGATGTAGAGTGTTGTAGAGTTGTAGATGTAGAGTTGTAGATGTAGAGATGTAGATGCAGAGATGTAGATGTAGAGTTGTAGATGTAGAGAGTTGTAGATGTAGAGAGTTGTAGATGCAGAGTTGTAGATGCAGAGGTAGAGATGTAGAGGTGTAGAGAGTTGTAGAGACGTAGAGAGTTGTAGATGTAGAGTTGTAGATGTAGAGAGTTGTAGATGTAGAGTTGTAGATGTAGAGTTGTAGATGTAGAGATATAGAGAGTTGTAGATGTAGAGTTGTAGAGATGTAGAGTTGTAGATGTAGAGATGTATATGTAGAGATGTAGAGAGTTGTAGAGTTTTAGATTTGTAGATGTAGAGTTGTAGATGTAGAGAGTTGTAGATGTAGAGTTGTAGATGTAGAGTTGTAGAGATGTAGATGTAGAGTTGTAGATGTAGATGCAGAGTTGTAGATGTAGAGATGTAGATGTAGAGTTGTAGAGAGTTGTAGATGTAGAGATGTAGAGTTGTAGATGTAGTGATGTAGAGAGTTGTAGATGTAGAGAGTTGTAGATGTAGAGATGTAGAGAGTTGTAGATGTAGAGTTGTAGAGAGTTGTAGATGTAGAGTGTTGTAGAGTTGTAGATGTAGAGAGTTGTAGATGTAGAGATGTAGATGCAGAGTTGTAGATGCAGAGTTGTAGATGCAGAGATGTAGAGATGTAGAGTTGTAGATGCAGAGTTGTAGATGTAGAGTTGTAGATGTAGAGTGTTGTAGAGTTGTAGATGTAGAGTTGTAGATGTAGAGATGTAGATGCAGAGATGTAGATGTAGAGTTGTAGATGTAGAGAGTTGTAGAGTTGTAGATGTAGAGAGTTGTAGATGCAGAGTTGTAGATGCAGAGGTAGAGATGTAGAGGTGTAGAGAGTTGTAGAGACGTAGAGAGTTGTAGATGTAGAGTTGTAGATGTAGAGAGTTGTAGATGTAGAGTTGTAGATGTAGAGTTGTAGATGTAGAGATATAGAGAGTTGTAGATGTAGAGTTGTAGAGATGTAGAGTTGTAGATGTAGAGTTGTAGATGTGAAGAGTTGTAGATGTAGAGTTGTAGATGTAGAGTTGTAGATGTAGAGAGTTGTAGATGCAGAGTTGTAGATGTAGAGTTGTAGATGCAGAGTTGTAGATGTAGAGTTGTAGATGCAGAGGTAGAGATGTAGAGTTGTAGATGTAGAGTTGTAGATGTAGAGATGTAGAGAGTTGTAGATTTGTAGATGTAGAGAGTTGTAGATGTAGAGTTGTAGATGTAGAGAGTTTTAGATGTAGAGAGTTGTAGATGCAGAGTTGTAGATGCAGAGATGTAGATGCAGAGATGTAGATGCAGAGATGTAGATGCAGAGGTAGAGATGTAGAGTTGTAGAGAGTTGTAGATGTAGAGATGTAGAGTTGTAGATGTAGAGTTGTAGATGTAGAGAGTTGTAGATGTAGAGATGTAGATGTAGAGTTATAGATGTAGAGATGTAGAGAGTTGTAGATGTAGAGATGTAGATGCAGAGATGTAGATGCAGAGTTGTAGAGAGTTGTAGATGTAGAGTTGTAGATGCAGAGGTAGAGATGTAGAGGTGTAGAGAGTTGTAGAGACGTATTGAGTTGTAGATGTAGAGTTGTAGATGTAGAGAGTTGTAGATGTAGAGTTGTAGATGTAGAGTTGTAGATGTAGAGATATAGAGAGTTGTAGATGTAGAGTTGTAGAGATGTAGAGTTGTAGATGTAGAGTTGTAGATGTAGAGATGTATATGTAGAGATGTAGAGAGTTGTAGAGTTGTAGAGTTTTAGATTTGTAGATGTAGAGTTGTAGATGTAGAGAGTTGTAGATGTAGAGTTGTAGATGTAGAGAGTTGTAGATGCAGAGTTGTAGATGTAGAGTTGTAGATGTAGAGAGTTGTAGATGCAGAGTTGTAGATGTAGAGTTGTAGATGTAGAGAGTTGTAGATGCAGAGTTGTAGATGTAGAGTTGTAGATGTAGAGTTGTAGATGTAGAGAGTTGTAGATGCAGAGTTGTAGATGTAGAGTTGTAGATGTAGAGAGTTGTAGATGCAGAGTTGTAGATGTAGAGTTGTAGATGCAGAGTTGTAGATGTAGAGTTGTAGATGCAGAGGTAGAGATGTAGAGTTGTAGATGTAGAGTTGTAGATGTAGATGTAGAGTTGTAGATGTAGAGATGTAGAGAGTTGTAGATTTGTAGATGTAGAGAGTTGTAGATGTAGAGTTGTAGATGAAGAGAGTTTTAGATGTAGAGAGTTGTAGATGCAGAGTTGTAGATGCAGAGATGTAGATGCAGAGATGTAGATGCAGAGGTAGAGATGTAGAGTTGTAGAGAGTTGTAGATGTAGAGATGTAGAGTTGTAGATGTAGAGATGTAGAGAGTTGTAGATGTAGAGTTGTAGATGTAGAGAGTTGTAGATGTAGAGATGTAGATGTAGAGTTGTAGATGTAGAGATGTAGAGAGTTGTAGATGTAGAGATGTAGATGCAGAGATGTAGATGCAGAGTTGTAGAGAGTTGTAGATGTAGAGTTGTAGATGCAGAGGTAGAGATGTAGAGGTGTAGAGAGTTGTAGAGACGTAGAGAGTTGTAGATGTAGAGTTGTAGATGTAGAGAGTTGTAGATGTAGAGTTGTAGATGTAGAGTTGTAGATGTAGAGATATAGAGAGTTGTAGATGTAGAGTTGTAGAGATGTAGAGTTGTAGATGTAGAGTTGTAGATGTAGAGATGTATATGTAGAGATGTAGAGAGTTGTAGAGTTGTAGAGTTTTAGATTTGTAGATGTAGAGTTGTAGATGTAGAGAGTTGTAGATGTAGAGTTGTAGATGTAGAGAGTTGTAGATGCAGAGTTGTAGATGTAGAGTTGTAGATGTAGAGTTGTAGATGTAGAGTTGTAGATGTAGAGAGTTGTAGATGCAGAGTTGTAGATGTAGAGTTGTAGATGTAGAGAGTTGTAGATGCAGAGTTGTAGATGTAGAGTTGTAGATGTAGAGTTGGAGATATAGAGTTGTAGATGTAGAGAGTTGTAGATGCAGAGTTGTAGATGTAGAGTTGTAGATGTAGAGAGTTGTAGATGCAGAGTTGTAGATGTAGAGTTGTAGATGCAGAGTTGTAGATGTAGAGTTGTAGATGCAGAGGTAGAGATGTAGAGTTGTAGATGTAGAGTTGTAGATGTAGATGTAGAGTTGTAGATGTAGAGATGTAGAGAGTTGTAGATTTGTAGATGTAGAGAGTTGTAGATGTAGAGTTGTAGATGTAGAGAGTTTTAGATGTAGAGAGTTGTAGATGCAGAGTTGTAGATGCAGAGATGTAGATGCAGAGATGTAGATGCAGAGGTAGAGATGTAGAGAGTTGTAGATGTAGAGATGTAGAGTTGTAGATGTAGAGATGTAGAGAGTTGTAGATGTAGAGAGTTGTAGATGTAGATGTAGAGTTGTAGATGTAGAGATGTAGAGATGTAGAGAGTTGTAGATGTAGAGATGTAGATGCAGAGATGTAGATGCAGAGTTGTAGAGAGTTGTAGATGTAGAGTTGTAGATGCAGAGGTAGAGATGTAGAGGTGTAGAGAGTTGTAGAGACGTAGAGAGTTGTAGATGTAGAGTTGTAGATGTAGAGAGTTGTAGATGTAGAGTTGTAGATGTAGAGTTGTAGATGTAGAGATATAGAGAGTTGTAGATGTAGAGTTGTAGAGATGTAGAGTTGTAGATGTAGAGTTGTAGATGTAGAGATATAGAGAGTTGTAGATGTAGAGTTGTAGAGATGTAGAGTTGTAGATGTAGAGTTGTAGATGTAGAGATGTATATGTAGAGATGTAGAGAGTTGTAGAGTTGTAGAGTTTTAGATTTGTAGATGTAGAGTTGTAGATGTAGAGTTGTAGATGTAGAGTTGTAGATGTAGAGAGTTGTAGATGCAGAGTTGTAGATGTAGAGTTGTAGATGTAGAGTTGTAGATGTAGAGTTGTAGATGTAGAGAGTTGTAGATGTAGAGTTGTAGATGTAGAGTGTTGTAGAGTTGTAGATGTAGAGTTGTAGATGTAGAGATGTAGATGCAGAGATGTAGATGTAGAGTTGTAGATGTAGAGAGTTGTAGATGCAGAGTTGTAGATGCAGAGGTAGAGATGTAGAGGTGTAGAGAGTTGTAGAGACGTAGAGAGTTGTAGATGTAGAGTTGTAGATGTAGAGAGTTGTAGATGTAGAGTTGTAGATGTAGAGTTGTAGATGTAGAGTTGTAGATGTAGAGAGTTGTAGATGCAGAGTTGTAGATGTAGAGTTGTAGATGTAGAGAGTTGTAGATGCAGAGTTGTAGATGTAGAGTTGTAGATGTAGAGTTGGAGATATAGAGTTGTAGATGTAGAGAGTTGTAGATGCAGAGTTGTAGATGTAGAGTTGTAGATGTAGAGAGTTGTAGATGCAGAGTTGTAGATGTAGAGTTGTAGATGCAGAGTTGTAGATGTAGAGTTGTAGATGCAGAGGTAGAGATGTAGAGTTGTAGATGTAGAGTTGTAGATGTAGATGTAGAGTTGTAGATGTAGAGATGTAGAGAGTTGTAGATTTGTAGATGTAGAGAGTTGTAGATGTAGAGTTGTAGATGTAGAGAGTTTTAGATGTAGAGAGTTGTAGATGCAGAGTTGTAGATGCAGAGATGTAGATGCAGAGATGTAGATGCAGAGATGTAGATGCAGAGGTAGAGATGTAGAGAGTTGTAGATGTAGAGATGTAGAGTTGTAGATGTAGAGATGTAGAGAGTTGTAGATGTAGAGAGTTGTAGATGTAGATGTAGAGTTGTAGATGTAGAGATGTAGAGAGTTGTAGATGTAGAGATGTAGATGCAGAGATGTAGATGCAGAGTCGTAGAGAGTTGTAGATGTAGAGTTGTAGATGCAGAGGTAGAGATGTAGAGGTGTAGAGAGTTGTAGAGACGTAGAGAGTTGTAGATGTAGAGTTGTAGATGTAGAGAGTTGTAGATGTAGAGTTGTAGATGTAGAGTTGTAGATGTAGAGATATAGAGAGTTGTAGATGTAGAGTTGTAGAGATGTAGAGTTGTAGATGTAGAGTTGTAGATGTAGAGATGTATATGTAGAGATGTAGAGAGTTGTAGAGTTGTAGAGTTTTAGATTTGTAGATGTAGAGTTGTAGATGTAGAGTTGTAGATGTAGAGTTGTAGATGTAGAGAGTTGTAGATGCAGAGTTGTAGATGTAGAGTTGTAGATGTAGAGTTGTAGATGTAGAGTTGTAGATGTAGAGAGTTGTAGATGTAGAGTTGTAGATGTAGAGTGTTGTAGAGTTGTAGATGTAGAGTTGTAGATGTAGAGATGTAGATGCAGAGATGTAGATGTAGAGTTGTAGATGTAGAGAGTTGTAGAGTTGTAGATGTAGAGAGTTGTAGATGCAGAGTTGTAGATGCAGAGGTAGAGATGTAGAGGTGTAGAGAGTTGTAGAGACGTAGAGAGTTGTAGATGTAGAGTTGTAGATGTAGAGAGTTGTAGATGTAGAGTTGTAGATGTAGAGTTGTAGATGTAGAGATATAGAGAGTTGTAGATGTAGAGTTGTAGAGATGTAGAGTTGTAGATGTAGAGTTGTAGATGTAGAGATGTATATGTAGAGATGTAGAGAGTTGTAGAGTTGTAGAGTTTTAAATTTGTAGATGTAGAGTTGTAGATGTAGAGAGTTGTAGATGTAGAGTTGTAGATGTAGAGTTGTAGATGTAGAGAGTTGTAGATGCAGAGTTGTAGATGTAGAGTTGTAGATGCAGAGTTGTAGATGTAGAGTTGTAGATGCAGAGGTAGAGATGTAGAGTTGTAGATGTAGAGTTGTAGATGTAGAGAGTTTTAGATGTAGAGAGTTGTAGATGCAGAGTTGTAGATGCAGAGATGTAGATGCAGAGATGTAGATGCAGAGATGTAGATGCAGAGGTAGAGATGTAGAGTTGTAGAGAGTTGTAGATGTAGAGATGTAGAGTTGTAGATGTAGAGAAGTAGAGAGTTGTAGATGTAGAGTTGTAGATGTAGAGAGTTGTAGATGTAGAGTTGTAGATGTAGAGATGTAGAGAGTTGTAGATGTAGAGATGTAGATGCAGAGATGTAGATGCAGAGTTGTAGAGAGTTGTAGATGTAGAGTTGTAGATGCAGAGGTAGAGATGTAGAGGTGTAGAGAGTTGTAGAGACGTAGAGAGTTGTAGATGTAGAGTTGTAGATGTAGAGAGTTGTAGATGTAGAGTTGTAGTTGTAGAGTTGTAGATGTAGAGATATAGAGAGTTGTAGATGTAGAGTTGTAGAGATGTAGAGTTGTAGATGTAGAGTTGTAGATGTAGAGATGTATATGTAGAGATGTAGAGAGTTGTAGAGTTGTAGAGTTTTAGATTTGTAGATGTAGAGTTGTAGATGTAGAGTTGTAGATGTAGAGAGTTGTAGATGCAGAGTTGTAGATGTAGAGTTGTAGATGTAGAGTTGTAGATGTAGAGAGTTGTAGATGTAGAGTTGTAGATGTAGAGAGTTGTAGATGCAGAGTTGTAGATGTAGAGTTGTAGATGCAGAGTTGTAGATGTAGAGTTTTAGATGCAGAGGTAGAGATGTAGAGTTGTAGATGTAGAGTTGTAGATGTAGAGATGTAGAGAGTTGTAGATTTGTAGATGTAGAGAGTTGTAGATGTAGAGTTGTAGATGTAGAGAGTTTTAGATGTAGAGAGTTGTAGATGCCGAGTTGTAGATGCAGAGATGTAGATGCAGAGATGTAGATGCAGAGGTAGAGATGTAGAGTTGTAGAGAGTTGTAGATGTAGAGATGTAGAGTTGTAGATGTAGAGATGTAGAGAGTTGTAGATGTAGAGAGTTGTAGATGTAGATGTAGAGTTGTAGATGTAGAGAGTTGTAGATGTAGAGATGTAGATGCAGAGATGTAGATGCAGAGTTGTAGAGAGTTGTAGATGTAGAGTTGTAGATGCAGAGGTAGAGATGTAGAGGTGTAGAGAGTTGTAGAGACCTAGAGAGTTGTAGATGTAGAGTTGTAGATGTAGAGAGTTGTAGATGTAGAGTTGTAGATGTAGAGATATAGAGAGTTGTAGATGTAGAGTTGTAGAGATGTAGAGTTGTAGATGTAGAGTTGTAAATGTAGAGATGTATATGTAGAGATGTAGAGAGTTGTAGAGTTGTAGATGTAGAGTTGTAGATGTAGAGTTGTAGATGTAGAGTTGTAGATGTAGAGAGTTGTAGATGTAGAGAGTTGTAGATGTAGAGTTGTAGATGTAGAGTTGTAGATGTAGAGTTGTAGATGTAGAGAGTTGTAGATGTAGAGTTGTAGATGTAGAGAGTTGTAGATGCAGAGTTGTAGATGTAGAGTTGTAGATGCAGAGTTGTAGATGTAGAGTTGTAGATGCAGAGGTAGAGATGTAGAGTTGTAGATGTAGAGTTGTAGATGTAGATGTAGAGTTGTAGATGTAGAGTTGTAGATGCAGAGTTGTAGATGTAGAGTTGTAGATGCAGAGTTAGAGATGTAGAGTTGTAGATGTAGAGTTGTAGATGTAGAGAGTTTTAGATGTAGAGAGTTGTAGATGCAGAGTTGTAGATGCAGAGATGTAGATGCAGAGATGTAGATGCAGAGATGTAGATGCAGAGGTAGAGATGTAGAGTTGTAGAGAGTTGTAGATGTAGGGATGTAGAGTTGTAGATGTAGAGAAGTAGAGAGTTGTAGATGTAGAGTTGTAGATGTAGAGAGTTGTAGATGTAGAGTTGTAGATGTAGAGATGTAGAGAGTTGTAGATGTAGAGATGTAGATGCAGAGATGTAGATGCAGAGTTGTAGAGAGTTGTAGATGTAGAGTTGTAGATGCAGAGGTAGAGATGTAGAGGTGTAGAGAGTTGTAGAGACGTAGAGAGTTGTAGATGTAGAGTTGTAGATGTAGAGAGTTGTAGATGTAGAGTTGTAGATGTAGAGTTGTAGATGTAGAAATATAGAGAGTTGTAGATGTAGAGTTGTAGAGATGTAGAGTTGTAGATGTAGAGTTGTAGATGTAGAGATGTATATGTAGAGATGTAGAGAGTTGTAGAGTTGTAGAGTTTTAGATTTGTAGATGTAGAGTTGTAGATGTAGAGTTGTAGATGTAGAGAGTTGTAGATGCAGAGTTGTAGATGTAGAGTTGTAGATGTAGAGTTGTAGATGTAGAGAGTTGTAGATGTAGAGTTGTAGATGTAGAGAGTTGTAGATGCAGAGTTGTAGATGTAGAGTTGTAGATGCAGAGTTGTAGATGTAGAGTTGTAGATGCAGAGGTAGAGATGTAGAGTTGTAGATGTAGAGTTGTAGATGTAGAGATGTAGAGAGTTGTAGATTTGTAGATGTAGAGAGTTGTAGATGTAGAGTTGTAGATGTAGAGAGTTTTAGATGTAGAGAGTTGTAGATGCAGAGTTGTAGATGCAGAGATGTAGATGCAGAGATGTAGATGCAGAGGTAGAGATGTAGAGTTGTAGAGAGTTGTAGATGTAGAGATGTAGAGTTGTAGATGTAGAGATGTAGAGAGTTGTAGATGTAGAGAGTTGTAGATGTAGATGTAGAGTTGTAGATGTAGAGATGTAGAGAGTTGTAGATGTAGAGATGTAGATGCAGAGATGTAGATGCAGAGTTGTAGAGAGTTGTAGATGTAGAGTTGTAGATGCAGAGGTAGAGATGTAGAGGTGTAGAGAGTTGTAGAGACCTAGATAGTTGTAGATGTAGAGTTGTAGATGTAGAGAGTTGTAGATGTAGAGTTGTAGATGTAGAGTTGTAGATGTAGAGATACAGAGAGTTGTAGATGTAGAGTTGTAGAGATGTAGAGTTGTAGATGTAGAGTTGTAGATGTAGAGATGTAGAGAGTTGTAGAGTTGTAGAGTTTTAGATTTGTAGATGTAGAGTTGTAGATGTAGAGTTGTAGATGTAGAGTTGTAGATGTAGAGTTGTAGATGTAGAGAGTTGTAGATGCAGAGTTGTAGATGTAGAGTTGTAGATGTAGAGTTGTAGATGTAGAGTTGTAGATGTAGAGAGTTGTAGATGTAGAGTTGTAGATGTAGAGAGTTGTAGATGCAGAGTTGTAGATGTAGAGTTGTAGATGCAGAGTTGTAGATGTAGAGTTGTAGATGCAGAGGTAGAGATGTAGAGTTGTAGATGTAGAGTTGTAGATGTAGAGATGTAGAGAGTTGTAGATTTGTAGATGTAGAGAGCTGAGATGTAGAGTTGTAGATGTAGAGAGTTTTAGATGTAGAGAGTTGTAGATGCAGAGTTGTAGATGCAGAGATGTAGATGCAGAGATGTAGATGCAGAGGTAGAGATGTAGAGTTGTAGAGAGTTGTAGATGTAGAGATGTAGAGTTGTAGATGTAGAGTTGTAGATGTAGAGAGTTGTAGATGTAGAGATGTAGATGTAGAGTTATAGATGTAGAGATGTAGAGAGTTGTAGATGTAGAGATGTAGATGCAGAGATGTAGATGCAGAGATGTAGATGCAGAGTTGTAGAGAGTTGTAGATGTAGAGTTGTAGATGCAGAGGTAGAGATGTAGAGGTGTAGAGAGTTGTAGAGACGTATTGAGTTGTAGATGTAGAGTTGTAGATGTAGAGAGTTGTAGATGTAGAGTTGTAGATGTAGAGATGTATATGTAGAGTTGTAGATGCAGAGTTGTAGAGTTGTAGATGCAGAGTTGTAGAGTTGTAGATGTAGAGATGCAGAGTTGTAGATGTAGAGATGCAGAGTTGTAGATGCAGAGTTGTAGAGTTGTAGATGCAGAGTTGTAGATGTAGAGATGTAGATGCAGAGTTGTAGAGTTGTAGATGTAGAGATGTAGATGCAGAGTTGTAGAGATGTAGATGTAGATGTAGAGTTGTAGATGTAGATGCAGAGTTGTAGATGTAGAGATGTAGATGTAGAGTTGTAGAGAGTTGTAGATGTAGAGATGTAGAGTTTTAGATGCAGAGTTGTAGATGTAGAGATGTAGATGCAGAGTTGTAGATGCAGAGATGTAGATGCAGAGTTGTAGAGAGTTGTAGATGTAGAGTTGTAGATGTAGAGATATAGAGTTGTAGATGTAGAGTTGTAGAGATGTAGATGTAGAGTTGTAGATGTAGATGCAGAGTTGTAGATGTAGAGATGTAGATGCAGAGTTGTAGATGCAGAGTTGTAGAGATGTAGTTGTAGAGTTGTAGATGTAGATGCAGAGTTGTAGATGTAGATGCAGAGATGTAGAGTTGTAGAGAGTTGTAGATGTAGAGTTGTAGATGTAGAGATGTAGAGTTGTAGAGAGTTGTAGATGTAGTGATGTAGAGAGTTGTAGATGTAGAGAGTTGTAGATGTAGAGATGTAGAGAGTTGTAGATGTAGAGTTGTAGAGAGTTGTAGATGTAGAGTTGTAGATGTAGAGAGTTGTAGATGTAGAGAGTTGTAGATGCAGAGATGTAGATGCAGAGTTGTAGATGCAGAGTTGTAGATGCAGAGATGTAGAGTTGTAGATGTAGAGTTGTAGATGTAGAGTTGTAGATGTAGAGTTGTAGATGTAGAGTGTTGTAGATGTAGAGAGTTGTAGATGTAGAGATGTAGATGCAGAGTTGTAGATGCAGAGTTGTAGAGTTGTAGATGCAGAGATGTAGATGCAGAGATGTAGATGCAGAGATGTAGATGCAGAGTTGTAGAGATGTAGAGAGTTGTAGATGTAGAGATAGAGTTGTAGATGTAGAGTTGTAGATGTAGAGATATAGAGTTGTAGATGTAGAGATATAGAGTTGTAGATGTAGAGTTGTAGATGCAGAGTTGTAGAGTTGTAGATGCAGAGTTGTAGAGTTGTAGATGTAGAGATGCAGAGTTGTAGATGCAGGGTTGTAGAGTTGTAGATGCAGAGTTGTAGATGCAGAGATGTAGATGCAGAGATGTAGATGCAGAGATGTAGATGCAGAGTTGTAGAGATGTAGATGTAGAGTTGTAGATGTAGATGCAGAGTTGTAGATGTAGAGATGTAGATGTAGAGTTGTAGAGAGTTGTAGATGTAGAGATGTAGAGTTGTAGATGCAGAGTTGTAGATGTAGAGATGTAGATGCAGAGTTGTAGATGCAGAGATGTAGATGCAGAGTTGTAGAGAGTTGTAGATGTAGAGTTGTAGATGTAGAGATAGAGTTGTATATGTAGAGATATAGAGTTGTAGATGTAGAGTTGTAGAGATGTAGATGTAGAGTTGTAGATGTAGATGCAGAGTTGTAGATGTAGAGATGTAGATGCAGAGTTGTAGATGCAGAGTTGTAGAGATGTAGATGCAGAGTTGTAGATGTAGAGATGTAGATGTAGAGTTGTAGAGAGTTGTAGATGTAGAGTTGTAGATGTAGAGATGTAGAGTTGTAGAGAGTTGTAGATGTAGTGACGTAGAGAGTTGTAGATGTAGAGAGTTGTAGATGTAGAGATGTAGAGAGTTGTAGATGTAGAGTTGTAGAGAGTTGTAGATGTAGAGTTGTAGAGAGTTGTAGATGTAGAGTTGTAGATGTAGAGAGTTGTAGATGTAGAGAGTTGTAGATGCAGAGATGTAGATGCAGAGTTGTAGATGCAGAGATGTAGAGTTGTAGAGAGTTGTAGATGTAGTGACGTAGAGAGTTGTAGATGTAGAGAGTTGTAGATGTAGAGATGTAGAGAGTTGTAGATGTAGAGTTGTAGAGAGTTGTAGATGTAGAGTTGTAGAGAGTTGTAGATGTAGAGTTGTAGATGTAGAGAGTTGTAGATGTAGAGAGTTGTAGATGCAGAGATGTAGATGCAGAGTTGTAGATGCAGAGATGTAGAGTTGTAGAGAGTTGTAGATGTAGTGACGTAGAGAGTTGTAGAGTTGTAGATGTAGAGAGTTGTAGATGTAGAGATGTAGATGCAGAGTTGTAGATGCAGAGTTGTAGAGTTGTAGATGCAGAGATGTAGATGCAGAGATGTAGATGCAGAGTTGTAGAGATGTAGAGAGTTGTAGATGTAGAGATAGAGTTGTAGATGTAGAGTTGTAGATGTAGAGATATAGAGTTGTAGATGTAGAGATATAGAGTTGTAGATGTAGAGTTGTAGATGCAGAGTTGTAGAGTTGTAGATGCAGAGTTGTAGAGTTGTAGATGTAGAGATGCAGAGTTGTAGATGCAGGGTTGTAGAGTTGTAGATGCAGAGTTGTAGATGCAGAGTTGTAGATGCAGAGATGTAGATGCAGAGATGTAGATGCAGAGTTGTAGAGATGTAGAGAGTTGTAGATGTAGAGTTGTAGATGTAGAGATAGAGTTGTAGATGTAGAGTTGTAGATGTAGAGATATAGAGTTGTAGATGTAGAGTTGTAGATGCAGAGTTGTAGAGTTGTAGATGCAGAGTTGTAGAATTGTAGATGTAGAGATGCAGAGTTGTAGATGTAGAGATGCAGAGTTGTAGATGCAGAGTTGTAGAGTTGTAGATGCAGAGTTGTAGATGTAGAGATGTAGATGCAGAGTTGTAGATGCAGAGATGTAGATGCAGAGTTGTAGAGAGTTGTAGATGTAGAGTTGTAGATGTAGAGATAGAGTTGTAGATGTAGAGATATAGAGTTGTAGATGTAGAGTTGTAGATGTAGAGATGTAGATGCAGAGTTGTAGAGAGTTGTAGATGTAGAGATGTAGAGTTGTAGATGCAGAGTTGTAGATGTAGAGATGTAGATGCAGAGTTGTAGATGCAGAGATGTAGATGCAGAGATGTAGATGCAGAGTTGTAGAGAGTTGTAGATGTAGAGTTGTAGAGATAGAGTTGTAGATGTAGAGTTGTAGAGTTGTAGATGCAGAGTTGTAGATGCAGAGTTGTAGATGCAGAGTTGTAGAGATGTAGATGTAGAGTTGTAGATGTAGATGCAGAGTTGTAGATGTAGAGATGTAGATGTAGAGTTGTAGAGAGTTGTAGATGTAGAGATGTAGAGTTGTAGAGAGTTGTAGATGTAGTGATGTAGAGAGTTGTAGATGTAGAGAGTTGTAGATGTAGAGATGTAGAGAGTTGTAGATGTAGAGTTGTAGAGAGTTGTAGATGTAGAGTTGTAGAGAGTTGTAGATTTAGAGTTGTAGATGTAGAGAGTTGTAGATGCAGAGAGTTGTAGATGCAGAGAGTTGTAGATGCAGAGATGTAGATGCAGAGTTGTAGATGCAGAGTTGTAGATGCAGAGATGTAGAGTTGTAGATGTAGAGTTGTAGATGTAGAGTGTTGTAGAGTTGTAGATGTAGAGATGTAGATGCAGAGTTGTAGATGCAGAGTTGTAGATGCAGAGATGTAGAGATGTAGAGTTGTAGATGCAGAGTTGTAGATGTAGAGTTGTAGATGTAGAGTGTTGTAGAGTTGTAGATGTAGAGTTGTAGATGTAGAGATGTAGATGCAGAGATGTAGATGTAGAGTTGTAGATGTAGAGAGTTGTAGATGTAGAGAGTTGTAGATGCAGAGTTGTAGATGCAGAGGTAGAGATGTAGAGGTGTAGAGAGTTGTAGAGACGTAGAGAGTTGTAGATGTAGAGTTGTAGATGTAGAGAGTTGTAGATGTAGAGTTGTAGATGTAGAGTTGTAGATGTAGAGATATAGAGAGTTGTAGATGTAGAGTTGTAGAGATGTAGAGTTGTAGATGTAGAGTTGTAGATGTAGAGATGTATATGTAGAGATGTAGAGAGTTGTAGAGTTTTAGATTTGTAGATGTAGAGTTGTAGATGTAGAGAGTTGTAGATGTAGAGTTGTAGATGTAGAGTTGTAGAGATGTAGAGTTGTAGATGTAGATGCAGAGTTGTAGATGTAGAGATGTAGATGTAGAGTTGTAGAGAGTTGTAGATGTAGAGATGTAGAGTTGTAGATGTAGTGATGTAGAGAGTTGTAGATGTAGAGAGTTGTAGATGTAGAGATGTAGAGAGTTGTAGATGTAGAGTTGTAGAGAGTTGTAGATGTAGAGTGTTGTAGAGTTGTAGATGTAGAGAGTTGTAGATGTAGAGATGTAGATGCAGAGTTGTAGATGCAGAGTTGTAGATGCAGAGATGTAGAGATGTAGAGTTGTAGATGCAGAGTTGTAGATGTAGAGTTGTAGATGTAGAGTGTTGTAGAGTTGTAGATGTAGAGTTGTAGATGTAGAGATGTAGATGCAGAGATGTAGATGTAGAGTTGTAGATGTAGAGAGTTGTAGAGTTGTAGATGTAGAGAGTTGTAGATGCAGAGTTGTAGATGCAGAGGTAGAGATGTAGAGGTGTAGAGAGTTGTAGAGACGTAGAGAGTTGTAGATGTAGAGAGTTGTAGATGTAGAGTTGTAGATGTAGAGTTGTAGATGTAGAGATATAGAGAGTTGTAGATGTAGAGTTGTAGAGATGTAGAGTTGTAGATGTAGAGTTGTAGATGTGAAGAGTTGTAGATGTAGAGTTGTAGATGTAGAGTTGTAGATGTAGAGAGTTGTAGATGCAGAGTTGTAGATGTAGAGTTGTAGATGCAGAGTTGTAGATGTAGAGTTGTAGATGCAGAGGTAGAGATGTAGAGTTGTAGATGTAGAGTTGTAGATGTAGAGATGTAGAGAGTTGTAGATTTGTAGATGTAGAGAGTTGTAGATGTAGAGTTGTAGATGTAGAGAGTTTTAGATGTAGAGAGTTGTAGATGCAGAGTTGTAGATGCAGAGATGTAGATGCAGAGATGTAGATGCAGAGGTAGAGATGTAGAGTTGTAGAGAGTTGTAGATGTAGAGATGTAGAGTTGTAGATGTAGAGTTGTAGATGTAGAGAGTTGTAGATGTAGAGATGTAGATGTAGAGTTATAGATGTAGAGATGTAGAGAGTTGTAGATGTAGAGATGTAGATGCAGAGATGTAGATGCAGAGTTGTAGAGAGTTGTAGATGTAGAGTTGTAGATGCAGAGGTAGAGATGTAGAGGTGTAGAGAGTTGTAGAGACGTATTGAGTTGTAGATGTAGAGTTGTAGATGTAGAGAGTTGTAGATGTAGAGTTGTAGATGTAGAGTTGTAGATGTAGAGATATAGAGAGTTGTAGATGTAGAGTTGTAGAGATGTAGAGTTGTAGATGTAGAGTTGTAGATGTAGAGATGTATATGTAGAGATGTAGAGAGTTGTAGAGTTGTAGAGTTTTAGATTTGTAGATGTAGAGTTGTAGATGTAGAGAGTTGTAGATGTAGAGTTGTAGATGTAGAGTTGTAGATGTAGAGAGTTGTAGATGCAGAGTTGTAGATGTAGAGTTGTAGATGTAGAGTTGTAGATGTAGAGAGTTGTAGATGCAGAGTTGTAGATGTAGAGTTGTAGATGTAGAGAGTTGTAGATGCAGAGTTGTATATGTAGAGTTGTAGATGTAGAGTTGTAGATGTAGAGAGTTGTAGATGCAGAGTTGTAGATGTAGAGTTGTAGATGTAGAGAGTTGTAGATGCAGAGTTGTAGATGTAGAGTTGTAGATGCAGAGTTGTAGATGTAGAGTTGTAGATGCAGAGGTAGAGATGTAGAGTTGTAGATGTAGAGTTGTAGATGTAGATGTAGAGTTGTAGATGTAGAGATGTAGAGAGTTGTAGATTTGTAGATGTAGAGAGTTGTAGATGTAGAGTTGTAGATGAAGAGAGTTTTAGATGTAGAGAGTTGTAGATGCAGAGTTGTAGATGCAGAGATGTAGATGCAGAGATGTAGATGCAGAGGTAGAGATGTAGAGTTGTAGAGAGTTGTAGATGTAGAGATGTAGAGTTGTAGATGTAGAGATGTAGAGAGTTGTAGATGTAGAGTTGTAGATGTATAGAGTTGTAGATGTAGAGATGTAGATGTAGAGTTGTAGATGTAGAGATGTAGAGAGTTGTAGATGTAGAGATGTAGATGCAGAGATGTAGATGCAGAGTTGTAGAGAGTTGTAGATGTAGAGTTGTAGATGCAGAGGTAGATATGTAGAGGTGTAGAGAGTTGTAGAGACGTAGAGAGTTGTAGATGTAGAGTTGTAGATGTAGAGAGTTGTAGATGTAGAGTTGTAGATGTAGAGTTGTAGATGTAGAGATATAGAGAGTTGTAGATGTAGAGTTGTAGAGATGTAGAGTTTTAGATGTAGAGAGTTGTAGATGCAGAGTTGTAGATGCAGAGATGTAGATGCAGAGATGTAGATGCAGAGGTAGAGATGTAGAGTTGTAGAGAGTTGTAGATGTAGAGATGTAGAGTTGTAGATGTAGAGTTGTAGATGTAGAGAGTTGTAGATGTAGAGATGTAGATGTAGAGTTATAGATGTAGAGATGTAGAGAGTTGTAGATGTAGAGATGTAGATGCAGAGATGTAGATGCAGAGTTGTAGAGAGTTGTAGATGTAGAGTTGTAGATGCAGAGGTAGAGATGTAGAGGTGTAGAGAGTTGTAGAGACGTATTGAGTTGTAGATGTAGAGTTGTAGATGTAGAGAGTTGTAGATGTAGAGTTGTAGATGTAGAGTTGTAGATGTAGAGATATAGAGAGTTGTAGATGTAGAGTTGTAGAGATGTAGAGTTGTAGATGTAGAGTTGTAGATGTAGAGATGTATATGTAGAGATGTAGAGAGTTGTAGAGTTGTAGAGTTTTAGATTTGTAGATGTAGAGTTGTAGATGTAGAGAGTTGTAGATGTAGAGTTGTAGATGTAGAGTTGTAGATGTAGAGAGTTGTAGATGCAGAGTTGTAGATGTAGAGTTGTAGATGTAGAGTTGTAGATGTAGAGAGTTGTAGATGCAGAGTTGTAGATGTAGAGTTGTAGATGTAGAGAGTTGTAGATGCAGAGTTGTATATGTAGAGTTGTAGATGTAGAGTTGTAGATGTAGAGAGTTGTAGATGCAGAGTTGTAGATGTAGAGTTGTAGATGTAGAGAGTTGTAGATGCAGAGTTGTAGATGTAGAGTTGTAGATGCAGAGTTGTAGATGTAGAGTTGTAGATGCAGAGGTAGAGATGTAGAGTTGTAGATGTAGAGTTGTAGATGTAGATGTAGAGTTGTAGATGTAGAGATGTAGAGAGTTGTAGATTTGTAGATGTAGAGAGTTGTAGATGTAGAGTTGTAGATGAAGAGAGTTTTAGATGTAGAGAGTTGTAGATGCAGAGTTGTAGATGCAGAGATGTAGATGCAGAGATGTAGATGCAGAGGTAGAGATGTAGAGTTGTAGAGAGTTGTAGATGTAGAGATGTAGAGTTGTAGATGTAGAGATGTAGAGAGTTGTAGATGTAGAGTTGTAGATGTATAGAGTTGTAGATGTAGAGATGTAGATGTAGAGTTGTAGATGTAGAGATGTAGAGAGTTGTAGATGTAGAGATGTAGATGCAGAGATGTAGATGCAGAGTTGTAGAGAGTTGTAGATGTAGAGTTGTAGATGCAGAGGTAGATATGTAGAGGTGTAGAGAGTTGTAGAGACGTAGAGAGTTGTAGATGTAGAGTTGTAGATGTAGAGAGTTGTAGATGTAGAGTTGTAGATGTAGAGTTGTAGATGTAGAGATATAGAGAGTTGTAGATGTAGAGTTGTAGAGATGTAGAGTTGTAGATGTAGAGTTGTAGATGTAGAGATGTATATGTAGAGATGTAGAGAGTTGTAGAGTTGTAGAGTTTTAGATTTGTAGATGTAGAGTTGTAGATGTAGAGAGTTGTAGATGTAGAGTTGTAGATGTAGAGTTGTAGATGTAGAGAGTTGTAGATGCAGAGTTGTAGATGTAGAGTTGTAGATGTAGAGTTGTAGATGTAGAGTTGTAGATGTAGAGAGTTGTAGATGCAGAGTTGTAGATGTAGAGTTGTAGATGTAGAGAGTTGTAGATGCAGAGTTGTAGATGTAGAGTTGTAGATGTAGAGTTGGAGATATAGAGTTGTAGATGTAGAGAGTTGTAGATGCAGAGTTGTAGATGTAGAGTTGTAGATGTAGAGAGTTGTAGATGCAGAGTTGTTAATGTAGAGTTGTAGATGCAGAGTTGTAGATGTAGAGTTGTAGATGCAGAGGTAGAGATGTAGAGTTGTAGATGTAGAGTTGTAGATGTAGATGTAGAGTTGTAGATGTAGAGATGTAGAGAGTTGTAGATTTGTAGATGTAGAGAGTTGTAGATGTAGAGTTGTAGATGTAGAGAGTTTTAGATGTAGAGAGTTGTAGATGCAGAGTTGTAGATGCAGAGATGTAGATGCAGAGATGTAGATGCAGAGATGTAGATGCAGAGGTAGAGATGTAGAGAGTTGTAGATGTAGAGATGTAGAGTTGTAGATGTAGAGATGTAGAGAGTTGTAGATGTAGAGAGTTGTAGATGTAGAGTTGTAGATGTAGAGATGTAGAGAGTTGTAGATGTAGAGATGTAGATGCAGAGATGTAGATGCAGAGTTGTAGAGAGTTGTAGATGTAGAGTTGTAGATGCAGAGGTAGAGATGTAGAGGTGTAGAGAGTTGTAGAGACGTAGAGAGTTGTAGATGTAGAGTTGTAGATGTAGAGAGTTGTAGATGTAGAGTTGTAGATGTAGAGTTGTAGATGTAGAGATATAGAGAGTTGTAGATGTAGAGTTGTAGAGATGTAGAGTTGTAGATGTAGAGTTGTAGATGTAGAGATGTATATGTAGAGATGTAGAGAGTTGTAGAGTTGTAGAGTTTTAGATTTGTAGATGTAGAGTTGTAGATGTAGAGTTGTAGATGTAGAGTTGTAGATGTAGAGAGTTGTAGATGCAGAGTTGTAGATGTAGAGTTGTAGATGTAGAGTTGTAGATGTAGAGTTGTAGATGTAGAGAGTTGTAGATGTAGAGTTGTAGATGTAGAGTGTTGTAGAGTTGTAGATGTAGAGTTGTAGATGTAGAGATGTAGATGCAGAGATGTAGATGTAGAGTTGTAGATGTAGAGAGTTGTAGAGTTGTAGATGTAGAGAGTTGTAGATGCAGAGTTGTAGATGCAGAGGTAGAGATGTAGAGGTGTAGAGAGTTGTAGAGACGTAGAGAGTTGTAGATGTAGAGTTGTAGATGTAGAAAGTTGTAGATGTAGAGTTGTAGATGTAGAGTTGTACATGTAGAGATATAGAGAGTTGTAGATGTAGAGTTGTAGAGATGTAGAGTTGTAGATGTAGAGTTGTAGATGTAGAGATGTATATGTAGAGATGTAGAGAGTTGTAGAGTTGTAGAGTTTTAAATTTGTAGATGTAGAGTTGTAGATGTAGAGAGTTGTAGATGTAGAGTTGTAGATGTAGAGTTGTAGATGTAGAGAGTTGTAGATGCAGAGTTGTAGATGTAGAGTTGTAGATGCAGAGTTGTAGATGTAGAGTTGTAGATGCAGAGGTAGAGATGTAGAGTTGTAGATGTAGAGTTGTAGATGTAGAGAGTTTTAGATGTAGAGAGTTGTAGATGCAGAGTTGTAGATGCAGAGATGTAGATGCAGAGATGTAGATGCAGAGATGTAGATGCAGAGGTAGAGATGTAGAGTTGTAGAGAGTTGTAGATGTAGAGATGTAGAGTTGTAGATGTAGAGAAGTAGAGAGTTGTAGATGTAGAGTTGTAGATGTAGAGAGTTGTAGATGTAGATGTAGAGTTGTAGATGTAGAGATGTAGAGAGTTGTAGATGTAGAGATGTAGATGCAGAGATGTAGATGCAGAGTTGTAGAGAGTTGTAGATGTAGAGTTGTAGATGCAGAGGTAGAGATGTAGAGGTGTAGAGAGTTGTAGAGACGTAGAGAGTTGTAGATGTAGAGTTGTAGATGTAGAGAGTTGTAGATGTAGAGTTGTAGATGTAGAGTTGTAGATGTAGAGATATAGAGAGTTGTAGATGTAGAGTTGTAGAGATGTAGAGTTGTAGATGTAGAGTTGTAGATGTAGAGATGTATATGTAGAGATGTAGAGAGTTGTAGAGTTGTAGAGTTTTAGATTTGTAGATGTAGAGTTGTAGATGTAGAGTTGTAGATGTAGAGAGTTGTAGATGCAGAGTTGTAGATGTAGAGTTGTAGATGTAGAGTTGTAGATGTAGAGAGTTGTAGATGTAGAGTTGTAGATGTAGAGAGTTGTAGATGCAGAGTTGTAGATGTAGAGTTGTAGATGCAGAGTTGTAGATGTAGAGTTGTAGATGCAGAGGTAGAGATGTAGAGTTGTAGATGTAGAGTTGTAGATGTAGAGATGTAGAGAGTTGTAGATTTGTAGATGTAGAGAGTTGTAGATGTAGAGTTGTAGATGTAGAGAGTTTTAGATGTAGAGAGTTGTAGATGCAGAGTTGTAGATGCAGAGATGTAGATGCAGAGATGTAGATGCAGAGGTAGAGATGTAGAGTTGTAGAGAGTTGTAGATGTAGAGATGTAGAGTTGTAGATGTAGAGATGTAGAGAGTTGTAGATGTAGAGAGTTGTAGAGTTGTAGATGTAGAGTTGTAGATGTAGAGATGTAGAGAGTTGTAGATGTAGAGATGTAGATGCAGAGATGTAGATGCAGAGTTGTAGAGAGTTGTAGATGTAGAGTTGTAGATGCAGAGGTAGAGATGTAGAGGTGTAGAGAGTTGTAGAGACCTAGAGAGTTGTAGATGTAGAGTTGTAGATGTAGAGAGTTGTAGATGTAGAGTTGTAGATGTAGAGTTGTAGATGTAGAGATATAGAGAGTTGTAGATGTAGAGTTGTAGAGATGTAGAGTTGTAGATGTAGAGTTGTAGATGTAGAGATGTATATGTAGAGATGTAGAGAGTTGTAGAGTTGTAGAGTTTTAGATTTGTAGATGTAGAGTTGTAGATGTAGAGTTGTAGATGTAGAGTTGTAGATGTAGAGAGTTGTAGATGCAGAGTTGTAGATGTAGAGTTGTAGATGTAGAGTTGTAGATGTAGAGTTGTAGATGTAGAGAGTTGTAGATGTAGAGTTGTAGATGTAGAGAGTTGTAGATGCAGAGTTGTAGATGTAGAGTTGTAGATGCAGAGTTGTAGATGTAGAGTTGTAGATGCAGAGGTAGAGATGTAGAGTTGTAGATGTAGAGTTGTAGATGTAGATGTAGAGTTGTAGATGTAGAGTTGTAGATGCAGAGTTGTAGATGTAGAGTTGTAGATGCAGAGTTAGAGATGTAGAGTTGTAGATGTAGAGTTGTAGATGTAGAGAGTTTTAGATGTAGAGAGTTGTAGATGCAGAGTTGTAGATGCAGAGATGTAGATGCAGAGATGTAGATGCAGAGATGTAGATGCAGAGGTAGAGATGTAGAGTTGTAGAGAGTTGTAGATGTAGAGATGTAGAGTTGTAGATGTAGAGAAGTAGAGAGTTGTAGATGTAGAGTTGTAGATGTAGAGAGTTGTAGATGTAGATGTAGAGTTGTAGATGTAGAGATGTAGAGAGTTGTAGATGTAGAGATGTAGATGCAGAGATGTAGATGCAGAGTTGTAGAGAGTTGTAGATGTAGAGTTGTAGATGCAGAGGTAGAGATGTAGAGGTGTAGAGAGTTGTAGAGACGTAGAGAGTTGTAGATGTAGAGTTGTAGATGTAGAGAGTTGTAGATGTAGAGTTGTAGATGTAGAAATATAGAGAGTTGTAGATGTAGAGTTGTAGAGATGTAGAGTTGTAGATGTAGAGTTGTAGATGTAGAGATGTATATGTAGAGATGTAGAGAGTTGTAGAGTTGTAGAGTTTTAGATTTGTAGATGTAGAGTTGTAGATGTAGAGTTGTAGATGTAGAGAGTTGTAGATGCAGAGTTGTAGATGTAGAGTTGTAGATGTAGAGTTGTAGATGTAGAGAGTTGTAGATGTAGAGTTGTAGATGTAGAGAGTTGTAGATGCAGAGTTGTAGATGTAGAGTTGTAGATGCAGAGTTGTAGATGTAGAGTTGTAGATGCAGAGGTAGAGATGTAGAGTTGTAGATGTAGAGTTGTAGATGTAGAGATGTAGAGAGTTGTAGATTTGTAGATGTAGAGAGTTGTAGATGTAGAGTTGTAGATGTAGAGAGTTTTAGATGTAGAGAGTTGTAGATGCAGAGTTGTAGATGCAGAGATGTAGATGCAGAGGTAGAGATGTAGAGTTGTAGAGAGTTGTAGATGTAGAGATGTAGAGTTGTAGATGTAGAGATGTAGAGAGTTGTAGATGTAGAGAGTTGTAGATGTAGATGTAGAGTTGTAGATGTAGAGATGTAGAGAGTTGTAGATGTAGAGATGTAGATGCAGAGATGTAGATGCAGAGTTGTAGAGAGTTGTAGATGTAGAGTTGTAGATGCAGAGGTAGAGATGTAGAGGTGTAGAGAGTTGTAGAGACCTAGAGAGTTGTAGATGTAGAGTTGTAGATGTAGAGAGTTGTAGATGTAGAGTTGTAGATGTAGAGTTGTAGATGTAGAGATATAGAGAGTTGTAGATGTAGAGTTGTAGAGATGTAGAGTTGTAGATGTAGAGTTGTAGATGTAGAGATGTATATGTAGAGATGTAGAGAGTTGTAGAGTTGTAGAGTTTTAGATTTGTAGATGTAGAGTTGTGGATGTAGAGTTGTAGATGTAGAGTTGTAGATGTAGAGAGTTGTAGATGCAGAGTTGTAGATGTAGAGTTGTAGATGTAGAGTTGTAGATGTAGAGTTGTAGATGTAGAGAGTTGTAGATGTAGAGTTGTAGATGTAGAGAGTTGTAGATGCAGAGTTGTAGATGTAGAGTTGTAGATGCAGAGGTAGAGATGTAGAGTTGTAGATGTAGAGTTGTAGATGTAGATGTAGAGTTGTAGATGTAGAGAGTTGTAGATTTGTAGATGTAGAGAGCTGAGATGTAGAGTTGTAGATGTAGAGAGTTTTAGATGTAGAGAGTTGTAGATGTAGAGTTGTAGATGTAGAGTTGTAGATGTAGAGTTGTAGATGTAGAGAGTTGTAGATGCAGAGTTGTAGATGTAGAGTTGTAGATGCAGAGTTGTAGATGTAGAGTTGCAGAGGTAGAGATGTAGAGTTGTAGATGTAGAGTTGTAGATGTAGATGTATAGTTGTAGATGTAGAGATGTAGAGAGTTGTAGATTTGTAGATGTAGAGAGTTGTAGATGTAGAGTTGTAGATGTAGAGAGTTTTAGATGTAGAGAGTTGTAGATGCAGAGTTGTAGATGCAGAGATGTAGATGCAGAGATGTAGATGCAGAGGTAGAGATGTAGAGTTGTAGAGAGTTGTAGAGTTGTAGATGTAGAGATGTAGAGAGTTGTAGATGTAGAGTTGTAGATGTAGAGAGTTGTAGATGTAGAGATGTAGATGTAGAGTTGTAGATGTAGAGATGTAGAGAGTTGTAGATGTAGAGATGTAGATGCAGAGATGTAGATGCAGAGTTGTAGAGAGTTGTAGATGTAGAGTTGTAGATGCAGAGGTAGAGATGTAGAGGTGTAGAGAGTTGTAGAGACGTAGAGAGTTGTAGATGTAGAGTTGTAGATGTAGAGAGTTGTAGATGTAGAGTTGTAGATGTAGAGTTGTAGATGTAGAGATATAGAGAGTTGTAGATGTGGAGTTGTAAAGATGTAGAGTTGTAGTTGTAGAGTTGTAGATGTAGAGATGTATATGTAGAGATGTAGAGAGTTGTAGAGTTTTAGATTTGTAGATGTAGAGTTGTAGATGTAGAGAGTTGTAGATGTAGAGTTGTAGATGTAGAGTTGTAGATGTAGAGAGTTGTAGATGCAGAGTTGTAGATGTAGAGTTGTAGATGTAGAGTTGTAGATGTAGAGTTGTAGATGTAGAGAGTTGTAGATGTAGAGTTGTAGATGTAGAGAGTTGTAGATGCAGAGTTGTAGATGTAGAGTTGTAGATGTAGAGTTGGAGATGTAGAGTTGTAGATGTAGAGAGTTGTAGATGCAGAGTTGTAGATGTAGAGTTGTAGATGTAGAGAGTTGTAGATGCAGAGTTGTAGATGTAGAGTTGTAGATGCAGAGTTGTAGATGTAGAGTTGTAGATGCAGAGGTAGAGATGTATAGTTGTAGATGTAGAGTTGTAGATGTAGATGTAGAGTTGTAGATGTAGAGATGTAGAGAGTTGTAGATGTAGAGATGTAGATGCAGAGATGTAGATGCAGAGTTGTAGAGAGTTGTAGATGTAGAGTTGTAGATGCAGAGGTAGAGATGTAGAGGTGTAGAGAGTTGTAGAGACGTAGAGAGTTGTAGATGTAGAGTTGTAGATGTAGAGAGTTGTAGATGTAGAGATATAGAGAGTTGTAGATGTAGAGTTGTAGAGATGTAGAGTTGTAGATGTAGAGTTGTAGATGTAGAGATGTATATGTAGAGATGTAGAGAGTTGTAGAGTTGTAGAGTTTTAGATTTGTAGATGTAGAGTTGTAGATGTAGAGTTGTAGATGTAGAGTTGTAGATGTAGAGAGTTGTAGATGCAGAGTTGTAGATGTAGAGTTGTAGATGTAGAGTTGTAGATGTAGAGTTGTAGATGTAGAGAGTTGTAGATGCAGAGTTGTAGATGTAGAGTTGTAGATGTAGAGAGTTGTAGATGCAGAGTTGTAGATGTAGAGTTGTAGATGTAGAGTTGGAGATATAGAGTTGTAGATGTAGAGAGTTGTAGATGCAGAGTTGTAGATGTAGAGTTGTAGATGTAGAGAGTTGTAGATGCAGAGTTGTAGATGTAGAGTTGTAGATGCAGAGTTGTAGATGTAGAGTTGTAGATGCAGAGGTAGAGATGTAGAGTTGTAGATGTAGATGTAGAGTTGTAGATGTAGAGATGTAGAGAGTTGTAGATTTGTAGATGTAGAGAGTTGTAGATGTAGAGTTGTAGATGTAGAGAGTTTTAGATGTAGAGAGTTGTAGATGCAGAGATGTAGATGCAGAGATGTAGATGCAGAGATGTAGATGCAGAGGTAGAGATGTAGAGTTGTAGAGAGTTGTAGATGTAGAGATGTAGAGTTGTAGATGTAGAGATGTAGAGAGTTGTAGATGTAGACAGTTGTAGATGTAGATGTAGAGTTGTAGATGTAGAGTTGTAGAGAGTTGTAGATGTAGAGTTGTAGATGCAGAGGTAGAGATGTAGAGGTGTAGAGAGTTGTAGAGACGTAGAGAGTTGTAGATGTAGAGTTGTAGATGTAGAGAGTTGTAGATGTAGAGTTGTAGATGTAGAGTTGTAGATGTAGAGATATAGAGAGTTGTAGATGTAGAGTTGTAGAGATGTAGAGTTGTAGATGTAGAGTTGTAGATGTAGAGAGTTGTAGATGTAGAGTTGTAGATGTAGAAATATAGAGAGTTGTAGATGTAGAGTTGTAGAGATGTAGAGTTGTAGATGTAGAGTTGTAGATGTAGAGATGTATATGTAGAGATGTAGAGAGTTGTAGAGTTGTAGAGTTTTAGATTTGTAGATGTAGAGTTGTAGATGTAGAGTTGTAGATGTAGAGAGTTGTAGATGCAGAGTTGTAGATGTAGAGTTGTAGATGTAGAGTTGTAGATGTAGAGAGTTGTAGATGTAGAGTTGTAGATGTAGAGAGTTGTAGATGCAGAGTTGTAGATGTAGAGTTGTAGATGCAGAGTTGTAGATGTAGAGTTGTAGATGCAGAGGTAGAGATGTAGAGTTGTAGATGTAGAGTTGTAGATGTAGAGATGTAGAGAGTTGTAGATTTGTAGATGTAGAGAGTTGTAGATGTAGAGTTGTAGATGCAGAGGTAGAGATGTAGAGTTGTAGATGTAGAGTTGTAGATGTAGAGATGTAGAGAGTTGTAGATTTGTAGATGTAGAGAGTTGTAGATGTAGAGTTGTAGATGTAGAGAGTTTTAGATGTAGAGAGTTGTAGATGCAGAGTTGTAGATGCAGAGATGTAGATGCAGAGATGTAGATGCAGAGTTGTAGAGAGTTGTAGATGTAGAGTTGTAGATGCAGAGGTAGAGATGTAGAGGTGTAGAGAGTTGTAGAGACCTAGAGAGTTGTAGATGTAGAGTTGTAGATGTAGAGAGTTGTAGATGTAGAGTTGTAGATGTAGAGTTGTAGATGTAGAGATATAGAGAGTTGTAGATGTAGAGTTGTAGAGATGTAGAGTTGTAGATGTAGAGTTGTAGATGTAGAGATGTATATGTAGAGATGTAGAGAGTTGTAGAGTTGTAGAGTTTTAGATTTGTAGATGTAGATTTGTAGATGTAGAGAGTTGTAGATGCAGAGTTGTAGATGTAGAGTTGTAGATGTAGAGTTGTAGATGTAGAGTTGTAGATGTAGAGAGTTGTAGATGTAGAGTTGTAGATGTAGAGAGTTGTAGATGCAGAGTTGTAGATGTAGAGTTGTAGATGCAGAGTTGTAGATGTAGAGTTGTAGATGCAGAGGTAGAGATGTAGAGTTGTAGATGTAGAGTTGTAGATGTAGATGTAGAGTTGTAGATGTAGAGATGTAGAGAGTTGTAGATTTGTAGATGTAGAGAGCTGAGATGTAGAGTTGTAGATGTAGAGAGTTTTAGATGTAGAGAGTTGTAGATGTAGAGTTGTAGATGTAGAGTTGTAGATGTAGAGAGTTGTAGATGCAGAGTTGTAGATGTAGAGTTGTAGATGTAGAGTTGTAGATGTAGAGAGTTGTAGATGCAGAGTTGTAGATGTAGAGTTGTAGATGTAGAGAGTTGTAGATGCAGAGTTGTAGATGTAGAGTTGTAGATGTAGAGTTGTAGATGTAGAGTTGTAGATGTAGAGAGTTGTAGATGCAGAGTTGTAGATGTAGAGTTGTAGATGCAGAGTTGTAGATGTAGAGTTGTAGATGCAGAGGTAGAGATGTAGAGTTGTAGATGTAGAGTTGTAGATGTAGATGTATAGTTGTAGATGTAGAGATGTAGAAAGTTGTAGATTTGTAGATGTAGAGAGTTGTAGATGTAGAGTTGTAGATGTAGAGAGTTTTAGATGTAGAGAGTTGTAGATGCAGAGTTGTAGATGCAGAGATGTAGATGCAGAGATGTAGATGCAGAGGTAGAGATGTAGAGTTGTAGAGAGTTGTAGAGTTGTAGATGTAGAGATGTAGAGAGTTGTAGATGTAGAGTTGTAGATGTAGAGAGTTGTAGATGTAGAGATGTAGATGTAGAGTTGTAGATGTAGAGATGTAGAGAGTTGTAGATGTAGAGATGTAGATGCAGAGATGTAGATGCAGAGTTGTAGAGAGTTGTAGATGTAGAGTTGTAGATGCAGAGGTAGAGATGTAGAGGTGTAGAGAGTTGTAGAGACGTAGAGAGTTGTAGATGTAGAGTTGTAGATGTAGAGAGTTGTAGATGTAGAGTTGTAGATGTAGAGTTGTAGATGTAGAGATATAGAGAGTTGTAGATGTGGAGTTGTAAAGATGTAGAGTTGTAGTTGTAGAGTTGTAGATGTAGAGATGTATATGTAAAGATGTAGAGAGTTGTAGAGTTTTAGATTTGTAGATGTAGAGTTGTAGATGTAGAGAGTTGTAGATGTAGAGTTGTAGATGTAGAGTTGTAGATGTAGAGAGTTGTAGATGCAGAGATGTAGATGTAGAGTTGTAGATGTAGAGTTGTAGATGTAGAGTTGTAGATGTAGAGAGTTGTAGATGCAGAGTTGTAGATGTAGAGTTGTAGATGTAGAGAGTTGTAGATGCAGAGTTGTAGATGTAGAGTTGTAGATGTAGAGTTGGAGATGTAGAGTTGTAGATGTAGAGAGTTGTAGATGCAGAGTTGTAGATGTAGAGTTGTAGATGTAGAGAGTTGTAGATGCAGAGTTGTAGATGTAGAGTTGTAGATGCAGAGTTGTAGATGTAGAGTTGTAGATGCAGAGGTAGAGATGTATAGTTGTAGATGTAGAGTTGTAGATGTAGATGTAGAGTTGTAGATGTAGAGATGTAGAGAGTTGTAGATGTAGAGATGTAGATGCAGAGATGTAGATGCAGAGTTGTAGAGAGTTGTAGATGCAGAGGTAGAGATGTAGAGGTGTAGAGAGTTGTAGAGACGTAGAGAGTTGTAGATGTAGAGTTGTAGATGTAGAGAGTTGTAGATGTAGAGTTGTAGATGTAGAGTTGTAGATGTAGAGATATAGAGAGTTGTAGATGTAGAGTTGTAGAGATGTAGAGTTGTAGATGTAGAGTTGTAGATGTAGAGATGTATATGTAGAGATGTAGAGAGTTGTAGAGTTGTAGAGTTTTAGATTTGTAGATGTAGAGTTGTAGATGTAGAGAGTTGTAGATGTAGAGTTGTAGATGTAGAGTTGTAGATGTAGAGAGTTGTAGATGCAGAGTTGTAGATGTAGAGTTGTAGATGTAGAGTTGTAGATGTAGAGTTGTAGATGTAGAGAGTTGTAGATGCAGAGTTGTAGATGTAGAGTTGTAGATGTAGAGAGTTGTAGATGCAGAGTTGTAGATGTAGAGTTGTAGATGTAGAGTCCGAGATATAGAGTTGTAGATGTAGAGAGTTGTAGATGCAGAGTTGTAGATGTAGAGTTGTAGATGTAGAGAGTTGTAGATGCAGAGTTGTAGATGTAGAGTTGTAGATGCAGAGTTGTAGATGTAGAGTTGTAGATGCAGAGGTAGAGATGTAGAGTTGTAGATGTAGAGTTGTAGATGTAGATGTAGAGTTGTAGATGTAGAGATGTAGAGAGTTGTAGATTTGTAGATGTAGAGAGTTGTAGATGTAGAGTTGTAGATGTAGAGAGTTTTAGATGTAGAGAGTTGTAGATGCAGAGTTGTAGATGCAGAGATGTAGATGCAGAGATGTAGATGCAGAGGTAGAGATGTAGAGTTGTAGAGAGTTGTAGATGTAGAGATGTAGAGTTGTAGATGTAGAGATGTAGAGAGTTGTAGATGTAGAGAGTTGTAGATGTAGATGTAGAGTTGTAGATGTAGAGATGTAGAGAGTTGTAGATGTAGAGATGTAGATGCAGAGATGTAGATGCAGAGTTGTAGAGAGTTGTAGATGTAGAGTTGTAGATGCAGAGGTAGAGATGTAGAGGTGTAGAGAGTTGTAGAGACGTAGAGAGTTGTAGATGTAGAGTTGTAGATGTAGAGAGTTGTAGATGTAGAGTTGTAGATGTAGAGTTGTAGATGTAGAGATATAGAGAGTTGTAGATGTAGAGTTGTAGAGATGTAGAGTTGTAGATGTAGAGTTGTAGATGTAGAGATGTATATGTAGAGATGTAGAGAGTTGTAGAGTTGTAGAGTTTTAGATTTGTAGATGTAGAGTTGTAGATGTAGAGTTATAGATGTAGAGTTGTAGATGTAGAGAGTTGTAGATGCAGAGTTGTAGATGTAGAGTTGTAGATGTAGAGTTGTAGATGTAGAGTTGTAGATGTAGAGAGTTGTAGATGTAGAGTTGTAGATGTAGAGTGTTGTAGAGTTGTAGATGTAGAGTTGTAGATGTAGAGATGTAGATGCAGAGATGTAGATGTAGAGTTGTAGATGTAGAGAGTTGTAGAGTTGTAGATGTAGAGAGTTGTAGATGCAGAGTTGTAGATGCAGAGGTAGAGATGTAGAGGTGTAGAGAGTTGTAGAGACGTAGAGAGTTGTAGATGTAGAGTTGTAGATGTAGAGTGTTGTAGAGTTGTAGATGTAGAGTTGTAGATGTAGAGATGTAGATGCAGAGATGTAGATGTAGAGTTGTAGATGTAGAGAGTTGTAGAGTTGTAGATGTAGAGAGTTGTAGATGCAGAGTTGTAGATGCAGAGGTAGAGATGTAGAGGTGTAGAGAGTTGTAGAGACGTAGAGAGTTGTAGATGTAGAGTTGTAGATGTAGAGAGTTGTAGATGTAAAGTTGTAGATGTAGAGTTGTAGATGTAGAGATATAGAGAGTTGTAGATGTAGAGTTGTAGAGATGTAGAGTTGTAGATGTAGAGTTGTAGATGTAGAGATGTATATGTAGAGATGTAGAGAGTTGTAGAGTTGTAGAGTTTTAAATTTGTAGATGTAGAGTTGTAGATGTAGAGAGTTGTAGATGTAGAGTTGTAGATGTAGAGTTGTAGATGTAGAGAGTTGTAGATGCAGAGTTGTAGATGTAGAGTTGTAGATGCAGAGTTGTAGATGTAGAGTTGTAGATGCAGAGGTAGAGATGTAGAGTTGTAGATGTAGAGTTGTAGATGTAGAGAGTTTTAGATGTAGAGAGTTGTAGATGCAGAGTTGTAGATGCAGAGATGTAGATGCAGAGATGTAGATGCAGAGATGTAGATGCAGAGGTAGAGATGTAGAGTTGTAGAGAGTTGTAGATGTAGAGATGTAGAGTTGTAGATGTAGAGAAGTAGAGAGTTGTAGATGTAGAGTTGTAGATGTAGAGAGTTGTAGATGTAGATGTAGAGTTGTAGATGTAGAGATGTAGAGAGTTGTAGATGTAGAGATGTAGATGCAGAGATGTAGATGCAGAGTTGTAGAGAGTTGTAGATGTAGAGTTGTAGATGCAGAGGTAGAGATGTAGAGGTGTAGAGAGTTGTAGAGACGTAGAGAGTTGTAGATGTAGAGTTGTAGATGTAGAGAGTTGTAGATGTAGAGTTGTAGATGTAGAGTTGTAGATGTAGAGATATAGAGAGTTGTAGATGTAGAGTTGTAGAGATGTAGAGTTGTAGATGTAGAGTTGTAGATGTAGAGATGTATATGTAGAGATGTAGAGAGTTGTAGAGTTGTAGAGTTTTAGATTTGTAGATGTAGAGTTGTAGATGTAGAGTTGTAGATGTAGAGAGTTGTAGATGCAGAGTTGTAGATGTAGAGTTGTAGATGTATAGTTGTAGATGTAGAGAGTTGTAGATGTAGAGTTGTAGATGTAGAGAGTTGTAGATGCAGAGTTGTAGATGTAGAGTTGTAGATGCAGAGTTGTAGATGTAGAGTTGTAGATGCAGAGGTAGAGATGTAGAGTTGTAGATGTAGAGTTGTAGATGTAGAGATGTAGAGAGTTGTAGATTTGTAGATGTAGAGAGTTGTAGATGTAGAGTTGTAGATGTAGAGAGTTTTAGATGTAGAGAGTTGTAGATGCAGAGTTGTAGATGCAGAGATGTAGATGCAGAGATGTAGATGCAGAGGTAGAGATGTAGAGTTGTAGAGAGTTGTAGATGTAGAGATGTAGAGTTGTAGATGTAGAGATGTAGAGAGTTGTAGATGTAGAGAGTTGTAGATGTAGATGTAGAGTTGTAGATGTAGAGATGTAGAGAGTTGTAGATGTAGAGATGTAGATGCAGAGATGTAGATGCAGAGTTGTAGAGAGTTGTAGATGTAGAGTTGTAGATGCAGAGGTAGAGATGTAGAGGTGTAGAGAGTTGTAGAGACCTAGAGAGTTGTAGATGTAGAGTTGTAGATGTAGAGAGTTGTAGATGTAGAGTTGTAGATGTAGAGTTGTAGATGTAGAGATATAGAGAGTTGTAGATGTAGAGTTGTAGAGATGTAGAGTTGTAGATGTAGAGTTGTAGATGTAGAGATGTATATGTGGAGATGTAGAGAGTTGTAGAGTTGTAGAGTTTTAGATTTGTAGATGTAGAGTTGTAGATGTAGAGTTGTAGATGTAGAGTTGTAGATGTAGAGAGTTGTAGATGCAGAGTTGTAGATGTAGAGTTGTAGATGTAGAGTTGTAGATGTAGAGTTGTAGATGTAGAGAGTTGTAGATGTAGAGTTGTAGATGTAGAGAGTTGTAGATGCAGAGTTGTAGATGTAGAGTTGTAGATGCAGAGTTGTAGATGTAGAGTTGTAGATGCAGAGGTAGAGATGTAGAGTTGTAGATGTAGAGTTGTAGATGTAGATGTAGAGTTGTAGATGTAGAGTTGTAGATGCAGAGTTGTAGATGTAGAGTTGTAGATGCAGAGTTAGAGATGTAGAGTTGTAGATGTAGAGTTGTAGATGTAGAGAGTTTTAGATGTAGAGAGTTGTAGATGCAGAGTTGTAGATGCAGAGATGTAGATGCAGAGATGTAGATGCAGAGATGTAGATGCAGAGGTAGAGATGTAGAGTTGTAGAGAGTTGTAGATGTAGAGATGTAGAGTTGTAGATGTAGAGAAGTAGAGAGTTGTAGATGTAGAGTTGTAGATGTAGAGAGTTGTAGATGTAGATGTAGAGTTGTAGATGTAGAGATGTAGAGAGTTGTAGATGTAGAGATGTAGATGCAGAGATGTAGATGCAGAGTTGTAGAGAGTTGTAGATGTAGAGTTGTAGATGCAGAGGTAGAGATGTAGAGGTGTAGAGAGTTGTAGAGACGTAGAGAGTTGTAGATGTAGAGTTGTAGATGTAGAGAGTTGTAGATGTAGAGTTGTAGATGTAGAGTTGTAGATGTAGAAATATAGAGAGTTGTAGATGTAGAGTTGTAGAGATGTAGAGTTGTAGATGTAGAGTTGTAGATGTAGAGATGTATATGTAGAGATGTAGAGAGTTGTAGAGTTGTAGAGTTTTAGATTTGTAGATGTAGAGTTGTAGATGTAGAGAGTTGTAGATGCAGAGTTGTAGATGTAGAGTTGTAGATGTAGAGTTGTAGATGTAGAGAGTTGTAGATGTAGAGTTGTAGATGTAGAGAGTTGTAGATGCAGAGTTGTAGATGTAGAGTTGTAGATGCAGAGTTGTAGATGTAGAGTTGTAGATGCAGAGGTAGAGATGTAGAGTTGTAGATGTAGAGTTGTAGATGTAGAGATGTAGAGAGTTGTAGATTTGTAGATGTAGAGAGTTGTAGATGTAGAGTTGTAGATGTAGAGAGTTTTAGATGTAGAGAGTTGTAGATGCAGAGTTGTAGATGCAGAGATGTAGATGCAGAGATGTAGATGCAGAGGTAGAGATGTAGAGTTGTAGAGAGTTGTAGATGTAGAGATGTAGAGTTGTAGATGTAGAGATGTAGAGAGTTGTAGATGTAGAGAGTTGTAGATGTAGATGTAGAGTTGTAGATGTAGAGATGTAGAGAGTTGTAGATGTAGAGATGTAGATGCAGAGATGTAGATGCAGAGTTGTAGAGAGTTGTAGATGTAGAGTTGTAGATGCAGAGGTAGAGATGTAGAGGTGTAGAGAGTTGTAGAGACCTAGAGAGTTGTAGATGTAGAGTTGTAGATGTAGAGAGTTGTAGATGTAGAGTTGTAGATGTAGAGTTGTAGATGTAGAGATATAGAGAGTTGTAGATGTAGAGTTGTAGAGATGTAGAGTTGTAGATGTAGAGTTGTAGATGTAGAGATGTATATGTAGAGATGTAGAGAGTTGTAGAGTTGTAGAGTTTTAGATTTGTAGATGTAGAGTTGTAGATGTAGAGTTGTAGATGTAGAGTTGTAGATGTAGAGAGTTGTAGATGCAGAGTTGTAGATGTAGAGTTGTAGATGTAGAGTTGTAGATGTAGAGAGTTGTAGATGCAGAGTTGTAGATGTAGAGTTGTAGATGCAGAGTTGTAGATGTAGAGTTGTAGATGCAGAGGTAGAGATGTAGAGTTGTAGATGTAGAGTTGTAGATGTAGATGTAGAGTTGTAGATGTAGAGATGTAGAGAGTTGTAGATTTGTAGATGTAGAGAGCTGAGATGTAGAGTTGTAGATGTAGAGAGTTTTAGATGTAGAGAGTTGTAGATGCAGAGTTGTAGATGCAGAGATGTAGATGCAGAGATGTAGATGCAGAGGTAGAGATGTAGAGTTGTAGAGAGTTGTAGATGTAGAGATGTAGAGTTGTAGATGTAGAGTTGTAGATGTAGAGAGTTGTAGATGTAGAGATGTAGATGTAGAGTTATAGATGTAGAGATGTAGAGAGTTGTAGATGTAGAGATGTAGATGCAGAGATGTAGATGCAGAGTTGTAGAGAGTTGTAGATGTAGAGTTGTAGATGCAGAGGTAGAGATGTAGAGGTGTAGAGAGTTGTAGAGACGTATTGAGTTGTAGATGTAGAGTTGTAGATGTAGAGAGTTGTAGATGTAGAGTTGTAGATGTAGAGTTGTAGATGTAGAGATGTATATGTAGAGATGTAGAGAGTTGTAGAGTTGTAGAGTTTTAGATTTGTAGATGTAGAGTTGTAGATGTAGAGAGTTGTAGATGTAGAGTTGTAGATGTAGAGAGTTGTAGATGCAGAGTTGTAGATGTAGAGTTGTAGATGTAGAGTTGTAGATGTAGAGAGTTGTAGATGCAGAGTTGTAGATGTAGAGTTGTAGATGTAGAGAGTTGTAGATGCAGAGTTGTAGATGTAGAGTTGTAGATGTAGAGTTGTAGATGTAGAGTTGTAGATGTAGAGTTGTAGATGTAGAGAGTTGTAGATGCAGAGTTGTAGATGTAGAGTTGTAGATGTAGAGTTGTAGATGTAGAGTTGTAGATGTAGAGAGTTGTAGATGCAGAGTTGTAGATGTAGAGTTGTAGATGTAGAGAGTTGTAGATGCAGAGTTGTAGATGTAGAGTTGTAGATGTAGAGTTGGAGATGTAGAGTTGTAGATGTAGAGAGTTGTAGATGCAGAGTTGTAGATGTAGAGTTGTAGATGTAGAGAGTTGTAGATGCAGAGTTGTAGATGTAGAGTTGTAGATGCAGAGATGTAGATGCAGAGTTGTAGAGAGTTGTAGATGTAGAGTTGTAGATGCAGAGGTAGAGATGTAGAGGTGTAGAGAGTTGTAGAGACCTAGAGAGTTGTAGATGTAGAGTTGTAGATGTAGAGAGTTGTAGATGTAGAGTTGTAGATGTAGAGTTGTAGATGTAGAGATATAGAGAGTTGTAGATGTAGAGTTGTAGAGATGTAGAGTTGTAGATGTAGAGTTGTAGATGTAGAGATGTATATGTGGAGATGTAGAGAGTTGTAGAGTTGTAGAGTTTTAGATTTGTAGATGTAGAGTTGTAGATGTAGAGTTGTAGATGTAGAGTTGTAGATGTAGAGAGTTGTAGATGCAGAGTTGTAGATGTAGAGTTGTAGATGTAGAGTTGTAGATGTAGAGTTGTAGATGTAGAGAGTTGTAGATGTAGAGTTGTAGATGTAGAGAGTTGTAGATGCAGAGTTGTAGATGTAGAGTTGTAGATGCAGAGTTGTAGATGTAGAGTTGTAGATGCAGAGGTAGAGATGTAGAGTTGTAGATGTAGAGTTGTAGATGTAGATGTAGAGTTGTAGATGTAGAGTTGTAGATGCAGAGTTGTAGATGTAGAGTTGTAGATGCAGAGTTAGAGATGTAGAGTTGTAGATGTAGAGTTGTAGATGTAGAGAGTTTTAGATGTAGAGAGTTGTAGATGCAGAGTTGTAGATGCAGAGATGTAGATGCAGAGATGTAGATGCAGAGATGTAGATGCAGAGGTAGAGATGTAGAGTTGTAGAGAGTTGTAGATGTAGAGATGTAGAGTTGTAGATGTAGAGAAGTAGAGAGTTGTAAATGTAGAGTTGTAGATGTAGAGAGTTGTAGATGTAGATGTAGAGTTGTAGATGTAGAGATGTAGAGAGTTGTAGATGTAGAGATGTAGATGCAGAGATGTAGATGCAGAGTTGTAGAGAGTTGTAGATGTAGAGTTGTAGATGCAGAGGTAGAGATGTAGAGGTGTAGAGAGTTGTAGAGACGTAGAGAGTTGTAGATGTAGAGTTGTAGATGTAGAGAGTTGTAGATGTAGAGTTGTAGATGTAGAGTTGTAGATGTAGAAATATAGAGAGTTGTAGATGTAGAGTTGTAGAGATGTAGAGTTGTAGATGTAGAGTTGTAGATGTAGAGATGTATATGTAGAGATGTAGAGAGTTGTAGAGTTGTAGAGTTTTAGATTTGTAGATGTAGAGTTGTAGATGTAGAGAGTTGTAGATGCAGAGTTGTAGATGTAGAGTTGTAGATGTAGAGTTGTAGATGTAGAGAGTTGTAGATGTAGAGTTGTAGATGTAGAGAGTTGTAGATGCAGAGTTGTAGATGTAGAGTTGTAGATGCAGAGTTGTAGATGTAGAGTTGTAGATGCAGAGGTGTAGATGTAGAGAGTTGTAGATGTAGAGTTGTAGATGTAGAGAGTTTTAGATGTAGAGAGTTGTAGATGCAGAGTTGTAGATGCAGAGATGTAGATGCAGAGATGTAGATGCAGAGGTAGAGATGTAGAGTTGTAGAGAGTTGTAGATGTAGAGATGTAGAGTTGTAGATGTAGAGATGTAGAGAGTTGTAGATGTAGAGAGTTGTAGATGTAGATGTAGAGTTGTAGATGTAGAGATGTAGAGAGTTGTAGATGTAGAGATGTAGATGCAGAGATGTAGATGCAGAGTTGTAGAGAGTTGTAGATGTAGAGTTGTAGATGCAGAGGTAGAGATGTAGAGGTGTAGAGAGTTGTAGAGACCTAGAGAGTTGTAGATGTAGAGTTGTAGATGTAGAGAGTTGTAGATGTAGAGTTGTAGATGTAGAGTTGTAGATGTAGAGATATAGAGAGTTGTAGATGTAGAGTTGTAGAGATGTAGAGTTGTAGATGTAGAGTTGTAGATGTAGAGATGTATATGTAGAGATGTAGAGAGTTGTAGAGTTGTAGAGTTTTAGATTTGTAGATGTAGAGTTGTAGATGTAGAGTTGTAGATGTAGAGAGTTGTAGATGCAGAGTTGTAGATGTAGAGTTGTAGATGTAGAGTTGTAGATGTAGAGTTGTAGATGTAGAGAGTTGTAGATGTAGAGTTGTAGATGTAGAGAGTTGTAGATGCAGAGTTGTAGATGTAGAGTTGTAGATGCAGAGTTGTAGATGTAGAGTTGTAGATGCAGAGGTAGAGATGTAGAGTTGTAGATGTAGAGTTGTAGATGTAGATGTAGAGTTGTAGATGTAGAGATGTAGAGAGTTGTAGATTTGTAGATGTAGAGAGCTGAGATGTAGAGTTGTAGATGTAGAGAGTTTTAGATGTAGAGAGTTGTAGATGCAGAGTTGTAGATGCAGAGATGTAGATGCAGAGATGTAGATGCAGAGGTAGAGATGTAGAGTTGTAGAGAGTTGTAGATGTAGAGATGTAGAGTTGTAGATGTAGAGTTGTAGATGTAGAGAGTTGTAGATGTAGAGATGTAGATGTAGAGTTATAGATGTAGAGATGTAGAGAGTTGTAGATGTAGAGATGTAGATGCAGAGATGTAGATGCAGAGTTGTAGAGAGTTGTAGATGTAGAGTTGTAGATGCAGAGGTAGAGATGTAGAGGTGTAGAGAGTTGTAGAGACGTATTGAGTTGTAGATGTAGAGTTGTAGATGTAGAGAGTTGTAGATGTAGAGTTGTAGATGTAGAGTTGTAGATGTAGAGATGTATATGTAGAGATGTAGAGAGTTGTAGAGTTGTAGAGTTTTAGATTTGTAGATGTAGAGTTGTAGATGTAGAGAGTTGTAGATGTAGAGTTGTAGATGTAGAGAGTTGTAGATGCAGAGTTGTAGATGTAGAGTTGTAGATGTAGAGTTGTAGATGTAGAGAGTTGTAGATGCAGAGTTGTAGATGTAGAGTTGTAGATGTAGAGAGTTGTAGATGCAGAGTTGTAGATGTAGAGTTGTAGATGTAGAGTTGTAGATGTAGAGTTGTAGATGTAGAGTTGTAGATGTAGAGAGTTGTAGATGCAGAGTTGTAGATGTAGAGTTGTAGATGTAGAGTTGTAGATGTAGAGTTGTAGATGTAGAGAGTTGTAGATGCAGAGTTGTAGATGTAGAGTTGTAGATGTAGAGAGTTGTAGATGCAGAGTTGTAGATGTAGAGTTGTAGATGTAGAGTTGGAGATGTAGAGTTGTAGATGTAGAGAGTTGTAGATGCAGAGTTGTAGATGTAGAGTTGTAGATGTAGAGAGTTGTAGATGCAGAGTTGTAGATGTAGAGTTGTAGATGCAGAGTTGTAGATGTAGAGTTGTAGATGCAGAGGTAGAGATGTATAGTTGTAGATGTAGAGTTGTAGATGTAGATGTAGAGTTGTAGATGTAGAGTTGTAGAGTTTTAGATTTGTAGATGTAGAGTTGTAGATGTAGAGTTGTAGATGTAGAGTTGTAGATGTAGAGAGTTGTAGATGCAGAGTTGTAGATGTAGAGTTGTAGATGTAGAGTTGTAGATGTAGAGTTGTAGATGTCGAGAGTTGTAGATGTAGAGATGTAGATGCAGAGGTAGAGACGTAGAGAGTTGTAGATGTAGAGTTGTAGATGTAGAGAGTTGTAGATGTAGAGTTGTAGATGTAGAGATATAGAGAGTTGTAGATGTAGAGTTGTAAAGATGTAGAGTTGTAGATGTAGAGTTGTAGATGTAGAGATGTATATGTAGAGATGTAGAGAGTTGTAGAGTTGTAGAGTTTTAGATTTGTAGATGTAGAGTTGTAGATGTAGAGAGTTGTAGATGTAGAGTTGTAGATGTAGAGTTGTAGATGTAGAGAGTTGTAGATGCAGAGTTGTAGACGTAGAGTTGTAGATGTAGAGTTGTAGATGTAGAGTTGTAGATGTAGAGAGTTGTAGATGCAGAGTTGTAGATGTAGAGTTGTAGATATAGAGAGTTGTAGATGCAGAGTTGTAGATGTAGAGTTGTAGATGTAGAGTTGGAGATGTAGAGTTGTAGATGTAGAGAGTTGTAGATGCAGAGTTGTAGATGTAGAGTTGTAGATGTAGAGAGTTGTAGATGCAGAGTTGTAGATGTAGAGTTGTAGATGCAGAGTTGTAGATGTAGAGTTGTAGATGCAGAGGTAGAGATGTAGAGTTGTAGATGTAGAGTTGTAGATGTAGATGTAGAGTTGTAGATGTAGAGATGTAGAGAGTTGTAGATTTGTAGATGTAGAGAGTTGTAGATGTAGAGTTGTAGATGTAGAGAGTTTTAGATGTAGAGAGTTGTAGATGCAGAGTTGTAGATGCAGAGATGTAGATGCAGAGATGTAGATGCAGAGATGTAGATGCAGAGGTAGAGATGTAGAGTTGTAGAGAGTTGTAGATGTAGAGATGTAGAGTTGTAGATGTAGAGATGTAGAGAGTTGTAGATGTAGAGTTGTAAATGTAGAGTTGTAGATGTAGAGAGTTTTAGATGTAGAGAGTTGTAGATGCAGAGTTGTAGATGCAGAGATGTAGATGCAGAGATGTAGATGCAGAAATGTAGATGCAGAGGTAGAGATGTAGAGTTGTAGAGAGTTGTAGATGTAGAGATGTAGAGTTGTAGATGTAGAGATGTAGAGAGTTGTAGATGTAGAGTTGTAGATGTAGAGAGTTGTAGATGTAGAGATGTAGAGAGTTGTAGATGTAGAGATGTAGATGCAGAGATGTAGATGCAGAGTTGTAGAGAGTTGTAGATATAGAGTTGTAGATGTAGAGATATAGAGTTGTAGATGCAGAGTTGTAGATGCAGAGATGTAGAGTTGTAGATGTAGAGTTGTAGATGTAGAGTGTTGTAGAGTTGTAGATGTAGATGTAGAGATGTAGATGCAGAGTTGTAGATGCAGAGTTGTAGAGAGTTGTAGATGTAGAGATGTAGAGTTGTAGATGTAGAGATGTAGAGAGTTGTAGATGTAGAGAGTTGTAGATGTAGAAATGTAGATGTAGAGTTGTAGATGTAGAGATGTAGAGAGTTGTAGATGTAGAGATGTAGATGCAGAGATGTAGAGTTGTAGATGTAGAGATGCAGAGTTGTAGATGCAGAGTTGTAGATGCAGAGATGTAGATGCAGAGATGTAGATGCAGAGGTAGAGATGTAGAGTTGTAGAGAGTTGTAGATGTAGAGATGTAGAGTTGTAGATGTAGAGATGTAGAGAGTTGTAGATGTAGAGTTGTAGATGTAGAGAGTTGTAGATGTAGAGATGTAGATGTAGAGTTGTAGATGTAGAGATGTTGAGAGTTGTAGATGTAGAGATGTAGATGCAGAGATGTAGATGCAGAGTTGTAGAGAGTTGTAGATGTAGAGTTGTAGATGTAGAGATATAGAGTTGTAGATGTAGAGTTGTAGATGCAGAGTTGTAGAGTTGTAGATGTAGAGATGCAGAGTTGTAGATGCAGAGTTGTAGAGATGTAGATGTAGAGTTGTAGATGTAGATGCAGAGTTGTAGATGTAGAGATGTAGATAGAGAGTTGTAGATGTAGAGATGTAGAGTTGTAGATGTAGAGATGTAGAGAGTTGTAGATGTAGTGATGTAGAGAGTTGTAGATGTAGAGAGTTGTAGATGTAGAGTTGTAGATGTAGAGTTGTAGAGAGTTGTAGATGTAGTGATGTAGAGAGTTGTAGATGTAGAGATGTAGAGAGTTGTAGATGTAGAGTTGTAGATGTAGAGTTGTAGAGAGTTGTAGATGTAGAGTTGTAGATGTAGAGAGTTGTAGATGCAGAGAGTTGTAGATGTAGAGAGTTGTAGATGCAGAGATTTAGATGCTGAGTTGTAGATGCAGAGTTGTAGATGCAGAGATGTAGAGTTGTAGATGTAGAGAGTTGTAGATGTAGAGTTGTAGATGTAGAGAGTTGTAGATGCAGAGTTGTAGATGCAGAGATGTAGATGCAGACATGTAGATGCAGAGTTGTAGAGATGTAGAGAGTTGTAGATGTAGAGTTGTAGATGTAGAGATAGAGTTGTAGATCTAGAGTTGTAGATGTAGAGATATAGAGTTGTAGATGTAGAGTTGTAGATGCAGAGATGTAGAGAGTTGTAGATGTAGAGTTGTAGATGTAGAGATAGAGTTGTAGATGTAGAGTTGTAGATGTAGAGATATAGAGTTGTAGATGTAGAGTTGTAGATGCAGAGTTGTAGAGTTGTAGATGTAGAGATGCAGAGTTGTAGATGTAGAGTTGTAGAGTTGTAGATGCAGAGTTGTAGATGTAGAGATGTAGATGCAGAGTTGTAGATGCAGAGATGTAGATGCAGAGATGTAGATGCAGAGTTGTAGAGAGTTGTAGATGTAGAGTTGTAGATGTAGAGATAGAGTTGTAGATGTAGAGATATAGAGTTGTAGATGTAGAGTTGTAGATGCAGAGTTGTAGAGAGTTGTAGATGTAGAGTTGTAGATGCAGAGGTAGAGATGTAGAGGTGTAGAGAGTTGTAGAGACGTAGAGAGTTGTAGATGTAGAGTTGTAGATGTAGAGAGTTGTAGATGTAGAGTTGTAGATGTAGAGTTGTAGATGTAGAGATATAGAGAGTTGTAGATGTAGAGTTGTAGAGATGTAGAGTTGTAGATGTAGAGATGTATATGTAGAGATGTAGAGAGTTGTAGAGTTGTAGAGTTTTAGATTTGTAGATGTAGAGTTGTAGATGTAGAGTTGTAGATGTAGAGTTGTAGATGTAGAGAGTTGTAGATGCAGAGTTGTAGATGTAGAGTTGTAGATGTAGAGTTGTAGATGTAGAGTTGTAGATGTAGAGAGTTGTAGATGCAGAGTTGTAGATGTAGAGTTGTAGATGTAGAGAGTTGTAGATGCAGAGTTGTAGATGTAGAGTTGTAGATGCAGAGTTGTAGATGTAGAGTTGTAGATGCAGAGGTAGAGATGTAGAGTTGTAGATGTAGAGTTGTAGATGTAGATGTAGAGTTGTAGATGTAGAGATGTAGAGAGTTGTAGATTTGTAGATGTAGAGAGTTGTAGATGTAGAGTTGTAGATGTAGAGAGTTTTAGATGTAGAGAGTTGTAGATGCAGAGTTGTAGATGCAGAGATGTAGATGCAGAGATGTAGATGCAGAGATGTAGATGCAGAGGTAGAGATGTAGAGTTGTAGAGAGTTGTAGATGTAGAGATGTAGAGTTGTAGATGTAGAGATGTAGAGAGTTGTAGATGTAGAGTTGTAGATGTAGAGATATAGAGTTGTAGATGTAGAGTTGTAGATGCAGAGTTGTAGAGTTGTAGATGTAGAGATGCAGAGTTGTAGATGTAGAGATGTAGATGCGGAGATGTAGATGCAGAGATGTAGATGCAGAGTTGTAGAGAGTTGTAGATGTAGAGTTGTAGATGTAGAGATAGAGTTGTAGATGTAGAGATATAGAGTTGTAGATGTAGAGTTGTAGATGCGGAGTTGTAGAGTTGTAGATGTAGAGATGCAGAGTTGTAGATGCAGAGTTGTAGTGTTGTAGATGCAGAGTTGTAGATGCAGAGATGTAGATGCAGAGTTGTAGAGATGTAGAGAGTTGTAGATGTAGAGTTGTAGATGTAGAGATAGAGTTGTAGATCTAGAGTTGTAGATGTAGAGATATAGAGTTGTAGATGTAGAGTTGTAGATGCAGAGTTGTAGAGTTGTAGATGCAGAGTTGTAGAGTTGTAGATGTAGAGATGCAGAGTTGTAGATGTAGAGTTGTAGAGTTGTAGATGCAGAGTTGTAGATTTAGAGATGTAGATGCAGAGTTGTAGATGCAGAGATGTAGATGCAGAGATGTAGATGCAGAGTTGTAGAGAGTTGTAGATGTAGAGATGCAGAGTTGTAGATGTAGAGATGTAGATGCGGAGATGTAGATGCAGAGATGTAGATGCAGAGTTGTAGAGAGTTGTAGATGTAGAGATAGAGTTGTAGATGTAGAGATATAGAGTTGTAGATGTAGAGTTGTAGATGCGGAGTTGTAGAGTTGTAGATGTAGAGATGCAGAGTTGTAGATGCAGAGTTGTAGAGTTGTAGATGCAGAGTTGTAGATGCAGAGATGTAGATGCAGAGATGTAGATAGTTGTAGATGTAGAGTTGTAGAGATAGAGTTGTAGATGTAGAGTTGTAGATGTAGAGATATAGAGTTGTAGATGTAGAGTTGTAGATGCAGAGTTGTAGAGTTGTAGATGCAGAGTTGTAGAGTTGTAGATGTAGAGATGCAGAGTTGTAGATGTAGAGATGTAGATAGAGAGTTGTAGATGTAGAGATGTAGAGTTGTAGATGTAGAGATGTAGAGAGTTGTAGATGTAGTGATGTAGAGAGTTGTAGATGTAGAGAGTTGTAGATGTAGAGTTGTAGATGTAGAGTTGTAGAGAGTTGTAGATGTAGTGATGTAGAGAGTTGTAGATGTAGAGATGTAGAGAGTTGTAGATGTAGAGTTGTAGATGTAGAGTTGTAGAGAGTTGTAGATGTAGAGTTGTAGATGTAGAGAGTTGTAGATGCAGAGAGTTGTAGATGTAGAGAGTTGTAGATGCAGAGATTTAGATGCTGAGTTGTAGATGCAGAGTTGTAGATGCAGAGATGTAGAGTTGTAGATGTAGAGTTGTAGATGTAGAGTTGTAGATGTAGATGTAGAGATGTAGATGCAGAGTTGTAGATGCAGAGTTGTAGAGATGTAGAGAGTTGTAGATGTAGGGTTGTAGATGTAGAGATAGTGTTGTAGATGTAGAGTTGTAGATGTAGAGATATAGAGTTGTAGATGTAGAGTTGTAGATGCAGAGTTGTAGAGTTGTAGATGTAGAGATGCAGAGTTGTAGATGTAGAGATGTAGATGCGGAGATGTAGATGCAGAGATGTAGATGCAGAGTTGTAGAGAGTTGTAGATGTAGAGTTGTAGATGTAGAGATAGAGTTGTAGATGTAGAGATATAGAGTTGTAGATGTAGAGTTGTAGATGCGGAGTTGTAGAGTTGTAGATGTAGAGATGCAGAGTTGTAGATGCAGAGTTGTAGAGTTGTAGATGCAGAGTTGTAGATGCAGAGATGTAGATGCAGAGATGTAGATGCAGAGTTGTAGAGATGTAGAGAGTTGTAGATGTAGAGTTGTAGATGTAGAGATAGAGTTGTAGATCTAGAGTTGTAGATGTAGAGATATAGAGTTGTAGATGTAGAGTTGTAGATGCAGAGTTGTAGAGTTGTAGATGCAGAGTTGTAGAGTTGTAGATGTAGAGATGCAGAGTTGTAGATGTAGAGTTGTAGAGTTGTAGATGCAGAGTTGTAGATGTAGAGATGTAGATGCAGAGTTGTAGATGCAGAGATGTAGATGCAGAGATGTAGATGCAGAGTTGTAGAGAGTTGTAGATGTAGAGATGCAGAGTTGTAGATGTAGAGATGTAGATGCGGAGATGTAGATGCAGAGATGTAGATGCAGAGTTGTAGAGAGTTGTAGATGTAGAGTTGTAGATGTAGAGATATAGAGTTGTAGATGTAGAGTTGTAGATGCGGAGTTGTAGAGTTGTAGATGTAGAGATGCAGAGTTGTAGATGCAGAGTTGTAGAGTTGTAGATGCAGAGTTGTAGATGCAGAGATGTAGATGCAGAGATGTAGAGAGTTGTAGATGTAGAGTTGTAGATGTAGAGATAGAGTTGTAGATGTAGAGTTGTAGATGTAGAGATATAGAGTTGTAGATGTAGAGTTGTAGATGCAGAGTTGTAGAGTTGTAGATGCAGAGTTGTAGAGTTGTAGATGTAGAGATGCAGAGTTGTAGATGTAGAGTTGTAGAGTTGTAGATGCAGAGTTGTAGATGTAGAGATGTAGATGCAGAGTTGTAGATGCAGAGATGTAGATGCAGAGATGTAGATGCAGAGTTGTAGAGAGTTGTAGATGTAGAGTTGTAGATGTAGAGATAGAGTTGTAGATGTAGAGATATAGAGTTGTAGATGTAGAGTTGTAGATGCAGAGTTGTAGAGAATTGTAGATGTAGAGTTGTAGATGCAGAGGTAGAGATGTAGAGAGTTGTAGAGACGTAGAGAGTTGTAGATGTAGAGTTGTAGATGTAGAGAGTTGTAGATGTAGAGTTGTAGATGTAGAGTTGTAGATGTAGAGATATAGAGAGTTGTAGATGTAGAGTTGTAGAGATGTAGAGTTGTAGATGTAGAGTTGTAGATGTAGAGATGTATATGTAGAGATGTAGAGAGTTGTAGAGTTGTAGAGTTTTAGATTTGTAGATGTAAAGTTGTAGATGTAGAGTTGTAGATGTAGAGTTGTAGATGTAGAGAGTTGTAGATGCAGAGTTGTAGATGTAGAGTTGTAGATGTAGAGTTGTAGATGTAGAGTTGTAGATGTAGAGAGTTGTAGATGCAGAGTTGTAGATGTAGAGTTGTAGATGTAGAGAGTTGTAGATGCAGAGTTGTAGATGTAGAGTTGTAGATGCAGAGTTGTAGATGTAGAGTTGTAGATGCAGAGGTAGAGATGTAGAGTTGTAGATGTAGAGTTGTAGATGTAGATGTAGAGTTGTAGATGTAGAGATGTAGAGAGTTGTAGATTTGTAGATGTAGAGAGTTGTAGATGTAGAGTTGTAGATGTAGAGTTTTAGATGTAGAGAGTTGTAGATGCAGAGTTGTAGATGCAGAGATGTAGATGCAGAGATGTAGATGCAGAGATGTAGATGCAGAGGTAGAGATGTAGAGTTGTAGAGAGTTGTAGATGTAGAGATGTAGAGTTGTAGATGTAGAGATGTAGAGAGTTGTAGATGTAGAGTTGTAGATGTAGAGATATAGAGTTGTAGATGTAGAGTTGTAGATGCAGAGTTGTAGATGTAGAGATAGAGTTGTAGATCTAGAGTTGTAGATGTAGAGATATAGAGTTGTAGATGTAGAGTTGTAGATGCAGAGTTGTAGAGTTGTAGATGCAGAGTTGTAGAGTTGTAGATGTAGAGATGCAGAGTTGTAGATGTAGAGTTGTAGAGTTGTAGATGCAGAGTTGTAGATGTAGAGATGTAGATGCAGAGTTGTAGATGCAGAGATGTAGATGCAGAGATGTAGATGCAGAGTTGTAGAGAGTTGTAGATGTAGAGATGCAGAGTTGTAGATGTAGAGATGTAGATGCGGAGATGTAGATGCAGAGATGTAGATGCAGAGTTGTAGAGAGTTGTAGATGTAGAGTTGTAGATGTAGAGATATAGAGTTGTAGATGTAGAGTTGTAGATGCGGAGTTGTAGAGTTGTAGATGTAGAGATGCAGAGTTGTAGATGCAGAGTTGTAGAGTTGTAGATGCAGAGTTGTAGATGCAGAGATGTAGATGCAGAGATGTAGAGAGTTGTAGATGTAGAGTTGTAGATGTAGAGATAGAGTTGTAGATGTAGAGTTGTAGATGTAGAGATATAGAGTTGTAGATGTAGAGTTGTAGATGCAGAGTTGTAGAGTTGTAGATGCAGAGTTGTAGAGTTGTAGATGTAGAGATGCAGAGTTGTAGATGTAGAGTTGTAGAGTTGTAGATGCAGAGTTGTAGATGTAGAGATGTAGATGCAGAGTTGTAGATGCAGAGATGTAGATGCAGAGATGTAGATGCAGAGTTGTAGAGAGTTGTAGATGTAGAGTTGTAGATGTAGAGATAGAGTTGTAGATGTAGAGATATAGAGTTGTAGATGTAGAGTTGTAGATGCAGAGTTGTAGAGAATTGTAGATGTAGAGTTGTAGATGCAGAGGTAGAGATGTAGAGAGTTGTAGAGACGTAGAGAGTTGTAGATGTAGAGTTGTAGATGTAGAGAGTTGTAGATGTAGAGTTGTAGATGTAGAGTTGTAGATGTAGAGATATAGAGAGTTGTAGATGTAGAGTTGTAGAGATGTAGAGTTGTAGATGTAGAGTTGTAGATGTAGAGATGTATATGTAGAGATGTAGAGAGTTGTAGAGTTGTAGAGTTTTAGATTTGTAGATGTAAAGTTGTAGATGTAGAGTTGTAGATGTAGAGTTGTAGATGTAGAGAGTTGTAGATGCAGAGTTGTAGATGTAGAGTTGTAGATGTAGAGTTGTAGATGTAGAGTTGTAGATGTAGAGAGTTGTAGATGCAGAGTTGTAGATGTAGAGTTGTAGATGTAGAGAGTTGTAGATGCAGAGTTGTAGATGTAGAGTTGTAGATGCAGAGTTGTAGATGTAGAGTTGTAGATGCAGAGGTAGAGATGTAGAGTTGTAGATGTAGAGTTGTAGATGTAGATGTAGAGTTGTAGATGTAGAGATGTAGAGAGTTGTAGATTTGTAGATGTAGAGAGTTGTAGATGTAGAGTTGTAGATGTAGAGAGTTTTAGATGTAGAGAGTTGTAGATGCAGAGTTGTAGATGCAGAGATGTAGATGCAGAGATGTAGATGCAGAGATGTAGATGCAGAGGTAGAGATGTAGAGTTGTAGAGAGTTGTAGATGTAGAGATGTAGAGTTGTAGATGTAGAGATGTAGAGAGTTGTAGATGTAGAGTTGTAGATGTAGAGATATAGAGTTGTAGATGTAGAGTTGTAGATGCAGAGTTGTAGAGTTGTAGATGTAGAGATGCAGAGTTGTAGATGTAGAGATGTAGATGCGGAGATGTAGATGCAGAGATGTAGATGCAGAGTTGTAGAGAGTTGTAGATGTAGAGTTGTAGATGTAGAGATAGAGTTGTAGATGTAGAGATATAGAGTTGTAGATGTAGAGTTGTAGATGCGGAGTTGTAGAGTTGTAGATGTAGAGATGCAGAGTTGTAGATGCAGAGTTGTAGTGTTGTAGATGCAGAGTTGTAGATGCAGAGATGTAGATGCAGAGTTGTAGAGATGTAGAGAGTTGTAGATGTAGAGTTGTAGATGTAGAGTTGTAGATGTAGAGATAGAGTTGTAGATCTAGAGTTGTAGATGTAGAGATATAGAGTTGTAGATGTAGAGTTGTAGATGCAGAGTTGTAGAGTTGTAGATGCAGAGTTGTAGAGTTGTAGATGTAGAGATGCAGAGTTGTAGATGTAGAGTTGTAGAGTTGTAGATGCAGAGTTGTAGATGTAGAGATGTAGATGCAGAGTTGTAGATGCAGAGATGTAGATGCAGAGATGTAGATGCAGAGTTGTAGAGAGTTGTAGATGTAGAGATGCAGAGTTGTAGATGTAGAGATGTAGATGCGGAGATGTAGATGCAGAGATGTAGATGCAGAGTTGTAGAGAGTTGTAGATGTAGAGATAGAGTTGTAGATGTAGAGATATAGAGTTGTAGATGTAGAGTTGTAGATGCGGAGTTGTAGAGTTGTAGATGTAGAGATGCAGAGTTGTAGATGCAGAGTTGTAGAGTTGTAGATGCAGAGTTGTAGATGCAGAGATGTAGATGCAGAGATGTAGAGAGTTGTAGATGTAGAGTTGTAGATGTAGAGATAGAGTTGTAGATGTAGAGTTGTAGATGTAGAGATATAGAGTTGTAGATGTAGAGTTGTAGATGCAGAGTTGTAGAGTTGTAGATGCAGAGTTGTAGAGTTGTAGATGTAGAGATGCAGAGTTGTAGATGTAGAGTTGTAGAGTTGTAGATGCAGAGTTGTAGATGTAGAGATGTAGATGCAGAGTTGTAGATGCAGAGATGTAGATGCAGAGATGTAGATGCAGAGTTGTAGAGAGTTGTAGATGTAGAGATGCAGAGTTGTAGATGTAGAGATGTAGATGCGGAGATGTAGATGCAGAGATGTAGATGCAGAGTTGTAGAGAGTTGTAGATGTAGAGTTGTAGATGTAGAGATAGAGTTGTAGATGTAGAGATATAGAGTTGTAGATGTAGAGTTGTAGATGCGGAGTTGTAGAGTTGTAGATGTAGAGATGCAGAGTTGTAGATGCAGAGTTGTAGAGTTGTAGATGCAGAGTTGTAGATGCAGAGATGTAGATGCAGAGATGTAGATGCAGAGTTGTAGAGATGTAGAGAGTTGTAGATGTAGAGTTGTAGATGTAGAGATAGAGTTGTAGATGTAGAGTTGTAGATGTAGAGATATAGAGTTGTAGATGTAGAGTTGTAGATGCAGAGTTGTAGAGTTGTAGATGCAGAGTTGTAGAGTTGTAGATGTAGAGTTGTAGATGCAGAGTTGTAGATGTAGAGATGTAGATGTAGAGATAGAGTTGTAGATCTAGAGTTGTAGATGTAGAGATATAGAGTTGTAGATGTAGAGTTGTAGATGCAGAGTTGTAGAGTTGTAGATGCAGAGTTGTAGAGTTGTAGATGTAGAGATGCAGAGTTGTAGATGTAGAGTTGTAGAGTTGTAGATGCAGAGTTGTAGATGTAGAGATGTAGATGCAGAGTTGTAGATGCAGAGATGTAGATGCAGAGATGTAGATGCAGAGTTGTAGAGAGTTGTAGATGTAGAGATGCAGAGTTGTAGATGTAGAGATGTAGATGCGGAGATGTAGATGCAGAGATGTAGATGCAGAGTTGTAGAGAGTTGTAGATGTAGAGTTGTAGATGTAGAGATAGAGTTGTAGATGTAGAGATATAGAGTTGTAGATGTAGAGTTGTAGATGCGGAGTTGTAGATGTAGAGATGCAGAGTTGTAGATGCAGAGTTGTAGAGTTGTAGATGCAGAGTTGTAGATGCAGAGATGTAGATGCAGAGATGTAGATGCAGAGTTGTAGAGATGTAGAGAGTTGTAGATGTAGAGTTGTAGATGTAGAGATAGAGTTGTAGATGTAGAGTTGTAGATGTAGAGATATAGAGTTGTAGATGTAGAGTTGTAGATGCAGAGTTGTAGAGATGTAGATGCAGAGTTGTAGATGCAGAGATGTAGATGCAGAGATGTAGATGCAGAGTTGTAGAGAGTTGTAGATGTAGAGTTGTAGATGTAGAGATAGAGTTGTAGATGTAGAGATATAGAGTTGTAGATGTAGAGTTGTAGATGCAGAGTTGTAGAGAGTTGTAGATGTAGAGTTTTAGATGCAGAGGTAGAGATGTAGAGGTGTAGAGAGTTGTAGAGACGTAGAGAGTTGTAGATGTAGAGTTGTAGATGTAGAGTTGTAGATGTAGAGTTGTAGATGTAGAGATATAGAGAGTTGTAGATGTAGAGTTGTAGAGATGTAGAGTTGTAGATGTAGAGTTGTAGATGTAGAGATGTATATGTAGAGATGTAGAGAGTTGTAGAGTTGTAGAGTTTTAGATTTGTAGATGTAGAGTTGTAGATGTAGAGTTGTAGATGTAGAGTTGTAGATGTAGAGAGTTGTAGATGCAGAGTTGTAGATGTAGAGTTGTAGATGTAGAGTTGTAGATGTAGAGTTGTAGATGTAGAGAGTTGTAGATGCAGAGTTGTAGATGTAGAGTTGTAGATGTAGAGAGTTGTAGATGCAGAGTTGTAGATGTAGAGTTGTAGATGCAGAGTTGTAGATGTAGAGTTGTAGATGCAGAGGTAGAGATGTAGAGTTGTAGATGTAGAGTTGTAGATGTAGATGTAGAGTTGTAGATGTAGAGATGTAGAGAGTTGTAGATTTGTAGATGTAGAGAGTTGTAGATGTAGAGTTGTAGATGTAGAGAGTTTTAGATGTAGAGAGTTGTAGATGCAGAGTTGTAGATGCAGAGATGTAGATGCAGAGATGTAGATGCAGAGATGTAGATGCAGAGGTAGAGATGTAGAGTTGTAGAGAGTTGTAGATGTAGAGATGTAGAGTTGTAGATGTAGAGATGTAGAGAGTTGTAGATGTAGAGTTGTAGATGTAGAGATATAGAGTTGTAGATGTAGAGTTGTAGATGCAGAGTTGTAGAGTTGTAGATGTAGAGATGCAGAGTTGTAGATGTAGAGATGTAGATGCGGAGATGTAGATGCAGAGATGTAGATGCAGAGTTGTAGAGAGTTGTAGATGTAGAGTTGTAGATGTAGAGATAGAGTTGTAGATGTAGAGATATAGAGTTGTAGATGTAGAGTTGTAGATGCGGAGTTGTAGAGTTGTAGATGTAGAGATGCAGAGTTGTAGATGCAGAGTTGTAGTGTTGTAGATGCAGAGTTGTAGATGCAGAGATGTAGATGCAGAGTTGTAGAGATGTAGAGAGTTGTAGATGTAGAGTTGTAGATGTAGAGATAGAGTTGTAGATCTAGAGTTGTAGATGTAGAGATATAGAGTTGTAGATGCAGAGTTGTAGAGTTGTAGATGCAGAGTTGTAGAGTTGTAGATGTAGAGATGCAGAGTTGTAGATGTAGAGTTGTAGAGTTGTAGATGCAGAGTTGTAGATGTAGAGATGTAGATGCAGAGTTGTAGATGCAGAGATGTAGATGCAGAGATGTAGATGCAGAGTTGTAGAGAGTTGTAGATGTAGAGATGCAGAGTTGTAGATGTAGAGATGTAGATGCGGAGATGTAGATGCAGAGATGTAGATGCAGAGTTGTAGAGAGTTGTAGATGTAGAGTTGTAGATGTAGAGATAGAGTTGTAGATGTAGAGATATAGAGTTGTAGATGTAGAGTTGTAGATGCGGAGTTGTAGAGTTGTAGATGTAGAGATGCAGAGTTGTAGATGCAGAGTTGTAGAGTTGTAGATGCAGAGTTGTAGATGCAGAGATGTAGATGCAGAGATGTAGAGAGTTGTAGATGTAGAGTTGTAGATGTAGAGATAGAGTTGTAGATGTAGAGTTGTAGATGTAGAGATATAGAGTTGTAGATGTAAAGTTGTAGATGCAGAGTTGTAGAGTTGTAGATGCAGAGTTGTAGAGTTGTAGATGTAGAGATGCAGAGTTGTAGATGTAGAGTTGTAGAGTTGTAGATGCAGAGTTGTAGATGTAGAGATGTAGATGCAGAGTTGTAGATGCAGAGATGTAGATGCAGAGATGTAGATGCAGAGTTGTAGAGAGTTGTAGATGTAGAGTTGTAGATGTAGAGATATAGAGTTGTAGATGCAGAGTTGTAGAGAGTTGTAGATGTAGAGTTGTAGATGCAGAGGTAGAGATGTAGAGGTGTAAAGAGTTGTAGAGACGTAGAGAGTTGTAGATGTAGAGTTGTAGATGTAGAGAGTTGTAGATGTAGAGTTGTAGATGTAGAGATATAGAGAGTTGTAGATGTAGAGTTGTAGAGATGTAGAGTTGTAGATGTAGAGTTGTAGATGTAGAGATGTATATGTAGAGATGTAGAGAGTTGTAGAGTTGTAGAGAGTTGTAGATGTAGAGATGTAGAGAGTTGTAGATGTAGAGTTGTAGATGTAGAGTTGTAGAGAGTTGTAGATGTAGTGATGTAGAGAGTTGTAGATGTAGAGAGTTGTAGATGTAGAGATGTAGAGAGTTGTAGATGTAGAGTTGTAGATGTAGAGTTGTAGAGAGTTGTAGATGTAGAGTTGTAGATGTAGAGAGTTGTAGAGGCAGAGAGTTGTAGATGTAGAGAGTTGTAGATGCAGAGATGTAGATGCTGAGTTGTAGATGCAGAGTTGTAGATGCAGAGATGTAGAGATGTAGATGCAGAGTTGTAGATGCAGAGTTGTAGAGAGTTGTAGATGTAGAGATGTAGAGTTGTAGATGTAGAGATGTAGAGAGTTGTAGATGTAGAGAGTTGTAGATGTAGAGATGTAGATGTAGAGTTGTAGATGTAGAGATGTAGAGAGTTGTAGATGTAGAGATGTAGATGCAGAGATGTAGAGTTGTAGATGTAGAGATGCAGAGTTGTAGATGCAGAGTTGTAGAGATGTAGATGTAGATGTAGAGTTGTAGATGTAGAGATGTAGATGCGGAGATGTAGATGCAGAGATGTAGATGCAGAGTTGTAGAGAGTTGTAGATGTAGAGTTGTAGATGTAGAGATAGAGTTGTAGATGTAGAGATATAGAGTTGTAGATGTAGAGTTGTAGATGCGGAGTTGTAGAGTTGTAGATGTAGAGATGCAGAGTTGTAGATGTAGAGATGTAGATGCGGAGATGTAGATGCAGAGATGTAGATGCAGAGTTGTAGAGAGTTGTAGATGTAGAGTTGTAGATGTAGAGATAGAGTTGTAGATGTAGAGATATAGAGTTGTAGATGTAGAGTTGTAGATGCGGAGTTGTAGAGTTGTAGATGTAGAGATGCAGAGTTGTAGATGCAGAGTTGTAGAGTTGTAGATGCAGAGTTGTAGATGCAGAGATGTAGATGCAGAGATGTAGATGCAGAGTTGTAGAGATGTAGAGAGTTGTAGATGTAGAGTTGTAGATGTAGAGATAGAGTTGTAGATGTAGAGTTGTAGATGTAGAGATATAGAGTTGTAGATGTAGAGTTGTAGATGCAGAGTTGTAGAGTTGTAGATGCAGAGTTGTAGAGTTGTAGATGTAGAGTTGTAGATGCAGAGTTGTAGATGTAGAGATGTAGATGCAGAGTTGTAGATGCAGAGATGTAGATGCAGAGATGTAGATGCAGAGTTGTAGAGAGTTGTAGATGTAGAGTTGTAGATGTAGAGATAGAGTTGTAGATGTAGAGATATAGAGTTGTAGATGTAGAGTTGTAGATGCAGAGTTGTAGAGAGTTGTAGATGTAGAGTTGTAGATGCAGAGGTAGAGATGTAGAGGTGTAGAGAGTTGTAGAGACGTAGAGAGTTGTAGATGTAGAGTTGTAGATGTAGAGAGTTGTAGATGTAGAGTTGTAGATGTAGAGTTGTAGATGTAGAGATATAGAGAGTTGTAGATGTAGAGTTGTAGAGATGTAGAGTTGTAGATGTAGAGTTGTAGATGTAGAGATGTATATGTAGAGATGTAGAGAGTTGTAGAGTTGTAGAGTTTTAGATTTGTAGATGTAGAGTTGTAGATGTAGAGTTGTAGATGTAGAGTTGTAGATGTAGAGAGTTGTAGATGCAGAGTTGTAGATGTAGAGTTGTAGATGTAGAGTTGTAGATGTAGAGAGTTGTAGATGCAGAGTTGTAGATGTAGAGTTGTAGATGTAGAGTTGTAGATGTAGAGTTGTAGATGTAGAGAGTTGTAGATGCAGAGTTGTAGATGTAGAGTTGTAGATGTAGAGAGTTGTAGATGCAGAGTTGTAGATGTAGAGTTGTAGATGCAGAGTTGTAGATGTAGAGTTGTAGATGCAGAGGTAGAGATGTAGAGTTGTAGATGTAGAGTTGTAGATGTAGATGTAGAGTTGTAGATGTAGAGATGTAGAGAGTTGTAGATTTGTAGATGTAGAGAGTTGTAGATGTAGAGTTGTAGATGTAGAGAGTTTTAGATGTAGAGAGTTGTAGATGCAGAGTTGTAGATGCAGAGATGTAGATGCAGAGATGTAGATGCAGAGATGTAGATGCAGAGGTAGAGATGTAGAGTTGTAGAGAGTTGTAGATGTAGAGATGTAGAGTTGTAGATGTAGAGTTGTAGATGTAGAGATATAGAGTTGTAGATGTAGAGTTGTAGATGCAGAGTTGTAGAGTTGTAGATGTAGAGATGCAGAGTTGTAGATGTAGAGATGTAGATGCGGAGATGTAGATGCAGAGATGTAGATGCAGAGTTGTAGAGAGTTGTAGATGTAGAGTTGTAGATGTAGAGATAGAGTTGTAGATGTAGAGATATAGAGTTGTAGATGTAGAGTTGTAGATGCGGAGTTGTAGAGTTGTAGATGTAGAGATGCAGAGTTGTAGATGCAGAGTTGTAGTGTTGTAGATGCAGAGTTGTAGATGCAGAGATGTAGATGCAGAGTTGTAGAGATGTAGAGAGTTGTAGATGTAGAGTTGTAGATGTAGAGATAGAGTTGTAGATCTAGAGTTGTAGATGTAGAGATATAGAGTTGTAGATGCAGAGTTGTAGAGTTGTAGATGCAGAGTTGTAGAGTTGTAGATGTAGAGATGCAGAGTTGTAGATGTAGAGTTGCAGAGTTGTAGATGCAGAGTTGTAGATGTAGAGATGTAGATGCAGAGTTGTAGATGCAGAGATGTAGATGCAGAGATGTAGATGCAGAGTTGTAGAGAGTTGTAGATGTAGAGATGCAGAGTTGTAGATGTAGAGATGTAGATGCGGAGATGTAGATGCAGAGATGTAGATGCAGAGTTGTAGAGAGTTGTAGATGTAGAGATAGAGTTGTAGATGTAGAGATATAGAGTTGTAGATGTAGAGTTGTAGATGCGGAGTTGTAGAGTTGTAGATGTAGAGATGCAGAGTTGTAGATGCAGAGTTGTAGAGTTGTAGATGCAGAGTTGTAGATGCAGAGATGTAGATGCAGAGATGTAGAGAGTTGTAGATGTAGAGTTGTAGATGTAGAGATAGAGTTGTAGATGTAGAGTTGTAGATGTAGAGATATAGAGTTGTAGATGTAAAGTTGTAGATGCAGAGTTGTAGAGTTGTAGATGCAGAGTTGTAGAGTTGTAGATGTAGAGATGCAGAGTTGTAGATGTAGAGTTGTAGAGTTGTAGATGCAGAGTTGTAGATGTAGAGATGTAGATGCAGAGTTGTAGATGCAGAGATGTAGATGCAGAGATGTAGATGCAGAGTTGTAGATGCAGAGATGTAGATGCAGAGATGTAGATGCAGAGTTGTAGAGAGTTGTAGATGTAGAGTTGTAGATGTAGAGATATAGAGTTGTAGATGTAGAGTTGTAGATGCAGAGTTGTAGAGAGTTGTAGATGTAGAGTTGTAGATGCAGAGGTAGAGATGTAGAGGTGTAAAGAGTTGTAGAGACGTAGAGAGTTGTAGATGTAGAGTTGTAGATGTAGAGAGTTGTACATGTAGAGTTGTAGATGTAGAGATATAGAGAGTTGTAGATGTAGAGTTGTAGAGATGTAGAGTTGTAGATGTAGAGTTGTAGATGTAGAGATGTATATGTAGAGATGTAGAGAGTTGTAGAGTTGTAGAGAGTTGTAGATGTAGAGATGTAGAGAGTTGTAGATGTAGAGTTGTAGATGTAGAGTTGTAGAGAGTTGTAGATGTAGTGATGTAGAGAGTTGTAGATGTAGAGAGTTGTAGATGTAGAGATGTAGAGAGTTGTAGATGTAGAGTTGTAGATGTAGAGTTGTAGAGAGTTGTAGATGTAGAGTTGTAGATGTAGAGAGTTGTAGAGGCAGAGAGTTGTAGATGTAGAGAGTTGTAGATGCAGAGATGTAGATGCTGAGTTGTAGATGCAGAGTTGTAGATGCAGAGATGTAGAGATGTAGATGCAGAGTTGTAGATGCAGAGTTGTAGAGAGTTGTAGATGTAGAGATGTAGAGTTGTAGATGTAGAGATGTAGAGAGTTGTAGATGTAGAGAGTTGTAGATGTAGAGATGTAGATGTAGAGTTGTAGATGTAGAGATGTAGAGAGTTGTAGATGTAGAGATGTAGATGCAGAGATGTAGAGTTGTAGATGTAGAGATGCAGAGTTGTAGATGCAGAGTTGTAGAGATGTAGATGTAGATGTAGAGTTGTAGATGTAGATGCAGAGTTGTAGATGTAGAGATGTAGATAGAGAGTTGTAGATGTAGAGTTGTAGATGTAGAGAGTTTTAGATGTAGAGAGTTGTAGATGCAGAGTTGTAGATGCAGAGATGTAGATGCAGAGATGTAGATGCAGAGATGTAGATGCAGAGGTAGAGATGTAGAGTTGTAGAGAGTTGTAGATGTAGAGATGTAGAGTTGTAGATGTAGAGATGTAGAGAGTTGTAGATGTAGAGTTGTAGATGTAGAGAGTTGTAGATGTAGAGATGTAGATGTAGAGTTGTAGATGTAGAGATGTAGAGAGTTGTAGATGTAGAGATGTAGATGCAGAGATGTAGATGCAGAGTTGTAGAGAGTTGTAGATGTAGAGTTGTAGATGTAGAGATATAGAGTTGTAGATGTAGAGTTGTAGATGCAGAGTTGTAGAGTTGTAGATGTAGAGATGCAGAGTTGTAGATGCAGAGTTGTAGATGCAGAGTTGTAGAGATGTAGATGTAGAGTTGTAGATGTAGATGTAGAGTTGTAGATGTAGAGATGTAGAGAGTTGTAGATTTGTAGATGTAGAGAGTTGTAGATGTAGAGTTGTAGATGTAGAGAGTTTTAGATGTAGAGAGTTGTAGATGCAGAGTTGTAGATGCAGAGATGTAGATGCAGAGATGTAGATGCAGAGATGTAGATGCAGAGGTAGAGATGTAGAGTTGTAGAGAGTTGTAGATGTAGAGTTGTAGATGTAGAGATGTAGAGAGTTGTAGATGTAGAGTTGTAGATGTAGAGATATAGAGTTGTAGATGTAGAGTTGTAGATGCAGAGTTGTAGAGTTGTAGATGTAGAGATGCAGAGTTGTAGATGTAGAGATGTAGATGCGGAGATGTAGATGCAGAGATGTAGATGCAGAGTTGTAGAGAGTTGTAGATGTAGAGTTGTAGATGTAGAGATAGAGTTGTAGATGTAGAGATATAGAGTTGTAGATGTAGAGTTGTAGATGCGGAGTTGTAGAGTTGTAGATGTAGAGATGCAGAGTTGTAGATGCAGAGTTGTAGTGTTGTAGATGCAGAGTTGTAGATGCAGAGATGTAGATGCAGAGTTGTAGAGATGTAGAGAGTTGTAGATGTAGAGTTGTAGATGTAGAGATAGAGTTGTAGATCTAGAGTTGTAGATGTAGAGATATAGAGTTGTAGATGCAGAGTTGTAGAGTTGTAGATGCAGAGTTGTAGAGTTGTAGATGTAGAGATGCAGAGTTGTAGATGTAGAGTTGTAGAGTTGTAGATGCAGAGTTGTAGATGTAGAGATGTAGATGCAGAGTTGTAGATGCAGAGATGTAGATGCAGAGATGTAGATGCAGAGTTGTAGAGAGTTGTAGATGTAGAGATGCAGAGTTGTAGATGTAGAGATGTAGATGCGGAGATGTAGATGCAGAGATGTAGATGCAGAGTTGTAGAGAGTTGTAGATGTAGAGTTGTAGATGTAGAGATAGAGTTGTAGATGTAGAGATATAGAGTTGTAGATGTAGAGTTGTAGATGCGGAGTTGTAGAGTTGTAGATGTAGAGATGCAGAGTTGTAGATGCAGAGTTGTAGAGTTGTAGATGCAGAGTTGTAGATGCAGAGATGTAGATGCAGAGATGTAGAGAGTTGTAGATGTAGAGTTGTAGATGTAGAGATAGAGTTGTAGATGTAGAGTTGTAGATGTAGAGATATAGAGTTGTAGATGTAAAGTTGTAGATGCAGAGTTGTAGATGCAGAGTTGTAGAGTTGTAGATGTAGAGATGCAGAGTTGTAGATGTAGAGTTGTAGATGCAGAGTTGTAGATGTAGAGATGTAGATGCAGAGTTGTAGATGCAGAGATGTAGATGCAGAGATGTAGATGCAGAGTTGTAGAGAGTTGTAGATGTAGAGTTGTAGATGTAGAGATATAGAGTTGTAGATGTAGAGTTGTAGATGCAGAGTTGTAGAGAGTTGTAGATGTAGAGTTGTAGATGCAGAGGTAGAGATGTAGAGGTGTAAAGAGTTGTAGAGACGTAGAGAGTTGTAGATGTAGAGTTGTAGATGTAGAGAGTTGTAGATGTAGAGTTGTAGATGTAGAGATATAGAGAGTTGTAGATGTAGAGTTGTAGAGATGTAGAGTTGTAGATGTAGAGTTGTAGATGTAGAGATGTATATGTAGAGATGTAGAGAGTTGTAGAGTTGTAGAGAGTTGTAGATGTAGAGATGTAGAGAGTTGTAGATGTAGAGTTGTAGATGTAGAGTTGTAGAGAGTTGTAGATGTAGTGATGTAGAGAGTTGTAGATGTAGAGAGTTGTAGATGTAGAGATGTAGAGAGTTGTAGATGTAGAGTTGTAGATGTAGAGTTGTAGAGAGTTGTAGATGTAGAGTTGTAGATGTAGAGAGTTGTAGAGGCAGAGAGTTGTAGATGTAGAGAGTTGTAGATGCAGAGATGTAGATGCTGAGTTGTAGATGCAGAGTTGTAGATGCAGAGATGTAGAGATGTAGATGCAGAGTTGTAGAGAGTTGTAGATGTAGAGATGTAGAGTTGTAGATGTAGAGATGTAGAGAGTTGTAGATGTAGAGAGTTGTAGATGTAGAGATGTAGATGTAGAGTTGTAGATGTAGAGATGTAGAGAGTTGTAGATGTAGAGATGTAGATGCAGAGATGTAGAGTTGTAGATGTAGAGATGCAGAGTTGTAGATGCAGAGTTGTAGATGCAGAGTTGAAGAGATGTAGATGTAGATGTAGAGTTGTAGATGTAGATGCAGAGTTGTAGATGTAGAGATGTAGATAGAAAGTTGTAGATGTAGAGTTGTAGATGTAGAGAGTTTTAGATGTAGAGAGTTGTAGATGCAGAGTTGTAGATGCAGAGATGTAGATGCAGAGATGTAGATGCAGAGATGTAGATGCAGAGGTAGAGATGTAGAGTTGTAGAGAGTTGTAGATGTAGAGATGTAGAGTTGTAGATGTAGAGATGTAGAGAGTTGTAGATGTAGAGTTGTAGATGTAGAGAGTTGTAGATGTAGAGATGTAGATGTAGAGTTGTAGATGTAGAGATGTAGAGAGTTGTAGATGTAGAGATGTAGATGCAGAGATGTAGATGCAGAGTTGTAGAGAGTTGTAGATGTAGAGTTGTAGATGTAGAGATATAGAGTTGTAGATGTAGAGTTGTAGATGCAGAGTTGTAGAGTTGTAGATGTAGAGATGCAGAGTTGTAGATGCAGAGTTGTAGATGCAGAGTTGTAGAGATGTAGATGTAGAGTTGTAGATGTAGATGCAGAGTTGTAGATGTAGAGATGTAGATAGAGAGTTGTAGATGTAGAGATGTATAGTTGTAGATGTAGAGATGTAGTAGAGAGTTGTAGATGTAGTGATGTAGAGAGTTGTAGATGTAGAGAGTTGTAGATGTAGAGATGTAGAGAGTTGTAGATGTAGAGTTGTAGATGTAGAGTTGTAGAGAGTTGTAGATGTAGAGTTGTAGATGTAGAGAGTTGTAGAGGCAGAGAGTTGTAGATGTAGAGAGTTGTAGATGCAGAGGTAGAGATGTAGAGGTGTAGAGAGTTGTAGAGACGTAGAGAGTTGTAGATGTAGAGTTGTAGATGTAGAGAGTTGTAGATGTAGAGTTGTAGATGTAGAGTTGTAGATGTAGAGATATAGAGAGTTGTAGATGTAGAGTTGTAGAGATGTAGAGTTGTAGATGTAGAGTTGTAGATGTAGAGATGTATATGTAGAGATGTAGAGAGTTGTAGAGTTGTAGAGTTTTAGATTTGTAGATGTAGAGTTGTAGATGTAGAGTTGTAGATGTAGAGTTGTAGATGTAGAGTTGTAGATGTAGAGTTGTATATGTAGAGAGTTGTAGATGTAGAGATGTAGATGCAGAGTTGTAGATGCAGAGTTGTAGAGATGTAGAGAGTTGTAGATGTAGGGTTGTAGATGTAGAGATAGTGTTGTAGATGTAGAGTTGTAGATGTAGAGATATAGAGTTGTAGATGTAGAGTTGTAGATGCAGAGTTGTAGAGTTGTAGATGTAGAGATGCAGAGTTGTAGATGTAGAGATGTAGATGCGGAGATGTAGATGCAGAGATGTAGATGCAGAGTTGTAGAGAGTTGTAGATGTAGAGTTGTAGATGTAGAGATAGAGTTGTAGATGTAGAGATATAGAGTTGTAGATGTAGAGTTGTAGATGCGGAGTTGTAGAGTTGTAGATGTAGAGATGCAGAGTTGTAGATGCAGAGTTGTAGAGTTGTAGATGCAGAGTTGTAGATGCAGAGATGTAGATGCAGAGAAGTAGATGCAGAGTTGTAGAGATGTAGAGAGTTGTAGATGTAGAGTTGTAGATGTAGAGATAGAGTTGTAGATCTAGAGTTGTAGATGTAGAGATATAGAGTTGTAGATGTAGAGTTGTAGATGCAGAGTTGTAGAGTTGTAGATGCAGAGTTGTAGATGTAGAGATGCAGAGTTGTAGATGTAGAGTTGTAGATGTAGATGCAGAGTTGTAGATGTAGAGATGTAGATAGAGAGTTGTAGATGTAGAGATGTAGAGTTGTAGATGTAGAGATGTAGTAGAGAGTTGTATATGTAGTGATGTAGAGAGTTGTAGATGTAGAGAGTTGTAGATGTAGAGATGTAGAGATTTGTAGATGTAGAGTTGTAGATGTAGAGTTGTAGAGAGTTGTAGATGTAGAGTTGTAGATGTAGAGAGTTGTAGAGGCAGAGAGTTGTAGATGTAGAGAGTTGTAGATGCAGAGGTAGAGATGTAGAGGTGTAGAGAGTTGTAGAGACGTAGAGAGTTGTAGATGTAGAGTTGTAGATGTAGAGAGTTGTAGATGTAGAGTTGTAGATGTAGAGATAGAGTTGTAGATCTAGAGTTGTAGATGTAGAGATATAGAGTTGTAGATGTAGAGTTGTAGATGCAGAGTTGTAGATGTAGAGATGTAGATGCAGAGTTGTAGATGCAGAGATGTAGATGCAGAGATGTAGATGCAGAGTTGTAGAGAGTTGTAGATGTAGAGTTGTAGATGTAGAGATATAGAGTTGTAGATGTAGAGTTGTAGATGCAGAGTTGTAGAGAGTTGTAGATGTAGAGTTGTAGATGCAGAGGTAGAGATGTAGAGGTGTAAAGAGTTGTAGAGACGTAGAGAGTTGTAGATGTAGAGTTGTAGATGTAGAGAGTTGTAGATGTAGAGTTGTAGATGTAGAGTTGTAGATGTAGAGATATAGAGAGTTGTAGATGTAGAGTTGTAGAGATGTAGAGTTGTAGATGTAGAGTTGTAGATGTAGAGATGTATATGTAGAGTTGTAGAGAGTTGTAGATGTAGAGTTGTAGATGTAGAGAGTTGTAGAGGCAGAGAGTTGTAGATGTAGAGAGTTGTAGATGCAGAGATGTAGATGCTGAGTTGTAGATGCAGAGTTGTAGATGCAGAGATGTAGAGATGTAGATGCAGAGTTGTAGATGCAGAGTTGTAGAGAGTTGTAGATGTAGAGATGTAGAGTTGTAGATGTAGAGATGTAGAGAGTTGTAGATGTAGAGAGTTGTAGATGTAGAGATGTAGATGTAGAGTTGTAGATGTAGAGATGTAGAGAGTTGTAGATGTAGAGATGTAGATGCAGAGATGTAGAGTTGTAGATGTAGAGATGCAGAGTTGTAGATGCAGAGTTGTAGATGCAGAGTTGTAGAGATGTAGATGTAGATGTAGAGTTGTAGATGTAGATGCAGAGTTGTAGATGTAGAGATGTAGATAGAGAGTTGTAGATGTAGAGTTGTAGATGTAGAGAGTTTTAGATGTAGAGAGTTGTAGATGAAGAGTTGTAGATGCAGAGATGTAGATGCAGAGATGTAGATGCAGAGATGTAGATGCAGAGGTAGAGATGTAGAGTTGTAGAGAGTTGTAGATGTAGAGTTGTAGATGTAGAGAGTTGTAGAGGCAGAGAGTTGTAGATGTAGAGAGTTGTAGATGCAGAGGTAGAGATGTAGAGGTGTAGAGAGTTGTAGAGACGTAGAGAGTTGTAGATGTAGAGTTGTAGATGTAGAGAGTTGTAGATGTAGAGTTGTAGATGTAGAGTTGTAGATGTAGAGATATAGAGAGTTGTAGATGTAGAGTTGTAGAGATGTAGAGTTGTAGATGTAGAGTTGTAGATGTAGAGATGTATATGTAGAGATGTAGAGAGTTGTAGAGTTGTAGAGTTTTAGATTTGTAGATGTAGAGTTGTAGATGTAGAGTTGTAGATGTAGAGTTGTAGATGTAGAGTTGTATATGTAGAGAGTTGTAGATGTAGAGATGTAGATGCAGAGTTGTAGATGCAGAGTTGTAGAGATGTAGAGAGTTGTAGATGTAGGGTTGTAGATGTAGAGATAGTGTTGTAGATGTAGAGTTGTAGATGTAGAGATATAGAGTTGTAGATGTAGAGTTGTAGATGCAGAGTTGTAGAGTTGTAGATGTAGAGATGCAGAGTTGTAGATGTAGAGATGTAGATGCGGAGATGTAGATGCAGAGATGTAGATGCAGAGTTGTAGAGAGTTGTAGATGTAGAGTTGTAGATGTAGAGATAGAGTTGTAGATGTAGAGATATAGAGTTGTAGATGTAGAGTTGTAGATGCGGAGTTGTAGAGTTGTAGATGTAGAGATGCAGAGTTGTAGATGCAGAGTTGTAGAGTTGTAGATGCAGAGTTGTAGATGCAGAGATGTAGATGCAGAGAAGTAGATGCAGAGTTGTAGAGATGTAGAGAGTTGTAGATGTAGAGTTGTAGATGTAGAGATAGAGTTGTAGATCTAGAGTTGTAGATGTAGAGATATAGAGTTGTAGATGTAGAGTTGTAGATGCAGAGTTGTAGAGTTGTAGATGCAGAGTTGTAGATGTAGAGATGCAGAGTTGTAGATGTAGAGTTGTAGATGTAGATGCAGAGTTGTAGATGTAGAGATGTAGATAGAGAGTTGTAGATGTAGAGATGTAGAGTTGTAGATGTAGAGATGTAGTAGAGAGTTGTATATGTAGTGATGTAGAGAGTTGTAGATGTAGAGAGTTGTAGATGTAGAGATGTAGAGATTTGTAGATGTAGAGTTGTAGATGTAGAGTTGTAGAGAGTTGTAGATGTAGAGTTGTAGATGTAGAGTTGTAGAGAGTTGTAGATGTAGAGTTGTAGATGTAGAGAGTTGTAGATGTAGAGTTGTAGATGTAGAGATAGAGTTGTAGATCTAGAGTTGTAGATGTAGAGATATAGAGTTGTAGATGTAGAGTTGTAGATGCAGAGTTGTAGATGTAGAGATGTAGATGCAGAGTTGTAGATGCAGAGATGTAGATGCAGAGATGTAGATGCAGAGTTGTAGAGAGTTGTAGATGTAGAGTTGTAGATGTAGAGATATAGAGTTGTAGATGTAGAGTTGTAGATGCAGAGTTGTAGAGAGTTGTAGATGTAGAGTTGTAGATGCAGAGGTAGAGATGTAGAGGTGTAAAGAGTTGTAGAGACGTAGAGAGTTGTAGATGTAGAGTTGTAGATGTAGAGAGTTGTAGATGTAGAGTTGTAGATGTAGAGTTGTAGATGTAGAGATATAGAGAGTTGTAGATGTAGAGTTGTAGAGATGTAGAGTTGTAGATGTAGAGTTGTAGATGTAGAGATGTATATGTAGAGTTGTAGAGAGTTGTAGATGTAGAGTTGTAGATGTAGAGAGTTGTAGAGGCAGAGAGTTGTAGATGTAGAGAGTTGTAGATGCAGAGATGTAGATGCTGAGTTGTAGATGCAGAGTTGTAGATGCAGAGATGTAGAGATGTAGATGCAGAGTTGTAGATGCAGAGTTGTAGAGAGTTGTAGATGTAGAGATGTAGAGTTGTAGATGTAGAGATGTAGAGAGTTGTAGATGTAGAGAGTTGTAGATGTAGAGATGTAGATGTAGAGTTGTAGATGTAGAGATGTAGAGAGTTGTAGATGTAGAGATGTAGATGCAGAGATGTAGAGTTGTAGATGTAGAGATGCAGAGTTGTAGATGCAGAGTTGTAGATGCAGAGTTGTAGAGATGTAGATGTAGATGTAGAGTTGTAGATGTAGATGCAGAGTTGTAGATGTAGAGATGTAGATAGAGAGTTGTAGATGTAGAGTTGTAGATGTAGAGAGTTTTAGATGTAGAGAGTTGTAGATGAAGAGTTGTAGATGCAGAGATGTAGATGCAGAGATGTAGATGCAGAGATGTAGATGCAGAGGTAGAGATGTAGAGTTGTAGAGAGTTGTAGATGTAGAGATGTAGAGTTGTAGATGTAGAGATGTAGAGAGTTGTAGATGTAGAGTTGTAGATGTAGAGAGTTGTAGATGTAGAGATGTAGATGTAGAGTTGTAGATGTAGAGATGTAGAGAGTTGTAGATGTAGAGATGTAGAGAGTTGTAGATGTAGAGATGTAGATGCAGAGATGTAGATGCAGAGTTGTAGAGAGTTGTAGATGTAGAGTTGTAGATGTAGAGATATAGAGTTGTAGATGTAGAGTTGTAGATGCAGAGTTGTAGAGTTGTAGATGTAGAGATGCAGAGTTGTAGATGCAGAGTTGTAGATGCAGAGTTGTAGAGATGTAGATGTAGAGTTGTAGATGTAGATGCAGAGTTGTAGATGTAGAGATGTAGATAGAGAGTTGTAGATGTAGAGATGTAGAGTTGTAGATGTAGAGATGTAGTAGAGAGTTGTAGATGTAGTGATGTAGAGAGTTGTAGATGTAGAGAGTTGTAGATGTAGAGATGTAGAGAGTTGTAGATGTAGAGTTGTAGATGTAGAGTTGTAGAGAGTTGTAGATGTAGAGTTGTAGATGTAGAGAGTTGTAGAGGCAGAGAGTTGTAGATGTAGAGAGTTGTAGATGCAGAGGTAGAGATGTAGAGGTGTAGAGAGTTGTAGAGACGTAGAGAGTTGTAGATGTAGAGTTGTAGATGCAGAGTTGTAGATGTAGAGATGTAGATGCAGAGTTGTAGATGCAGAGATGTAGATGCAGAGATGTAGATGCAGAGTTGTAGAGAGTTGTAGATGTAGAGTTGTAGATGTAGAGATATAGAGTTGTAGATGTAGAGTTGTAGATGCAGAGTTGTAGAGAGTTGTAGATGTAGAGTTGTAGATGCAGAGGTAGAGATGTAGAGGTGTAAAGAGTTGTAGAGACGTAGAGAGTTGTAGATGTAGAGTTGTAGATGTAGAGAGTTGTAGATGTAGAGTTGTAGATGTAGAGTTGTAGATGTAGAGATATAGAGAGTTGTAGAGATGTAGAGTTGTAGATGTAGAGTTGTAGATGTAGAGATGTATATGTAGAGTTGTAGAGAGTTGTAGATGTAGAGTTGTAGATGTAGAGAGTTGTAGAGGCAGAGAGTTGTAGATGTAGAGAGTTGTAGATGCAGAGATGTAGATGCTGAGTTGTAGATGCAGAGTTGTAGATGCAGAGATGTAGAGATGTAGATGCAGAGTTGTAGATGCAGAGTTGTAGAGAGTTGTAGATGTAGAGATGTAGAGTTGTAGATGTAGAGATGTAGAGAGTTGTAGATGTAGAGAGTTGTAGATGTAGAGATGTAGATGTAGAGTTGTAGATGTAGAGATGTAGAGAGTTGTAGATGTAGAGATGTAGATGCAGAGATGTAGAGTTGTAGATGTAGAGATGCAGAGTTGTAGATGCAGAGTTGTAGATGCAGAGTTGTAGAGATGTAGATGTAGATGTAGAGTTGTAGATGTAGATGCAGAGTTGTAGATGTAGAGATGTAGATAGAGAGTTGTAGATGTAGAGAGTTTTAGATGTAGAGAGTTGTAGATGCAGAGTTGTAGATGCAGAGATGTAGATGCAGAGATGTAGATGCAGAGATGTAGATGCAGAGGTAGAGATGTAGAGTTGTAGAGAGTTGTAGATGTAGAGATGTAGAGTTGTAGATGTAGAGATGTAGAGAGTTGTAGATGTAGAGTTGTAGATGTAGAGAGTTGTAGATGTAGAGATGTAGATGTAGAGTTGTAGATGTAGAGATGTAGAGAGTTGTAGATGTAGAGATGTAGAGAGTTGTAGATGTAGAGATGTAAATGCAGAGATGTAGATGCAGAGTTGTAGAGAGTTGTAGATGTAGAGTTGTAGATGTAGAGATATAGAGTTGTAGATGTAGAGTTGTAGATGCAGAGTTGTAGAGTTGTAGATGTAGAGATGCAGAGTTGTAGATGCAGAGTTGTAGATGCAGAGTTGTAGAGATGTAGATGTAGAGTTGTAGATGTAGATGCAGAGTTGTAGATGTAGAGATGTAGATAGAGAGTTGTAGATGTAGAGATGTAGAGTTGTAGATGTAGAGATGTAGTAGAGAGTTGTAGATGTAGTGATGTAGAGAGTTGTAGATGTAGAGAGTTGTAGATGTAGAGATGTAGAGAGTTGTAGATGTAGAGTTGTAGATGTAGAGTTGTAGAGAGTTGTAGATGTAGAGTTGTAGATGTAGAGAGTTGTAGAGGCAGAGAGTTGTAGATGTAGAGAGTTGTAGATGCAGAGGTAGAGATGTAGAGGTGTAGAGAGTTGTAGAGACGTAGAGAGTTGTAGATGTAGAGTTGTAGATGTAGAGAGTTGTAGATGTAGAGTTGTAGATGTAGAGTTGTAGATGTAGAGATATAGAGAGTTGTAGATGTAGAGTTGTAGAGATGTAGAGTTGTAGATGTAGAGATGTATATGTAGAGATGTAGAGAGTTGTAGAGTTGTAGAGATATAGAGAGTTGTAGATGTAGAGTTGTAGAGATGTAGAGTTGTAGATGTAGAGATGTATATGTAGAGATGTAGAGAGTTGTAGAGTTGTAGAGTTTTAGATTTGTAGATGTAGAGTTGTAGATGTAGAGTTGTAGATGTAGAGTTGTAGATGTAGAGAGTTGTAGATGCAGAGTTGTAGATGTAGAGTTGTAGATGTAGAGTTGTAGATGTAGAGTTGTAGATGTAGAGAGTTGTAGATGTAGAGATGTAGATGCAGAGTTGTAGATGCAGAGTTGTAGAGATGTAGAGAGTTGTAGATGTAGGGTTGTAGATGTAGAGATAGTGTTGTAGATGTAGAGTTGTAGATGTAGAGATATAGAGTTGTAGATGTAGAGTTGTAGATGCAGAGTTGTAGAGTTGTAGATGTAGAGATGCAGAGTTGTAGATGTAGAGATGTAGATGCGGAGATGTAGATGCAGAGATGTAGATGCAGAGTTGTAGAGAGTTGTAGATGTAGAGTTGTAGATGTAGATATAGAGTTGTAGATGTAGAGATATAGAGTTGTAGATGTAGAGTTGTAGATGCGGAGTTGTAGAGTTGTAGATGTAGAGATGCAGAGTTGTAGATGCAGAGTTGTAGAGTTGTAGATGCAGAGTTGTAGATGCAGAGATGTAGATGCAGAGAAGTAGATGCAGAGTTGTAGAGATGTAGAGAGTTGTAGATGTAGAGTTGTAGATGTAGAGATAGAGTTGTAGATCTAGAGTTGTAGATGTAGAGATATAGAGTTGTAGATGTAGAGTTGTAGATGCAGAGTTGTAGAGTTGTAGATGCAGAGTTGTAGATGTAGAGATGCAGAGTTGTAGATGTAGAGTTGTAGAGTTGTAGATGCAGAGTTGTAGATGTAGAGATGTAGATGCAGAGTTGTAGATGCAGAGATGTAGATGCAGAGATGTAGATGTAGAGTTGTAGATGTAGATGCAGAGTTGTAGATGTAGAGATGTAGATAGAGAGTTGTAGATGTAGAGATGTAGAGTTGTAGATGTAGAGATGTAGTAGAGAGTTGTATATGTAGTGATGTAGAGAGTTGTAGATGTAGAGAGTTGTAGATGTAGAGATGTAGAGAGTTGTAGATGTAGAGTTGTAGATGTAGAGTTGTAGAGAGTTGTAGATGTAGAGTTGTAGATGTAGAGAGTTGTAGAGGCAGAGAGTTGTAGATGTAGAGAGTTGTAGATGCAGAGGTAGAGATGTAGAGGTGTAGAGAGTTGTAGAGACGTAGAGAGTTGTAGATGTAGAGTTGTAGATGTAGAGAGTTGTAGATGTAGAGTTGTAGATGTAGAGATAGAGTTGTAGATCTAGAGTTGTAGATGTAGAGATATAGAGTTGTAGATGTAGAGTTGTAGATGCAGAGTTGTAGATGTAGAGATGTAGATGCAGAGTTGTAGATGCAGAGATGTAGATGCAGAGATGTAGATGCAGAGTTGTAGAGAGTTGTAGATGTAGAGTTGTAGATGTAGAGATATAGAGTTGTAGATGTAGAGTTGTAGATGCAGAGTTGTAGAGAGTTGTAGATGTAGAGTTGTAGATGCAGAGGTAGAGATGTAGAGGTGTAAAGAGTTGTAGAGACGTAGAGAGTTGTAGATGTAGAGTTGTAGATGTAGAGAGTTGTAGATGTAGAGTTGTAGATGTAGAGTTGTAGATGTAGAGATATAGAGAGTTGTAGATGTAGAGTTGTAGAGATGTAGAGTTGTAGATGTAGAGTTGTAGATGTAGAGATGTATATGTAGAGATGTAGAGAGTTGTAGAGTTGTAGAGAATTGTAGATGTAGAGATGTAGAGAGTTGTAGATGTAGAGTTGTAGATGTAGTGATGTAGAGAGTTGTAGATGTAGAGAGTTGTAGATGTAGAGATGTAGAGAGTTGTAGATGTAGAGTTGTAGATGTAGAGTTGTAGAGAGTTGTAGATGTAGAGTTGTAGATGTAGAGAGTTGTAGAGGCAGAGAGTTGTAGATGTAGAGAGTTGTAGATGCAGAGATGTAGATGCTGAGTTGTAGATGCAGAGTTGTAGATGCAGAGATGTAGAGTTGTAGATGTAGAGTTGTAGATGTAGAGTGTTGTAGAGTTGTAGATGTAGATGTAGAGATGTAGATGCAGAGTTGTAGATGCAGAGTTGTAGAGAGTTGTAGATGTAGAGATGTAGAGTTGTAGATGTAGAGATGTAGAGAGTTGTAGATGTAGAGAGTTGTAGATGTAGAGATGTAGAGTTGTAGATGTAGAGATGTAGAGAGTTGTAGATGTAGAGATGTAGATGCAGAGTTGTAGATGCAGAGTTGTAGAGATGTAGATGTAGATGTAGAGTTGTAGATGTAGATGCAGAGTTGTAGATGTAGAGATGTAGATAGAGAGTTGTAGATGTAGAGTTGTAGATGTAGAGAGTTTTAGATGTAGAGAGTTGTAGATGCAGAGTTGTAGATGCAGAGATGTAGATGCAGAGATGTAGATGCAGAGATGTAGATGCAGAGGTAGAGATGTAGAGTTGTAGAGAGTTGTAGATGTAGAGATGTAGAGTTGTAGATGTAGAGAGTTGTAGATGTAGAGTTGTAGATGTAGAGAGTTGTAGATGTAGAGATGTAGATGTAGAGTTGTAGATGTAGAGATGTAGAGAGTTGTAGATGTAGAGATGTAGATGCAGAGATGTAGATGCAGAGTTGTAGAGAGTTGTAGATGTAGAGTTGTAGATGTAGAGATATAGAGTTGTAGATGTAGAGTTGTAGATGCAGAGTTGTAGAGTTGTAGATGTAGAGATGCAGAGTTGTAGATGCAGAGTTGTAGATGCAGAGTTGTAGAGATGTAGATGTAGAGTTGTAGATGTAGATGCAGAGTTGTAGATGTAGAGATGTAGATAGAGAGTTGTAGATGTAGAGATGTAGAGTTGTAGATGTAGAGATGTAGTAGAGAGTTGTAGATGTAGTGATGTAGAGAGTTGTAGATGTAGAGAGTTGTAGATGTAGAGATGTAGAGAGTTGTAGATGTAGAGTTGTAGATGTAGAGTTGTAGAGAGTTGTAGATGTAGAGTTGTAGATGTAGAGAGTTGTAGAGGCAGAGAGTTGTAGATGTAGAGAGTTGTAGATGCAGAGGTAGAGATGTAGAGGTGTAGAGAGTTGTAGAGACGTAGAGAGTTGTAGATGTAGAGTTGTAGATGTAGAGAGTTTTAGATGTAGAGTTGTAGATGTAGAGTTGTAGATGTAGAGATATAGAGAGTTGTAGATGTAGAGTTGTAGAGATGTAGAGTTGTAGATGTAGAGTTGTAGATGTAGAGATGTATATGTAGAGATGTAGAGAGTTGTAGAGTTTTAGATTTGTAGATGTAGAGATGTATATGTAGAGATGTAGAGAGTTGTAGAGTTTTAGATTTGTAGATGTAGAGTTGTAGATGTAGAGTTGTAGATGTAGAGTTGTAGATGTAGAGAGTTGTAGATGCAGAGTTGTAGATGTAGAGTTGTAGATGTAGAGTTGTAGATGTAGAGTTGTAGATGTAGAGAGTTGTAGATGCAGAGTTGTAGATGTAGAGTTGTAGATGTAGAGAGTTGTAGATGCAGAGTTGTAGATGTAGAGTTGTAGATGCAGAGTTGTAGATGTAGAGTTGTAGATGCAGAGGTAGAGATGTAGAGTTGTAGATGTAGAGTTGTAGATGTAGAGATGTAGAGAGTTGTAGATGTAGAGATGTAGAGAGTTGTAGATGTAGAGTTGTAGATGTAGAGAGTTGTAGATGTAGAGATGTAGATGTAGAGTTGTAGATGTAGAGATGTAGAGAGTTGTAGATGTAGAGATGTAGATGCATAGATGTAGATGCAGAGTTGTAGAGAGTTGTAGATGTAGAGTTGTAGATGCAGAGTTGTAGAGTTGTAGATGTAGAGATGCAGAGTTGTAGATGCAGAGTTGTAGATGCAGAGTTGTAGAGATGTAGATGTAGAGTTGTAGATGTAGATGCAGAGTTGTAGATGTAGAGATGTAGATAGAGAGTTGTAGATGTAGAGTTGTAGATGTAGAGAGTTTTAGATGTAGAGAGTTGTAGATGCAGAGTTGTAGATGCAGAGATGTAGATGCAGAGATGTAGATGCAGAGATGTAGATGCAGAGGTAGAGATGTAGAGTTGTAGAGAGTTGTAGATGTAGAGATGTAGAGTTGTAGATGTAGAGATGTAGAGAGTTGTAGATGTAGAGTTGTAGATGTAGAGAGTTGTAGATGTAGAGATGTAGATAGAAAGTTGTAGATGTAGAGTTGTAGATGTAGAGAGTTTTAGATGTAGAGAGTTGTAGATGCAGAGTTGTAGATGCAGAGATGTAGATGCAGAGATGTAGATGCAGAGATGTAGATGCAGAGGTAGAGATGTAGAGTTGTAGAGAGTTGTAGATGTAGAGATGTAGAGTTGTAGATGTAGAGATGTAGAGAGTTGTAGATGTAGAGTTGTAGATGTAGAGAGTTGTAGATGTAGAGATGTAGATGTAGAGATGTAGATGTAGAGATGTAGAGAGTTGTAGATGTAGAGATGTAGATGCAGAGATGTAGATGCAGAGTTGTAGAGAGTTGTAGTTGTAGAGTTGTAGATGTAGAGATATGAAGTTGTAGATGTAGAGTTGTAGATGCAGAGTTGTAGAGTTGTAGATGTAGAGATTCAGAGTTGTAGATGCAGAGTTGTAGATGCAGAGTTGTAGAGATGTAGAGTTGTAGATGTAGATGCAGAGTTGTAGATGTAGAGATGTAGATAGAGAGTTGTAGATGTAGAGATGTAGAGTTGTAGATGTAGAGATGTAGAGTTGTAGAGAGTTGTAGATGTAGTGATGTAGAGAGTTGTAGATGTAGAGAGTTGTAGATGTAGAGATGTAGAGAGTTGTAGATGTAGAGTTGTAGACAGTTGTAGATGTAGTGATGTAGAGAGTTGTAGATGTAGAGAGTTGTAGATGTAGAGATGTATAGAGTTGTAGATGTAGAGTTGTAGATGTAGAGAGTTGTAGATGTAGAGATGTAGATGTAGAGTTGTAGATGTAGAGATGTAGAGAGTTGTAGATGTAGAGATGTAGATGCAGAGATGTAGATGCAGAGTTGTAGAGAGTTGTAGATGTAGAGTTGTAGATGCAGAGTTGTAGAGTTGTAGATGTAGAGATGCAGAGTTGTAAATGCAGAGTTGTAGATGCAGAGTTGTAGAGATGTAGATGTAGAGTTGTAGATGTAGATGCAGAGTTGTAGATGTAGAGATGTAGATAGAGAGTTGTAGATGTAGAGTTGTAGATGTAGAGAGTTTTAGATGTAGAGAGTTGTAGATGCAGAGTTGTAGATGCAGAGATGTAGATGCAGAGATGTAGATGCAGAGGTAGAGATGTAGAGTTGTAGAGAGTTGTAGATGTAGAGATGTAGAGTTGTAGATGTAGAGATGTAGAGAGTTGTAGATGTAGAGTTGTAGATGTAGAGTTGTAGAGAGTTGTAGATGTAGTGATGTAGAGAGTTGTAGATGTAGAGAGTTGTAGATGTAGAGATGTATAGAGTTGTAGATGTAGAGTTGTAGATGTAGAGTTGTAGAGAGTTGTAGATGTAGAGTTGTAGATGTAGAGAGTTGTAGAGGCAGAGAGTTGTAGATGTAGAGAGTTGTAGATGCAGAGATGTAGATGCTGAGTTGTAGATGCAGAGTTGTAGATGTAGAGATGTAGAGTTGTAGATGTAGAGTTGTAGAGTGTTGTAGAGTTGTAGATGTAGATGTAGAGATGTAGATGCAGAGTTGTAGATGCAGAGTTGTAGAGAGTTGTAGATGTAGAGATGTAGAGTTGTAGATGTAGAGATGTAGAGAGTTGTAGATGTAGAGAGTTGTAGATGTAGAGATGTAGATGTAGAGTTGTAGATGTAGAGATGTAGAGTTGTAGATGTAGAGATGCAGAGTTGTAGATGCAGAGTTGTAGATGCAGAGTTGTAGATGTAGAGAGTTGTAGATGTAGAGATGTAGATGTAGAGATGTAGATGTAGAGATGTAGAGAGTTGTAGATGTAGAGATGTAGATGCAGAGATGTAGATGCAGAGTTGTAGAGAGTTGTAGTTGTAGAGTTGTAGATGTAGAGATATGAAGTTGTAGATGTAGAGTTGTAGATGCAGAGTTGTAGAGTTGTAGATGTAGAGATTCAGAGTTGTAGATGCAGAGTTGTAGATGCAGAGTTGTAGAGATGTAGAGTTGTAGATGTAGATGCAGAGTTGTAGATGTAGAGATGTAGATAGAGAGTTGTAGATGTAGAGATGTAGAGTTGTAGATGTAGAGATGTAGAGTTGTAGAGAGTTGTAGATGTAGTGATGTAGAGAGTTGTAGATGTAGAGAGTTGTAGATGTAGAGATGTAGAGAGTTGTAGATGTAGAGTTGTAGATGTAGAGTTGTAGACAGTTGTAGATGTAGTGATGTAGAGAGTTGTAGATGTAGAGAGTTGTAGATGTAGAGATGTATAGAGTTGTAGATGTAGAGTTGTAGATGTAGAGAGTTGTAGATGTAGAGATGTAGATGTAGAGTTGTAGATGTAGAGATGTAGAGAGTTGTAGATGTAGAGATGTAGATGCAGAGATGTAGATGCAGAGTTGTAGAGAGTTGTAGATGTAGAGTTGTAGATGCAGAGTTGTAGAGTTGTAGATGTAGAGATGCAGAGTTGTAAATGCAGAGTTGTAGATGCAGAGTTGTAGAGATGTAGATGTAGAGTTGTAGATGTAGATGCAGAGTTGTAGATGTAGAGATGTAGATAGAGAGTTGTAGATGTAGAGTTGTAGATGTAGAGAGTTTTAGATGTAGAGAGTTGTAGATGCAGAGTTGTAGATGCAGAGATGTAGATGCAGAGATGTAGATGCAGAGGTAGAGATGTAGAGTTGTAGAGAGTTGTAGATGTAGAGATGTAGAGTTGTAGATGTAGAGATGTAGAGAGTTGTAGATGTAGAGTTGTAGATGTAGAGTTGTAGAGAGTTGTAGATGTAGTGATGTAGAGAGTTGTAGATGTAGAGAGTTGTAGATGTAGAGATGTATAGAGTTGTAGATGTAGAGTTGTAGATGTAGAGTTGTAGAGAGTTGTAGATGTAGAGTTGTAGATGTAGAGAGTTGTAGAGGCAGAGAGTTGTAGATGTAGAGAGTTGTAGATGCAGAGATGTAGATGCTGAGTTGTAGATGCAGAGTTGTAGATGTAGAGATGTAGAGTTGTAGATGTAGAGTTGTAGAGTGTTGTAGAGTTGTAGATGTAGATGTAGAGATGTAGATGCAGAGTTGTAGATGCAGAGTTGTAGAGAGTTGTAGATGTAGAGATGTAGAGTTGTAGATGTAGAGATGTAGAGAGTTGTAGATGTAGAGAGTTGTAGATGTAGAGATGTAGATGTAGAGTTGTAGATGTAGAGATGTAGAGTTGTAGATGTAGAGATGCAGAGTTGTAGATGCAGAGTTGTAGATGCAGAGTTGTAGAGATGTAGATGTAGAGTTGTAGATGTAGAGAGTTGTAGATGTAGAGATGTAGATGTAGAGTTGTAGATGTAGAGATGTAGAGAGTTGTAGATGTAGAGATGTAGATGCAGAGATGTAGATGCAGAGTTGTAGAGAGTTGTAGATGTAGAGTTGTAGATGTAGAGATATGAAGTTGTAGATGTAGAGTTGTAGATGCAGAGTTGTAGAGTTGTAGATGTAGAGATGCAGAGTTGTAGATGCAGAGTTGTAGATGCAGAGTTGTAGAGATGTAGAGTTGTAGATGTAGATGCAGAGTTGTAGATGTAGAGATGTAGATAGAGAGTTGTAGATGTAGAGATGTAGAGTTGTAGATGTAGAGTTGTAGAGAGTTGTAGATGTAGTGATGTAGAGAGTTGTAGATGTAGAGAGTTGTAGATGTAGAGATGTAGAGAGTTGTAGATGTAGAGTTGTAGAGAGTTGTAGATGTAGAGTTGTAGAGAGTTGTAGATGTAGAGTTGTAGATGTAGAGAGTTGTAGATGCAGAGAGTTGTAGATGTAGAGAGTTGTAGATGCAGAGATGTAGATGCAGAGTTGTAGATGCAGAGATGTAGAGTTGTAGATGTAGAGTTGTAGATGTAGAGTTGTAGATGTAGAGTTGTAGATGTAGAGTTGTAGATGTAGAGTGTTGTAGAGTTGTAGATGTTGAGAGTTGTAGAGTTGTAGATGTAGAGTTGTAGATGTAGAGATGTAGATGCAGAGATGTAGATGTAGAGTTGTAGATGTAGAGAGTTGTAGAGTTGTAGATGTAGAGAGTTGTAGATGCAGAGTTGTAGATGTAGAGATGTTTATGTAGAGTTGTAGAGAGTTGTAGATGTAGAGATGTAGAGTTGTAGATGCAGAGTTGTAGATGCAGAGATGTAGAGTTGTAGATGTAGAGTGTTGTAGAGTTGTAGATGTAGAGAGTTGTAGATGTAGAGATGTAGATGCAGAGTTGTAGATGCAGAGTTGTAGATGCAGAGATGTAGAGATGTAGAGTTGTAGATGCAGAGTTGTAGATGTAGAGTTGTAGATGTAGAGTGTTGTAGAGTTGTAGATGTAGAGTTGTAGATGTAGAGATGTAGATGCAGAGATGTAGATGTAGAGTTGTAGATGTAGAGAGTTGTAGAGTTGTAGATGTAGAGAGTTGTAGATGTAGAGTTGTAGATGTAGAGTGTTGTAGAGTTGTAGATGCAGAGTTGTAGATGTAGAGATGTAGATGTAGAGTTGTAGAGAGTTGTAGATGTAGAGATGTAGAGTTGTAGATGCAGAGTTGTAGATGTAGAGATGTAGATGCAGAGTTGTAGATGCAGAGATGTAGATGCAGAGATGTAGATGCAGAGTTGTAGAGAGTTGTAGATGTAGAGTTGTAGATGTAGAGATAGAGTTGTAGATGTAGAGATATAGAGTTGTAGATGTAGAGTTGTAGATGCAGAGTTGTAGAGTTGTAGATGCAGATGCAGAGTTGTAGATGCAGAGTTGTAGAGATGTAGATGTAGATGTAGAGTTGTAGATGTAGATGCAGAGTGGTAGAGTTGTAGATGTAGAGATGCAGAGTTGTAGAGTTGTAGATGCAGAGTTGTAGATGCAGAGATGTAGATGCAGAGATGTAGATGCAGAGATGTAGATGCAGAGTTGTAGATGCAGAGTTGTAGATGCAGAGGTGTAGAGATGTAGAGTTGTAGATGCAGAGTTGTAGATGTAGAGTTGTAGATGTAGAGTGTTGTAGAGTTGTAGATGTAGAGTTGTAGATGTAGAGATGTAGATGCAGAGATGTAGATGCAGAGTTTTAGAGTTGTAGATGCAGAGTTGTAGAGTTGTAGATGTAGAGATGCAGAGTTGTAGATGTAGAGATGTAGAGTTGTAGATGCAGAGTTGTAGATGTAGAGTTGTAGATGTAGAGTGTTGTAGAGTTGTAGATGCAGAGTTGTAGATGTAGAGATGTAGATGTAGAGTTGTAGAGAGTTGTAGATGTAGAGATGTAGAGTTGTAGATGCAGAGTTGTAGATGTAGAGATGTAGATGCAGAGTTGTAGATGCAGAGATGTAGATGCAGAGATGTAGATGCAGAGTTGTAGAGAGTTGTAGATGTAGAGTTGTAGATGTAGAGATAGAGTTGTAGATGTAGAGATATAGAGTTGTAGATGTAGAGTTGTAGATGCAGAGTTGTAGAGTTGTAGATGCAGAGTTGTAGAGATGTAGATGTAGAGTTGTAGATGTAGATGCAGAGTTGTAGATGTAGAGATGTAGATGTAGAGTTGTAGAGAGTTGTAGATGTAGAGTTGTAGAAGTAGAGATGTAGAGTTGTAGAGAGTTGTAGATGTAGTGATGTAGAGAGTTGTAGATGTAGAGAGTTGAAGATGTAGAGATGTAGAGAGTTGTAGATGTAGAGTTGTAGAGAGTTGTAGATGTAGAGTTGTAGAGAGTTGTAGATGTAGAGTTGTAGATGTAGAGTTGTAGATGTAGAGTTGTAGATGTAGAGTTGTAGATGTAGAGTGTTGTAGAGTTGTAGATGTAGAGAGTTGTAGAGTTGTAGATGTAGAGTTGTAGATGTAGAGATGTAGATGCAGAGATGTAGATGTAGAGTTGTAGATGTAGAGAGTTGTAGAGTTGTAGATGTAGAGAGTTGTAGATGCAGAGTTGTAGATGTAGATATGTAGATGTAGAGTTGTAGAGAGTTGTAGATGTAGAGTTGTAGAGAGTTGTAGATGTAGAGATGTAGAGTTGTAGATGCAGAGTTGTAGATGTAGAGATGTAGATGCAGAGTTGTAGATGCAGAGATGTAGATGCAGAGATGTAGATGCAGAGTTGTAGAGAGTTGTAGATGTAGAGTTGTAGATGTAGAGATAGAGTTGTAGATGTAGAGATATAGAGTTGTAGATGTAGAGTTGTAGATGCAGAGTTGTAGAGTTGTAGATGTAGATGCAGAGTTGTAGATGTAGAGATGTAGATGTAGAGTTGTAGAGAGTTGTAGATGTAGAAATGTAGAGTTGTAGATGCAGAGTTGTAGAGATGTAGATGTAGAGTTGTAGATGTAGATGCAGAGTTGTAGATGTAGAGATGTAGATGTAGAGTTGTAGAGAGTTGTAGATGTAGAGATGTAGAGTTGTAGATGCAGAGTTGTAGATGTAGAGATGTAGATGCAGAGTTGTAGATGCAGAGATGTAGATGCAGAGATGTAGATGCAGAGTTGTAGAGAGTTGTAGATTTAGAGTTGTAGATGTAGAGATAGAGTTGTAGATGTAGAGATATAGAGTTGTAGATGCAGAGTTGTAGAGTTGTAGATGCAGAGTTGTAGAGTTGTAGATGCAGAGTTGTAGATGCAGAGTTGTAGAGATGTAGATGTAGAGTTGTAGATGTAGATGCAGAGTTGTAGATGTAGAGAGTTGTAGATGTAGAGATGTAGAGAGTTGTAGATGTAGAGATGTAGAGTTGTAGATGTAGAGATGTAGAGTTGTAGAGAGTTGTAGATGTAGTGATGTAGAGAGTTGTAGATGTAGAGAGTTGTAGATGTAGAGTTGTAGATGTAGAGTTGTAGATGTAGAGAGTTGTAGATGCAGAGAGTTGTAGATGTAGAGAGTTGTAGATGCAGAGATGTAGATGCAGAGTTGTAGATGCAGAGTTGTAGATGTAGAGAGTTGTAGATGCAGAGAGTTGTAGATGTAGAGAGTTGTAGATGCAGAGATGTAGATGCAGAGTTGTAGATGCAGAGATGTAGAGTTGTAGATGTAGAGTTGTAGATGTAGAGTGTTGTAGAGTTGTAGATGTAGAGTGTTGTAGAGATGTAGATGCAGAGTTGTAGATGCAGAGTTGTAGATGCAGAGTTGTAGAGATGTAGAGAGTTGTAGATGTAGAGTTGTAGATGTAGAGATAGAGTTGTAGATGTAGAGTTGTAGATGTAGAGATATAGAGTTGTAGATGTAGAGTTGTAGATGCAGAGTTGTAGATGTAGAGATGCAGAGTTGTAGATGTAGAGATGTAGATGCAGAGTTGTAGAGTTGTAGATGTAGAGATGCAGAGTTGTAGATGCAGAGTTGTAGAGTTGTAGATGCAGAGTTGTAGATGCAGAGATGTAGATGCAGAGATGTAGATGCAAAGTTGTAGAGATGTAGAGAGTTGTAGATGTAGAGTTGTAGATGTAGAGATATAGAGTTGTAGATGTAGAGTTGTAGATGCAGAGTTGTAGAGTTGTAGATGCAGAGTTGTAGAGTTGTAGATGTAGAGATGCAGAGTTGTAGATGTAGAGATGCAGAGTTGTAGATGCAGAGTTGTAGAGTTGTAGATGCAGAGTTGTAGATGTAGAGATGTAGATGCAGAGTTGTAGATGCAGAGTTGTAGAGAGTTGTAGATGTAGAGATAGAGTTGTAGATGCAGAGATGTAGATGCAGAGATGTAGATGCAGAGGTAGAGATGTAGAGTTGTAGAGAGTTGTAGATGTAGAGATGTAGAGTTGTAGATGTAGAGATGTAGAGAGTTGTAGATGTAGAGTTGTAGATGTAGAGAGTTGTAGATGTAGAGATGTAGATGTAGAGTTGTAGATGTAGAGTTGTAGATGTAGAGATGTAGATGCAGAGATGTAGATACAGAGATGTAGATGCAGAGTTGTAGAGAGTTGTAGATGTAGAGTTGTAGATGTAGAGATAGAGTTGTAGATGTAGAGATATAGAGTTGTAGATGTAGAGTTGTAGATGCAGAGTTGTAGAGTTGTAGATGTAGAGATGCAGAGTTGTAGATGCAGAGTTGTAGATGCAGAGTTGTAGAGATGTAGATGTAGATGTAGAGATGTAGATGTAGATGCAGAGTTGTAGATGTAGAGATGTAGATAGAGAGTTGTAGATGTAGAGATGTAGAGTTGTAGATGTAGAGATGTAGAGTTGTAGAGAGTTGTAGATGTAGTGATGTAGAGAGTTGTAGATGTAGAGAGTTGTAGATGTAGAGATGTAGAGAGTTGTAGAGTTGTAGAGAGTTGTAGATGTAGAGTTGTAGAGAGTTGTAGATGTAGAGTTGTAGATGTAGAGAGTTGTAGATGCAGAGAGTTGTAGATGTAGAGAGTTGTAGATGCAGAGATGTAGATGCTGAGTTGTAGATGCAGAGTTGTAGATGCAGAGATGTAGAGTTGTAGATGTAGAGTGTTGTAGAGTTGTAGATGTAGATGTAGAGATGTAGATGCAGAGTTGTAGATGCAGAGTTGTAGAGATGTATAGAGTTGTAGATGTAGAGTTGTAGATGTAGAGATAGAGTTGTAGATGTAGAGTTGTAGATGTAGAGATATAGAGTTGTAGATGTAGAGTTGTAGATGCAGAGTTGTAGAGTTGTAGATGTAGAGATGCAGAGTTGTAGATGTAGAGATGTAGATGCGGAGATGTAGATGCAGAGATGTAGATGCAGAGTTGTAGAGAGTTGTAGATGTAGAGTTGTAGATGTAGAGATAGAGTTGTAGATGTAGAGTTGTAGATGCAGAGTTGTAGAGTTGTAGATGTAGAGATGCAGAGTTGTAGATGCAGAGTTGTAGAGTTGTAGATGCAGAGTTGTAGATGCAGAGATGTAGATGCAGAGATGTAGATGCAGAGATGTAGATGCAGAGTTGTAGAGATGTAGAGAGTTGTAGATGTAGAGTTGTAGATGTAGAGATAGAGTTGTAGATGTAGAGTTGTAGATGTAGAGATATAGATGCAGAGATGTAGATGCAGAGTTGTAGAGAGTTGTAGATGTAGAGTTGTAGATGTAGAGATAGAGTTGTAGATGTAGATATATAGAGTTGTAGATGTAGAGTTGTAGATGCAGAGTTGTAGAGTTGTAGATGTAGAGATGTAGATGCAGAGTTGTAGATGCAGAGAGTTGTAGATGTAGAGTTCTAGATGTAGAGTTGTAGATGTAGAGATATAGAGAGTTGTAGATGTAGAGTTGTAGAGATGTAGAGTTGTAGATGTAGAGATGTATATGTAGAGATGTAGAGAGTTGTAGAGTTGTAGATTTGTAGATGTAGAGTTGTAGATGTAGAGTTGTAGATGTAGAGTTGTAGATGTAGAGAGTTGTAGATGCAGAGATGTATATGCAGAGTTGTAGATGTAGAGTTGTAGATGCAGAGGTAGAGATGTAGAGTTGTAGATGTAGAGTTGTAGATGTAGAGATGTAGAGAGTTGTAGATTTGTAGATGTAGAGTTGTAGATGTAGAGAGTTTTAGATGTAGAGAGTTGTAGATGTTGTAGATGCAGAGTTGTAGAGATGTAGATGTAGAGTTGTAGATGTAGATGCAGAGTTGTAGATGTAGAGATGTAGATGTAGAGTTGTAGATGTAGAGATGTAGAGTTGTAGATGTAGAGATGTAGAGTTGTAGAGAGTTGTAGATGTAGAGATGCAGAGTTGTAGATGCAGAGTTGTAGAGTTGTAGATGTAGAGTTGTAGATGTAGAGTGTTGTAGAGTTGTAGATGTAGAGAGTTGTAGATGTAGAGATGTAGAAGCAGAGTTGTAGAGATGTAGAGAGTTGTAGATGTAGAGATAGAGTTGTAGATGTAGGGTTGTAGATATAGAGATATAGAGTTGTAGATGTAGAGATATAGAGTTGTAGATGTAGAGTTGTAGATGTAGAGATATAGAGTTGTAGATGTAGAGTTGTAGATGCAGAGTTGTAGAGTTGTAGATGCAGAGTTGTAGAGTTGTAGATGTAGAGATGCAGAGTTGTAGATGTAGAGATGCAGAGTTGTAGATGCAGAGTTGTAGAGTTGTAGATGCAGAGTTGTAGATGTAGAGATGTAGATGCAGAGTTGTAGATGCAGAGATGTAGATGCAGAGATGTAGATGCAGAGTTGTAGAGAGTTGTAGATGTAGAGTTGTAGATGTAGAGATAGAGTTGTAGATGTAGATATATAGAGTTGTAGATGTAGAGTTGTAGATGCAGAGTTGTAGAGTTGTAGATGTAGAGATGTAGATGCAGAGTTGTAGATGCAGAGAGTTGTAGATGTAGAGTTCTAGATGTAGAGTTGTAGATGCAGAGTTGTAGAGTTGTAGATGTAGAGATGTAGATGCAGAGTTGTAGATGCAGAGAGTTGTAGATGTAGAGTTCTAGATGTAGAGTTGTAGATGTAGAGATATAGAGAGTTGTAGATGTAGAGTTGTAGAGATGTAGAGTTGTAGATGTAGAGTTGTAGATGTAGAGATGTATATGTAGAGATGTAGAGAGTTGTAGAGTTGTAGATTTGTAGATGTAGAGTTGTAGATGTAGAGTTGTAGATGTAGAGTTGTAGATGTAGAGAGTTGTAGATGCAGAGTTGTAGATGCAGAGTTGTAGATGTAGAGTTGTAGATGCAGAGGTAGAGATGTAGAGTTGTAGATTTGTAGATGTAGAGTTGTAGATGTAGAGTTGTAGATGTAGAGAGTTTTTGATGTAGAGAGTTGTAGATGCAGAGTTGTAGATGCAGAGATGTAGATGCAGAGATGTAGATGTAGAGTTGTAGATGTAGAGATAGAGTTGTAGATGTAGAGATATAGAGTTGTAGATGTAGGGTTGTAGATGCAGAGTTGTAGATGTAGAGATGCAGAGTTGTAGATGCAGAGTTGTAGATGCAGAGTTGTAGAGATGTAGATGTAGAGTGGTAGATGTAGATGCAGAGTTGTAGATGTAGAGATGTAGATGTAGAGTTGTAGAGAGTTGTAGATGTAGATGCAGAGTTGTAGATGTAGAGATGTAGATGTAGAGTTGTAGAGAGTTGTAGATGTAGAGATGTAGAGTTGTAGATGTAGAGATGTAGAGTTGTAGAGAGTTGTAGATGTAGTGATGTAGAGAGTTGTAGATGCAGAGTTGTAGATGCAGAGTTGTAGATGTAGAGTTGTAGATGCAGAGGTAGAGATGTAGAGTTGTAGATGTAGAGTTGTAGATGTAGAGATGTAGAGAGTTGTAGATTTGTAGATGTAGAGTCATAGATGTAGAGTTGTAGATGTAGAGAGTTTTAGATGTAGAGAGTTGTAGATGCAGAGTTGTAGATGCAGAGATGTAGATGCAGAGATGTAGAGAGTTGTAGATGTAGATGCAGAGTTGTAGATGTAGAGATGTAGATGTAGAGTTGTAGAGAGTTGTAGATGTAGAGATGTAGAGTTGTAGATGTAGAGATGTAGAGTTGTAGAGAGTTGTAGATGTAGTGATGTAGAGAGTTGTAGATGTAGAGTTGTAGATGTAGAGATAGAGTTGTAGATGTAGAGATGTAGAGTTGTAGAGAGTTGTAGATGTAGAGATGCAGAGTTGTAGATGCAGAGTTGTAGATGCAGAGTTGTAGATGTAGAGATGTAGATGCAGAGTTGTAGATGCAGAGATGTAGATGCAGAGATGTAGATGCAGAGTTGTAGAGAGTTGTAGATGTAGAGAGTTGTAGATGCAGAGTTGTAGATGCAGAGTTGTAGATGTAGAGTTGTAGATGCAGAGGTAGAGATGTAGAGTTGTAGATGTAGAGTTGTAGATGTAGAGATGTAGAGAGTTGTAGATTTGTAGATGTAGAGTCGTAGATGTAGAGTTGTAGATGTAGAGAGTTTTAGATGTAGAGAGTTGTAGATGCAGAGTTGTAGATGCAGAGATGTAGATGCAGAGATGTAGAGAGTTGTAGATGTAGATGCAGAGTTGTAGATGTAGAGATGTAGATGTAGAGTTGTAGAGAGTTGTAGATGTAGAGATGTAGAGTTGTAGATGTAGAGATGTAGAGTTGTAGAGAGTTGTAGATGTAGTGATGTAGAGAGTTGTAGATGTAGAGTTGTAGATGTAGAGATAGAGTTGTAGATGTAGAGATGTAGAGTTGTAGAGAGTTGTAGATGTAGAGATGCAGAGTTGTAGATGCAGAGTTGTAGATGCAGAGTTGTAGATGTAGAGATGTAGATGCAGAGTTGTAGATGCAGAGATGTAGATGCAGAGATGTAGATGCAGAGTTGTAGAGAGTTGTAGATGTAGAGAGTTGTAGATGCAGAGTTGTAGATGCAGAGTTGTAGATGTAGAGTTGTAGATGCAGAGGTAGAGATGTAGAGTTGTAGATGTAGAGTTGTAGATGTAGAGATGTAGAGAGTTGTAGATTTGTAGATGTAGAGTCGTAGATGTAGAGTTGTAGATGTAGAGAGTTTTAGATGTAGAGAGTTGTAGATGCAGAGTTGTAGATGCAGAGATGTAGATGCAGAGATGTAGAGAGTTGTAGATGTAGATGCAGAGTTGTAGATGTAGAGATGTAGATGTAGAGTTGTAGAGAGTTGTAGATGTAGAGATGTAGAGTTGTAGATGTAGAGATGTAGAGTTGTAGAGAGTTGTAGATGTAGTGATGTAGAGAGTTGTAGATGTAGAGTTGTAGATGTAGAGATAGAGTTGTAGATGTAGAGATGTAGAGTTGTAGAGAGTTGTAGATGTAGAGATGCAGAGTTGTAGATGCAGAGTTGTAGATGCAGAGTTGTAGATGTAGAGATGTAGATGCAGAGTTGTAGATGCAGAGATGTAGATGCAGAGATGTAGATGCAGAGTTGTAGAGAGTTGTAGATGTAGAGAGTTGTAGATGCAGAGTTGTAGATGCAGAGTTGTAGATGTAGAGTTGTAGATGCAGAGGTAGAGATGTAGAGTTGTAGATGTAGAGTTGTAGATGTAGAGATGTAGAGAGTTGTAGATTTGTAGATGTAGAGTCGTAGATGTAGAGTTGTAGATGTAGAGAGTTTTAGATGTAGAGAGTTGTAGATGCAGAGTTGTAGATGCAGAGATGTAGATGCAGAGATGTAGATGCAGAGTTGTAGAGAGTTGTAGATGTAGAGTTGTAGATGTAGAGATAGAGTTGTAGATGTAGAGATATAGAGTTGTAGATGTAGAGTTGTAGATGCAGAGTTGTAGAGTTGTAGATGTAGAGATGCAGAGTTGTAGATGCAGAGTTGTAGATGCAGGGTTGTAGAGATGTAGATGTAGATGTAGAGTTGTAGATGTAGATGCAGAGTTGTAGATGTAGAGATGTAGATGTAGAGTTGTAGATGTAGAGATGTAGAGTTGTAGATGTAGAGATGTAGAGTTGTAGAGAGTTGTAGATGTAGAGATGCAGAGTTGTAGATGTTGTAGAGTTGTAGATGTAGAGTTGTAGATGTAGAGTGTTGTAGAGTTGTAGATGTAGAGAGTTGTAGATGTAGAGATGTAGAAGCAGAGTTGTAGAGATGTAGAGAGTTGTAGATGTAGAGATAGAGTTGTAGATGTAGGGTTGTAGATGTAGAGATATAGAGTTGTAGATGTAGAGTTGTAGATGTAGAGATATAGAGTTGTAGATGTAGAGTTGTAGATGCAGAGTTGTAGAGTTGTAGATGCAGAGTTGTAGAGTTGTAGATGTAGAGATGCAGAGTTGTAGATGTAGAGATGCAGAGTTGTAGATGCAGAGTTGTAGAGTTGTAGATGCAGAGTTGTAGATGTAGAGATGTAGATGCAGAGTTGTAGATGCAGAGATGTAGATGCAGAGATGTAGATGCAGAGTTGTAGAGAGTTGTAGATGTAGAGTTGTAGATGTAGAGATAGAGTTGTAGATGTAGATATATAGAGTTGTAGATGTAGAGTTGTAGATGAAGAGTTGTAGAGTTGTAGAGATGTAGATGCAGAGTTGTAGATGCAGAGAGTTGTAGATGTAGAGATATAGAGAGTTGTAGATGTAGAGATGTAGATGCAGAGTTCTAGATGTAGAGTTGTAGATGTAGAGATATAGAGAGTTGTAGATGTAGAGTTGTAGAGATGTAGAGTTGTAGATGTAGAGATGTATATGTAGAGATGTAGAGAGTTGTAGAGTTGTAGATTTGTAGATGTAGAGTTGTAGATTTAGAGTTGTAGATGTAGAGTTGTAGATGTAGAGAGTTGTAGATTTAGAGATGTATATGCAGAGTTGTAGATGTAGAGTTGTAGATGCAGAGGTAGAGATGTAGAGTTGTAGATGTAGAGTTGTAGATGTAGAGATGTAGAGAGTTGTAGATTTGTAGATGTAGAGTTGTAGATGTAGAGTTGTAGATGTAGAGAGTTTTAGATGTAGAGAGTTGTAGATGCAGAGTTGTAGATGCAGAGATGTAGATGCAGAGATGTAGATGCAGAGTTGTAGAGAGTTGTAGATGTAGAGTTGTAGATGTAGAGATAGAGTTGTAGATGTAGAGATATAGAGTTGTAGATGTAGGGTTGTAGATGCAGAGTTGTAGAGTTGTAGATGTAGAGATGCAGAGTTGTAGATGCAGAGTTGTAGATGCAGAGTTGTAGAGATGTAGATGTAGATGTAGAGTGGTAGATGTAGATGCAGAGTTGTAGATGTAGAGATGTAGATGTAGAGTTGTAGAGAGTTGTAGATGTAGAGATGTAGAGTTGTAGATGTAGAGATGTAGAGTTGTAGAGAGTTGTAGATGTAGTGATGTAGAGAGTTGTAGATGTAGAGTTGTAGATGTAGAGATAGAGTTGTAGATGTAGAGATATAGAGTTGTAGATGTAGAGTTGTAGATGCAGAGTTGTAGAGTTGTAGATGCAGAGTTGTAGATGCAGAGTTGTAGAGATGTAGATGTAGAGTTGTAGATGTAGATGCAGAGTTGTAGATGTAGAGATGTAGATGTAGAGTTGTAGAGAGTTGTAGATGCAGAGATGTAGATGCAGAGTTGTAGAGAGTTGTAGATGTAGAGAGTTGTAGATGCAGAGTTGTAGATGCAGAGTTGTAGATGTAGAGTTGTAGATGCAGAGTTGTAGATGCAGAGTTGTAGATGCAGAGATGTAGATGCAGAGATGTAGATGCAGAGTTGTAGAGAGTTGTAGATGTAGAGAGTTGTAGATGCAGAGTTGTAGATGCAGAGTTGTAGATGTAGAGTTGTAGATGCAGAGGTAGAGATGTAGAGTCGTAGATGTAGAGTTGTAGATGTAGAGAGTTTTAGATGTAGAGAGTTGTAGATGCAGAGTTGTAGATGCAGAGATGTAGATGCAGAGATGTAGATGCAGAGTTGTAGAGAGTTGTAGATGTAGAGTTGTAGATGTAGAGATAGAGTTGTAGATGTAGAGATATAGAGTTGTAGATGTAGAGTTGTAGATGCAGAGTTGTAGAGTTGTAGATGTAGAGATGCAGAGTTGTAGATACAGAGTTGTAGATGCAGAGTTGTAGAGATTTAGATGTAGAGTTGTAGATGTAGATGCAGAGTTGTAGATGTAGAGATGTAGATGCAGAGTTGTAGATGTAGAGATGCAGAGTTGTAGATGCAGAGTTGTAGAGTTGTAGATGCAGAGTTGTAGATGTAGAGATGTAGATGCAGAGTTGTAGATGCAGAGATGTAGAGTTGTAGATGTAGGGTTGTAGATGCAGAGTTGTAGAGTTGTAGATGTAGAGATGCAGAGTTGTAGATGCAGAGTTGTAGATGCAGAGTTGTAGAGATGTAGTTGTAGATGTAGAGTTGTAGATGTAGAGAGTTTTAGATGTAGAGAGTTGTAGATGCAGAGTTGTAGATGCAGAGATGTAGATGCAGAGATGTAGATGCAGAGTTGTAGAGAGTTGTAGATGTAGAGTTGTAGATGTAGAGATAGAGTTGTAGATGTAGAGATATAGAGTTGTAGATGTAGGGTTGTAGATGCAGAGTTGTAGAGTTGTAGATGTAGAGATGCAGAGTTGTAGATGCAGAGTTGTAGATGCAGAGTTGTAGAGATGTAGATGTAGATGTAGAGTGGTAGATGTAGATGCAGAGTTGTAGATGTAGAGATGTAGATGTAGAGTTGTAGAGAGTTGTAGATGTAGAGATGTAGAGTTGTAGATGTAGAGATGTAGAGTTGTAGAGAGTTGTAGATGTAGTGATGTAGAGAGTTGTAGATGTAGAGTTGTAGATGTAGAGATAGAGTTGTAGATGTAGAGATATAGAGTTGTAGATGTAGAGTTGTAGATGCAGAGTTGTAGAGTTGTAGATGCAGAGTTGTAGATGAAGAGTTGTAGAGATGTAGATGTAGAGTTGTAGATGTAGATGCAGAGTTGTAGATGTAGAGATGTAGATGTAGAGTTGTAGAGAGTTGTAGATGTAGAGATGTAGATGCAGAGTTGTAGATGCAGAGATGTAGATGCAGAGATGTAGATGCAGAGTTGTAGAGAGTTGTAGATGTAGAGAGTTGTAGATGCAGAGTTGTAGATGCAGAGTTGTAGATGTAGAGTTGTAGATGCAGAGTTGTAGATGCAGAGTTGTAGATGCAGAGATGTAGATGCAGAGTTGTAGAGTTGTAGATGCAGAGTTGTAGAGTTGTAGATGTAGAGATGCAGAGTTGTAGATGTAGAGATGCAGAGTTGTAGATGCAGAGTTGTAGAGTTGTAGATGCAGAGTTGTAGATGTAGAGATGTAGATGCAGAGTTGTAGATGCAGAGATGTAGATGCAGAGATGTAGATGCAGAGTTGTAGAGAGTTGTAGATGTAGAGTTGTAGATGTAGAGATAGAGTTGTAGATGTAGATATATAGAGTTGTAGATGTAGAGTTGTAGATGAAGAGTTGTAGAGTTGTAGAGATGTAGATGCAGAGTTGTAGATGCAGAGAGTTGTAGATGTAGAGATATAGAGAGTTGTAGATGTAGAGATGTAGATGCAGAGTTCTAGATGTAGAGTTGTAGATGTAGAGATATAGAGAGTTGTAGATGTAGAGTTGTAGAGATGTAGAGTTGTAGATGTAGAGATGTATATGTAGAGATGTAGAGAGTTGTAGAGTTGTAGATTTGTAGATGTAGAGTTGTAGATTTAGAGTTGTAGATGTAGAGTTGTAGATGTAGAGAGTTGTAGATTTAGAGATGTATATGCAGAGTTGTAGATGTAGAGTTGTAGATGCAGAGGTAGAGATGTAGAGTTGTAGATGTAGAGTTGTAGATGTAGAGATGTAGAGAGTTGTAGATTTGTAGATGTAGAGTTGTAGATGTAGAGTTGTAGATGTAGAGAGTTTTAGATGTAGAGAGTTGTAGATGCAGAGTTGTAGATGCAGAGATGTAGATGCAGAGATGTAGATGCAGAGTTGTAGAGAGTTGTAGATGTAGAGTTGTAGATGTAGAGATAGAGTTGTAGATGTAGAGATATAGAGTTGTAGATGTAGGGTTGTAGATGCAGAGTTGTAGAGTTGTAGATGTAGAGATGCAGAGTTGTAGATGCAGAGTTGTAGATGCAGAGTTGTAGAGATGTAGATGTAGATGTAGAGTGGTAGATGTAGATGCAGAGTTGTAGATGTAGAGATGTAGATGTAGAGTTGTAGAGAGTTGTAGATGTAGAGATGTAGAGTTGTAGATGTAGAGATGTAGAGTTGTAGAGAGTTGTAGATGTAGTGATGTAGAGAGTTGTAGATGTAGAGTTGTAGATGTAGAGATAGAGTTGTAGATGTAGAGATATAGAGTTGTAGATGTAGAGTTGTAGATGCAGAGTTGTAGAGTTGTAGATGCAGAGTTGTAGATGCAGAGTTGTAGAGATGTAGATGTAGAGTTGTAGATGTAGATGCAGAGTTGTAGATGTAGAGATGTAGATGTAGAGTTGTAGAGAGTTGTAGATGCAGAGATGTAGATGCAGAGTTGTAGAGAGTTGTAGATGTAGAGAGTTGTAGATGCAGAGTTGTAGATGCAGAGTTGTAGATGTAGAGTTGTAGATGCAGAGTTGTAGATGCAGAGTTGTAGATGCAGAGATGTAGATGCAGAGATGTAGATGCAGAGTTGTAGAGAGTTGTAGATGTAGAGAGTTGTAGATGCAGAGTTGTAGATGCAGAGTTGTAGATGTAGAGTTGTAGATGCAGAGGTAGAGATGTAGAGTCGTAGATGTAGAGTTGTAGATGTAGAGAGTTTTAGATGTAGAGAGTTGTAGATGCAGAGTTGTAGATGCAGAGATGTAGATGCAGAGATGTAGATGCAGAGTTGTAGAGAGTTGTAGATGTAGAGTTGTAGATGTAGAGATAGAGTTGTAGATGTAGAGATATAGAGTTGTAGATGTAGAGTTGTAGATGCAGAGTTGTAGAGTTGTAGATGTAGAGATGCAGAGTTGTAGATACAGAGTTGTAGATGCAGAGTTGTAGAGATTTAGATGTAGAGTTGTAGATGTAGATGCAGAGTTGTAGATGTAGAGATGTAGATGCAGAGTTGTAGATGTAGAGATGCAGAGTTGTAGATGCAGAGTTGTAGAGTTGTAGATGCAGAGTTGTAGATGTAGAGATGTAGATGCAGAGTTGTAGATGCAGAGATGTAGAGTTGTAGATGTAGGGTTGTAGATGCAGAGTTGTAGAGTTGTAGATGTAGAGATGCAGAGTTGTAGATGCAGAGTTGTAGAGATGTAGTTGTAGATGTAGAGTTGTAGATGTAGAGAGTTTTAGATGTAGAGAGTTGTAGATGCAGAGTTGTAGATGCAGAGATGTAGATGCAGAGATGTAGATGCAGAGTTGTAGAGAGTTGTAGATGTAGAGTTGTAGATGTAGAGATAGAGTTGTAGATGTAGAGATATAGAGTTGTAGATGTAGGGTTGTAGATGCAGAGTTGTAGAGTTGTAGATGTAGAGATGCAGAGTTGTAGATGCAGAGTTGTAGATGCAGAGTTGTAGAGATGTAGATGTAGATGTAGAGTGGTAGATGTAGATGCAGAGTTGTAGATGTAGAGATGTAGATGTAGAGTTGTAGAGAGTTGTAGATGTAGAGATGTAGAGTTGTAGATGTAGAGATGTAGAGTTGTAGAGAGTTGTAGATGTAGTGATGTAGAGAGTTGTAGATGTAGAGTTGTAGATGTAGAGATAGAGTTGTAGATGTAGAGATATAGAGTTGTAGATGTAGAGTTGTAGATGCAGAGTTGTAGAGTTGTAGATGCAGAGTTGTAGATGCAGAGTTGTAGAGATGTAGATGTAGAGTTGTAGATGTAGATGCAGAGTTGTAGATGTAGAGATGTAGATGTAGAGTTGTAGAGAGTTGTAGATGTAGAGATGTAGATGCAGAGTTGTAGATGCAGAGATGTAGATGCAGAGATGTAGATGCAGAGTTGTAGAGAGTTGTAGATGTAGAGAGTTGTAGATGCAGAGTTGTAGATGCAGAGTTGTAGATGTAGAGTTGTAGATGCAGAGTTGTAGATGCAGAGTTGTAGATGCAGAGATGTAGATGCAGAGATGTAGATGCAGAGTTGTAGAGAGTTGTAGATGTAGAGAGTTGTAGATGCAGAGTTGTAGATGCAGAGTTGTAGATGTAGAGTTGTAGATGCAGAGGTAGAGATGTAGAGTCGTAGATGTAGAGTTGTAGATGTAGAGAGTTTTAGATGTAGAGAGTTGTAGATGCAGAGTTGTAGATGCAGAGATGTAGATGCAGAGATGTAGATGCAGAGTTGTAGAGAGTTGTAGATGTAGAGTTGTAGATGTAGAGATAGAGTTGTAGATGTAGAGATATAGAGTTGTAGATGTAGAGTTGTAGATGCAGAGTTGTAGAGTTGTAGATGTAGAGATGCAGAGTTGTAGATACAGAGTTGTAGATGCAGAGTTGTAGAGATTTAGATGTAGAGTTGTAGATGTAGATGCAGAGTTGTAGATGTAGAGATGTAGATGCAGAGTTGTAGATGTAGAGATGCAGAGTTGTAGATGCAGAGTTGTAGAGTTGTAGATGCAGAGTTGTAGATGTAGAGATGTAGATGCAGAGTTGTAGATGCAGAGATGTAGAGTTGTAGATGTAGGGTTGTAGATGCAGAGTTGTAGAGTTGTAGATGTAGAGATGCAGAGTTGTAGATGCAGAGTTGTAGATGCAGAGTTGTAGAGATGTAGTTGTAGATGTAGAGTTGTAGATGTAGAGAGTTTTAGATGTAGAGAGTTGTAGATGCAGAGTTGTAGATGCAGAGATGTAGATGCAGAGATGTAGATGCAGAGTTGTAGAGAGTTGTAGATGTAGAGTTGTAGATGTAGAGATAGAGTTGTAGATGTAGAGATATAGAGTTGTAGATGTAGGGTTGTAGATGCAGAGTTGTAGAGTTGTAGATGTAGAGATGCAGAGTTGTAGATGCAGAGTTGTAGATGCAGAGTTGTAGAGATGTAGATGTAGATGTAGAGTGGTAGATGTAGATGCAGAGTTGTAGATGTAGAGATGTAGATGTAGAGTTGTAGAGAGTTGTAGATGTAGAGATGTAGAGTTGTAGATGTAGAGATGTAGAGTTGTAGAGAGTTGTAGATGTAGTGATGTAGAGAGTTGTAGATGTAGAGTTGTAGATGTAGAGATAGAGTTGTAGATGTAGAGATATAGAGTTGTAGATGTAGAGTTGTAGATGCAGAGTTGTAGAGTTGTAGATGCAGAGTTGTAGATGCAGAGTTGTAGAGATGTAGATGTAGAGTTGTAGATGTAGATGCAGAGTTGTAGATGTAGAGATGTAGATGTAGAGTTGTAGAGAGTTGTAGATGTAGAGATGTAGATGCAGAGTTGTAGATGCAGAGATGTAGATGCAGAGATGTAGATGCAGAGTTGTAGAGAGTTGTAGATGTAGAGAGTTGTAGATGCAGAGTTGTAGATGCAGAGTTGTAGATGTAGAGTTGTAGATGCAGAGTTGTAGATGCAGAGTTGTAGATGCAGAGATGTAGATGCAGAGATGTAGATGCAGAGTTGTAGAGAGTTGTAGATGTAGAGAGTTGTAGATGCAGAGTTGTAGATGCAGAGTTGTAGATGTAGAGTTGTAGATGCAGAGGTAGAGATGTAGAGTCGTAGATGTAGAGTTGTAGATGTAGAGAGTTTTAGATGTAGAGAGTTGTAGATGCAGAGTTGTAGATGCAGATATGTAGATGCAGAGATGTAGATGCAGAGTTGTAGAGAGTTGTAGATGTAGAGTTGTAGATGTAGAGATAGAGTTGTAGATGTAGAGATATAGAGTTCTAGATGTAGAGTTGTAGATGCAGAGTTGTAGAGTTGTAGATGTAGAGATGCAGAGTTGTAGATACAGAGTTGTAGATGCAGAGTTGTAGAGATTTAGATGTAGAGTTGTAGATGTAGATGCAGAGTTGTAGATGTAGAGTTGTAGATGTAGAGATAGAGTTGTAGATGTAGAGATATAGAGTTGTAGATGTAGAGTTGTAGATGCAGAGTTGTAGAGTTGTAGATGCAGAGTTGTAGATGCAGAGTTGTAGAGATGTAGATGTAGAGTTGTAGATGTAGATGCAGAGTTGTAGATGTAGAGATGTAGATGTAGAGTTGTAGAGAGTTGTAGATGTAGAGATGTAGATGCAGAGTTGTAGATGCAGAGATGCAGATGCAGAGATGTAGATGCAGAGTTGTAGAGAGTTGTAGATGTAGAGAGTTGTAGATGCAGAGTTGTAGATGCAGAGTTGTAGATGTAGAGTTGTAGATGCAGAGTTGTAGATGCAGAGTTGTAGATGCAGAGATGTAGATGCAGAGATGTAGATGCAGAGTTGTAGAGAGTTGTAGATGTAGAGAGTTGTAGATGCAGAGTTGTAGATGCAGAGTTGTAGATGTAGAGTTGTAGATGCAGAGGTAGAGATGTAGAGTCGTAGATGTAGAGTTGTAGATGTAGAGAGTTTTAGATGTAGAGAGTTGTAGATGCAGAGTTGTAGATGCAGAGATGTAGATGCAGAGATGTAGATGCAGAGTTGTAGAGAGTTGTAGATGTAGAGTTGTAGATGTAGAGATAGAGTTGTAGATGTAGAGATATAGAGTTGTAGATGTAGAGTTGTAGATGCAGAGTTGTAGAGTTGTAGATGTAGAGATGCAGAGTTGTAGATACAGAGTTGTAGATGCAGAGTTGTAGAGATTTAGATGTAGAGTTGTAGATGTAGATGCAGAGTTGTAGATGTAGAGATGTAGATGCAGAGTTGTAGATGTAGAGATGCAGAGTTGTAGATGCAGAGTTGTAGAGTTGTAGATGCAGAGTTGTAGATGTAGAGATGTAGATGCAGAGTTGTAGATGCAGAGATGTAGAGTTGTAGATGTAGGGTTGTAGATGCAGAGTTGTAGAGTTGTAGATGTAGAGATGCAGAGTTGTAGATGCAGAGTTGTAGATGCAGAGTTGTAGAGATGTAGTTGTAGATGTAGAGTTGTAGATGTAGAGAGTTTTAGATGTAGAGAGTTGTAGATGCAGAGTTGTAGATGCAGAGATGTAGATGCAGAGATGTAGATGCAGAGTTGTAGAGAGTTGTAGATGTAGAGTTGTAGATGTAGAGATAGAGTTGTAGATGTAGAGATATAGAGTTGTAGATGTAGGGTTGTAGATGCAGAGTTGTAGAGTTGTAGATGTAGAGATGCAGAGTTGTAGATGCAGAGTTGTAGATGCAGAGTTGTAGAGATGTAGATGTAGATGCAGAGTTGTAGATGTAGAGATGTAGATGTAGAGTTGTAGAGAGTTGTAGATGTAGAGATGTAGAGTTGTAGAGAGTTGTAGATGTAGAGATGCAGAGTTGTAGATGCAGAGTTGTAGATGCAGAGTTGTAGATGTAGAGATGTAGATGCAGAGTTGTAGATGCAGAGATGTAGATGCAGAGATGTAGATGCAGAGTTGTAGAGAGTTGTAGATGTAGAGAGTTGTAGATGCAGAGTTGTAGATGCAGAGTTGTAGATGTAGAGTTGTAGATGCAGAGGTAGAGATGTAGAGTTGTAGATGTAGAGTTGTAGATGTAGAGATGTAGAGAGTTGTAGATTTGTAGATGTAGAGTCGTAGATGTAGAGTTGTAGATGTAGAGAGTTTTAGATGTAGAGAGTTGTAGATGCAGAGTTGTAGATGCAGAGATGTAGATGCAGAGATGTAGATGCAGAGTTGTAGAGAGTTGTAGATGTAGAGTTGTAGATGTAGAGATAGAGTTGTAGATGTAGAGATATAGAGTATTAGATGTAGAGTTGTAGATGCAGAGTTGTAGATGTAGAGATGCAGAGTTGTAGATGCAGAGTTGTAGATGCAGAGTTGTAGAGATGTAGATGTAGAGTTGTAGATGTAGATGCAGAGTTGTAGATGTAGAGATGTAGATGTAGAGTTGTAGAGAGTTGTAGATGTAGAGATGTAGAGTTGTAGATGTAGAGATGTAGAGTTGTAGAGAGTTGTAGATGTAGAGATGCAGAGTTGTAGATGCAGAGTTGTAGAGTTGTAGATGTAGAGTTGTAGATGTAGAGTGTTGTAGAGTTGTAGATGTAGAGAGTTGTAGATGTAGAGATGTAGATGCAGAGTTGTAGAGATGTAGAGAGTTGTAGATGTAGAGATAGAGTTGTAGATGTAGGGTTGTAGATGTAGAGATATAGAGTTGTAGATGTAGAAATATAGAGTTGTAGATGTAGAGTTGTAGATGTAGAGATATAGAGTTGTAGATGTAGAGTTGTAGATGCAGAGTTGTAGAGTTGTAGATGCAGAGTTGTAGAGTTGTAGATGTAGAGATGCAGAGTTGTAGATGTAGAGATGCAGAGTTGTAGATGCAGAGTTGTAGATGTAGAGATGCAGAGTTGTAGATGTAGAGATGCAGAGTTGTAGATGCAGAGTTGTAGAGTTGTAGATGCAGAGTTGTAGATGCAGAGATGTAGATGCAGAGATGTAGATGCAGAGTTGTAGAGAGTTGTAGATGTAGAGTTGTAGATGTAGAGATAGAGTTGTAGATGTAGATATATAGTTGTAGATGTAGAGTTGTAGATGCAGAGTTGTAGAGTTGTAGATGTAGAGATGTAGATGCAGAGTTGTAGATGCAGAGAGTTGTAGATGTAGAGTTCTAGATGTAGAGTTGTAGATGTAGAGATATAGAGAGTTGTAGATGTAGAGTTGTAGAGATGTAGAGTTGTAGATGTAGAGATGTATATGTAGAGATGTAGAGAGTTGGAGAGTTGTAGATTTGTAGATGTAGAGTTGTAGATGTAGAGTTGTAGATGTAGAGTTGTAGATGTAGAGAGTTGTAGATGCAGAGATGTATATGCAGAGTTGTAGATGTAGAGTTGTAGATGCAGAGGTAGAGATGTAGAGTTGTAGATGTAGAGTTGTAGATGTAGAGATGTAGAGAGTTGTAGATTTGTAGATGTAGAGTTGTAGATGTAGAGAGTTTTAGATGTAGAGAGTTGTAGATGCAGAGTTGTAGATGCAGAGATGTAGATGCAGAGATGTAGATGCAGAGTTGTAGAGAGTTGTAGATGTAGAGTTGTAGATGTAGAGATAGAGTTGTAGATGTAGAGATATAGAGTTGTAGATGTAGGGTTGTAGATGCAGAGTTGTAGAGTTGTAGATGTAGAGATGCAGAGTTGTAGATGCAGAGTTGTAGATGCAGAGTTGTAGAGATGTAGATGTAGATGCAGAGTTGTAGATGTAGAGATGTAGATGTAGAGTTGTAGAGAGTTGTAGATGTAGAGATGTAGAGTTGTAGAGAGTTGTAGATGTAGAGATGCAGAGTTGTAGATGCAGAGTTGTAGATGCAGAGTTGTAGATGTAGAGATGTAGATGCAGAGTTGTAGATGCAGAGATGTAGATGCAGAGATGTAGATGCAGAGTTGTAGAGAGTTGTAGATGTAGAGAGTTGTAGATGCAGAGTTGTAAATGCAGAGTTGTAGATGTAGAGTTGTAGATGCAGAGGTAGAGATGTAGAGTTGTAGATGTAGAGTTGTAGATGTAGAGATGTAGAGAGTTGTAGATTTGTAGATGTAGAGTCGTAGATGTAGAGTTGTAGATGTAGAGAGTTTTAGATGTAGAGAGTTGTAGATGCAGAGTTGTAGATGCAGAGATGTAGATGCAGAGATGTAGATGCAGAGTTGTAGAGAGTTGTAGATGTAGAGTTGTAGATGTAGAGATAGAGTTGTAGATGTAGAGATATAGAGTATTAGATGTAGAGTTGTAGATGCAGAGTTGTAGATGTAGAGATGCAGAGTTGTAGATGCAGAGTTGTAGATGCAGAGTTGTAGAGATGTAGATGTAGAGTTGTAGATGTAGATGCAGAGTTGTAGATGTAGAGATGTAGATGTAGAGTTGTAGAGAGTTGTAGATGTAGAGATGTAGAGTTGTAGATGTAGAGATGTAGAGTTGTAGAGAGTTGTAGATGTAGAGATGCAGAGTTGTAGATGCAGAGTTGTAGAGTTGTAGATGTAGAGTTGTAGATGTAGAGTGTTGTAGAGTTGTAGATGTAGAGAGTTGTAGATGTAGAGATGTAGATGCAGAGTTGTAGAGATGTAGAGAGTTGTAGATGTAGAGATAGAGTTGTAGATGTAGGGTTGTAGATGTAGAGATATAGAGTTGTAGATGTAGAAATATAGAGTTGTAGATGTAGAGTTGTAGATGTAGAGATATAGAGTTGTAGATGTAGAGTTGTAGATGCAGAGTTGTAGAGTTGTAGATGCAGAGTTGTAGAGTTGTAGATGTAGAGATGCAGAGTTGTAGATGTAGAGATGCAGAGTTGTAGATGCAGAGTTGTAGATGTAGAGATGCAGAGTTGTAGATGTAGAGATGCAGAGTTGTAGATGCAGAGTTGTAGAGTTGTAGATGCAGAGTTGTAGATGCAGAGATGTAGATGCAGAGATGTAGATGCAGAGTTGTAGAGAGTTGTAGATGTAGAGTTGTAGATGTAGAGATAGAGTTGTAGATGTAGATATATAGTTGTAGATGTAGAGTTGTAGATGCAGAGTTGTAGAGTTGTAGATGTAGAGATGTAGATGCAGAGTTGTAGATGCAGAGAGTTGTAGATGTAGAGTTCTAGATGTAGAGTTGTAGATGTAGAGATATAGAGAGTTGTAGATGTAGAGTTGTAGAGATGTAGAGTTGTAGATGTAGAGATGTATATGTAGAGATGTAGAGAGTTGGAGAGTTGTAGATTTGTAGATTTGTAGATGTAGAGTTGTAGATGTAGAGTTGTAGATGTAGAGTTGTAGATGTAGAGAGTTGTAGATGCAGAGATGTATATGCAGAGTTGTAGATGTAGAGTTGTAGATGCAGAGGTAGAGATGTAGAGTTGTAGATGTAGAGTTGTAGATGTAGAGATGTAGAGAGTTGTAGATTTGTAGATGTAGAGTTGTAGATGTAGAGTTGTAGATGTAGAGAGTTTTAGATGTAGAGAGTTGTAGATGCAGAGTTGTAGATGCAGAGATGTAGATGCAGAGATGTAGATGCAGAGTTGTAGAGAGTTGTAGATGTAGAGATAGAGTTGTAGATGTAGAGATATAGAGTTGTAGATGTAGGGTTGTAGATGCAGAGTTGTAGAGAGTTGTAGATGTAGAGATAGAGTTGTAGATGTAGAGATATAGAGTTGTAGATGTAGGGTTGTAGATGCAGAGTTGTAGAGTTGTAGATGTAGAGATGCAGAGTTGTAGATGCAGAGTTGTAGATGCAGAGTTGTAGAGATGTAGATGTAGATGTAGAGTGGTAGATGTAGATGCAGAGTTGTAGATGTAGAGATGTAGATGTAGAGTTGTAGAGAGTTGTAGATGTAGAGATGTAGAGTTGTAGATGTAGAGATGTAGAGTTGTAGAGAGTTGTAGATGTAGAGATGTAGAGAGTTGTAGATGTAGAGTTGTAGATGTAGAGATATAGAGTTGTAGATGTAGAGTTGTAGATGCAGAGTTGTAGAGTTGTAGATGTAGAGATGCAGAGTTGTAGATGTAGAGATGTAGATGCGGAGATGTAGATGCAGAGATGTAGATGCAGAGTTGTAGAGAGTTGTAGATGTAGAGTTGTAGATGTAGAGATAGAGTTGTAGATGTAGAGATATAGAGTTGTAGATGTAGAGTTGTAGATGCGGAGTTGTAGAGTTGTAGATGTAGAGATGCAGAGTTGTAGATGCAGAGTTGTAGTGTTGTAGATGCAGAGTTGTAGATGCAGAGATGTAGATGCAGAGTTGTAGAGATGTAGAGAGTTGTAGATGTAGAGTTGTAGATGTAGAGATAGAGTTGTAGATCTAGAGTTGTAGATGTAGAGATATAGAGTTGTAGATGCAGAGTTGTAGAGTTGTAGATGCAGAGTTGTAGAGTTGTAGATGTAGAGATGCAGAGTTGTAGATGTAGAGTTGTAGAGTTGTAGATGCAGAGTTGTAGATGTAGAGATGTAGATGCAGAGTTGTAGATGCAGAGATGTAGATGCAGAGATGTAGATGCAGAGTTGTAGAGAGTTGTAGATGTAGAGATGCAGAGTTGTAGATGTAGAGATGTAGATGCGGAGATGTAGATGCAGAGATGTAGATGCAGAGTTGTAGAGAGTTGTAGATGTAGAGTTGTAGATGTAGAGATAGAGTTGTAGATGTAGAGATATAGAGTTGTAGATGTAGAGTTGTAGATGCGGAGTTGTAGAGTTGTAGATGTAGAGATGCAGAGTTGTAGATGCAGAGTTGTAGAGTTGTAGATGCAGAGTTGTAGATGCAGAGATGTAGATGCAGAGATGTAGAGAGTTGTAGATGTAGAGTTGTAGATGTAGAGATAGAGTTGTAGATGTAGAGTTGTAGAGTTGTAGATGTAGAGTTGTAGAGTTGTAGATGCAGAGTTGTAGATGTAGAGATGTAGATGCAGAGTTGTAGATGCAGAGATGTAGATGCAGAGATGTAGATGTAGAGTTGTAGATGTAGATGCAGAGTTGTAGATGTAGAGATGTAGATAGAGAGTTGTAGATGTAGAGATGTAGAGTTGTAGATGTAGAGATGTAGTAGAGAGTTGTATATGTAGTGATGTAGAGAGTTGTAGATGTAGAGAGTTGTAGATGTAGAGATGTAGAGATTTGTAGATGTAGAGTTGTAGATGTAGAGTTGTAGAGAGTTGTAGATGTAGAGTTGTAGATGTAGAGAGTTGTAGAGGCAGAGAGTTGTAGATGTAGAGAGTTGTAGATGCAGAGGTAGAGATGTAGAGGTGTAGAGAGTTGTAGAGACGTAGAGAGTTGTAGATGTAGAGTTGTAGATGTAGAGAGTTGTAGATGTAGAGTTGTAGATGTAGAGATAGAGTTGTAGATCTAGAGTTGTAGATGTAGAGATATAGAGTTGTAGATGTAGAGTTGTAGATGCAGAGTTGTAGATGTAGAGATGTAGATGCAGAGTTGTAGATGCAGAGATGTAGATGCAGAGATGTAGATGCAGAGTTGTAGAGAGTTGTAGATGTAGAGTTGTAGATGTAGAGATATAGAGTTGTAGATGTAGAGTTGTAGATGCAGAGTTGTAGAGAGTTGTAGATGTAGAGTTGTAGATGCAAAGGTAGAGATGTAGAGGTGTAAAGAGTTGTAGAGACGTAGAGAGTTGTAGATGTAGAGTTGTAGATGTAGAGAGTTGTAGATGTAGAGTTGTAGATGTAGAGTTGTAGATGTAGAGATATAGAGAGTTGTAGATGTAGAGTTGTAGAGATGTAGAGTTGTAGATGTAGAGTTGTAGATGTAGAGATGTATATGTAGAGTTGTAGAGAGTTGTAGATGTAGAGTTGTAGATGTAGAGAGTTGTAGAGGCAGAGAGTTGTAGATGTAGAGAGTTGTAGATGCAGAGATGTAGATGCTGAGTTGTAGATGCAGAGTTGTAGATGCAGAGATGTAGAGATGTAGATGCAGAGTTGTAGATGCAGAGTTGTAGAGAGTTGTAGATGTAGAGATGTAGAGTTGTAGATGTAGAGAGTTGTAGATGTAGAGATGTAGATGTAGAGTTGTAGATGTAGAGATGTAGAGAGTTGTAGATGTAGAGATGTAGATGCAGAGATGTAGAGTTGTAGATGTAGAGATGCAGAGTTGTAGATGCAGAGTTGTAGATGCAGAGTTGTAGAGATGTAGATGTAGATGTAGAGTTGTAGATGTAGATGCAGAGTTGTAGATGTAGAGATGTAGATAGAGAGTTGTAGATGTAGAGTTGTAGATGTAGAGAGTTTTAGATGTAGAGAGTTGTAGATGCAGAGTTGTAGATGCAGAGATGTAGATGCAGAGATGTAGATGCAGAGATGTAGATGCAGAGGTAGAGATGTAGAGTTGTAGAGAGTTGTAGATGTAGAGATGCAGAGTTGTAGATGCAGAGTTGTAGAGATGTAGATGTAGAGTTGTAGATGTAGATGCAGAGTTGTAGATGTAGAGATGTAGATGTAGAGTTGTAGAGAGTTGTAGATGTAGAGATGTAGAGTTGTAGATGTAGAGATGTAGAGTTGTAGAGAGTTGTAGATGTAGAGATGCAGAGTTGTAGATGCAGAGTTGTAGAGTTGTAGATGTAGAGTTGTAGATGTAGAGTGTTGTAGAGTTGTAGATGTAGAGAGTTGTAGATGTAGAGATGTAGATGCAGAGTTGTAGAGATGTAGAGAGTTGTAGATGTAGAGATAGAGTTGTAGATGTAGGGTTGTAGATGTAGAGATATAGAGTTGTAGATGTAGAAATATAGAGTTGTAGATGTAGAGTTGTAGATGTAGAGATATAGAGTTGTAGATGTAGAGTTGTAGATGCAGAGTTGTAGAGTTGTAGATGCAGAGTTGTAGAGTTGTAGATGTAGAGATGCAGAGTTGTAGATGTAGAGATGCAGAGTTGTAGATGCAGAGTTGTAGATGTAGAGATGCAGAGTTGTAGATGTAGAGATGCAGAGTTGTAGATGCAGAGTTGTAGAGTTGTAGATGCAGAGTTGTAGATGCAGAGATGTAGATGCAGAGATGTAGATGCAGAGTTGTAGAGAGTTGTAGATGTAGAGTTGTAGATGTAGAGATAGAGTTGTAGATGTAGATATATAGTTGTAGATGTAGAGTTGTAGATGCAGAGTTGTAGAGTTGTAGATGTAGAGATGTAGATGCAGAGTTGTAGATGCAGAGAGTTGTAGATGTAGAGTTCTAGATGTAGAGTTGTAGATGTAGAGATATAGAGAGTTGTAGATGTAGAGTTGTAGAGATGTAGAGTTGTAGATGTAGAGATGTATATGTAGAGATGTAGAGAGTTGGAGAGTTGTAGATTTGTAGATGTAGAGTTGTAGATGTAGAGTTGTAGATGTAGAGTTGTAGATGTAGAGAGTTGTAGATGCAGAGATGTATATGCAGAGTTGTAGATGTAGAGTTGTAGATGCAGAGGTAGAGATGTAGAGTTGTAGATGTAGAGTTGTAGATGTAGAGATGTAGAGAGTTGTAGATTTGTAGATGTAGAGTTGTAGATGTAGAGAGTTTTAGATGTAGAGAGTTGTAGATGCAGAGTTGTAGATGCAGAGATGTAGATGCAGAGATGTAGATGCAGAGTTGTAGAGAGTTGTAGATGTAGAGTTGTAGATGTAGAGATAGAGTTGTAGATGTAGAGATATAGAGTTGTAGATGTAGGGTTGTAGATGCAGAGTTGTAGAGTTGTAGATGTAGAGATGCAGAGTTGTAGATGCAGAGTTGTAGATGCAGAGTTGTAGAGATGTAGATGTAGATGCAGAGTTGTAGATGTAGAGATGTAGATGTAGAGTTGTAGAGAGTTGTAGATGTAGAGATGTAGAGTTGTAGAGAGTTGTAGATGTAGAGATGCAGAGTTGTAGATGCAGAGTTGTAGATGCAGAGTTGTAGATGTAGAGATGTAGATGCAGAGTTGTAGATGCAGAGATGTAGATGCAGAGATGTAGATGCAGAGTTGTAGAGAGTTGTAGATGAATAGAGTTGTAGATGCAGAGTTGTAGATGCAGAGTTGTAGATGTAGAGTTGTAGATGCAGAGGTAGAGATGTAGAGTTGTAGATGTAGAGTTGTAGATGTAGAGATGTAGAGAGTTGTAGATTTGTAGATGTAGAGTCGTAGATGTAGAGTTGTAGATGTAGAGAGTTTTAGATGTAGAGAGTTGTAGATGCAGAGTTGTAGATGCAGAGATGTAGATGCAGAGATGTAGATGCAGAGTTGTAGAGAGTTGTAGATGTAGAGTTGTAGATGTAGAGATAGAGTTGTAGATGTAGAGATATAGAGTATTAGATGTAGAGTTGTAGATGCAGAGTTGTAGATGTAGAGATGCAGAGTTGTAGATGCAGAGTTGTAGATGCAGAGTTGTAGAGATGTAGATGTAGAGTTGTAGATGTAGATGCAGAGTTGTAGATGTAGAGATGTAGATGTAGAGTTGTAGAGAGTTGTAGATGTAGAGATGTAGAGTTGTAGATGTAGAGATGTAGAGTTGTAGAGAGTTGTAGATGTAGAGATGCAGAGTTGTAGATGCAGAGTTGTAGAGTTGTAGATGTAGAGTTGTAGATGTAGAGTGTTGTAGAGTTGTAGATGTAGAGAGTTGTAGATGTAGAGATGTAGATGCAGAGTTGTAGAGATGTAGAGAGTTGTAGATGTAGAGATAGAGTTGTAGATGTAGGGTTGTAGATGTAGAGATATAGAGTTGTAGATGTAGAAATATAGAGTTGTAGATGTAGAGTTGTAGATGTAGAGATATAGAGTTGTAGATGTAGAGTTGTAGATGCAGAGTTGTAGAGTTGTAGATGCAGAGTTGTAGAGTTGTAGATGTAGAGATGCAGAGTTGTAGATGTAGAGATGCAGAGTTGTAGATGCAGAGTTGTAGATGTAGAGATGCAGAGTTGTAGATGTAGAGATGCAGAGTTGTAGATGCAGAGTTGTAGAGTTGTAGATGCAGAGTTGTAGATGCAGAGATGTAGATGCAGAGATGTAGATGCAGAGTTGTAGAGAGTTGTAGATGTAGAGTTGTAGATGTAGAGATAGAGTTGTAGATGTAGATATATAGTTGTAGATGTAGAGTTGTAGATGCAGAGTTGTAGAGTTGTAGATGTAGAGATGTAGATGCAGAGTTGTAGATGCAGAGAGTTGTAGATGTAGAGTTCTAGATGTAGAGTTGTAGATGTAGAGATATAGAGAGTTGTAGATGTAGAGTTGTAGAGATGTAGAGTTGTAGATGTAGAGATGTATATGTAGAGATGTAGAGAGTTGGAGAGTTGTAGATTTGTAGATGTAGAGTTGTAGATGTAGAGTTGTAGATGTAGAGTTGTAGATGTAGAGAGTTGTAGATGCAGAGATGTATATGCAGAGTTGTAGATGTAGAGTTGTAGATGCAGAGGTAGAGATGTAGAGTTGTAGATGTAGAGTTGTAGATGTAGAGATGTAGAGAGTTGTAGATTTGTAGATGTAGAGTTGTAGATGTAGAGAGTTTTAGATGTAGAGAGTTGTAGATGCAGAGTTGTAGATGCAGAGATGTAGATGCAGAGATGTAGATGCAGAGTTGTAGAGAGTTGTAGATGTAGAGTTGTAGATGTAGAGATAGAGTTGTAGATGTAGAGATATAGAGTTGTAGATGTAGGGTTGTAGATGCAGAGTTGTAGAGTTGTAGATGTAGAGATGCAGAGTTGTAGATGCAGAGTTGTAGATGCAGAGTTGTAGAGATGTAGATGTAGATGCAGAGTTGTAGATGTAGAGATGTAGATGTAGAGTTGTAGAGAGTTGTAGATGTAGAGATGTAGAGTTGTAGAGAGTTGTAGATGTAGAGATGCAGAGTTGTAGATGCAGAGTTGTAGATGCAGAGTTGTAGATGTAGAGATGTAGATGCAGAGTTGTAGATGCAGAGATGTAGATGCAGAGATGTAGATGCAGAGTTGTAGAGAGTTGTAGATGTAGAGAGTTGTAGATGCAGAGTTGTAGATGCAGAGTTGTAGATGTAGAGTTGTAGATGCAGAGGTAGAGATGTAGAGTTGTAGATGTAGAGTTGTAGATGTAGAGATGTAGAGAGTTGTAGATTTGTAGATGTAGAGTCGTAGATGTAGAGTTGTAGATGTAGAGAGTTTTAGATGTAGAGAGTTGTAGATGCAGAGTTGTAGATGCAGAGATGTAGATGCAGAGATGTAGATGCAGAGTTGTAGAGAGTTGTAGATGTAGAGTTGTAGATGTAGAGATAGAGTTGTAGATGTAGAGATATAGAGTATTAGATGTAGAGTTGTAGATGCAGAGTTGTAGATGTAGAGATGCAGAGTTGTAGATGCAGAGTTGTAGATGCAGAGTTGTAGAGATGTAGATGTAGAGTTGTAGATGTAGATGCAGAGTTGTAGATGTAGAGATGTAGATGTAGAGTTGTAGAGAGTTGTAGATGTAGAGATGTAGAGTTGTAGATGTAGAGATGTAGAGTTGTAGAGAGTTGTAGATGTAGAGATGCAGAGTTGTAGATGCAGAGTTGTAGAGTTGTAGATGTAGAGTTGTAGATGTAGAGTGTTGTAGAGTTGTAGATGTAGAGAGTTGTAGATGTAGAGATGTAGATGCAGAGTTGTAGAGATGTAGAGAGTTGTAGATGTAGAGATAGAGTTGTAGATGTAGGGTTGTAGATGTAGAGATATAGAGTTGTAGATGTAGAAATATAGAGTTGTAGATGTAGAGTTGTAGATGTAGAGATATAGAGTTGTAGATGTAGAGTTGTAGATGCAGAGTTGTAGAGTTGTAGATGCAGAGTTGTAGAGTTGTAGATGTAGAGATGCAGAGTTGTAGATGTAGAGATGCAGAGTTGTAGATGCAGAGTTGTAGATGTAGAGATGCAGAGTTGTAGATGTAGAGATGCAGAGTTGTAGATGCAGAGTTGTAGAGTTGTAGATGCAGAGTTGTAGATGCAGAGATGTAGATGCAGAGATGTAGATGCAGAGTTGTAGAGAGTTGTAGATGTAGAGTTGTAGATGTAGAGATAGAGTTGTAGATGTAGATATATAGTTGTAGATGTAGAGTTGTAGATGCAGAGTTGTAGAGTTGTAGATGTAGAGATGTAGATGCAGAGTTGTAGATGCAGAGAGTTGTAGATGTAGAGTTCTAGATGTAGAGTTGTAGATGTAGAGATATAGAGAGTTGTAGATGTAGAGTTGTAGAGATGTAGAGTTGTAGATGTAGAGATGTATATGTAGAGATGTAGAGAGTTGGAGAGTTGTAGATTTGTAGATTTGTAGATGTAGAGTTGTAGATGTAGAGTTGTAGATGTAGAGTTGTAGATGTAGAGAGTTGTAGATGCAGAGATGTATATGCAGAGTTGTAGATGTAGAGTTGTAGATGCAGAGGTAGAGATGTAGAGTTGTAGATGTAGAGTTGTAGATGTAGAGATGTAGAGAGTTGTAGATTTGTAGATGTAGAGTTGTAGATGTAGAGTTGTAGATGTAGAGAGTTTTAGATGTAGAGAGTTGTAGATGCAGAGTTGTAGATGCAGAGATGTAGATGCAGAGATGTAGATGCAGAGTTGTAGAGAGTTGTAGATGTAGAGATAGAGTTGTAGATGTAGAGATATAGAGTTGTAGATGTAGGGTTGTAGATGCAGAGTTGTAGAGAGTTGTAGATGTAGAGATAGAGTTGTAGATGTAGAGATATAGAGTTGTAGATGTAGGGTTGTAGATGCAGAGTTGTAGAGTTGTAGATGTAGAGATGCAGAGTTGTAGATGCAGAGTTGTAGATGCAGAGTTGTAGAGATGTAGATGTAGATGTAGAGTGGTAGATGTAGATGCAGAGTTGTAGATGTAGAGATGTAGATGTAGAGTTGTAGAGAGTTGTAGATGTAGAGATGTAGAGTTGTAGATGTAGAGATGTAGAGTTGTAGAGAGTTGTAGATGTAGAGATGTAGAGAGTTGTAGATGTAGAGTTGTAGATGTAGAGATATAGAGTTGTAGATGTAGAGTTGTAGATGCAGAGTTGTAGAGTTGTAGATGTAGAGATGCAGAGTTGTAGATGTAGAGATGTAGATGCGGAGATGTAGATGCAGAGATGTAGATGCAGAGTTGTAGAGAGTTGTAGATGTAGAGTTGTAGATGTAGAGATAGAGTTGTAGATGTAGAGATATAGAGTTGTAGATGTAGAGTTGTAGATGCGGAGTTGTAGAGTTGTAGATGTAGAGATGCAGAGTTGTAGATGCAGAGTTGTAGTGTTGTAGATGCAGAGTTGTAGATGCAGAGATGTAGATGCAGAGTTGTAGAGATGTAGAGAGTTGTAGATGTAGAGTTGTAGATGTAGAGATAGAGTTGTAGATCTAGAGTTGTAGATGTAGAGATATAGAGTTGTAGATGCAGAGTTGTAGAGTTGTAGATGCAGAGTTGTAGAGTTGTAGATGTAGAGATGCAGAGTTGTAGATGTAGAGTTGTAGAGTTGTAGATGCAGAGTTGTAGATGTAGAGATGTAGATGCAGAGTTGTAGATGCAGAGATGTAGATGCAGAGATGTAGATGCAGAGTTGTAGAGAGTTGTAGATGTAGAGATGCAGAGTTGTAGATGTAGAGATGTAGATGCGGAGATGTAGATGCAGAGATGTAGATGCAGAGTTGTAGAGAGTTGTAGATGTAGAGTTGTAGATGTAGAGATAGAGTTGTAGATGTAGAGATATAGAGTTGTAGATGTAGAGTTGTAGATGCGGAGTTGTAGAGTTGTAGATGTAGAGATGCAGAGTTGTAGATGCAGAGTTGTAGAGTTGTAGATGCAGAGTTGTAGATGCAGAGATGTAGATGCAGAGATGTAGAGAGTTGTAGATGTAGAGTTGTAGATGTAGAGATAGAGTTGTAGATGTAGAGTTGTAGAGTTGTAGATGTAGAGTTGTAGAGTTGTAGATGCAGAGTTGTAGATGTAGAGATGTAGATGCAGAGTTGTAGATGCAGAGATGTAGATGCAGAGATGTAGATGTAGAGTTGTAGATGTAGATGCAGAGTTGTAGATGTAGAGATGTAGATAGAGAGTTGTAGATGTAGAGATGTAGAGTTGTAGATGTAGAGATGTAGTAGAGAGTTGTATATGTAGTGATGTAGAGAGTTGTAGATGTAGAGAGTTGTAGATGTAGAGATGTAGAGATTTGTAGATGTAGAGTTGTAGATGTAGAGTTGTAGAGAGTTGTAGATGTAGAGTTGTAGATGTAGAGAGTTGTAGAGGCAGAGAGTTGTAGATGTAGAGAGTTGTAGATGCAGAGGTAGAGATGTAGAGGTGTAGAGAGTTGTAGAGACGTAGAGAGTTGTAGATGTAGAGTTGTAGATGTAGAGAGTTGTAGATGTAGAGTTGTAGATGTAGAGATAGAGTTGTAGATCTAGAGTTGTAGATGTAGAGATATAGAGTTGTAGATGTAGAGTTGTAGATGCAGAGTTGTAGATGTAGAGATGTAGATGCAGAGTTGTAGATGCAGAGATGTAGATGCAGAGATGTAGATGCAGAGTTGTAGAGAGTTGTAGATGTAGAGTTGTAGATGTAGAGATATAGAGTTGTAGATGTAGAGTTGTAGATGCAGAGTTGTAGAGAGTTGTAGATGTAGAGTTGTAGATGCAAAGGTAGAGATGTAGAGGTGTAAAGAGTTGTAGAGACGTAGAGAGTTGTAGATGTAGAGTTGTAGATGTAGAGAGTTGTAGATGTAGAGTTGTAGATGTAGAGTTGTAGATGTAGAGATATAGAGAGTTGTAGATGTAGAGTTGTAGAGATGTAGAGTTGTAGATGTAGAGTTGTAGATGTAGAGATGTATATGTAGAGTTGTAGAGAGTTGTAGATGTAGAGTTGTAGATGTAGAGAGTTGTAGAGGCAGAGAGTTGTAGATGTAGAGAGTTGTAGATGCAGAGATGTAGATGCTGAGTTGTAGATGCAGAGTTGTAGATGCAGAGATGTAGAGATGTAGATGCAGAGTTGTAGATGCAGAGTTGTAGAGAGTTGTAGATGTAGAGATGTAGAGTTGTAGATGTAGAGAGTTGTAGATGTAGAGATGTAGATGTAGAGTTGTAGATGTAGAGATGTAGAGAGTTGTAGATGTAGAGATGTAGATGCAGAGATGTAGAGTTGTAGATGTAGAGATGCAGAGTTGTAGATGCAGAGTTGTAGATGCAGAGTTGTAGAGATGTAGATGTAGATGTAGAGTTGTAGATGTAGATGCAGAGTTGTAGATGTAGAGATGTAGATAGAGAGTTGTAGATGTAGAGTTGTAGATGTAGAGAGTTTTAGATGTAGAGAGTTGTAGATGCAGAGTTGTAGATGCAGAGATGTAGATGCAGAGATGTAGATGCAGAGATGTAGATGCAGAGGTAGAGATGTAGAGTTGTAGAGAGTTGTAGATGTAGAGATGCAGAGTTGTAGATGCAGAGTTGTAGAGATGTAGATGTAGAGTTGTAGATGTAGATGCAGAGTTGTAGATGTAGAGATGTAGATGTAGAGTTGTAGAGAGTTGTAGATGTAGAGATGTAGAGTTGTAGATGTAGAGATGTAGAGTTGTAGAGAGTTGTAGATGTAGAGATGCAGAGTTGTAGATGCAGAGTTGTAGAGTTGTAGATGTAGAGTTGTAGATGTAGAGTGTTGTAGAGTTGTAGATGTAGAGAGTTGTAGATGTAGAGATGTAGATGCAGAGTTGTAGAGATGTAGAGAGTTGTAGATGTAGAGATAGAGTTGTAGATGTAGGGTTGTAGATGTAGAGATATAGAGTTGTAGATGTAGAAATATAGAGTTGTAGATGTAGAGTTGTAGATGTAGAGATATAGAGTTGTAGATGTAGAGTTGTAGATGCAGAGTTGTAGAGTTGTAGATGCAGAGTTGTAGAGTTGTAGATGTAGAGATGCAGAGTTGTAGATGTAGAGATGCAGAGTTGTAGATGCAGAGTTGTAGATGTAGAGATGCAGAGTTGTAGATGTAGAGATGCAGAGTTGTAGATGCAGAGTTGTAGAGTTGTAGATGCAGAGTTGTAGATGCAGAGATGTAGATGCAGAGATGTAGATGCAGAGTTGTAGAGAGTTGTAGATGTAGAGTTGTAGATGTAGAGATAGAGTTGTAGATGTAGATATATAGTTGTAGATGTAGAGTTGTAGATGCAGAGTTGTAGAGTTGTAGATGTAGAGATGTAGATGCAGAGTTGTAGATGCAGAGAGTTGTAGATGTAGAGTTCTAGATGTAGAGTTGTAGATGTAGAGATATAGAGAGTTGTAGATGTAGAGTTGTAGAGATGTAGAGTTGTAGATGTAGAGATGTATATGTAGAGATGTAGAGAGTTGGAGAGTTGTAGATTTGTAGATGTAGAGTTGTAGATGTAGAGTTGTAGATGTAGAGTTGTAGATGTAGAGAGTTGTAGATGCAGAGATGTATATGCAGAGTTGTAGATGTAGAGTTGTAGATGCAGAGGTAGAGATGTAGAGTTGTAGATGTAGAGTTGTAGATGTAGAGATGTAGAGAGTTGTAGATTTGTAGATGTAGAGTTGTAGATGTAGAGAGTTTTAGATGTAGAGAGTTGTAGATGCAGAGTTGTAGATGCAGAGATGTAGATGCAGAGATGTAGATGCAGAGTTGTAGAGAGTTGTAGATGTAGAGTTGTAGATGTAGAGATAGAGTTGTAGATGTAGAGATATAGAGTTGTAGATGTAGGGTTGTAGATGCAGAGTTGTAGAGTTGTAGATGTAGAGATGCAGAGTTGTAGATGCAGAGTTGTAGATGCAGAGTTGTAGAGATGTAGATGTAGATGCAGAGTTGTAGATGTAGAGATGTAGATGTAGAGTTGTAGAGAGTTGTAGATGTAGAGATGTAGAGTTGTAGAGAGTTGTAGATGTAGAGATGCAGAGTTGTAGATGCAGAGTTGTAGATGCAGAGTTGTAGATGTAGAGATGTAGATGCAGAGTTGTAGATGCAGAGATGTAGATGCAGAGATGTAGATGCAGAGTTGTAGAGAGTTGTAGATGAATAGAGTTGTAGATGCAGAGTTGTAGATGCAGAGTTGTAGATGTAGAGTTGTAGATGCAGAGGTAGAGATGTAGAGTTGTAGATGTAGAGTTGTAGATGTAGAGATGTAGAGAGTTGTAGATTTGTAGATGTAGAGTCGTAGATGTAGAGTTGTAGATGTAGAGAGTTTTAGATGTAGAGAGTTGTAGATGCAGAGTTGTAGATGCAGAGATGTAGATGCAGAGATGTAGATGCAGAGTTGTAGAGAGTTGTAGATGTAGAGTTGTAGATGTAGAGATAGAGTTGTAGATGTAGAGATATAGAGTATTAGATGTAGAGTTGTAGATGCAGAGTTGTAGATGCAGAGTTGTAGATGCAGAGTTGTAGAGATGTAGATGTAGAGTTGTAGATGTAGATGCAGAGTTGTAGATGTAGAGATGTAGATGTAGAGTTGTAGAGAGTTGTAGATGTAGAGATGTAGAGTTGTAGATGTAGAGATGTAGAGTTGTAGAGAGTTGTAGATGTAGAGATGCAGAGTTGTAGATGCAGAGTTGTAGAGTTGTAGATGTAGAGTTGTAGATGTAGAGTGTTGTAGAGTTGTAGATGTAGAGAGTTGTAGATGTAGAGATGTAGATGCAGAGTTGTAGAGATGTAGAGAGTTGTAGATGTAGAGATAGAGTTGTAGATGTAGGGTTGTAGATGTAGAGATATAGAGTTGTAGATGTAGAAATATAGAGTTGTAGATGTAGAGTTGTAGATGTAGAGATATAGAGTTGTAGATGTAGAGTTGTAGATGCAGAGTTGTAGAGTTGTAGATGCAGAGTTGTAGAGTTGTAGATGTAGAGATGCAGAGTTGTAGATGTAGAGATGCAGAGTTGTAGATGCAGAGTTGTAGATGTAGAGATGCAGAGTTGTAGATGTAGAGATGCAGAGTTGTAGATGCAGAGTTGTAGAGTTGTAGATGCAGAGTTGTAGATGCAGAGATGTAGATGCAGAGATGTAGATGCAGAGTTGTAGAGAGTTGTAGATGTAGAGTTGTAGATGTAGAGATAGAGTTGTAGATGTAGATATATAGTTGTAGATGTAGAGTTGTAGATGCAGAGTTGTAGAGTTGTAGATGTAGAGATGTAGATGCAGAGTTGTAGATGCAGAGAGTTGTAGATGTAGAGTTCTAGATGTAGAGTTGTAGATGTAGAGATATAGAGAGTTGTAGATGTAGAGTTGTAGAGATGTAGAGTTGTAGATGTAGAGATGTATATGTAGAGATGTAGAGAGTTGGAGAGTTGTAGATTTGTAGATTTGTAGATGTAGAGTTGTAGATGTAGAGTTGTAGATGTAGAGTTGTAGATGTAGAGAGTTGTAGATGCAGAGATGTATATGCAGAGTTGTAGATGTAGAGTTGTAGATGCAGAGGTAGAGATGTAGAGTTGTAGATGTAGAGTTGTAGATGTAGAGATGTAGAGAGTTGTAGATTTGTAGATGTAGAGTTGTAGATGTAGAGTTGTAGATGTAGAGAGTTTTAGATGTAGAGAGTTGTAGATGCAGAGTTGTAGATGCAGAGATGTAGATGCAGAGATGTAGATGCAGAGTTGTAGAGAGTTGTAGATGTAGAGATAGAGTTGTAGATGTAGAGATATAGAGTTGTAGATGTAGGGTTGTAGATGCAGAGTTGTAGAGAGTTGTAGATGTAGAGATAGAGTTGTAGATGTAGAGATATAGAGTTGTAGATGTAGGGTTGTAGATGCAGAGTTGTAGAGTTGTAGATGTAGAGATGCAGAGTTGTAGATGCAGAGTTGTAGATGCAGAGTTGTAGAGATGTAGATGTAGATGTAGAGTGGTAGATGTAGATGCAGAGTTGTAGATGTAGAGATGTAGATGTAGAGTTGTAGAGAGTTGTAGATGTAGAGATGTAGAGTTGTAGATGTAGAGATGTAGAGTTGTAGAGAGTTGTAGATGTAGAGATGTAGAGAGTTGTAGATGTAGAGTTGTAGATGTAGAGATATAGAGTTGTAGATGTAGAGTTGTAGATGCAGAGTTGTAGAGTTGTAGATGTAGAGATGCAGAGTTGTAGATGTAGAGATGTAGATGCGGAGATGTAGATGCAGAGATGTAGATGCAGAGTTGTAGAGAGTTGTAGATGTAGAGTTGTAGATGTAGAGATAGAGTTGTAGATGTAGAGATATAGAGTTGTAGATGCGGAGTTGTAGAGTTGTAGATGTAGAGATGCAGAGTTGTAGATGCAGAGTTGTAGTGTTGTAGATGCAGAGTTGTAGATGCAGAGATGTAGATGCAGAGTTGTAGAGATGTAGAGAGTTGTAGATGTAGAGTTGTAGATGTAGAGATAGAGTTGTAGATCTAGAGTTGTAGATGTAGAGATATAGAGTTGTAGATGCAGAGTTGTAGAGTTGTAGATGCAGAGTTGTAGAGTTGTAGATGTAGAGATGCAGAGTTGTAGATGTAGAGTTGTAGAGTTGTAGATGCAGAGTTGTAGATGTAGAGATGTAGATGCAGAGTTGTAGATGCAGAGATGTAGATGCAGAGATGTAGATGCAGAGTTGTAGAGAGTTGTAGATGTAGAGATGCAGAGTTGTAGATGTAGAGATGTAGATGCGGAGATGTAGATGCAGAGATGTAGATGCAGAGTTGTAGAGAGTTGTAGATGTAGAGTTGTAGATGTAGAGATAGAGTTGTAGATGTAGAGATATAGAGTTGTAGATGTAGAGTTGTAGATGCGGAGTTGTAGAGTTGTAGATGTAGAGATGCAGAGTTGTAGATGCAGAGTTGTAGAGTTGTAGATGCAGAGTTGTAGATGCAGAGATGTAGATGCAGAGATGTAGAGAGTTGTAGATGTAGAGTTGTAGATGTAGAGATAGAGTTGTAGATGTAGAGTTGTAGATGTAGAGATATAGAGTTGTAGATGTAAAGTTGTAGATGCAGAGTTGTAGAGTTGTAGATGCAGAGTTGTAGAGTTGTAGATGTAGAGATGCAGAGTTGTAGATGTAGAGTTGTAGAGTTGTAGATGCAGAGTTGTAGATGTAGAGATGTAGATGCAGAGTTGTAGATGCAGAGATGTAGATGCAGAGATGTAGATGCAGAGTTGTAGAGAGTTGTAGATGTAGAGTTGTAGATGTAGAGATATAGAGTTGTAGATGTAGAGTTGTAGATGCAGAGTTGTAGAGAGTTGTAGATGTAGAGTTGTAGATGCAGAGGTAGAGATGTAGAGGTGTAAAGAGTTGTAGAGACGTAGAGAGTTGTAGATGTAGAGTTGTAGATGTAGAGAGTTGTAGATGTAGAGTTGTAGATGTAGAGATATAGAGAGTTGTAGATGTAGAGTTGTAGAGATGTAGAGTTGTAGATGTAGAGTTGTAGATGTAGAGATGTATATGTAGAGATGTAGAGAGTTGTAGAGTTGTAGAGAGTTGTAGATGTAGAGATGTAGAGAGTTGTAGATGTAGAGTTGTAGATGTAGAGTTGTAGAGAGTTGTAGATGTAGTGATGTAGAGAGTTGTAGATGTAGAGAGTTGTAGATGTAGAGATGTAGAGAGTTGTAGATGTAGAGTTGTAGATGTAGAGTTGTAGAGAGTTGTAGATGTAGAGTTGTAGATGTAGAGAGTTGTAGAGGCAGAGAGTTGTAGATGTAGAGAGTTGTAGATGCAGAGATGTAGATGCTGAGTTGTAGATGCAGAGTTGTAGATGCAGAGATGTAGAGATGTAGATGCAGAGTTGTAGAGAGTTGTAGATGTAGAGATGTAGAGTTGTAGATGTAGAGATGTAGAGAGTTGTAGATGTAGAGAGTTGTAGATGTAGAGATGTAGATGTAGAGTTGTAGATGTAGAGATGTAGAGAGTTGTAGATGTAGAGATGTAGATGCAGAGATGTAGAGTTGTAGATGTAGAGATGCAGAGTTGTAGATGCAGAGTTGTAGATGCAGAGTTGTAGAGATGTAGATGTAGATGTAGAGTTGTAGATGTAGATGCAGAGTTGTAGATGTAGAGATGTAGATAGAGAGTTGTAGATGTAGAGTTGTAGATGTAGAGAGTTTTAGATGTAGAGAGTTGTAGATGCAGAGTTGTAGATGCAGAGATGTAGATGCAGAGATGTAGATGCAGAGATGTAGATGCAGAGGTAGAGATGTAGAGTTGTAGAGAGTTGTAGATGTAGAGATGTAGAGTTGTAGATGTAGAGATGTAGAGAGTTGTAGATGTAGAGTTGTAGATGTAGAGAGTTGTAGATGTAGAGATGTAGATGTAGAGTTGTAGATGTAGAGATGTAGAGAGTTGTAGATGTAGAGATGTAGATGCAGAGATGTAGATGCAGAGTTGTAGAGAGTTGTAGATGTAGAGTTGTAGATGTAGAGATATAGAGTTGTAGATGTAGAGTTGTAGATGCAGAGTTGTAGAGTTGTAGATGTAGAGATGCAGAGTTGTAGATGCAGAGTTGTAGATGCAGAGTTGTAGAGATGTAGATGTAGAGTTGTAGATGTAGATGCAGAGTTGTAGATGTAGAGATGTAGATAGAGAGTTGTAGATGTAGAGATGTAGAGTTGTAGATGTAGAGATGTAGTAGAGAGTTGTAGATGTAGTGATGTAGAGAGTTGTAGATGTAGAGAGTTGTAGATGTAGAGATGTAGAGAGTTGTAGATGTAGAGTTGTAGATGTAGAGTTGTAGAGAGTTGTAGATGTAGAGTTGTAGATGTAGAGAGTTGTAGAGGCAGAGAGTTGTAGATGTAGAGAGTTGTAGATGCAGAGGTAGAGATGTAGAGGTGTAGAGAGTTGTAGAGACGTAGAGAGTTGTAGATGTAGAGTTGTAGATGTAGAGAGTTGTAGATGTAGAGTTGTAGATGTAGAGTTGTAGATGTAGAGATATAGAGAGTTGTAGATGTAGAGTTGTAGAGATGTAGAGTTGTAGATGTAGAGTTGTAGATGTAGAGATGTATATGTAGAGATGTAGAGAGTTGTAGAGTTGTAGAGTTTTAGATTTGTAGATGTAGAGTTGTAGATGTAGAGTTGTAGATGTAGAGTTGTCGATGTAGAGAGTTGTAGATGCAGAGTTGTAGATGTAGAGTTGTAGATGTAGAGTTGTAGATGTAGAGTTGTAGATGTAGAGAGTTGTAGATGTAGAGATGTAGATGCAGAGTTGTAGATGCAGAGTTGTAGAGATGTAGAGAGTTGTAGATGTAGGGTTGTAGATGTAGAGATAGTGTTGTAGATGTAGAGTTGTAGATGTAGAGATATAGAGTTGTAGATGTAGAGTTGTAGATGCAGAGTTGTAGAGTTGTAGATGTAGAGATGCAGAGTTGTAGATGTAGAGATGTAGATGCGGAGATGTAGATGCAGAGATGTAGATGCAGAGTTGTAGAGAGTTGTAGATGTAGAGTTGTAGATGTAGAGATAGAGTTGTAGATGTAGAGATATAGAGTTGTAGATGTAGAGTTGTAGATGCGGAGTTGTAGAGTTGTAGATGTAGAGATGCAGAGTTGTAGATGCAGAGTTGTAGAGTTGTAGATGCAGAGTTGTAGATGCAGAGATGTAGATGCAGAGAAGTAGATGCAGAGTTGTAGAGATGTAGAGAGTTGTAGATGTAGAGTTGTAGATGTAGAGATAGAGTTGTAGATCTAGAGTTGTAGATGTAGAGATATAGAGTTGTAGATGTAGAGTTGTAGATGCAGAGTTGTAGAGTTGTAGATGCAGAGTTGTAGATGTAGAGATGCAGAGTTGTAGATGTAGAGTTGTAGAGTTGTAGATGCAGAGTTGTAGATGTAGAGATGTAGATGCAGAGTTGTAGATGCAGAGATGTAGATGCAGAGATGTAGATGTAGAGTTGTAGATGTAGATGCAGAGTTGTAGATGTAGAGATGTAGATAGAGAGTTGTAGATGTAGAGATGTAGAGTTGTAGATGTAGAGATGTAGTAGAGAGTTGTATATGTAGTGATGTAGAGAGTTGTAGATGTAGAGAGTTGTAGATGTAGAGATGTAGAGATTTGTAGATGTAGAGTTGTAGATGTAGAGTTGTAGAGAGTTGTAGATGTAGAGTTGTAGATGTAGAGAGTTGTAGAGGCAGAGAGTTGTAGATGTAGAGAGTTGTAGATGCAGAGGTAGAGATGTAGAGGTGTAGAGAGTTGTAGAGACGTAGAGAGTTGTAGATGTAGAGTTGTAGATGTAGAGAGTTGTAGATGTAGAGTTGTAGATGTAGAGATAGAGTTGTAGATCTAGAGTTGTAGATGTAGAGATATAGAGTTGTAGATGTAGAGTTGTAGATGCAGAGTTGTAGATGTAGAGATGTAGATGCAGAGTTGTAGATGCAGAGATGTAGATGCAGAGATGTAGATGCAGAGTTGTAGAGAGTTGTAGATGTAGAGTTGTAGATGTAGAGATATAGAGTTGTAGATGTAGAGTTGTAGATGCAGAGTTGTAGAGAGTTGTAGATGTAGAGTTGTAGATGCAAAGGTAGAGATGTAGAGGTGTAAAGAGTTGTAGAGACGTAGAGAGTTGTAGATGTAGAGTTGTAGATGTAGAGAGTTGTAGATGTAGAGTTGTAGATGTAGAGTTGTAGATTTAGAGATATAGAGAGTTGTAGATGTAGAGTTGTAGAGATGTAGAGTTGTAGATGTAGAGTTGTAGATGTAGAGATGTATATGTAGAGTTGTAGAGAGTTGTAGATGTAGAGTTGTAGATGTAGAGAGTTGTAGAGGCAGAGAGTTGTAGATGTAGAGAGTTGTAGATGCAGAGATGTAGATGCTGAGTTGTAGATGCAGAGTTGTAGATGCAGAGATGTAGAGATGTAGATGCAGAGTTGTAGATGCAGAGTTGTAGAGAGTTGTAGATGTAGAGATGTAGAGTTGTAGATGTAGAGAGTTGTAGATGTAGAGATGTAGATGTAGAGTTGTAGATGTAGAGATGTAGAGAGTTGTAGATGTAGAGATGTAGATGCAGAGATGTAGAGTTGTAGATGTAGAGATGCAGAGTTGTAGATGCAGAGTTGTAGATGCAGAGTTGTAGAGATGTAGATGTAGATGTAGAGTTGTAGATGTAGATGCAGAGTTGTAGATGTAGAGATGTAGATAGAGAGTTGTAGATGTAGAGTTGTAGATGTAGAGAGTTTTAGATGTAGAGAGTTGTAGATGCAGAGTTGTAGATGCAGAGATGTAGATGCAGAGATGTAGATGCAGAGATGTAGATGCAGAGGTAGAGATGTAGAGTTGTAGAGAGTTGTAGATGTAGAGATGTAGAGTTGTAGATGTAGAGATGTAGAGAGTTGTAGATGTAGAGTTGTAGATGTAGAGAGTTGTAGATGTAGAGATGTAGATGTAGAGTTGTAGATGTAGAGATGTAGAGAGTTGTAGATGTAGAGATGTAGATGCAGAGATGTAGATGCAGAGTTGTAGAGAGTTGTAGATGTAGAGTTGTAGATGTAGAGATATAGAGTTGTAGATGTAGAGTTGTAGATGCAGAGTTGTAGAGTTGTAGATGTAGAGATGCAGAGTTGTAGATGCAGAGTTGTAGATGCAGAGTTGTAGAGATGTAGATGTAGAGTTGTAGATGTAGATGCAGAGTTGTAGATGTAGAGATGTAGATAGAGAGTTGTAGATGTAGAGATGTAGAGTTGTAGATGTAGAGATGTAGTAGAGAGTTGTAGATGTAGTGATGTAGAGAGTTGTAGATGTAGAGAGTTGTAGATGTAGAGATGTAGAGAGTTGTAGATGTAGAGTTGTAGATGTAGAGTTGTAGAGAGTTGTAGATGTAGAGTTGTAGATGTAGAGAGTTGTAGAGGCAGAGAGTTGTAGATGTAGAGAGTTGTAGATGCAGAGGTAGAGATGTAGAGGTGTAGAGAGTTGTAGAGACGTAGAGAGTTGTAGATGTAGAGAGTTGTAGATGCAGAGGTAGAGATGTAGAGGTGTAGAGAGTTGTAGAGACGTAGAGAGTTGTAGATGTAGAGTTGTAGATGTAGAGAGTTGTAGATGTAGAGTTGTAGATGTAGAGTTGTAGATGTAGAGATATAGAGAGTTGTAGATGTAGAGTTGTAGAGATGTAGAGTTGTAGATGTAGAGTTGTAGATGTAGAGATGTATATGTAGAGATGTAGAGAGTTGTAGAGTTGTAGAGTTTTAGATTTGTAGATGTAGAGTTGTAGATGTAGAGTTGTAGATGTAGAGTTGTCGATGTAGAGAGTTGTAGATGCAGAGTTGTAGATGTAGAGTTGTAGATGTAGAGTTGTAGATGTAGAGTTGTAGATGTAGAGAGTTGTAGATGTAGAGATGTAGATGCAGAGTTGTAGATGCAGAGTTGTAGAGATGTAGAGAGTTGTAGATGTAGGGTTGTAGATGTAGAGATAGTGTTGTAGATGTAGAGTTGTAGATGTAGAGATATAGAGTTGTAGATGTAGAGTTGTAGATGCAGAGTTGTAGAGTTGTAGATGTAGAGATGCAGAGTTGTAGATGTAGAGATGTAGATGCGGAGATGTAGATGCAGAGATGTAGATGCAGAGTTGTAGAGAGTTGTAGATGTAGAGTTGTAGATGTAGAGATAGAGTTGTAGATGTAGAGATATAGAGTTGTAGATGTAGAGTTGTAGATGCGGAGTTGTAGAGTTGTAGATGTAGAGATGCAGAGTTGTAGATGCAGAGTTGTAGAGTTGTAGATGCAGAGTTGTAGATGCAGAGATGTAGATGCAGAGAAGTAGATGCAGAGTTGTAGAGATGTAGAGAGTTGTAGATGTAGAGTTGTAGATGTAGAGATAGAGTTGTAGATCTAGAGTTGTAGATGTAGAGATATAGAGTTGTAGATGTAGAGTTGTAGATGCAGAGTTGTAGAGTTGTAGATGCAGAGTTGTAGATGTAGAGATGCAGAGTTGTAGATGTAGAGTTGTAGAGTTGTAGATGCAGAGTTGTAGATGTAGAGATGTAGATGCAGAGTTGTAGATGCAGAGATGTAGATGCAGAGATGTAGATGTAGAGTTGTAGATGTAGATGCAGAGTTGTAGATGTAGAGATGTAGATAGAGAGTTGTAGATGTAGAGATGTAGAGTTGTAGATGTAGAGATGTAGTAGAGAGTTGTATATGTAGTGATGTAGAGAGTTGTAGATGTAGAGAGTTGTAGATGTAGAGATGTAGAGATTTGTAGATGTAGAGTTGTAGATGTAGAGTTGTAGAGAGTTGTAGATGTAGAGTTGTAGATGTAGAGAGTTGTAGAGGCAGAGAGTTGTAGATGTAGAGAGTTGTAGATGCAGAGGTAGAGATGTAGAGGTGTAGAGAGTTGTAGAGACGTAGAGAGTTGTAGATGTAGAGTTGTAGATGTAGAGAGTTGTAGATGTAGAGTTGTAGATGTAGAGATAGAGTTGTAGATCTAGAGTTGTAGATGTAGAGATATAGAGTTGTAGATGTAGAGTTGTAGATGCAGAGTTGTAGATGTAGAGATGTAGATGCAGAGTTGTAGATGCAGAGATGTAGATGCAGAGATGTAGATGCAGAGTTGTAGAGAGTTGTAGATGTAGAGTTGTAGATGTAGAGATATAGAGTTGTAGATGTAGAGTTGTAGATGCAGAGTTGTAGAGAGTTGTAGATGTAGAGTTGTAGATGCAAAGGTAGAGATGTAGAGGTGTAAAGAGTTGTAGAGACGTAGAGAGTTGTAGATGTAGAGTTGTAGATGTAGAGAGTTGTAGATGTAGAGTTGTAGATGTAGAGTTGTAGATTTAGAGATATAGAGAGTTGTAGATGTAGAGTTGTAGAGATGTAGAGTTGTAGATGTAGAGTTGTAGATGTAGAGATGTATATGTAGAGTTGTAGAGAGTTGTAGATGTAGAGTTGTAGATGTAGAGAGTTGTAGAGGCAGAGAGTTGTAGATGTAGAGAGTTGTAGATGCAGAGATGTAGATGCTGAGTTGTAGATGCAGAGTTGTAGATGCAGAGATGTAGAGATGTAGATGCAGAGTTGTAGATGCAGAGTTGTAGAGAGTTGTAGATGTAGAGATGTAGAGTTGTAGATGTAGAGAGTTGTAGATGTAGAGATGTAGATGTAGAGTTGTAGATGTAGAGATGTAGAGAGTTGTAGATGTAGAGATGTAGATGCAGAGATGTAGAGTTGTAGATGTAGAGATGCAGAGTTGTAGATGCAGAGTTGTAGATGCAGAGTTGTAGAGATGTAGATGTAGATGTAGAGTTGTAGATGTAGATGCAGAGTTGTAGATGTAGAGATGTAGATAGAGAGTTGTAGATGTAGAGTTGTAGATGTAGAGAGTTTTAGATGTAGAGAGTTGTAGATGCAGAGTTGTAGATGCAGAGATGTAGATGCAGAGATGTAGATGCAGAGATGTAGATGCAGAGGTAGAGATGTAGAGTTGTAGAGAGTTGTAGATGTAGAGATGTAGAGTTGTAGATGTAGAGATGTAGAGAGTTGTAGATGTAGAGTTGTAGATGTAGAGAGTTGTAGATGTAGAGATGTAGATGTAGAGTTGTAGATGTAGAGATGTAGAGAGTTGTAGATGTAGAGATGTAGATGCAGAGATGTAGATGCAGAGTTGTAGAGAGTTGTAGATGTAGAGTTGTAGATGTAGAGATATAGAGTTGTAGATGTAGAGTTGTAGATGCAGAGTTGTAGAGTTGTAGATGTAGAGATGCAGAGTTGTAGATGCAGAGTTGTAGATGCAGAGTTGTAGAGATGTAGATGTAGAGTTGTAGATGTAGATGCAGAGTTGTAGATGTAGAGATGTAGATAGAGAGTTGTAGATGTAGAGATGTAGAGTTGTAGATGTAGAGATGTAGATGCAGAGTTGTAGATGCAGAGTTGTAGAGATGTAGAGAGTTGTAGATGTAGGGTTGTAGATGTAGAGATAGTGTTGTAGATGTAGAGTTGTAGATGTAGAGATATAGAGTTGTAGATGTAGAGTTGTAGATGCAGAGTTGTAGAGTTGTAGATGTAGAGATGCAGAGTTGTAGATGTAGAGATGTAGATGCGGAGATGTAGATGCAGAGATGTAGATGCAGAGTTGTAGAGAGTTGTAGATGTAGAGTTGTAGATGTAGAGATAGAGTTGTAGATGTAGAGATATAGAGTTGTAGATGTAGAGTTGTAGATGCGGAGTTGTAGAGTTGTAGATGTAGAGATGCAGAGTTGTAGATGCAGAGTTGTAGAGTTGTAGATGCAGAGTTGTAGATGCAGAGATGTAGATGCAGAGAAGTAGATGCAGAGTTGTAGAGATGTAGAGAGTTGTAGATGTAGAGTTGTAGATGTAGAGATAGAGTTGTAGATCTAGAGTTGTAGATGTAGAGATATAGAGTTGTAGATGTAGAGTTGTAGATGCAGAGTTGTAGAGTTGTAGATGCAGAGTTGTAGATGTAGAGATGCAGAGTTGTAGATGTAGAGTTGTAGAGTTGTAGATGCAGAGTTGTAGATGTAGAGATGTAGATGCAGAGTTGTAGATGCAGAGATGTAGATGCAGAGATGTAGATGTAGAGTTGTAGATGTAGATGCAGAGTTGTAGATGTAGAGATGTAGATAGAGAGTTGTAGATGTAGAGATGTAGAGTTGTAGATGTAGAGATGTAGTAGAGAGTTGTATATGTAGTGATGTAGAGAGTTGTAGATGTAGAGAGTTGTAGATGTAGAGATGTAGAGAGTTGTAGATGTAGAGTTGTAGATGTAGAGTTGTAGAGAGTTGTAGATGTAGAGTTGTAGATGTAGAGAGTTGTAGAGGCAGAGAGTTGTAGATGTAGAGAGTTGTAGATGCAGAGGTAGAGATGTAGAGGTGTAGAGAGTTGTAGAGACGTAGAGAGTTGTAGATGTAGAGAGTTGTAGATGTAGAGTTGTAGATGTAGAGATAGAGTTGTAGATCTAGAGTTGTAGATGTAGAGATATAGAGTTGTAGATGTAGAGTTGTAGATGCAGAGTTGTAGATGTAGAGATGTAGATGCAGAGTTGTAGATGCAGAGATGTAGATGCAGAGATGTAGATGCAGAGTTGTAGAGAGTTGTAGATGTAGAGTTGTAGATGTAGAGATATAGAGTTGTAGATGTAGAGTTGTAGATGCAGAGTTGTAGAGAGTTGTAGATGTAGAGTTGTAGATGCAGAGGTAGAGATGTAGAGGTGTAAAGAGTTGTAGAGACGTAGAGAGTTGTAGATGTAGAGTTGTAGATGTAGAGAGTTGTAGATGTAGAGTTGTAGATGTAGAGTTGTAGATGTAGAGATATAGAGAGTTGTAGATGTAGAGTTGTAGAGATGTAGAGTTGTAGATGTAGAGTTGTAGATGTAGAGATGTATATGTAGAGATGTAGAGAGTTGTAGAGTTGTAGAGAATTGTAGATGTAGAGATGTAGAGAGTTGTAGATGTAGAGTTGTAGATGTAGTGATGTAGAGAGTTGTAGATGTAGAGAGTTGTAGATGTAGAGATGTAGAGAGTTGTAGATGTAGAGTTGTAGATGTAGAGTTGTAGAGAGTTGTAGATGTAGAGTTGTAGATGTAGAGAGTTGTAGAGGCAGAGAGTTGTAGATGTAGAGAGTTGTAGATGCAGAGATGTAGATGCTGAGTTGTAGATGCAGAGTTGTAGATGCAGAGATGTAGAGTTGTAGATGTAGAGTGTTGTAGAGTTGTAGATGTAGATGTAGAGATGTAGATGCAGAGTTGTAGATGCAGAGTTGTAGAGAGTTGTAGATGTAGAGATGTAGAGTTGTAGATGTAGAGATGTAGAGAGTTGTAGATGTAGAGAGTTGTAGATGTAGAGATGTAGATGTAGAGTTGTAGATGTAGAGATGTAGAGAGTTGTAGATGTAGAGATGTAGATGCAGAGTTGTAGATGCAGAGTTGTAGAGATGTAGATGTAGATGTAGAGTTGTAGATGTAGATGCAGAGTTGTAGATGTAGAGATGTAGATAGAGAGTTGTAGATGTAGAGTTGTAGATGTAGAGAGTTTTAGATGTAGAGAGTTGTAGATGCAGAGTTGTAGATGCAGAGATGTAGATGCAGAGATGTAGATGCAGAGATGTAGATGCAGAGGTAGAGATGTAGAGTTGTAGAGAGTTGTAGATGTAGAGATGTAGAGTTGTAGATGTAGAGAGTTGTAGATGTAGAGATGTAGATGTAGAGTTGTAGATGTAGAGATGTAGAGAGTTGTAGATGTAGAGATGTAGATGCAGAGATGTAGATGCAGAGTTGTAGAGAGTTGTAGATGTAGAGTTGTAGATGTAGAGATATAGAGTTGTAGATGTAGAGTTGTAGATGCAGAGTTGTAGAGTTGTAGATGTAGAGATGCAGAGTTGTAGATGCAGAGTTGTAGAGATGTAGATGTAGAGTTGTAGATGTAGATGCAGAGTTGTAGATGTAGAGATGTAGATAGAGAGTTGTAGATGTAGAGATGTAGAGTTGTAGATGTAGAGATGTAGTAGAGAGTTGTAGATGTAGTGATGTAGAGAGTTGTAGATGTAGAGAGTTGTAGATGTAGAGATGTAGAGAGTTGTAGATGTAGAGTTGTAGAGAGTTGTAGCTGTAGAGTTGTAGATGTAGAGAGTTGTAGAGGCAGAGAGTTGTAGATGTAGAGAGTTGTAGATGCAGAGGTAGAGATGTAGAGGTGTAGAGAGTTGTAGAGACGTAGAGAGTTGTAGATGTAGAGTTGTAGATGTAGAGAGTTTTAGATGTAGAGTTGTAGATGTAGAGTTGTAGATGTAGAGATATAGAGAGTTGTAGATGTAGAGTTGTAGAGATGTAGAGTTGTAGATGTAGAGTTGTAGATGTAGAGATGTATATGTAGAGATGTAGAGAGTTGTAGAGTTTTAGATTTGTAGATGTAGAGTTGTAGATGTAGAGTTGTAGATGTAGAGTTGTAGATGTAGAGAGTTGTAGATGCAGAGTTGTAGATGTAGAGTTGTAGATGTAGAGTTGTAGATGTAGAGTTGTAGATGTAGAGAGTTGTAGATGCAGAGTTGTAGATGTAGAGTTGTAGATGTAGAGAGTTGTAGATGCAGAGTTGTAGATGTAGAGTTGTAGATGCAGAGTTGTAGATGTAGAGTTGTAGATGCAGAGGTAGAGATGTAGAGTTGTAGATGTAGAGTTGTAGATGTAGAGATGTAGAGAGTTGTAGATTTGTAGATGTAGAGAGTTGTAGATGTAGAGTTGTAGATGTAGAGAGTTTTAGATGTAGAGAGTTGTAGATGCAGAGTTGTAGATGCAGAGATGTAGATGCAGAGATGTAGATGCAGAGATGTAGATGCAGAGGTAGATATGTAGAGTTGTAGAGAGTTGTAGATGTAGAGATGTAGAGTTGTAGATGTAGAGATGTAGAGAGTTGTAGATGTAGAGTTGTAGATGTAGAGAGTTGTAGATGTAGAGATGTAGATGTAGAGTTGTAGATGTAGAGATGTAGAGAGTTGTAGATGTAGAGATGTAGTAGAGAGTTGTATATGTAGTGATGTAGAGAGTTGTAGATGTAGAGAGTTGTAGATGTAGAGATGTAGAGATTTGTAGATGTAGAGTTGTAGATGTAGAGTTGTAGAGAGTTGTAGATGTAGAGTTGTAGATGTAGAGAGTTGTAGAGGCAGAGAGTTGTAGATGTAGAGAGTTGTAGATGCAGAGGTAGAGATGTAGAGGTGTAGAGAGTTGTAGAGACGTAGAGAGTTGTAGATGTAGAGTTGTAGATGTAGAGAGTTGTAGATGTAGAGTTGTAGATGTAGAGATAGAGTTGTAGATCTAGAGTTGTAGATGTAGAGATATAGAGTTGTAGATGTAGAGTTGTAGATGCAGAGTTGTAGATGTAGAGATGTAGATGCAGAGTTGTAGATGCAGAGATGTAGATGCAGAGATGTAGATGCAGAGTTGTAGAGAGTTGTAGATGTAGAGTTGTAGATGTAGAGATATAGAGTTGTAGATGTAGAGTTGTAGATGCAGAGTTGTAGAGAGTTGTAGATGTAGAGTTGTAGATGCAAAGGTAGAGATGTAGAGGTGTAAAGAGTTGTAGAGACGTAGAGAGTTGTAGATGTAGAGTTGTAGATGTAGAGAGTTGTAGATGTAGAGTTGTAGATGTAGAGTTGTAGATTTAGAGATATAGAGAGTTGTAGATGTAGAGTTGTAGAGATGTAGAGTTGTAGATGTAGAGTTGTAGATGTAGAGATGTATATGTAGAGTTGTAGAGAGTTGTAGATGTAGAGTTGTAGATGTAGAGAGTTGTAGAGGCAGAGAGTTGTAGATGTAGAGAGTTGTAGATGCAGAGATGTAGATGCTGAGTTGTAGATGCAGAGTTGTAGATGCAGAGATGTAGAGATGTAGATGCAGAGTTGTAGATGCAGAGTTGTAGAGAGTTGTAGATGTAGAGATGTAGAGTTGTAGATGTAGAGAGTTGTAGATGTAGAGATGTAGATGTAGAGTTGTAGATGTAGAGATGTAGAGAGTTGTAGATGTAGAGATGTAGATGCAGAGATGTAGAGTTGTAGATGTAGAGATGCAGAGTTGTAGATGCAGAGTTGTAGATGCAGAGTTGTAGAGATGTAGATGTAGATGTAGAGTTGTAGATGTAGATGCAGAGTTGTAGATGTAGAGATGTAGATAGAGAGTTGTAGATGTAGAGTTGTAGATGTAGAGAGTTTTAGATGTAGAGAGTTGTAGATGCAGAGTTGTAGATGCAGAGATGTAGATGCAGAGATGTAGATGCAGAGATGTAGATGCAGAGGTAGAGATGTAGAGTTGTAGAGAGTTGTAGATGTAGAGATGTAGAGTTGTAGATGTAGAGATGTAGAGAGTTGTAGATGTAGAGTTGTAGATGTAGAGAGTTGTAGATGTAGAGATGTAGATGTAGAGTTGTAGATGTAGAGATGTAGAGAGTTGTAGATGTAGAGATGTAGATGCAGAGATGTAGATGCAGAGTTGTAGAGAGTTGTAGATGTAGAGTTGTAGATGTAGAGATATAGAGTTGTAGATGTAGAGTTGTAGATGCAGAGTTGTAGAGTTGTAGATGTAGAGATGCAGAGTTGTAGATGCAGAGTTGTAGATGCAGAGTTGTAGAGATGTAGATGTAGAGTTGTAGATGTAGATGCAGAGTTGTAGATGTAGAGATGTAGATAGAGAGTTGTAGATGTAGAGATGTAGAGTTGTAGATGTAGAGATGTAGATGCAGAGTTGTAGATGCAGAGTTGTAGAGATGTAGAGAGTTGTAGATGTAGGGTTGTAGATGTAGAGATAGTGTTGTAGATGTAGAGTTGTAGATGTAGAGATATAGAGTTGTAGATGTAGAGTTGTAGATGCAGAGTTGTAGAGTTGTAGATGTAGAGATGCAGAGTTGTAGATGTAGAGATGTAGATGCGGAGATGTAGATGCAGAGATGTAGATGCAGAGTTGTAGAGAGTTGTAGATGTAGAGTTGTAGATGTAGAGATAGAGTTGTAGATGTAGAGATATAGAGTTGTAGATGTAGAGTTGTAGATGCGGAGTTGTAGAGTTGTAGATGTAGAGATGCAGAGTTGTAGATGCAGAGTTGTAGAGTTGTAGATGCAGAGTTGTAGATGCAGAGATGTAGATGCAGAGAAGTAGATGCAGAGTTGTAGAGATGTAGAGAGTTGTAGATGTAGAGTTGTAGATGTAGAGATAGAGTTGTAGATCTAGAGTTGTAGATGTAGAGATATAGAGTTGTAGATGTAGAGTTGTAGATGCAGAGTTGTAGAGTTGTAGATGCAGAGTTGTAGATGTAGAGATGCAGAGTTGTAGATGTAGAGTTGTAGAGTTGTAGATGCAGAGTTGTAGATGTAGAGATGTAGATGCAGAGTTGTAGATGCAGAGATGTAGATGCAGAGATGTAGATGTAGAGTTGTAGATGTAGATGCAGAGTTGTAGATGTAGAGATGTAGATAGAGAGTTGTAGATGTAGAGATGTAGAGTTGTAGATGTAGAGATGTAGTAGAGAGTTGTATATGTAGTGATGTAGAGAGTTGTAGATGTAGAGAGTTGTAGATGTAGAGATGTAGAGAGTTGTAGATGTAGAGTTGTAGATGTAGAGTTGTAGAGAGTTGTAGATGTAGAGTTGTAGATGTAGAGAGTTGTAGAGGCAGAGAGTTGTAGATGTAGAGAGTTGTAGATGCAGAGGTAGAGATGTAGAGGTGTAGAGAGTTGTAGAGACGTAGAGAGTTGTAGATGTAGAGAGTTGTAGATGTAGAGTTGTAGATGTAGAGATAGAGTTGTAGATCTAGAGTTGTAGATGTAGAGATATAGAGTTGTAGATGTAGAGTTGTAGATGCAGAGTTGTAGATGTAGAGATGTAGATGCAGAGTTGTAGATGCAGAGATGTAGATGCAGAGATGTAGATGCAGAGTTGTAGAGAGTTGTAGATGTAGAGTTGTAGATGTAGAGATATAGAGTTGTAGATGTAGAGTTGTAGATGCAGAGTTGTAGAGAGTTGTAGATGTAGAGTTGTAGATGCAGAGTTGTAGAGAGTTGTAGATGTAGAGTTGTAGATGCAGAGGTAGAGATGTAGAGGTGTAAAGAGTTGTAGAGACGTAGAGAGTTGTAGATGTAGAGTTGTAGATGTAGAGAGTTGTAGATGTAGAGTTGTAGATGTAGAGTTGTAGATGTAGAGATATAGAGAGTTGTAGATGTAGAGTTGTAGAGATGTAGAGTTGTAGATGTAGAGTTGTAGATGTAGAGATGTATATGTAGAGATGTAGAGAGTTGTAGAGTTGTAGAGAATTGTAGATGTAGAGATGTAGAGAGTTGTAGATGTAGAGTTGTAGATGTAGTGATGTAGAGAGTTGTAGATGTAGAGAGTTGTAGATGTAGAGATGTAGAGAGTTGTAGATGTAGAGTTGTAGATGTAGAGTTGTAGAGAGTTGTAGATGTAGAGTTGTAGATGTAGAGAGTTGTAGAGGCAGAGAGTTGTAGATGTAGAGAGTTGTAGATGCAGAGATGTAGATGCTGAGTTGTAGATGCAGAGTTGTAGATGCAGAGATGTAGAGTTGTAGATGTAGAGTGTTGTAGAGTTGTAGATGTAGATGTAGAGATGTAGATGCAGAGTTGTAGATGCAGAGTTGTAGAGAGTTGTAGATGTAGAGATGTAGAGTTGTAGATGTAGAGATGTAGAGAGTTGTAGATGTAGAGAGTTGTAGATGTAGAGATGTAGATGTAGAGTTGTAGATGTAGAGATGTAGAGAGTTGTAGATGTAGAGATGTAGATGCAGAGTTGTAGATGCAGAGTTGTAGAGATGTAGATGTAGATGTAGAGTTGTAGATGTAGATGCAGAGTTGTAGATGTAGAGATGTAGATAGAGAGTTGTAGATGTAGAGTTGTAGATGTAGAGAGTTTTAGATGTAGAGAGTTGTAGATGCAGAGTTGTAGATGCAGAGATGTAGATGCAGAGATGTAGATGCAGAGATGTAGATGCAGAGGTAGAGATGTAGAGTTGTAGAGAGTTGTAGATGTAGAGATGTAGAGTTGTAGATGTAGAGAGTTGTAGATGTAGAGATGTAGATGTAGAGTTGTAGATGTAGAGATGTAGAGAGTTGTAGATGTAGAGATGTAGATGCAGAGATGTAGATGCAGAGTTGTAGAGAGTTGTAGATGTAGAGTTGTAGATGTAGAGATATAGAGTTGTAGATGTAGAGTTGTAGATGCAGAGTTGTAGAGTTGTAGATGTAGAGATGCAGAGTTGTAGATGCAGAGTTGTAGAGATGTAGATGTAGAGTTGTAGATGTAGATGCAGAGTTGTAGATGTAGAGATGTAGATAGAGAGTTGTAGATGTAGAGATGTAGAGTTGTAGATGTAGAGATGTAGTAGAGAGTTGTAGATGTAGTGATGTAGAGAGTTGTAGATGTAGAGAGTTGTAGATGTAGAGATGTAGAGAGTTGTAGATGTAGAGTTGTAGAGAGTTGTAGCTGTAGAGTTGTAGATGTAGAGAGTTGTAGAGGCAGAGAGTTGTAGATGTAGAGAGTTGTAGATGCAGAGGTAGAGATGTAGAGGTGTAGAGAGTTGTAGAGACGTAGAGAGTTGTAGATGTAGAGTTGTAGATGTAGAGAGTTTTAGATGTAGAGTTGTAGATGTAGAGTTGTAGATGTAGAGATATAGAGAGTTGTAGATGTAGAGTTGTAGAGATGTAGAGTTGTAGATGTAGAGTTGTAGATGTAGAGATGTATATGTAGAGATGTAGAGAGTTGTAGAGTTTTAGATTTGTAGATGTAGAGTTGTAGATGTAGAGTTGTAGATGTAGAGTTGTAGATGTAGAGAGTTGTAGATGCAGAGTTGTAGATGTAGAGTTGTAGATGTAGAGTTGTAGATGTAGAGTTGTAGATGTAGAGAGTTGTAGATGCAGAGTTGTAGATGTAGAGTTGTAGATGTAGAGAGTTGTAGATGCAGAGTTGTAGATGTAGAGTTGTAGATGCAGAGTTGTAGATGTAGAGTTGTAGATGCAGAGGTAGAGATGTAGAGTTGTAGATGTAGAGTTGTAGATGTAGAGATGTAGAGAGTTGTAGATTTGTAGATGTAGAGAGTTGTAGATGTAGAGTTGTAGATGTAGAGAGTTTTAGATGTAGAGAGTTGTAGATGCAGAGTTGTAGATGCAGAGATGTAGATGCAGAGATGTAGATGCAGAGATGTAGATGCAGAGGTAGATATGTAGAGTTGTAGAGAGTTGTAGATGTAGAGATGTAGAGTTGTAGATGTAGAGATGTAGAGAGTTGTAGATGTAGAGTTGTAGATGTAGAGAGTTGTAGATGTAGAGATGTAGATGTAGAGTTGTAGATGTAGAGATGTTGAGAGTTGTAGATGTAGAGATGTAGATGCATAGATGTAGATGCAGAGTTGTAGAGAGTTGTAGATGTAGAGTTGTAGATGCAGAGTTGTAGAGTTGTAGATGTAGAGATGCAGAGTTGTAGATGCAGAGTTGTAGATGCAGAGTTGTAGAGATGTAGATGTAGAGTTGTAGATGTAGATGCAGAGTTGTAGATGTAGAGATGTAGATAGAGAGTTGTAGATGTAGAGTTGTAGATGTAGAGAGTTTTAGATGTAGAGAGTTGTAGATGCAGAGTTGTAGATGCAGAGATGTAGATGCAGAGATGTAGATGCAGAGATGTAGATGCAGAGGTAGAGATGTAGAGTTGTAGAGAGTTGTAGATGTAGAGATGTAGAGTTGTAGATGTAGAGATGTAGAGAGTTGTAGATGTAGAGTTGTAGATGTAGAGAGTTGTAGATGTAGAGATGTAGATAGAAAGTTGTAGATGTAGAGTTGTAGATGTAGAGAGTTTTAGATGTAGAGAGTTGTAGATGCAGAGTTGTAGATGCAGAGATGTAGATGCAGAGATGTAGATGCAGAGATGTAGATGCAGAGGTAGAGATGTAGAGTTGTAGAGAGTTGTAGATGTAGAGATGTAGAGTTGTAGATGTAGAGATGTAGAGAGTTGTAGATGTAGAGTTGTAGATGTAGAGAGTTGTAGATGTAGAGATGTAGATGTAGAGATGTAGATGTAGAGATGTAGAGAGTTGTAGATGTAGAGATGTAGATGCAGAGATGTAGATGCAGAGTTGTAGATGTAGAGATGTAGATAGAGAGTTGTAGATGTAGAGATGTAGAGTTGTAGATGTAGAGATGTAGAGTTGTAGAGAGTTGTAGATGTAGTGATGTAGAGAGTTGTAGATGTAGAGAGTTGTAGATGTAGAGATGTAGAGAGTTGTAGATGTAGAGTTGTAGATGTAGAGTTGTAGACAGTTGTAGATGTAGTGATGTAGAGAGTTGTAGATGTAGAGAGTTGTAGATGTAGAGATGTATAGAGTTGTAGATGTAGAGTTGTAGATGTAGAGAGTTGTAGATGTAGAGATGTAGATGTAGAGTTGTAGATGTAGAGATGTAGAGAGTTGTAGATGTAGAGATGTAGATGCAGAGATGTAGATGCAGAGTTGTAGAGAGTTGTAGATGTAGAGTTGTAGATGCAGAGTTGTAGAGTTGTAGATGTAGAGATGCAGAGTTGTAAATGCAGAGTTGTAGATGCAGAGTTGTAGATGTAGAGATGTAGATAGAGAGTTGTAGATGTAGAGTTGTAGATGTAGAGAGTTTTAGATGTAGAGAGTTGTAGATGCAGAGTTGTAGATGCAGAGATGTAGATGCAGAGATGTAGATGCAGAGGTAGAGATGTAGAGTTGTAGAGAGTTGTAGATGTAGAGATGTAGAGTTGTAGATGTAGAGATGTAGAGAGTTGTAGATGTAGAGTTGTAGATGTAGAGTTGTAGAGAGTTGTAGATGTAGTGATGTAGAGAGTTGTAGATGTAGAGAGTTGTAGATGTAGAGATGTATAGAGTTGTAGATGTAGAGTTGTAGATGTAGAGTTGTAGAGAGTTGTAGATGTAGAGTTGTAGATGTAGAGAGTTGTAGAGGCAGAGAGTTGTAGATGTAGAGAGTTGTAGATGCAGAGATGTAGATGCTGAGTTGTAGATGCAGAGTTGTAGATGTAGAGATGTAGAGTTGTAGATGTAGAGTTGTAGAGTGTTGTAGAGTTGTAGATGTAGATGTAGAGATGTAGATGCAGAGTTGTAGATGCAGAGTTGTAGAGAGTTGTAGATGTAGAGATGTAGAGTTGTAGATGTAGAGATGTAGAGAGTTGTAGATGTAGAGAGTTGTAGATGTAGAGATGTAGATGTAGAGTTGTAGATGTAGAGATGTAGAGTTGTAGATGTAGAGATGCAGAGTTGTAGATGCAGAGTTGTAGATGCAGAGTTGTAGAGATGTAGATGTAGATGTAGAGTTGTAGATGTAGATGCAGAGTTGTAGATGTAGAGATGTAGATGTAGAGAGTTTTAGATGTAGAGAGTTGTAGATGCAGAGTTGTAGATGCAGAGATGTAGATGCAGAGATGTAGATGCAGAGGTAGAGATGTAGAGTTGTAGAGAGTTGTAGATGTAGAGATGTAGAGTTGTAGATGTAGAGATGTAGAGAGTTGTAGATGTAGAGTTGTAGATGTAGAGAGTTGTAGATGTAGAGATGTAGATGTAGAGTTGTAGATGTAGAGATGTAGAGAGTTGTAGATGTAGAGATGTAGATGCAGAGATGTAGATGCAGAGTTGTAGAGAGTTGTAGATGTAGAGTTGTAGATGTAGAGATATGAAGTTGTAGATGTAGAGTTGTAGATGCAGAGTTGTAGAGTTGTAGATGTAGAGATGCAGAGTTGTAGATGCAGAGTTGTAGATGCAGAGTTGTAGAGATGTAGAGTTGTAGATGTAGATGCAGAGTTGTAGATGTAGAGATGTAGATAGAGAGTTGTAGATGTAGAGATGTAGAGTTGTAGATGTAGAGATGTAGAGTTGTAGAGAGTTGTAGATGTAGTGATGTAGAGAGTTGTAGATGTAGAGAGTTGTAGATGTAGAGATGTAGAGAGTTGTAGATGTAGAGTTGTAGAGAGTTGTAGATGTAGAGTTGTAGAGAGTTGTAGATGTAGAGTTGTAGATGTAGAGAGTTGTAGATGCAGAGAGTTGTAGATGTAGAGAGTTGTAGATGCAGAGATGTAGATGCAGAGTTGTAGATGCAGAGATGTAGAGTTGTAGATGTAGAGTTGTAGATGTAGAGTTGTAGATGTAGAGTTGTAGATGTAGAGTGTTGTAGAGTTGTAGATGTTGAGAGTTGTAGAGTTGTAGATGTAGAGTTGTAGATGTAGAGATGTAGATGCAGAGATGTAGATGTAGAGTTGTAGATGTAGAGAGTTGTAGAGTTGTAGATGTAGAGAGTTGTAGATGCAGAGTTGTAGATGTAGAGATGTAGATGTAGAGTTGTAGAGAGTTGTAGATGTAGAGATGTAGAGTTGTAGATGCAGAGTTGTAGATGTAGAGATGTAGATGCAGAGTTGTAGATGCAGAGATGTAGATGCAGAGATGTAGATGCAGAGTTGTAGATGTAGAGTTGTAGATGTAGAGATAGAGTTGTAGATGTAGAGATATAGAGTTGTAGATGCAGAGTTGTAGATGCAGAGATGTAGAGTTGTAGATGTAGAGTGTTGTAGAGTTGTAGATGTAGAGAGTTGTAGATGTAGAGATGTAGATGCAGAGTTGTAGATGCAGAGTTGTAGATGCAGAGATGTAGAGATGTAGAGTTGTAGATGCAGAGTTGTAGATGTAGAGTTGTAGATGTAGAGTGTTGTAGAGTTGTAGATGTAGAGTTGTAGATGTAGAGATGTAGATGCAGAGATGTAGATGTAGAGTTGTAGATGTAGAGAGTTGTAGAGTTGTAGATGTAGAGAGTTGTAGATGTAGAGTTGTAGATGTAGAGTGTTGTAGAGTTGTAGATGCAGAGTTGTAGATGTAGAGATGTAGATGTAGAGTTGTAGAGAGTTGTAGATGTAGAGATGTAGAGTTGTAGATGCAGAGTTGTAGATGTAGAGATGTAGATGCAGAGTTGTAGATGCAGAGATGTAGATGCAGAGATGTAGATGCAGAGTTGTAGAGAGTTGTAGATGTAGAGTTGTAGATGTAGAGTTGTAGATGTAGAGATGTATATGTAGAGATGTAGAGAGTTGTAGAGTTGTAGAGAATTGTAGATGTAGAGATGTAGAGAGTTGTAGATGTAGAGTTGTAGATGTAGTGATGTAGAGAGTTGTAGATGTAGAGAGTTGTAGATGTAGAGATGTAGAGAGTTGTAGATGTAGAGTTGTAGATGTAGAGTTGTAGAGAGTTGTAGATGTAGAGTTGTAGATGTAGAGAGTTGTAGAGGCAGAGAGTTGTAGATGTAGAGAGTTGTAGATGCAGAGATGTAGATGCTGAGTTGTAGATGCAGAGTTGTAGATGCAGAGATGTAGAGTTGTAGATGTAGAGTGTTGTAGAGTTGTAGATGTAGATGTAGAGATGTAGATGCAGAGTTGTAGATGCAGAGTTGTAGAGAGTTGTAGATGTAGAGATGTAGAGTTGTAGATGTAGAGATGTAGAGAGTTGTAGATGTAGAGAGTTGTAGATGTAGAGATGTAGATGTAGAGTTGTAGATGTAGAGATGTAGAGAGTTGTAGATGTAGAGATGTAGATGCAGAGTTGTAGATGCAGAGTTGTAGAGATGTAGATGTAGATGTAGAGTTGTAGATGTAGATGCAGAGTTGTAGATGTAGAGATGTAGATAGAGAGTTGTAGATGTAGAGTTGTAGATGTAGAGAGTTTTAGATGTAGAGAGTTGTAGATGCAGAGTTGTAGATGCAGAGATGTAGATGCAGAGATGTAGATGCAGAGATGTAGATGCAGAGGTAGAGATGTAGAGTTGTAGAGAGTTGTAGATGTAGAGATGTAGAGTTGTAGATGTAGAGAGTTGTAGATGTAGAGATGTAGATGTAGAGTTGTAGATGTAGAGATGTAGAGAGTTGTAGATGTAGAGATGTAGATGCAGAGATGTAGATGCAGAGTTGTAGAGAGTTGTAGATGTAGAGTTGTAGATGTAGAGATATAGAGTTGTAGATGTAGAGTTGTAGATGCAGAGTTGTAGAGTTGTAGATGTAGAGATGCAGAGTTGTAGATGCAGAGTTGTAGAGATGTAGATGTAGAGTTGTAGATGTAGATGCAGAGTTGTAGATGTAGAGATGTAGATAGAGAGTTGTAGATGTAGAGATGTAGAGTTGTAGATGTAGAGATGTAGTAGAGAGTTGTAGATGTAGTGATGTAGAGAGTTGTAGATGTAGAGAGTTGTAGATGTAGAGATGTAGAGAGTTGTAGATGTAGAGTTGTAGAGAGTTGTAGCTGTAGAGTTGTAGATGTAGAGAGTTGTAGAGGCAGAGAGTTGTAGATGTAGAGAGTTGTAGATGCAGAGGTAGAGATGTAGAGGTGTAGAGAGTTGTAGAGACGTAGAGAGTTGTAGATGTAGAGTTGTAGATGTAGAGAGTTTTAGATGTAGAGTTGTAGATGTAGAGTTGTAGATGTAGAGATATAGAGAGTTGTAGATGTAGAGTTGTAGAGATGTAGAGTTGTAGATGTAGAGTTGTAGATGTAGAGATGTATATGTAGAGATGTAGAGAGTTGTAGAGTTTTAGATTTGTAGATGTAGAGTTGTAGATGTAGAGTTGTAGATGTAGAGTTGTAGATGTAGAGAGTTGTAGATGCAGAGTTGTAGATGTAGAGTTGTAGATGTAGAGTTGTAGATGTAGAGTTGTAGATGTAGAGAGTTGTAGATGCAGAGTTGTAGATGTAGAGTTGTAGATGTAGAGAGTTGTAGATGCAGAGTTGTAGATGTAGAGTTGTAGATGCAGAGTTGTAGATGTAGAGTTGTAGATGCAGAGGTAGAGATGTAGAGTTGTAGATGTAGAGTTGTAGATGTAGAGATGTAGAGAGTTGTAGATTTGTAGATGTAGAGAGTTGTAGATGTAGAGTTGTAGATGTAGAGAGTTTTAGATGTAGAGAGTTGTAGATGCAGAGTTGTAGATGCAGAGATGTAGATGCAGAGATGTAGATGCAGAGATGTAGATGCAGAGGTAGATATGTAGAGTTGTAGAGAGTTGTAGATGTAGAGATGTAGAGTTGTAGATGTAGAGATGTAGAGAGTTGTAGATGTAGAGTTGTAGATGTAGAGAGTTGTAGATGTAGAGATGTAGATGTAGAGTTGTAGATGTAGAGATGTAGAGAGTTGTAGATGTAGAGATGTAGATGCATAGATGTAGATGCAGAGTTGTAGAGAGTTGTAGATGTAGAGTTGTAGATGCAGAGTTGTAGAGTTGTAGATGTAGAGATGCAGAGTTGTAGATGCAGAGTTGTAGATGCAGAGTTGTAGAGATGTAGATGTAGAGTTGTAGATGTAGATGCAGAGTTGTAGATGTAGAGATGTAGATAGAGAGTTGTAGATGTAGAGTTGTAGATGTAGAGAGTTTTAGATGTAGAGAGTTGTAGATGCAGAGTTGTAGATGCAGAGATGTAGATGCAGAGATGTAGATGCAGAGATGTAGATGCAGAGGTAGAGATGTAGAGTTGTAGAGAGTTGTAGATGTAGAGATGTAGAGTTGTAGATGTAGAGATGTAGAGAGTTGTAGATGTAGAGTTGTAGATGTAGAGAGTTGTAGATGTAGAGATGTAGATAGAAAGTTGTAGATGTAGAGTTGTAGATGTAGAGAGTTTTAGATGTAGAGAGTTGTAGATGCAGAGTTGTAGATGCAGAGATGTAGATGCAGAGATGTAGATGCAGAGATGTAGATGCAGAGGTAGAGATGTAGAGTTGTAGAGAGTTGTAGATGTAGAGATGTAGAGTTGTAGATGTAGAGATGTAGAGAGTTGTAGATGTAGAGTTGTAGATGTAGAGAGTTGTAGATGTAGAGATGTAGATGTAGAGATGTAGATGTAGAGATGTAGAGAGTTGTAGATGTAGAGATGTAGATGCAGAGATGTAGATGCAGAGTTGTAGATGTAGAGATGTAGATAGAGAGTTGTAGATGTAGAGATGTAGAGTTGTAGATGTAGAGATGTAGAGTTGTAGAGAGTTGTAGATGTAGTGATGTAGAGAGTTGTAGATGTAGAGAGTTGTAGATGTAGAGATGTAGAGAGTTGTAGATGTAGAGTTGTAGATGTAGAGTTGTAGACAGTTGTAGATGTAGTGATGTAGAGAGTTGTAGATGTAGAGAGTTGTAGATGTAGAGATGTATAGAGTTGTAGATGTAGAGTTGTAGATGTAGAGAGTTGTAGATGTAGAGATGTAGATGTAGAGTTGTAGATGTAGAGATGTAGAGAGTTGTAGATGTAGAGATGTAGATGCAGAGATGTAGATGCAGAGTTGTAGAGAGTTGTAGATGTAGAGTTGTAGATGCAGAGTTGTAGAGTTGTAGATGTAGAGATGCAGAGTTGTAAATGCAGAGTTGTAGATGCAGAGTTGTAGAGATGTAGATGTAGAGTTGTAGATGTAGATGCAGAGTTGTAGATGTAGAGATGTAGATAGAGAGTTGTAGATGTAGAGTTGTAGATGTAGAGAGTTTTAGATGTAGAGAGTTGTAGATGCAGAGTTGTAGATGCAGAGATGTAGATGCAGAGATGTAGATGCAGAGGTAGAGATGTAGAGTTGTAGAGAGTTGTAGATGTAGAGATGTAGAGTTGTAGATGTAGAGATGTAGAGAGTTGTAGATGTAGAGTTGTAGATGTAGAGTTGTAGAGAGTTGTAGATGTAGTGATGTAGAGAGTTGTAGATGTAGAGAGTTGTAGATGTAGAGATGTATAGAGTTGTAGATGTAGAGTTGTAGATGTAGAGTTGTAGAGAGTTGTAGATGTAGAGTTGTAGATGTAGAGAGTTGTAGAGGCAGAGAGTTGTAGATGTAGAGAGTTGTAGATGCAGAGATGTAGATGCTGAGTTGTAGATGCAGAGTTGTAGATGTAGAGATGTAGAGTTGTAGATGTAGAGTTGTAGAGTGTTGTAGAGTTGTAGATGTAGATGTAGAGATGTAGATGCAGAGTTGTAGATGCAGAGTTGTAGAGAGTTGTAGATGTAGAGATGTAGAGTTGTAGATGTAGAGATGTAGAGAGTTGTAGATGTAGAGAGTTGTAGATGTAGAGATGTAGATGTAGAGTTGTAGATGTAGAGATGTAGAGTTGTAGATGTAGAGATGCAGAGTTGTAGATGCAGAGTTGTAGATGCAGAGTTGTAGAGATGTAGATGTAGATGTAGAGTTGTAGATGTAGATGCAGAGTTGTAGATGTAGAGATGTAGATGTAGAGAGTTTTAGATGTAGAGAGTTGTAGATGCAGAGTTGTAGATGCAGAGATGTAGATGCAGAGATGTAGATGCAGAGGTAGAGATGTAGAGTTGTAGAGAGTTGTAGATGTAGAGATGTAGAGTTGTAGATGTAGAGATGTAGAGAGTTGTAGATGTAGAGTTGTAGATGTAGAGAGTTGTAGATGTAGAGATGTAGATGTAGAGTTGTAGATGTAGAGATGTAGAGAGTTGTAGATGTAGAGATGTAGATGCAGAGATGTAGATGCAGAGTTGTAGAGAGTTGTAGATGTAGAGTTGTAGATGTAGAGATATGAAGTTGTAGATGTAGAGTTGTAGATGCAGAGTTGTAGAGTTGTAGATGTAGAGATGCAGAGTTGTAGATGCAGAGTTGTAGATGCAGAGTTGTAGAGATGTAGAGTTGTAGATGTAGATGCAGAGTTGTAGATGTAGAGATGTAGATAGAGAGTTGTAGATGTAGAGATGTAGAGTTGTAGATGTAGAGATGTAGAGTTGTAGAGAGTTGTAGATGTAGTGATGTAGAGAGTTGTAGATGTAGAGAGTTGTAGATGTAGAGATGTAGAGAGTTGTAGATGTAGAGTTGTAGAGAGTTGTAGATGTAGAGTTGTAGAGAGTTGTAGATGTAGAGTTGTAGATGTAGAGAGTTGTAGATGCAGAGAGTTGTAGATGTAGAGAGTTGTAGATGCAGAGATGTAGATGCAGAGTTGTAGATGCAGAGATGTAGAGTTGTAGATGTAGAGTTGTAGATGTAGAGTTGTAGATGTAGAGTTGTAGATGTAGAGTGTTGTAGAGTTGTAGATGTTGAGAGTTGTAGAGTTGTAGATGTAGAGTTGTAGATGTAGAGATGTAGATGCAGAGATGTAGATGTAGAGTTGTAGATGTAGAGAGTTGTAGAGTTGTAGATGTAGAGAGTTGTAGATGCAGAGTTGTAGATGTAGAGATGTAGATGTAGAGTTGTAGAGAGTTGTAGATGTAGAGATGTAGAGTTGTAGATGCAGAGTTGTAGATGTAGAGATGTAGATGCAGAGTTGTAGATGCAGAGATGTAGATGCAGAGATGTAGATGCAGAGTTGTAGATGTAGAGTTGTAGATGTAGAGATAGAGTTGTAGATGTAGAGATATAGAGTTGTAGATGCAGAGTTGTAGATGCAGAGATGTAGAGTTGTAGATGTAGAGTGTTGTAGAGTTGTAGATGTAGAGAGTTGTAGATGTAGAGATGTAGATGCAGAGTTGTAGATGCAGAGTTGTAGATGCAGAGATGTAGAGATGTAGAGTTGTAGATGCAGAGTTGTAGATGTAGAGTTGTAGATGTAGAGTGTTGTAGAGTTGTAGATGTAGAGTTGTAGATGTAGAGATGTAGATGCAGAGATGTAGATGTAGAGTTGTAGATGTAGAGAGTTGTAGAGTTGTAGATGTAGAGAGTTGTAGATGTAGAGTTGTAGATGTAGAGTGTTGTAGAGTTGTAGATGCAGAGTTGTAGATGTAGAGATGTAGATGTAGAGTTGTAGAGAGTTGTAGATGTAGAGATGTAGAGTTGTAGATGCAGAGTTGTAGATGTAGAGATGTAGATGCAGAGTTGTAGATGCAGAGATGTAGATGCAGAGATGTAGATGCAGAGTTGTAGAGAGTTGTAGATGTAGAGTTGTAGATGTAGAGATAGAGTTGTAGATGTAGAGATATAGAGTTGTAGATGTAGAGTTGTAGATGCAGAGTTGTAGAGTTGTAGATGCAGATGCAGAGTTGTAGATGCAGAGTTGTAGAGATGTAGATGTAGATGTAGAGTTGTAGATGTAGATGCAGAGTGGTAGAGTTGTAGATGTAGAGATGCAGAGTTGTAGATGCAGAGTTGTAGAGTTGTAGATGCAGAGTTGTAGATGCAGAGTTGTAGATGCAGAGATGTAGATGCAGAGATGTAGATGCAGAGTTGTAGATGCAGAGTTGTAGATGCAGAGATGTAGAGATGTAGAGTTGTAGATGCAGAGTTGTAGATGTAGAGTTGTAGATGTAGAGATGTAGATGCAGAGATGTAGATGCAGAGTTTTAGAGTTGTAGATGCAGAGTTGTAGAGTTGTAGATGTAGAGATGCAGAGTTGTAGATGTAGAGATGTAGAGTTGTAGATGCAGAGTTGTAGATGTAGAGTTGTAGATGTAGAGTGTTGTAGAGTTGTAGATGCAGAGTTGTAGATGTAGAGATGTAGATGTAGAGTTGTAGAGAGTTGTAGATGTAGAGATGTAGAGTTGTAGATGCAGAGTTGTAGATGTAGAGATGTAGATGCAGAGTTGTAGATGCAGAGATGTAGATGCAGAGATGTAGATGCAGAGTTGTAGAGAGTTGTAGATGTAGAGTTGTAGATGTAGAGATAGAGTTGTAGATGTAGAGATATAGAGTTGTAGATGTAGAGTTGTAGATGCAGAGTTGTAGAGTTGTAGATGCAGAGTTGTAGAGATGTAGATGTAGATGTAGAGTTGTAGATGTAGATGCAGAGTTGTAGATGTAGAGATGTAGATGTAGAGTTGTAGAGAGTTGTAGATGTAGAGTTGTAGAAGTAGAGATGTAGAGTTGTAGAGAGTTGTAGATGTAGTGATGTAGAGAGTTGTAGATGTAGAGAGTTGAAGATGTAGAGATGTAGAGAGTTGTAGATGTAGAGTTGTAGAGAGTTGTAGATGTAGAGTTGTAGAGAGTTGTAGATGTAGAGTTGTAGATGTAGAGAGTTGTAGATGCAGAGAGTTGTAGATGTAGAGAGTTGTAGATGCAGAGATGTAGATGCAGAGTTGTAGATGCAGAGATGTAGAGTTGTAGATGTAGAGTTGTAGATGTAGAGTTGTAGATGTAGAGTGTTGTAGAGTTGTAGATGTAGAGAGTTGTAGAGTTGTAGATGTAGAGTTGTAGATGTAGAGATGTAGATGCAGAGATGTAGATGTAGAGTTGTAGATGTAGAGAGTTGTAGAGTTGTAGATGTAGAGAGTTGTAGATGCAGAGTTGTAGATGTAGAGATGTAGATGTAGAGTTGTAGAGAGTTGTAGATGTAGAGATGTAGAGTTGTAGATGCAGAGTTGTAGATGTAGAGATGTAGATGCAGAGTTGTAGATGCAGAGATGTAGATGCAGAGATGTAGATGCAGAGTTGTAGAGAGTTGTAGATGTAGAGTTGTAGATGTAGAGATATAGAGTTGTAGATGTAGAGTTGTAGATGCAGAGTTGTAGAGAGTTGTAGATGTAGAGTTGTAGATGCAGAGGTAGAGATGTAGAGGTGTAAAGAGTTGTAGAGACGTAGAGAGTTGTAGATGTAGAGTTGTAGATGTAGAGAGTTGTAGATGTAGAGTTGTAGATGTAGAGTTGTAGATGTAGAGTTGTAGATGTAGAGATATAGAGAGTTGTAGATGTAGAGTTGTAGAGATGTAGAGTTGTAGATGTAGAGTTGTAGATGTAGAGATGTATATGTAGAGATGTAGAGAGTTGTAGAGTTGTAGAGAATTGTAGATGTAGAGATGTAGAGAGTTGTAGATGTAGAGTTGTAGATGTAGTGATGTAGAGAGTTGTAGATGTAGAGAGTTGTAGATGTAGAGATGTAGAGAGTTGTAGATGTAGAGTTGTAGATGTAGAGTTGTAGAGAGTTGTAGATGTAGAGTTGTAGATGTAGAGAGTTGTAGAGGCAGAGAGTTGTAGATGTAGAGAGTTGTAGATGCAGAGATGTAGATGCTGAGTTGTAGATGCAGAGTTGTAGATGCAGAGATGTAGAGTTGTAGATGTAGAGTGTTGTAGAGTTGTAGATGTAGATGTAGAGATGTAGATGCAGAGTTGTAGATGCAGAGTTGTAGAGAGTTGTAGATGTAGAGATGTAGAGTTGTAGATGTAGAGATGTAGAGAGTTGTAGATGTAGAGAGTTGTAGATGTAGAGATGTAGATGTAGAGTTGTAGATGTAGAGATGTAGAGAGTTGTAGATGTAGAGATGTAGATGCAGAGTTGTAGATGCAGAGTTGTAGAGATGTAGATGTAGATGTAGAGTTGTAGATGTAGATGCAGAGTTGTAGATGTAGAGATGTAGATAGAGAGTTGTAGATGTAGAGTTGTAGATGTAGAGAGTTTTAGATGTAGAGAGTTGTAGATGCAGAGTTGTAGATGCAGAGATGTAGATGCAGAGATGTAGATGCAGAGATGTAGATGCAGAGGTAGAGATGTAGAGTTGTAGAGAGTTGTAGATGTAGAGATGTAGAGTTGTAGATGTAGAGAGTTGTAGATGTAGAGAGTTGTAGATGTAGAGATGTAGATGTAGAGTTGTAGATGTAGAGATGTAGAGAGTTGTAGATGTAGAGATGTAGATGCAGAGATGTAGATGCAGAGTTGTAGAGAGTTGTAGATGTAGAGTTGTAGATGTAGAGATATAGAGTTGTAGATGTAGAGTTGTAGATGCAGAGTTGTAGAGTTGTAGATGTAGAGATGCAGAGTTGTAGATGCAGAGTTGTAGAGATGTAGATGTAGAGTTGTAGATGTAGATGCAGAGTTGTAGATGTAGAGATGTAGATAGAGAGTTGTAGATGTAGAGATGTAGAGTTGTAGATGTAGAGATGTAGTAGAGAGTTGTAGATGTAGTGATGTAGAGAGTTGTAGATGTAGAGAGTTGTAGATGTAGAGATGTAGAGAGTTGTAGATGTAGAGTTGTAGAGAGTTGTAGCTGTAGAGTTGTAGATGTAGAGAGTTGTAGAGGCAGAGAGTTGTAGATGTAGAGAGTTGTAGATGCAGAGGTAGAGATGTAGAGGTGTAGAGAGTTGTAGAGACGTAGAGAGTTGTAGATGTAGAGTTGTAGATGTAGAGAGTTTTAGATGTAGAGTTGTAGATGTAGAGTTGTAGATGTAGAGATATAGAGAGTTGTAGATGTAGAGTTGTAGAGATGTAGAGTTGTAGATGTAGAGTTGTAGATGTAGAGATGTATATGTAGAGATGTAGAGAGTTGTAGAGTTTTAGATTTGTAGATGTAGAGTTGTAGATGTAGAGTTGTAGATGTAGAGTTGTAGATGTAGAGAGTTGTAGATGCAGAGTTGTAGATGTAGAGTTGTAGATGTAGAGTTGTAGATGTAGAGTTGTAGATGTAGAGAGTTGTAGATGCAGAGTTGTAGATGTAGAGTTGTAGATGTAGAGAGTTGTAGATGCAGAGTTGTAGATGTAGAGTTGTAGATGCAGAGTTGTAGATGTAGAGTTGTAGATGCAGAGGTAGAGATGTAGAGTTGTAGATGTAGAGTTGTAGATGTAGAGATGTAGAGAGTTGTAGATTTGTAGATGTAGAGAGTTGTAGATGTAGAGTTGTAGATGTAGAGAGTTTTAGATGTAGAGAGTTGTAGATGCAGAGTTGTAGATGCAGAGATGTAGATGCAGAGATGTAGATGCAGAGATGTAGATGCAGAGGTAGATATGTAGAGTTGTAGAGAGTTGTAGATGTAGAGATGTAGAGTTGTAGATGTAGAGATGTAGAGAGTTGTAGATGTAGAGTTGTAGATGTAGAGAGTTGTAGATGTAGAGATGTAGATGTAGAGTTGTAGATGTAGAGATGTAGAGAGTTGTAGATGTAGAGATGTAGATGCATAGATGTAGATGCAGAGTTGTAGAGAGTTGTAGATGTAGAGTTGTAGATGCAGAGTTGTAGAGTTGTAGATGTAGAGATGCAGAGTTGTAGATGCAGAGTTGTAGATGCAGAGTTGTAGAGATGTAGATGTAGAGTTGTAGATGTAGATGCAGAGTTGTAGATGTAGAGATGTAGATAGAGAGTTGTAGATGTAGAGTTGTAGATGTAGAGAGTTTTAGATGTAGAGAGTTGTAGATGCAGAGTTGTAGATGCAGAGATGTAGATGCAGAGATGTAGATGCAGAGATGTAGATGCAGAGGTAGAGATGTAGAGTTGTAGAGAGTTGTAGATGTAGAGATGTAGAGTTGTAGATGTAGAGATGTAGAGAGTTGTAGATGTAGAGTTGTAGATGTAGAGAGTTGTAGATGTAGAGATGTAGATAGAAAGTTGTAGATGTAGAGTTGTAGATGTAGAGAGTTTTAGATGTAGAGAGTTGTAGATGCAGAGTTGTAGATGCAGAGATGTAGATGCAGAGATGTAGATGCAGAGATGTAGATGCAGAGGTAGAGATGTAGAGTTGTAGAGAGTTGTAGATGTAGAGATGTAGAGTTGTAGATGTAGAGATGTAGAGAGTTGTAGATGTAGAGTTGTAGATGTAGAGAGTTGTAGATGTAGAGATGTAGATAGAAAGTTGTAGATGTAGAGTTGTAGATGTAGAGAGTTTTAGATGTAGAGAGTTGTAGATGCAGAGTTGTAGATGCAGAGATGTAGATGCAGAGATGTAGATGCAGAGATGTAGATGCAGAGGTAGAGATGTAGAGTTGTAGAGAGTTGTAGATGTAGAGATGTAGAGTTGTAGATGTAGAGATGTAGAGAGTTGTAGATGTAGAGTTGTAGATGTAGAGAGTTGTAGATGTAGAGATGTAGATGTAGAGATGTAGATGTAGAGATGTAGAGAGTTGTAGATGTAGAGATGTAGATGCAGAGATGTAGATGCAGAGTTGTAGATGTAGAGATGTAGATAGAGAGTTGTAGATGTAGAGATGTAGAGTTGTAGATGTAGAGATGTAGAGTTGTAGAGAGTTGTAGATGTAGTGATGTAGAGAGTTGTAGATGTAGAGAGTTGTAGATGTAGAGATGTAGAGAGTTGTAGATGTAGAGTTGTAGATGTAGAGTTGTAGACAGTTGTAGATGTAGTGATGTAGAGAGTTGTAGATGTAGAGAGTTGTAGATGTAGAGATGTATAGAGTTGTAGATGTAGAGTTGTAGATGTAGAGAGTTGTAGATGTAGAGATGTAGATGTAGAGTTGTAGATGTAGAGATGTAGAGAGTTGTAGATGTAGAGATGTAGATGCAGAGATGTAGATGCAGAGTTGTAGAGAGTTGTAGATGTAGAGTTGTAGATGCAGAGTTGTAGAGTTGTAGATGTAGAGATGCAGAGTTGTAAATGCAGAGTTGTAGATGCAGAGTTGTAGAGATGTAGATGTAGAGTTGTAGATGTAGATGCAGAGTTGTAGATGTAGAGATGTAGATAGAGAGTTGTAGATGTAGAGTTGTAGATGTAGAGAGTTTTAGATGTAGAGAGTTGTAGATGCAGAGTTGTAGATGCAGAGATGTAGATGCAGAGATGTAGATGCAGAGGTAGAGATGTAGAGTTGTAGAGAGTTGTAGATGTAGAGATGTAGAGTTGTAGATGTAGAGATGTAGAGAGTTGTAGATGTAGAGTTGTAGATGTAGAGTTGTAGAGAGTTGTAGATGTAGTGATGTAGAGAGTTGTAGATGTAGAGAGTTGTAGATGTAGAGATGTATAGAGTTGTAGATGTAGAGTTGTAGATGTAGAGTTGTAGAGAGTTGTAGATGTAGAGTTGTAGATGTAGAGAGTTGTAGAGGCAGAGAGTTGTAGATGTAGAGAGTTGTAGATGCAGAGATGTAGATGCTGAGTTGTAGATGCAGAGTTGTAGATGTAGAGATGTAGAGTTGTAGATGTAGAGTTGTAGAGTGTTGTAGAGTTGTAGATGTAGATGTAGAGATGTAGATGCAGAGTTGTAGATGCAGAGTTGTAGAGAGTTGTAGATGTAGAGATGTAGAGTTGTAGATGTAGAGATGTAGAGAGTTGTAGATGTAGAGAGTTGTAGATGTAGAGATGTAGATGTAGAGTTGTAGATGTAGAGATGTAGAGTTGTAGATGTAGAGATGCAGAGTTGTAGATGCAGAGTTGTAGATGCAGAGTTGTAGAGATGTAGATGTAGATGTAGAGTTGTAGATGTAGATGCAGAGTTGTAGATGTAGAGATGTAGATGTAGAGAGTTTTAGATGTAGAGAGTTGTAGATGCAGAGTTGTAGATGCAGAGATGTAGATGCAGAGATGTAGATGCAGAGGTAGAGATGTAGAGTTGTAGATGCAGAGTTGTAGAGTTGTAGATGTAGAGATGCAGAGTTGTAAATGCAGAGTTGTAGATGCAGAGTTGTAGAGATGTAGATGTAGAGTTGTAGATGTAGATGCAGAGTTGTAGATGTAGAGATGTAGATAGAGAGTTGTAGATGTAGAGTTGTAGATGTAGAGAGTTTTAGATGTAGAGAGTTGTAGATGCAGAGTTGTAGATGCAGAGATGTAGATGCAGAGATGTAGATGCAGAGGTAGAGATGTAGAGTTGTAGAGAGTTGTAGATGTAGAGATGTAGAGTTGTAGATGTAGAGATGTAGAGAGTTGTAGATGTAGAGTTGTAGATGTAGAGTTGTAGAGAGTTGTAGATGTAGTGATGTAGAGAGTTGTAGATGTAGAGAGTTGTAGATGTAGAGATGTATAGAGTTGTAGATGTAGAGTTGTAGATGTAGAGTTGTAGAGAGTTGTAGATGTAGAGTTGTAGATGTAGAGAGTTGTAGAGGCAGAGAGTTGTAGATGTAGAGAGTTGTAGATGCAGAGATGTAGATGCTGAGTTGTAGATGCAGAGTTGTAGATGTAGAGATGTAGAGTTGTAGATGTAGAGTTGTAGAGTGTTGTAGAGTTGTAGATGTAGATGTAGAGATGTAGATGCAGAGTTGTAGATGCAGAGTTGTAGAGAGTTGTAGATGTAGAGATGTAGAGTTGTAGATGTAGAGATGTAGAGAGTTGTAGATGTAGAGAGTTGTAGATGTAGAGATGTAGATGTAGAGTTGTAGATGTAGAGATGTAGAGTTGTAGATGTAGAGATGCAGAGTTGTAGATGCAGAGTTGTAGATGCAGAGTTGTAGAGATGTAGATGTAGATGTAGAGTTGTAGATGTAGATGCAGAGTTGTAGATGTAGAGATGTAGATGTAGAGAGTTTTAGATGTAGAGAGTTGTAGATGCAGAGTTGTAGATGCAGAGATGTAGATGCAGAGATGTAGATGCAGAGGTAGAGATGTAGAGTTGTAGAGAGTTGTAGATGTAGAGATGTAGAGTTGTAGATGTAGAGATGTAGAGAGTTGTAGATGTAGAGTTGTAGATGTAGAGAGTTGTAGATGTAGAGATGTAGATGTAGAGTTGTAGATGTAGAGATGTAGAGAGTTGTAGATGTAGAGATGTAGATGCAGAGATGTAGATGCAGAGTTGTAGAGAGTTGTAGATGTAGAGTTGTAGATGTAGAGATATGAAGTTGTAGATGTAGAGTTGTAGATGCAGAGTTGTAGAGTTGTAGATGTAGAGATGCAGAGTTGTAGATGCAGAGTTGTAGATGCAGAGTTGTAGAGATGTAGAGTTGTAGATGTAGATGCAGAGTTGTAGATGTAGAGATGTAGATAGAGAGTTGTAGATGTAGAGATGTAGAGTTGTAGATGTAGAGATGTAGAGTTGTAGAGAGTTGTAGATGTAGTGATGTAGAGAGTTGTAGATGTAGAGAGTTGTAGATGTAGAGATGTAGAGAGTTGTAGATGTAGAGTTGTAGAGAGTTGTAGATGTAGAGTTGTAGAGAGTTGTAGATGTAGAGTTGTAGATGTAGAGAGTTGTAGATGCAGAGAGTTGTAGATGTAGAGAGTTGTAGATGCAGAGATGTAGATGCAGAGTTGTAGATGCAGAGATGTAGAGTTGTAGATGTAGAGTTGTAGATGTAGAGTTGTAGATGTAGAGTTGTAGATGTAGAGTGTTGTAGAGTTGTAGATGTTGAGAGTTGTAGAGTTGTAGATGTAGAGTTGTAGATGTAGAGATGTAGATGCAGAGATGTAGATGTAGAGTTGTAGATGTAGAGAGTTGTAGAGTTGTAGATGTAGAGAGTTGTAGATGCAGAGTTGTAGATGTAGAGATGTAGAGTTGTAGATGCAGAGTTGTAGATGTAGAGATGTAGATGCAGAGTTGTAGATGCAGAGATGTAGATGCAGAGATGTAGATGCAGAGTTGTAGATGTAGAGTTGTAGATGTAGAGATAGAGTTGTAGATGTAGAGAGTTGTAGATGTAGAGATGTAGATGCAGAGATGTAGATGCAGAGTTGTAGAGAGTTGTAGATGTAGAGTTGTAGATGCAGAGTTGTAGAGTTGTAGATGTAGAGATGCAGAGTTGTAAATGCAGAGTTGTAGATGCAGAGTTGTAGAGATGTAGATGTAGAGTTGTAGATGTAGATGCAGAGTTGTAGATGTAGAGATGTAGATAGAGAGTTGTAGATGTAGAGTTGTAGATGTAGAGAGTTTTAGATGTAGAGAGTTGTAGATGCAGAGTTGTAGATGCAGAGATGTAGATGCAGAGATGTAGATGCAGAGGTAGAGATGTAGAGTTGTAGAGAGTTGTAGATGTAGAGATGTAGAGTTGTAGATGTAGAGATGTAGAGAGTTGTAGATGTAGAGTTGTAGATGTAGAGTTGTAGAGAGTTGTAGATGTAGTGATGTAGAGAGTTGTAGATGTAGAGAGTTGTAGATGTAGAGATGTATAGAGTTGTAGATGTAGAGTTGTAGATGTAGAGTTGTAGAGAGTTGTAGATGTAGAGTTGTAGATGTAGAGAGTTGTAGAGGCAGAGAGTTGTAGATGTAGAGAGTTGTAGATGCAGAGATGTAGATGCTGAGTTGTAGATGCAGAGTTGTAGATGTAGAGATGTAGAGTTGTAGATGTAGAGTTGTAGAGTGTTGTAGAGTTGTAGATGTAGATGTAGAGATGTAGATGCAGAGTTGTAGATGCAGAGTTGTAGAGAGTTGTAGATGTAGAGATGTAGAGTTGTAGATGTAGAGATGTAGAGAGTTGTAGATGTAGAGAGTTGTAGATGTAGAGATGTAGATGTAGAGTTGTAGATGTAGAGATGTAGAGTTGTAGATGTAGAGATGCAGAGTTGTAGATGCAGAGTTGTAGATGCAGAGTTGTAGAGATGTAGATGTAGATGTAGAGTTGTAGATGTAGATGCAGAGTTGTAGATGTAGAGATGTAGATGTAGAGAGTTTTAGATGTAGAGAGTTGTAGATGCAGAGTTGTAGATGCAGAGATGTAGATGCAGAGATGTAGATGCAGAGGTAGAGATGTAGAGTTGTAGATGCAGAGTTGTAGAGTTGTAGATGTAGAGATGCAGAGTTGTAAATGCAGAGTTGTAGATGCAGAGTTGTAGAGATGTAGATGTAGAGTTGTAGATGTAGATGCAGAGTTGTAGATGTAGAGATGTAGATAGAGAGTTGTAGATGTAGAGTTGTAGATGTAGAGAGTTTTAGATGTAGAGAGTTGTAGATGCAGAGTTGTAGATGCAGAGATGTAGATGCAGAGATGTAGATGCAGAGGTAGAGATGTAGAGTTGTAGAGAGTTGTAGATGTAGAGATGTAGAGTTGTAGATGTAGAGATGTAGAGAGTTGTAGATGTAGAGTTGTAGATGTAGAGTTGTAGAGAGTTGTAGATGTAGTGATGTAGAGAGTTGTAGATGTAGAGAGTTGTAGATGTAGAGATGTATAGAGTTGTAGATGTAGAGTTGTAGATGTAGAGTTGTAGAGAGTTGTAGATGTAGAGTTGTAGATGTAGAGAGTTGTAGAGGCAGAGAGTTGTAGATGTAGAGAGTTGTAGATGCAGAGATGTAGATGCTGAGTTGTAGATGCAGAGTTGTAGATGTAGAGATGTAGAGTTGTAGATGTAGAGTTGTAGAGTGTTGTAGAGTTGTAGATGTAGATGTAGAGATGTAGATGCAGAGTTGTAGATGCAGAGTTGTAGAGAGTTGTAGATGTAGAGATGTAGAGTTGTAGATGTAGAGATGTAGAGAGTTGTAGATGTAGAGAGTTGTAGATGTAGAGATGTAGATGTAGAGTTGTAGATGTAGAGATGTAGAGTTGTAGATGTAGAGATGCAGAGTTGTAGATGCAGAGTTGTAGATGCAGAGTTGTAGAGATGTAGATGTAGATGTAGAGTTGTAGATGTAGATGCAGAGTTGTAGATGTAGAGATGTAGATGTAGAGAGTTTTAGATGTAGAGAGTTGTAGATGCAGAGTTGTAGATGCAGAGATGTAGATGCAGAGATGTAGATGCAGAGGTAGAGATGTAGAGTTGTAGAGAGTTGTAGATGTAGAGATGTAGAGTTGTAGATGTAGAGATGTAGAGAGTTGTAGATGTAGAGTTGTAGATGTAGAGAGTTGTAGATGTAGAGATGTAGATGTAGAGTTGTAGATGTAGAGATGTAGAGAGTTGTAGATGTAGAGATGTAGATGCAGAGATGTAGATGCAGAGTTGTAGAGAGTTGTAGATGTAGAGTTGTAGATGTAGAGATATGAAGTTGTAGATGTAGAGTTGTAGATGCAGAGTTGTAGAGTTGTAGATGTAGAGATGCAGAGTTGTAGATGCAGAGTTGTAGATGCAGAGTTGTAGAGATGTAGAGTTGTAGATGTAGATGCAGAGTTGTAGATGTAGAGATGTAGATAGAGAGTTGTAGATGTAGAGATGTAGAGTTGTAGATGTAGAGATGTAGAGTTGTAGAGAGTTGTAGATGTAGTGATGTAGAGAGTTGTAGATGTAGAGAGTTGTAGATGTAGAGATGTAGAGAGTTGTAGATGTAGAGTTGTAGAGAGTTGTAGATGTAGAGTTGTAGAGAGTTGTAGATGTAGAGTTGTAGATGTAGAGAGTTGTAGATGCAGAGAGTTGTAGATGTAGAGAGTTGTAGATGCAGAGATGTAGATGCAGAGTTGTAGATGCAGAGATGTAGAGTTGTAGATGTAGAGTTGTAGATGTAGAGTTGTAGATGTAGAGTTGTAGATGTAGAGTGTTGTAGAGTTGTAGATGTTGAGAGTTGTAGAGTTGTAGATGTAGAGTTGTAGATGTAGAGATGTAGATGCAGAGATGTAGATGTAGAGTTGTAGATGTAGAGAGTTGTAGAGTTGTAGATGTAGAGAGTTGTAGATGCAGAGTTGTAGATGTAGAGATGTAGAGTTGTAGATGCAGAGTTGTAGATGTAGAGATGTAGATGCAGAGTTGTAGATGCAGAGATGTAGATGCAGAGATGTAGATGCAGAGTTGTAGATGTAGAGTTGTAGATGTAGAGATAGAGTTGTAGATGTAGAGAGTTGTAGATGTAGAGATGTAGATGCAGAGATGTAGATGCAGAGTTGTAGAGAGTTGTAGATGTAGAGTTGTAGATGCAGAGTTGTAGAGTTGTAGATGTAGAGATGCAGAGTTGTAAATGCAGAGTTGTAGATGCAGAGTTGTAGAGATGTAGATGTAGAGTTGTAGATGTAGATGCAGAGTTGTAGATGTAGAGATGTAGATAGAGAGTTGTAGATGTAGAGTTGTAGATGTAGAGAGTTTTAGATGTAGAGAGTTGTAGATGCAGAGTTGTAGATGCAGAGATGTAGATGCAGAGATGTAGATGCAGAGGTAGAGATGTAGAGTTGTAGAGAGTTGTAGATGTAGAGATGTAGAGTTGTAGATGTAGAGATGTAGAGAGTTGTAGATGTAGAGTTGTAGATGTAGAGTTGTAGAGAGTTGTAGATGTAGTGATGTAGAGAGTTGTAGATGTAGAGAGTTGTAGATGTAGAGATGTATAGAGTTGTAGATGTAGAGTTGTAGATGTAGAGTTGTAGAGAGTTGTAGATGTAGAGTTGTAGATGTAGAGAGTTGTAGAGGCAGAGAGTTGTAGATGTAGAGAGTTGTAGATGCAGAGATGTAGATGCTGAGTTGTAGATGCAGAGTTGTAGATGTAGAGATGTAGAGTTGTAGATGTAGAGTTGTAGAGTGTTGTAGAGTTGTAGATGTAGATGTAGAGATGTAGATGCAGAGTTGTAGATGCAGAGTTGTAGAGAGTTGTAGATGTAGAGATGTAGAGTTGTAGATGTAGAGATGTAGAGAGTTGTAGATGTAGAGAGTTGTAGATGTAGAGATGTAGATGTAGAGTTGTAGATGTAGAGATGTAGAGTTGTAGATGTAGAGATGCAGAGTTGTAGATGCAGAGTTGTAGATGCAGAGTTGTAGAGATGTAGATGTAGATGTAGAGTTGTAGATGTAGATGCAGAGTTGTAGATGTAGAGATGTAGATGTAGAGAGTTTTAGATGTAGAGAGTTGTAGATGCAGAGTTGTAGATGCAGAGATGTAGATGCAGAGATGTAGATGCAGAGGTAGAGATGTAGAGTTGTAGAGAGTTGTAGATGTAGAGATGTAGAGTTGTAGATGTAGAGATGTAGAGAGTTGTAGATGTAGAGTTGTAGATGTAGAGAGTTGTAGATGTAGAGATGTAGATGTAGAGTTGTAGATGTAGAGATGTAGAGAGTTGTAGATGTAGAGATGTAGATGCAGAGATGTAGATGCAGAGTTGTAGAGAGTTGTAGATGTAGAGTTGTAGATGTAGAGATATGAAGTTGTAGATGTAGAGTTGTAGATGCAGAGTTGTAGAGTTGTAGATGTAGAGATGCAGAGTTGTAGATGCAGAGTTGTAGATGCAGAGTTGTAGAGATGTAGAGTTGTAGATGTAGATGCAGAGTTGTAGATGTAGAGATGTAGATAGAGAGTTGTAGATGTAGAGATGTAGAGTTGTAGATGTAGAGATGTAGAGTTGTAGAGAGTTGTAGATGTAGTGATGTAGAGAGTTGTAGATGTAGAGAGTTGTAGATGTAGAGATGTAGAGAGTTGTAGATGTAGAGTTGTAGAGAGTTGTAGATGTAGAGTTGTAGAGAGTTGTAGATGTAGAGTTGTAGATGTAGAGAGTTGTAGATGCAGAGAGTTGTAGATGTAGAGAGTTGTAGATGCAGAGATGTAGATGCAGAGTTGTAGATGCAGAGATGTAGAGTTGTAGATGTAGAGTTGTAGATGTAGAGTTGTAGATGTAGAGTTGTAGATGTAGAGTGTTGTAGAGTTGTAGATGTTGAGAGTTGTAGAGTTGTAGATGTAGAGTTGTAGATGTAGAGATGTAGATGCAGAGATGTAGATGTAGAGTTGTAGATGTAGAGAGTTGTAGAGTTGTAGATGTAGAGAGTTGTAGATGCAGAGTTGTAGATGTAGAGATGTAGATGTAGAGTTGTAGAGAGTTGTAGATGTAGAGATGTAGAGTTGTAGATGCAGAGTTGTAGATGTAGAGATGTAGATGCAGAGTTGTAGATGCAGAGATGTAGATGCAGAGATGTAGATGCAGAGTTGTAGATGTAGAGTTGTAGATGTAGAGATAGAGTTGTAGATGTAGAGATATAGAGTTGTAGATGCAGAGTTGTAGATGCAGAGATGTAGAGTTGTAGATGTAGAGTGTTGTAGAGTTGTAGATGTAGAGAGTTGTAGATGTAGAGATGTAGATGCAGAGTTGTAGATGCAGAGTTGTAGATGCAGAGATGTAGAGATGTAGAGTTGTAGATGCAGAGTTGTAGATGTAGAGTTGTAGATGTAGAGTGTTGTAGAGTTGTAGATGTAGAGTTGTAGATGTAGAGATGTAGATGCAGAGATGTAGATGTAGAGTTGTAGATGTAGAGAGTTGTAGAGTTGTAGATGTAGAGAGTTGTAGATGTAGAGTTGTAGATGTAGAGTGTTGTAGAGTTGTAGATGCAGAGTTGTAGATGTAGAGATGTAGATGTAGAGTTGTAGAGAGTTGTAGATGTAGAGATGTAGAGTTGTAGATGCAGAGTTGTAGATGTAGAGATGTAGATGCAGAGTTGTAGATGCAGAGATGTAGATGCAGAGATGTAGATGCAGAGTTGTAGAGAGTTGTAGATGTAGAGTTGTAGATGTAGAGATAGAGTTGTAGATGTAGAGATATAGAGTTGTAGATGTAGAGTTGTAGATGCAGAGTTGTAGAGTTGTAGATGCAGATGCAGAGTTGTAGATGCAGAGTTGTAGAGATGTAGATGTAGATGTAGAGTTGTAGATGTAGATGCAGAGTGGTAGAGTTGTAGATGTAGAGATGCAGAGTTGTAGATGCAGAGTTGTAGAGTTGTAGATGCAGAGTTGTAGATGCAGAGTTGTAGATGCAGAGATGTAGATGCAGAGATGTAGATGCAGAGTTGTAGATGCAGAGTTGTAGATGCAGAGATGTAGAGATGTAGAGTTGTAGATGCAGAGTTGTAGATGTAGAGTTGTAGATGTAGAGATGTAGATGCAGAGATGTAGATGCAGAGTTTTAGAGTTGTAGATGCAGAGTTGTAGAGTTGTAGATGTAGAGATGCAGAGTTGTAGATGTAGAGATGTAGAGTTGTAGATGCAGAGTTGTAGATGTAGAGTTGTAGATGTAGAGTGTTGTAGAGTTGTAGATGCAGAGTTGTAGATGTAGAGATGTAGATGTAGAGTTGTAGAGAGTTGTAGATGTAGAGATGTAGAGTTGTAGATGCAGAGTTGTAGATGTAGAGATGTAGATGCAGAGTTGTAGATGCAGAGATGTAGATGCAGAGATGTAGATGCAGAGTTGTAGAGAGTTGTAGATGTAGAGTTGTAGATGTAGAGATAGAGTTGTAGATGTAGAGATATAGAGTTGTAGATGTAGAGTTGTAGATGCAGAGTTGTAGAGTTGTAGATGCAGAGTTGTAGAGATGTAGATGTAGATGTAGAGTTGTAGATGTAGATGCAGAGTTGTAGATGTAGAGATGTAGATGTAGAGTTGTAGAGAGTTGTAGATGTAGAGTTGTAGAAGTAGAGATGTAGAGTTGTAGAGAGTTGTAGATGTAGTGATGTAGAGAGTTGTAGATGTAGAGAGTTGAAGATGTAGAGATGTAGAGAGTTGTAGATGTAGAGTTGTAGAGAGTTGTAGATGTAGAGTTGTAGAGAGTTGTAGATGTAGAGTTGTAGATGTAGAGAGTTGTAGATGCAGAGAGTTGTAGATGTAGAGAGTTGTAGATGCAGAGATGTAGATGCAGAGTTGTAGATGCAGAGATGTAGAGTTGTAGATGTAGAGTTGTAGATGTAGAGTTGTAGATGTAGAGTTGTAGATTTAGAGTGTTGTAGAGTTGTAGATGTAGAGAGTTGTAGAGTTGTAGATGTAGAGTTGTAGATGTAGAGATGTAGATGCAGAGATGTAGATGTAGAGTTGTAGATGTAGAGAGTTGTAGAGTTGTAGATGTAGAGAGTTGTAGATGCAGAGTTGTAGATGTAGAGATGTAGATGTAGAGTTGTAGAGAGTTGTAGATGTAGAGATGTAGAGTTGTAGATGCAGAGTTGTAGATGTAGAGATGTAGATGCAGAGTTGTAGATGCAGAGATGTAGATGCAGAGTTGTAGAGAGTTGTAGATGTAGAGTTGTAGATGTAGAGATATAGAGTTGTAGATGTAGAGTTGTAGATGCAGAGTTGTAGAGAGTTGTAGATGTAGAGTTGTAGATGCAGAGGTAGAGATGTAGAGGTGTAAAGAGTTGTAGAGACGTAGAGAGTTGTAGATGTAGAGTTGTAGATGTAGAGAGTTGTAGATGTAGAGTTGTAGATGTAGAGTTGTAGATGTAGAGATATAGAGAGTTGTAGATGTAGAGTTGTAGAGATGTAGAGTTGTAGATGTAGAGTTGTAGATGTAGAGATGTATATGTAGAGATGTAGAGAGTTGTAGAGTTGTAGAGAATTGTAGATGTAGAGATGTAGAGAGTTGTAGATGTAGAGTTGTAGATGTAGTGATGTAGAGAGTTGTAGATGTAGAGAGTTGTAGATGTAGAGATGTAGAGAGTTGTAGATGTAGAGTTGTAGATGTAGAGTTGTAGAGAGTTGTAGATGTAGAGTTGTAGATGTAGAGAGTTGTAGAGGCAGAGAGTTGTAGATGTAGAGAGTTGTAGATGCAGAGATGTAGATGCTGAGTTGTAGATGCAGAGTTGTAGATGCAGAGATGTAGAGTTGTAGATGTAGAGTGTTGTAGAGTTGTAGATGTAGATGTAGAGATGTAGATGCAGAGTTGTAGATGCAGAGTTGTAGAGAGTTGTAGATGTAGAGATGTAGAGTTGTAGATGTAGAGATGTAGAGAGTTGTAGATGTAGAGAGTTGTAGATGTAGAGATGTAGATGTAGAGTTGTAGATGTAGAGATGTAGAGAGTTGTAGATGTAGAGATGTAGATGCAGAGTTGTAGATGCAGAGTTGTAGAGATGTAGATGTAGATGTAGAGTTGTAGATGTAGATGCAGAGTTGTAGATGTAGAGATGTAGATAGAGAGTTGTAGATGTAGAGTTGTAGATGTAGAGAGTTTTAGATGTAGAGAGTTGTAGATGCAGAGTTGTAGATGCAGAGATGTAGATGCAGAGATGTAGATGCAGAGATGTAGATGCAGAGGTAGAGATGTAGAGTTGTAGAGAGTTGTAGATGTAGAGATGTAGAGTTGTAGATGTAGAGAGTTGTAGATGTAGAGAGTTGTAGATGTAGAGATGTAGATGTAGAGTTGTAGATGTAGAGATGTAGAGAGTTGTAGATGTAGAGATGTAGATGCAGAGATGTAGATGCAGAGTTGTAGAGAGTTGTAGATGTAGAGTTGTAGATGTAGAGATATAGAGTTGTAGATGTAGAGTTGTAGATGCAGAGTTGTAGAGTTGTAGATGTAGAGATGCAGAGTTGTAGATGCAGAGTTGTAGAGATGTAGATGTAGAGTTGTAGATGTAGATGCAGAGTTGTAGATGTAGAGATGTAGATAGAGAGTTGTAGATGTAGAGATGTAGAGTTGTAGATGTAGAGATGTAGTAGAGAGTTGTAGATGTAGTGATGTAGAGAGTTGTAGATGTAGAGAGTTGTAGATGTAGAGATGTAGAGAGTTGTAGATGTAGAGTTGTAGAGAGTTGTAGCTGTAGAGTTGTAGATGTAGAGAGTTGTAGAGGCAGAGAGTTGTAGATGTAGAGAGTTGTAGATGCAGAGGTAGAGATGTAGAGGTGTAGAGAGTTGTAGAGACGTAGAGAGTTGTAGATGTAGAGTTGTAGATGTAGAGAGTTTTAGATGTAGAGTTGTAGATGTAGAGTTGTAGATGTAGAGATATAGAGAGTTGTAGATGTAGAGTTGTAGAGATGTAGAGTTGTAGATGTAGAGTTGTAGATGTAGAGATGTATATGTAGAGATGTAGAGAGTTGTAGAGTTTTAGATTTGTAGATGTAGAGTTGTAGATGTAGAGTTGTAGATGTAGAGTTGTAGATGTAGAGAGTTGTAGATGCAGAGTTGTAGATGTAGAGTTGTAGATGTAGAGTTGTAGATGTAGAGTTGTAGATGTAGAGAGTTGTAGATGCAGAGTTGTAGATGTAGAGTTGTAGATGTAGAGAGTTGTAGATGCAGAGTTGTAGATGTAGAGTTGTAGATGCAGAGTTGTAGATGTAGAGTTGTAGATGCAGAGGTAGAGATGTAGAGTTGTAGATGTAGAGTTGTAGATGTAGAGATGTAGAGAGTTGTAGATTTGTAGATGTAGAGAGTTGTAGATGTAGAGTTGTAGATGTAGAGAGTTTTAGATGTAGAGAGTTGTAGATGCAGAGTTGTAGATGCAGAGATGTAGATGCAGAGATGTAGATGCAGAGATGTAGATGCAGAGGTAGATATGTAGAGTTGTAGAGAGTTGTAGATGTAGAGATGTAGAGTTGTAGATGTAGAGATGTAGAGAGTTGTAGATGTAGAGTTGTAGATGTAGAGAGTTGTAGATGTAGAGATGTAGATGTAGAGTTGTAGATGTAGAGATGTAGAGAGTTGTAGATGTAGAGATGTAGATGCATAGATGTAGATGCAGAGTTGTAGAGAGTTGTAGATGTAGAGTTGTAGATGCAGAGTTGTAGAGTTGTAGATGTAGAGATGCAGAGTTGTAGATGCAGAGTTGTAGATGCAGAGTTGTAGAGATGTAGATGTAGAGTTGTAGATGTAGATGCAGAGTTGTAGATGTAGAGATGTAGATAGAGAGTTGTAGATGTAGAGTTGTAGATGTAGAGAGTTTTAGATGTAGAGAGTTGTAGATGCAGAGTTGTAGATGCAGAGATGTAGATGCAGAGATGTAGATGCAGAGATGTAGATGCAGAGGTAGAGATGTAGAGTTGTAGAGAGTTGTAGATGTAGAGATGTAGAGTTGTAGATGTAGAGATGTAGAGAGTTGTAGATGTAGAGTTGTAGATGTAGAGAGTTGTAGATGTAGAGATGTAGATAGAAAGTTGTAGATGTAGAGTTGTAGATGTAGAGAGTTTTAGATGTAGAGAGTTGTAGATGCAGAGTTGTAGATGCAGAGATGTAGATGCAGAGATGTAGATGCAGAGATGTAGATGCAGAGGTAGAGATGTAGAGTTGTAGAGAGTTGTAGATGTAGAGATGTAGAGTTGTAGATGTAGAGATGTAGAGAGTTGTAGATGTAGAGTTGTAGATGTAGAGAGTTGTAGATGTAGAGATGTAGATGTAGAGATGTAGATGTAGAGATGTAGAGAGTTGTAGATGTAGAGATGTAGATGCAGAGATGTAGATGCAGAGTTGTAGATGTAGAGATGTAGATAGAGAGTTGTAGATGTAGAGATGTAGAGTTGTAGATGTAGAGATGTAGAGTTGTAGAGAGTTGTAGATGTAGTGATGTAGAGAGTTGTAGATGTAGAGAGTTGTAGATGTAGAGATGTAGAGAGTTGTAGATGTAGAGTTGTAGATGTAGAGTTGTAGACAGTTGTAGATGTAGTGATGTAGAGAGTTGTAGATGTAGAGAGTTGTAGATGTAGAGATGTATAGAGTTGTAGATGTAGAGTTGTAGATGTAGAGAGTTGTAGATGTAGAGATGTAGATGTAGAGTTGTAGATGTAGAGATGTAGAGAGTTGTAGATGTAGAGATGTAGATGCAGAGATGTAGATGCAGAGTTGTAGAGAGTTGTAGATGTAGAGTTGTAGATGCAGAGTTGTAGAGTTGTAGATGTAGAGATGCAGAGTTGTAAATGCAGAGTTGTAGATGCAGAGTTGTAGAGATGTAGATGTAGAGTTGTAGATGTAGATGCAGAGTTGTAGATGTAGAGATGTAGATAGAGAGTTGTAGATGTAGAGTTGTAGATGTAGAGAGTTTTAGATGTAGAGAGTTGTAGATGCAGAGTTGTAGATGCAGAGATGTAGATGCAGAGATGTAGATGCAGAGGTAGAGATGTAGAGTTGTAGAGAGTTGTAGATGTAGAGATGTAGAGTTGTAGATGTAGAGATGTAGAGAGTTGTAGATGTAGAGTTGTAGATGTAGAGTTGTAGAGAGTTGTAGATGTAGTGATGTAGAGAGTTGTAGATGTAGAGAGTTGTAGATGTAGAGATGTATAGAGTTGTAGATGTAGAGTTGTAGATGTAGAGTTGTAGAGAGTTGTAGATGTAGAGTTGTAGATGTAGAGAGTTGTAGAGGCAGAGAGTTGTAGATGTAGAGAGTTGTAGATGCAGAGATGTAGATGCTGAGTTGTAGATGCAGAGTTGTAGATGTAGAGATGTAGAGTTGTAGATGTAGAGTTGTAGAGTGTTGTAGAGTTGTAGATGTAGATGTAGAGATGTAGATGCAGAGTTGTAGATGCAGAGTTGTAGAGAGTTGTAGATGTAGAGATGTAGAGTTGTAGATGTAGAGATGTAGAGAGTTGTAGATGTAGAGAGTTGTAGATGTAGAGATGTAGATGTAGAGTTGTAGATGTAGAGATGTAGAGTTGTAGATGTAGAGATGCAGAGTTGTAGATGCAGAGTTGTAGATGCAGAGTTGTAGAGATGTAGATGTAGATGTAGAGTTGTAGATGTAGATGCAGAGTTGTAGATGTAGAGATGTAGATGTAGAGAGTTTTAGATGTAGAGAGTTGTAGATGCAGAGTTGTAGATGCAGAGATGTAGATGCAGAGATGTAGATGCAGAGGTAGAGATGTAGAGTTGTAGAGAGTTGTAGATGTAGAGATGTAGAGTTGTAGATGTAGAGATGTAGAGAGTTGTAGATGTAGAGTTGTAGATGTAGAGAGTTGTAGATGTAGAGATGTAGATGTAGAGTTGTAGATGTAGAGATGTAGAGAGTTGTAGATGTAGAGATGTAGATGCAGAGATGTAGATGCAGAGTTGTAGAGAGTTGTAGATGTAGAGTTGTAGATGTAGAGATATGAAGTTGTAGATGTAGAGTTGTAGATGCAGAGTTGTAGAGTTGTAGATGTAGAGATGCAGAGTTGTAGATGCAGAGTTGTAGATGCAGAGTTGTAGAGATGTAGAGTTGTAGATGTAGATGCAGAGTTGTAGATGTAGAGATGTAGATAGAGAGTTGTAGATGTAGAGATGTAGAGTTGTAGATGTAGAGATGTAGAGTTGTAGAGAGTTGTAGATGTAGTGATGTAGAGAGTTGTAGATGTAGAGAGTTGTAGATGTAGAGATGTAGAGAGTTGTAGATGTAGAGTTGTAGAGAGTTGTAGATGTAGAGTTGTAGAGAGTTGTAGATGTAGAGTTGTAGATGTAGAGAGTTGTAGATGCAGAGAGTTGTAGATGTAGAGAGTTGTAGATGCAGAGATGTAGATGCAGAGTTGTAGATGCAGAGATGTAGAGTTGTAGATGTAGAGTTGTAGATGTAGAGTTGTAGATGTAGAGTTGTAGATGTAGAGTGTTGTAGAGTTGTAGATGTTGAGAGTTGTAGAGTTGTAGATGTAGAGTTGTAGATGTAGAGATGTAGATGCAGAGATGTAGATGTAGAGTTGTAGATGTAGAGAGTTGTAGAGTTGTAGATGTAGAGAGTTGTAGATGCAGAGTTGTAGATGTAGAGATGTAGATGTAGAGTTGTAGAGAGTTGTAGATGTAGAGATGTAGAGTTGTAGATGCAGAGTTGTAGATGTAGAGATGTAGATGCAGAGTTGTAGATGCAGAGATGTAGATGCAGAGATGTAGATGCAGAGTTGTAGATGTAGAGTTGTAGATGTAGAGATAGAGTTGTAGATGTAGAGATATAGAGTTGTAGATGCAGAGTTGTAGATGCAGAGATGTAGAGTTGTAGATGTAGAGTGTTGTAGAGTTGTAGATGTAGAGAGTTGTAGATGTAGAGATGTAGATGCAGAGTTGTAGATGCAGAGTTGTAGATGCAGAGATGTAGAGATGTAGAGTTGTAGATGCAGAGTTGTAGATGTAGAGTTGTAGATGTAGAGTGTTGTAGAGTTGTAGATGTAGAGTTGTAGATGTAGAGATGTAGATGCAGAGATGTAGATGTAGAGTTGTAGATGTAGAGAGTTGTAGAGTTGTAGATGTAGAGAGTTGTAGATGTAGAGTTGTAGATGTAGAGTGTTGTAGAGTTGTAGATGCAGAGTTGTAGATGTAGAGATGTAGATGTAGAGTTGTAGAGAGTTGTAGATGTAGAGATGTAGAGTTGTAGATGCAGAGTTGTAGATGTAGAGATGTAGATGCAGAGTTGTAGATGCAGAGATGTAGATGCAGAGATGTAGATGCAGAGTTGTAGAGAGTTGTAGATGTAGAGTTGTAGATGTAGAGATAGAGTTGTAGATGTAGAGATATAGAGTTGTAGATGTAGAGTTGTAGATGCAGAGTTGTAGAGTTGTAGATGCAGATGCAGAGTTGTAGATGCAGAGTTGTAGAGATGTAGATGTAGATGTAGAGTTGTAGATGTAGATGCAGAGTGGTAGAGTTGTAGATGTAGAGATGCAGAGTTGTAGATGCAGAGTTGTAGATGCAGAGTTGTAGATGCAGAGATGTAGATGCAGAGATGTAGATGCAGAGATGTAGATGCAGAGTTGTAGATGCAGAGTTGTAGATGCAGAGATGTAGAGATGTAGAGTTGTAGATGCAGAGTTGTAGATGTAGAGTTGTAGATGTAGAGTGTTGTAGAGTTGTAGATGTAGAGTTGTAGATGTAGATATGTAGATGCAGAGATGTAGATGCAGAGTTTTAGAGTTGTAGATGCAGAGTTGTAGAGTTGTAGATGTAGAGATGCAGAGTTGTAGATGTAGAGATGTAGAGTTGTAGATGCAGAGTTGTAGATGTAGAGTTGTAGATGTAGAGTGTTGTAGAGTTGTAGATGCAGAGTTGTAGATGTAGAGATGTAGATGTAGAGTTGTAGAGAGTTGTAGATGTAGAGATGTAGAGTTGTAGATGCAGAGTTGTAGATGTAGAGATGTAGATGCAGAGTTGTAGATGCAGAGATGTAGATGCAGAGATGTAGATGCAGAGTTGTAGAGAGTTGTAGATGTAGAGTTGTAGATGTAGAGATAGAGTTGTAGATGTAGAGATATAGAGTTGTAGATGTAGAGTTGTAGATGCAGAGTTGTAGAGTTGTAGATGCAGAGTTGTAGAGATGTAGATGTAGATGTAGAGTTGTAGATGTAGATGCAGAGTTGTAGATGTAGAGATGTAGATGTAGAGTTGTAGAGAGTTGTAGATGTAGAGTTGTAGAAGTAGAGATGTAGAGTTGTAGAGAGTTGTAGATGTAGTGATGTAGAGAGTTGTAGATGTAGAGAGTTGAAGATGTAGAGATGTAGAGAGTTGTAGATGTAGAGTTGTAGAGAGTTGTAGATGTAGAGTTGTAGAGAGTTGTAGATGTAGAGTTGTAGATGTAGAGAGTTGTAGATGCAGAGAGTTGTAGATGTAGAGAGTTGTAGATGCAGAGATGTAGATGCAGAGTTGTAGATGCAGAGATGTAGAGTTGTAGATGTAGAGTTGTAGATGTAGAGTTGTAGATGTAGAGTTGTAGATGTAGAGTGTTGTAGAGTTGTAGATGTAGAGAGTTGTAGAGTTGTAGATGTAGAGTTGTAGATGTAGAGATGTAGATGCAGAGATGTAGATGTAGAGTTGTAGATGTAGAGAGTTGTAGAGTTGTAGATGTAGAGAGTTGTAGATGCAGAGTTGTAGATGTAGAGATGTAGATGTAGAGTTGTAGAGAGTTGTAGATGTAGAGATGTAGAGTTGTAGATGCAGAGTTGTAGATGTAGAGATGTAGATGCAGAGTTGTAGATGCAGAGATGTAGATGCAGAGATGTAGATGCAGAGTTGTAGAGAGTTGTAGATGTAGAGTTGTAGATGTAGAGATAGAGTTGTAGATGTAGAGATATAGAGTTGTAGATGTAGAGTTGTAGATGCAGAGTTGTAGAGTTGTAGATGTAGATGCAGAGTTGTAGATGTAGAGATGTAGATGTAGAGTTGTAGAGAGTTGTAGATGTAGAAATGTAGAGTTGTAGATGCAGAGTTGTAGAGATGTAGATGTAGAGTTGTAGATGTAGATGCAGAGTTGTAGATGTAGAGATGTAGATGTAGAGATGTAGATGTAGAGTTGTAGAGAGTTGTAGATGTAGAAATGTAGAGTTGTAGATGCAGAGTTGTAGAGATGTAGATGTAGAGTTGTAGATGTAGATGCAGAGTTGTAGATGTAGAGATGTAGATGTAGAGTTGTAGAGAGTTGTAGATGTAGAGATGTAGAGTTGTAGATGCAGAGTTGTAGATGTAGAGATGTAGATGCAGAGTTGTAGATGCAGAGATGTAGATGCAGAGATGTAGATGCAGAGTTGTAGAGAGTTGTAGATTTAGAGTTGTAGATGTAGATGCAGAGTTGTAGATGCAGAGTTGTAGAGATGTAGATGTAGAGTTGTAGATGTAGATGCAGAGTTGTAGATGTAGAGAGTTGTAGATGTAGAGATGTAGAGAGTTGTAGATGTAGAGATGTAGAGTTGTAGATGTAGAGATGTAGAGAGTTGTAGATGTAGAGAGTTGTAGATGTAGAGTTGTAGATGTAGAGTTGTAGATGTAGAGAGTTGTAGATGCAGAGAGTTGTAGATGTAGAGAGTTGTAGATGCAGAGATGTAGATGCAGAGTTGTAGATGCAGAGTTGTAGATGTAGAGAGTTGTAGATGCAGAGAGTTGTAGATGTAGAGAGTTGTAGATGCAGAGATGTAGATGCAGAGTTGTAGATGCAGAGATGTAGAGTTGTAGATGTAGAGTTGTAGATGTAGAGTGTTGTAGAGTTGTAGATGTAGAGTGTTGTAGAGATGTAGATGCAGAGTTGTAGATGCAGAGTTGTAGATGTAGATGTAGAGTTGTAGATGTAGATGCAGAGTTGTAGATGTAGAGAGTTGTAGATGTAGAGATGTAGAGAGTTGTAGATGTAGAGATGTAGAGTTGTAGATGTAGAGATGTAGAGAGTTGTAGATGTAGAGAGTTGTAGATGTAGAGTTGTAGATGTAGAGTTGTAGATGTAGAGAGTTGTAGATGCAGAGAGTTGTAGATGTAGAGAGTTGTAGATGCAGAGATGTAGATGCAGAGTTGTAGATGCAGAGATGTAGAGTTGTAGATGTAGAGTTGTAGATGTAGAGTGTTGTAGAGTTGTAGATGTAGAGTGTTGTAGAGATGTAGATGCAGAGTTGTAGATGCAGAGTTGTAGATGCAGAGTTGTAGAGATGTAGAGAGTTGTAGATGTAGAGTTGTAGATGTAGAGATAGAGTTGTAGATGTAGAGTTGTAGATGTAGAGATATAGAGTTGTAGATGTAGAGTTGTAGATGCAGAGTTGTAGATGTAGAGATGCAGAGTTGTAGATGTAGAGATGTAGATGCAGAGTTGTAGAGTTGTAGATGTAGAGATGCAGAGTTGTAGATGCAGAGTTGTAGAGTTGTAGATGCAGAGTTGTAGATGCAGAGATGTAGATGCAGAGATGTAGATGCAAAGTTGTAGAGATGTAGAGAGTTGTAGATGTAGAGTTGTAGATGTAGAGATATAGAGTTGTAGATGTAGAGTTGTAGAAGCAGAGTTGTAGAGTTGTAGATGCAGAGTTGTAGAGTTGTAGATGTAGAGATGCAGAGAGTTGTAGATGTAGAGAGTTGTAGATGTAGAGTTGTAGATGTAGAGTTGTAGATGTAGAGAGTTGTAGATGCAGAGAGTTGTAGATGTAGAGAGTTGTAGATGCAGAGATGTAGATGCAGAGTTGTAGATGCAGAGTTGTAGATGTAGAGAGTTGTAGATGCAGAGAGTTGTAGATGTAGAGAGTTGTAGATGCAGAGATGTAGATGCAGAGTTGTAGATGCAGAGATGTAGAGTTGTAGATGTAGAGTTGTAGATGTAGAGTGTTGTAGAGTTGTAGATGTAGAGTGTTGTAGAGATGTAGATGCAGAGTTGTAGATGCAGAGTTGTAGATGCAGAGTTGTAGAGATGTAGAGAGTTGTAGATGTAGAGTTGTAGATGTAGAGATAGAGTTGTAGATGTAGAGTTGTAGATGTAGAGATATAGAGTTGTAGATGTAGAGTTGTAGATGCAGAGTTGTAGATGTAGAGATGCAGAGTTGTAGATGTAGAGATGTAGATGCAGAGTTGTAGAGTTGTAGATGTAGAGATGCAGAGTTGTAGATGCAGAGTTGTAGAGTTGTAGATGCAGAGTTGTAGATGCAGAGATGTAGATGCAGAGATGTAGATGCAAAGTTGTAGAGATGTAGAGAGTTGTAGATGTAGAGTTGTAGATGTAGAGATATAGAGTTGTAGATGTAGAGTTGTAGAAGCAGAGTTGTAGAGTTGTAGATGCAGAGTTGTAGAGTTGTAGATGTAGAGATGCAGAGTTGTAGATGTAGAGATGCAGAGTTGTAGATGCAGAGTTGTAGAGTTGTAGATGCAGAGTTGTAGATGTAGAGATGTAGATGCAGAGTTGTAGATGCAGAGTTGTAGAGAGTTGTAGATGTAGAGATAGAGTTGTAGATGCAGAGATGTAGATGCAGAGGTAGAGATGTAGAGTTGTAGAGAGTTGTAGATGTAGAGATGTAGAGTTGTAGATGTAGAGATGTAGAGAGTTGTAGATGTAGAGTTGTAGATGTAGAGAGTTGTAGATGTAGAGATGTAGATGTAGAGTTGTAGATGTAGAGTTGTAGATGTAGAGATGTAGATGCAGAGATGTAGATACAGAGATGTAGATGCAGAGTTGTAGAGAGTTGTAGATGTAGAGTTGTAGATGTAGAGATAGAGTTGTAGATGTAGAGATATAGAGTTGTAGATGTAGAGTTGTAGATGCAGAGTTGTAGAGTTGTAGATGTAGAGATGCAGAGTTGTAGATGCAGAGTTGTAGATGCAGAGTTGTAGATGCAGAGTTGTAGATGCAGAGTTGTAGAGATGTAGATGTAGATGTAGAGATGTAGATGTAGATGCAGAGTTGTAGATGTAGAGATGTAGATAGAGAGTTGTAGATGTAGAGATGTAGAGTTGTAGATGTAGAGATGTAGAGTTGTAGAGAGTTGTAGATGTAGTGATGTAGAGAGTTGTAGATGTAGAGAGTTGTAGATGTAGAGATGTAGAGAGTTGTAGAGTTGTAGAGAGTTGTAGATGTAGAGTTGTAGAGAGTTGTAGATGTAGAGTTGTAGATGTAGAGAGTTGTAGATGCAGAGAGTTGTAGATGTAGAGAGTTGTAGATGCAGAGATGTAGATGCTGAGTTGTAGATGCAGAGTTGTAGATGCAGAGATGTAGAGTTGTAGATGTAGAGTGTTGTAGAGTTGTAGATGTAGATGTAGAGATGTAGATGCAGAGTTGTAGATGCAGAGTTGTAGAGATGTATAGAGTTGTAGATGTAGAGTTGTAGATGTAGAGATAGAGTTGTAGATGTAGAGTTGTAGATGTAGAGATATAGAGTTGTAGATGTAGAGTTGTAGATGCAGAGTTGTAGAGTTGTAGATGTAGAGATGCAGAGTTGTAGATGTAGAGATGTAGATGCGGAGATGTAGATGCAGAGATGTAGATGCAGAGTTGTAGAGAGTTGTAGATGTAGAGTTGTAGATGTAGAGATAGAGTTGTAGATGTAGAGTTGTAGATGCAGAGTTGTAGAGTTGTAGATGTAGAGATGCAGAGTTGTAGATGCAGAGTTGTAGAGTTGTAGATGCAGAGTTGTAGATGCAGAGATGTAGATGCAGAGATGTAGATGCAGAGATGTAGATGCAGAGTTGTAGAGATGTAGAGAGTTGTAGATGTAGAGTTGTAGATGTAGAGATAGAGTTGTAGATGTAGAGTTGTAGATGTAGAGATATAGATGCAGAGATGTAGATGCAGAGTTGTAGAGAGTTGTAGATGTAGAGTTGTAGATGTAGAGATAGAGTTGTAGATGTAGATATATAGAGTTGTAGATGTAGAGTTGTAGATGCAGAGTTGTAGAGTTGTAGATGTAGAGATGTAGATGCAGAGTTGTAGATGTAGAGTTGTAGATGTAGAGATAGAGAGAGTTGTAGATGTAGAGTTGTAGAGATGTAGAGTTGTAGATGTAGAGATGTATATGTAGAGATGTAGAGAGTTGTAGAGTTGTAGATTTGTAGATGTAGAGTTGTAGATGTAGAGTTGTAGATGTAGAGTTGTAGATGTAGAGAGTTGTAGATGCAGAGATGTATATGCAGAGTTGTAGATGTAGAGTTGTAGATGCAGAGGTAGAGATGTAGAGTTGTAGATGTAGAGTTGTAGATGTAGAGATGTAGAGAGTTGTAGATTTGTAGATGTAGAGTTGTAGATGTAGAGAGTTTTAGATGTAGAGAGTTGTAGATGTTGTAGATGCAGAGTTGTAGAGATGTAGATGTAGAGTTGTAGATGTAGATGCAGAGTTGTAGATGTAGAGATGTAGATGTAGAGTTGTAGATGTAGAGATGTAGAGTTGTAGATGTAGAGATGTAGAGTTGTAGAGAGTTGTAGATGTAGAGATGCAGAGTTGTAGATGCAGAGTTGTAGAGTTGTAGATGTAGAGTTGTAGATGTAGAGTGTTGTAGAGTTGTAGATGTAGAGAGTTGTAGATGTAGAGATGTAGAAGCAGAGTTGTAGAGATGTAGAGATATAGAGTTGTAGATGTAGAGTTGTAGATGCAGAGTTGTAGAGTTGTAGATGTAGAGATGCAGAGTTGTAGATGTAGAGATGTAGATGCGGAGATGTAGATGCAGAGATGTAGATGCAGAGTTGTAGAGAGTTGTAGATGTAGAGTTGTAGATGTAGAGATAGAGTTGTAGATGTAGAGTTGTAGATGCAGAGTTGTAGAGTTGTAGATGTAGAGATGCAGAGTTGTAGATGCAGAGTTGTAGAGTTGTAGATGCAGAGTTGTAGATGCAGAGATGTAGATGCAGAGATGTAGATGCAGAGATGTAGATGCAGAGTTGTAGAGATGTAGAGAGTTGTAGATGTAGAGTTGTAGATGTAGAGATAGAGTTGTAGATGTAGAGTTGTAGATGTAGAGATATAGATGCAGAGATGTAGATGCAGAGTTGTAGAGAGTTGTAGATGTAGAGTTGTAGATGTAGAGATAGAGTTGTAGATGTAGATATATAGAGTTGTAGATGTAGAGTTGTAGATGCAGAGTTGTAGAGTTGTAGATGTAGAGATGTAGATGCAGAGTTGTAGATGTAGAGTTGTAGATGTAGAGATATAGAGAGTTGTAGATGTAGAGTTGTAGAGATGTAGAGTTGTAGATGTAGAGATGTATATGTAGAGATGTAGAGAGTTGTAGAGTTGTAGATTTGTAGATGTAGAGTTGTAGATGTAGAGTTGTAGATGTAGAGTTGTAGATGTAGAGAGTTGTAGATGCAGAGATGTATATGCAGAGTTGTAGATGTAGAGTTGTAGATGCAGAGGTAGAGATGTAGAGTTGTAGATGTAGAGTTGTAGATGTAGAGATGTAGAGAGTTGTAGATTTGTAGATGTAGAGTTGTAGATGTAGAGAGTTTTAGATGTAGAGAGTTGTAGATGTTGTAGATGCAGAGTTGTAGAGATGTAGATGTAGAGTTGTAGATGTAGATGCAGAGTTGTAGATGTAGAGATGTAGATGTAGAGTTGTAGATGTAGAGATGTAGAGTTGTAGATGTAGAGATGTAGAGTTGTAGAGAGTTGTAGATGTAGAGATGCAGAGTTGTAGATGCAGAGTTGTAGAGTTGTAGATGTAGAGTTGTAGATGTAGAGTGTTGTAGAGTTGTAGATGTAGAGAGTTGTAGATGTAGAGATGTAGAAGCAGAGTTGTAGAGATGTAGAGAGTTGTAGATGTAGAGATAGAGTTGTAGATGTAGGGTTGTAGATATAGAGATATAGAGTTGTAGATGTAGAGATATAGAGTTGTAGATGTAGAGTTGTAGATGTAGAGATATAGAGTTGTAGATGTAGAGTTGTAGATGCAGAGTTGTAGAGTTGTAGATGCAGAGTTGTAGAGTTGTAGATGTAGAGATGCAGAGTTGTAGATGTAGAGATGCAGAGTTGTAGATGCAGAGTTGTAGAGTTGTAGATGCAGAGTTGTAGATGTAGAGATGTAGATGCAGAGTTGTAGATGCAGAGATGTAGATGCAGAGATGTAGATGCAGAGTTGTAGAGAGTTGTAGATGTAGAGTTGTAGATGTAGAGATAGAGTTGTAGATGTAGATATATAGAGTTGTAGATGTAGAGTTGTAGATGCAGAGTTGTAGAGTTGTAGATGTAGAGATGTAGATGCAGAGTTGTAGATGCAGAGAGTTGTAGATGTAGAGTTCTAGATGTAGAGTTGTAGATGCAGAGTTGTAGAGTTGTAGATGTAGAGATGTAGATGCAGAGTTGTAGATGCAGAGAGTTGTAGATGTAGAGTTCTAGATGTAGAGTTGTAGATGTAGAGATATAGAGAGTTGTAGATGTAGAGTTGTAGAGATGTAGAGTTGTAGATGTAGAGTTGTAGATGTAGAGATGTATATGTAGAGATGTAGAGAGTTGTAGAGTTGTAGATTTGTAGATGTAGAGTTGTAGATGTAGAGTTGTAGATGTAGAGAGTTGTAGATGCAGAGTTGTAGATGCAGAGTTGTAGATGTAGAGTTGTAGATGCAGAGGTAGAGATGTAGAGTTGTAGATTTGTAGATGTAGAGTTGTAGATGTAGAGTTGTAGATGTAGAGAGTTTTTGATGTAGAGAGTTGTAGATGCAGAGTTGTAGATGCAGAGATGTAGATGCAGAGATGTAGATGTAGAGTTGTAGATGTAGAGATAGAGTTGTAGATGTAGAGATATAGAGTTGTAGATGTAGGGTTGTAGATGCAGAGTTGTAGATGTAGAGATGCAGAGTTGTAGATGCAGAGTTGTAGATGCAGAGTTGTAGAGATGTAGATGTAGAGTGGTAGATGTAGATGCAGAGTTGTAGATGTAGAGATGTAGATGTAGAGTTGTAGAGAGTTGTAGATGTAGATGCAGAGTTGTAGATGTAGAGATGTAGATGTAGAGTTGTAGAGAGTTGTAGATGTAGAGATGTAGAGTTGTAGATGTAGAGATGTAGAGTTGTAGAGAGTTGTAGATGTAGTGATGTAGAGAGTTGTAGATGTAGAGTTGTAGATGTAGAGATAGAGTTGTAGATGTAGAGATGTAGAGTTGTAGAGAGTTGTAGATGTAGAGATGCAGAGTTGTAGATGCAGAGTTGTAGATGCAGAGTTGTAGATGTAGAGATGTAGATGCAGAGTTGTAGATGCAGAGATGTAGATGCAGAGATGTAGATGCAGAGTTGTAGAGAGTTGTAGATGTAGAGAGTTGTAGATGCAGAGTTGTAGATGCAGAGTTGTAGATGTAGAGTTGTAGATGCAGAGGTAGAGATGTAGAGTTGTAGATGTAGAGTTGTAGATGTAGAGATGTAGAGAGTTGTAGATTTGTAGATGTAGAGTCGTAGATGTAGAGTTGTAGATGTAGAGAGTTTTAGATGTAGAGAGTTGTAGATGCAGAGTTGTAGATGCAGAGATGTAGATGCAGAGATGTAGAGAGTTGTAGATGTAGATGCAGAGTTGTAGATGTAGAGATGTAGATGTAGAGTTGTAGAGAGTTGTAGATGTAGAGATGTAGAGTTGTAGATGTAGAGATGTAGAGTTGTAGAGAGTTGTAGATGTAGTGATGTAGAGAGTTGTAGATGTAGAGTTGTAGATGTAGAGATAGAGTTGTAGATGTAGAGATGTAGAGTTGTAGAGAGTTGTAGATGTAGAGATGCAGAGTTGTAGATGCAGAGTTGTAGATGCAGAGTTGTAGATGTAGAGATGTAGATGCAGAGTTGTAGATGCAGAGATGTAGATGCAGAGATGTAGATGCAGAGTTGTAGAGAGTTGTAGATGTAGAGAGTTGTAGATGCAGAGTTGTAGATGCAGAGTTGTAGATGTAGAGTTGTAGATGCAGAGGTAGAGATGTAGAGTTGTAGATGTAGAGTTGTAGATGTAGAGATGTAGAGAGTTGTAGATTTGTAGATGTAGAGTCGTAGATGTAGAGTTGTAGATGTAGAGAGTTTTAGATGTAGAGAGTTGTAGATGCAGAGTTGTAGATGCAGAGATGTAGATGCAGAGATGTAGATGCAGAGTTGTAGAGAGTTGTAGATGTAGAGTTGTAGATGTAGAGATAGAGTTGTAGATGTAGAGATATAGAGTTGTAGATGTAGAGTTGTAGATGCAGAGTTGTAGAGTTGTAGATGTAGAGATGCAGAGTTGTAGATGCAGAGTTGTAGATGCAGGGTTGTAGAGATGTAGATGTAGATGTAGAGTTGTAGATGTAGATGCAGAGTTGTAGATGTAGAGATGTAGATGTAGAGTTGTAGATGTAGAGATGTAGAGTTGTAGATGTAGAGATGTAGAGTTGTAGAGAGTTGTAGATGTAGAGATGCAGAGTTGTAGATGCAGAGTTGTAGAGTTGTAGATGTAGAGTTGTAGATGTAGAGTGTTGTAGAGTTGTAGATGTAGAGAGTTGTAGATGTAGAGATGTAGAAGCAGAGTTGTAGAGATGTAGAGAGTTGTAGATGTAGAGATAGAGTTGTAGATGTAGGGTTGTAGATGTAGAGATATAGAGTTGTAGATGTAGAGTTGTAGATGTAGAGATATAGAGTTGTAGATGTAGAGTTGTAGATGCAGAGTTGTAGAGTTGTAGATGCAGAGTTGTAGAGTTGTAGATGTAGAGATGCAGAGTTGTAGATGTAGAGATGCAGAGTTGTAGATGCAGAGTTGTAGAGTTGTAGATGCAGAGTTGTAGATGTAGAGATGTAGATGCAGAGTTGTAGATGCAGAGATGTAGATGCAGAGATGTAGATGCAGAGTTGTAGAGAGTTGTAGATGTAGAGATAGAGTTGTAGATGTAGATATATAGAGTTGTAGATGTAGAGTTGTAGATGAAGAGTTGTAGAGTTGTAGAGATGTAGATGCAGAGTTGTAGATGCAGAGAGTTGTAGATGTAGAGATATAGAGAGTTGTAGATGTAGAGATGTAGATGCAGAGTTCTAGATGTAGAGTTGTAGATGTAGAGATATAGAGAGTTGTAGATGTAGAGTTGTAGAGATGTAGAGTTGTAGATGTAGAGATGTATATGTAGAGATGTAGAGAGTTGTAGAGTTGTAGATTTGTAGATGTAGAGTTGTAGATTTAGAGTTGTAGATGTAGAGTTGTAGATGTAGAGAGTTGTAGATTTAGAGATGTATATGCAGAGTTGTAGATGTAGAGTTGTAGATGCAGAGGTAGAGATGTAGAGTTGTAGATGTAGAGTTGTAGATGTAGAGATGTAGAGAGTTGTAGATTTGTAGATGTAGAGTTGTAGATGTAGAGTTGTAGATGTAGAGAGTTTTAGATGTAGAGAGTTGTAGATGCAGAGTTGTAGATGCAGAGATGTAGATGCAGAGATGTAGATGCAGAGTTGTAGAGAGTTGTAGATGTAGAGTTGTAGATGTAGAGATAGAGTTGTAGATGTAGAGATATAGAGTTGTAGATGTAGGGTTGTAGATGCAGAGTTGTAGAGTTGTAGATGTAGAGATGCAGAGTTGTAGATGCAGAGTTGTAGAGATGTAGATGTAGAGTGGTAGATGTAGATGCAGAGTTGTAGATGTAGAGATGTAGATGTAGAGTTGTAGAGAGTTGTAGATGTAGAGATGTAGAGTTGTAGATGTAGAGATGTAGAGTTGTAGAGAGTTGTAGATGTAGTGATGTAGAGAGTTGTAGATGTAGAGATGTAGATGTAGAGATAGAGTTGTAGATGTAGAGATATAGAGTTGTAGATGTAGAGTTGTAGATGCAGAGTTGTAGAGTTGTAGATGCAGAGTTGTAGATGCAGAGTTGTAGAGATGTAGATGTAGAGTTGTAGATGTAGATGCAGAGTTGTAGATGTAGAGATGTAGATGTAGAGTTGTAGAGAGTTGTAGATGTAGAGATGTAGATGCAGAGTTGTAGATGCAGAGATGTAGATGCAGAGATGTAGATGCAGAGTTGTAGAGAGTTGTAGATGTAGAGAGTTGTAGATGCAGAGTTGTAGATGCAGAGTTGTAGATGTAGAGTTGTAGATGCAGAGTTGTAGATGCAGAGTTGTAGATGCAGAGATGTAGATGCAGAGATGTAGATGCAGAGATGTAGATGCAGAGTTGTAGAGAGTTGTAGATGTAGAGTTGTAGATGTAGAGATAGAGTTGTAGATGTAGAGATATAGAGTTGTAGATGTAGAGTTGTAGATGCAGAGTTGTAGAGTTGTAGATGTAGAGATGCAGAGTTGTAGATACAGAGTTGTAGATGCAGAGTTGTAGAGATTTAGATGTAGAGTTGTAGATGTAGATGCAGAGTTGTAGATGTAGAGATGTAGATGCAGAGTTGTAGATGTAGAGATGCAGAGTTGTAGATGCAGAGTTGTAGAGTTGTAGATGCAGAGTTGTAGATGTAGAGATGTAGATGCAGAGTTGTAGATGCAGAGATGTAGAGTTGTAGATGTAGGGTTGTAGATGCAGAGTTGTAGAGTTGTAGATGTAGAGATGCAGAGTTGTAGATGCAGAGTTGTAGATGCAGAGTTGTAGAGATGTAGTTGTAGATGTAGAGTTGTAGATGTAGAGAGTTTTAGATGTAGAGAGTTGTAGATGCAGAGTTGTAGATGCAGAGATGTAGATGCAGAGATGTAGATGCAGAGTTGTAGAGAGTTGTAGATGTAGAGTTGTAGATGTAGAGATAGAGTTGTAGATGTAGAGATATAGAGTTGTAGATGTAGGGTTGTAGATGCAGAGTTGTAGAGTTGTAGATGTAGAGATGCAGAGTTGTAGATGCAGAGTTGTAGATGCAGAGTTGTAGAGATGTAGATGTAGATGTAGAGTGGTAGATGTAGATGCAGAGTTGTAGATGTAGAGATGTAGATGTAGAGTTGTAGAGAGTTGTAGATGTAGAGATGTAGAGTTGTAGATGTAGAGATGTAGAGTTGTAGAGAGTTGTAGATGTAGTGATGTAGAGAGTTGTAGATGTAGAGTTGTAGATGTAGAGATAGAGTTGTAGATGTAGAGATATAGAGTTGTAGATGTAGAGTTGTAGATGCAGAGTTGTAGAGTTGTAGATGCAGAGTTGTAGATGCAGAGTTGTAGAGATGTAGATGTAGAGTTGTAGATGTAGATGCAGAGTTGTAGATGCAGAGATGTAGATGCAGAGATGTAGATGCAGAGTTGTAGAGAGTTGTAGATGTAGAGAGTTGTAGATGCAGAGTTGTAGATGCAGAGTTGTAGATGTAGAGTTGTAGATGCAGAGTTGTAGATGCAGAGTTGTAGATGCAGAGATGTAGATGCAGAGATGTAGATGCAGAGTTGTAGAGAGTTGTAGATGTAGAGAGTTGTAGATGCAGAGTTGTAGATGCAGAGTTGTAGATGCAGAGATGTAGATGCAGAGTTGTAGAGAGTTGTAGATGTAGAGTTGTAGATGTAGAGATAGAGTTGTAGATGTAGAGATATAGAGTTGTAGATGTAGAGTTGTAGATGCAGAGTTGTAGAGTTGTAGATGTAGAGATGCAGAGTTGTAGATACAGAGTTGTAGATGCAGAGTTGTAGAGATTTAGATGTAGAGTTGTAGATGTAGATGCAGAGTTGTAGATGTAGAGATGTAGATGCAGAGTTGTAGATGTAGAGATGCAGAGTTGTAGATGCAGAGTTGTAGAGTTGTAGATGCAGAGTTGTAGATGTAGAGATGTAGATGCAGAGTTGTAGATGCAGAGATGTAGATGCAGAGATGTAGATGCAGAGTTGTAGAGAGTTGTAGATGTAGAGTTGTAGATGTAGAGATAGAGTTGTAGATGTAGATATATAGAGTTGTAGATGTAGAGTTGTAGATGCAGAGTTGTAGAGTTGTAGATGTAGAGATGTAGATGCAGAGTTGTAGATGCAGAGAGTTGTAGATGTAGAGTTCTAGATGTAGAGTTGTAGATGTAGAGATATAGAGAGTTGTAGATGTAGAGTTGTAGAGATGTAGAGTTGTAGATGTAAAGATGTATATGTAGAGATGTAGAGAGTTGTAGAGTTGTAGATTTGTAGATGTAGAGTTGTAGATGTAGAGTTGTAGATGTAGAGTTGTAGATGTAGAGAGTTGTAGATGCAGAGATGTATATGCAGAGTTGTAGATGTAGAGTTGTAGATGCAGAGGTAGAGATGTAGAGTTGTAGATGTAGAGTTGTAGATGTAGAGATGTAGAGAGTTGTAGATTTGTAGATGTAGAGTTGTAGATGTAGAGTTGTAGATGTAGAGAGTTTTAGATGTAGAGAGTTGTAGATGCAGAGTTGTAGATGCAGAGATGTAGATGCAGAGATGTAGATGCAGAGTTGTAGAGAGTTGTAGATGTAGAGTTGTAGATGTAGAGATAGAGTTGTAGATGTAGAGATATAGAGTTGTAGATGTAGGGTTGTAGATGCAGAGTTGTAGAGTTGTAGATGTAGAGATGCAGAGTTGTAGATGCAGAGTTGTAGATGCAGAGTTGTAGAGATGTAGATGTAGATGCAGAGTTGTAGATGTAGAGATGTAGATGTAGAGTTGTAGAGAGTTGTAGATGTAGAGATGTAGAGTTGTAGATGTAGAGATGTAGAGTTGTAGAGAGTTGTAGATGTAGTGATGTAGAGAGTTGTAGAGATAGAGTTGTAGATGTAGAGATATAGAGTTGTAGATGTAGAGTTGTAGATGCAGAGTTGTAGAGTTGTAGATGCAGAGTTGTAGATGCAGAGTTGTAGAGATGTAGATGTAGAGTTGTAGATGTAGATGCAGAGTTGTAGATGTAGAGATGTAGATGTAGAGTTGTAGAGAGTTGTAGATGTAGAGATGTAGAGTTGTAGAGAGTTGTAGATGTAGAGATGCAGAGTTGTAGATGCAGAGTTGTAGATGCAGAGTTGTAGATGTAGAGATGTAGATGCAGAATTGTAGATGCAGAGATGTAGATGCAGAGATGTAGATGCAGAGTTGTAGATGCAGAGTTGTAGATGTAGAGTTGTAGATGCAGAGGTAGAGATGTAGAGTTGTAGATGTAGAGTTGTAGATGTAGAGATGTAGAGAGTTGTAGATTTGTAGATGTAGAGTCGTAGATGTAGAGTTGTAGATGTAGAGAGTTTTAGATGTAGAGAGTTGTAGATGCAGAGTTGTAGATGCAGAGATGTAGATGCATAGATGTAGATGCAGAGTTGTAGAGAGTTGTAGATGTAGAGTTGTAGATGTAGAGATAGAGTTGTAGATGTAGAGATATAGAGTTGTAGATGTAGAGTTGTAGATGCAGAGTTGTAGAGTTGTAGATGTAGAGATGCAGAGTTGTAGATACAGAGTTGTAGATGCAGAGTTGTAGAGATTTAGATGTAGATGTAGATGCAGAGTTGTAGATGTAGAGATGTAGATGCAGAGTTGTAGATGTAGAGATGCAGAGTTGTAGATGCAGAGTTGTAGAGTTGTAGATGCAGAGTTGTAGATGTAGAGATGTAGATGCAGAGTTGTAGATGTAGAGATGTAGATGCAGAGTTGTAGATGCAGAGATGTAGATGCAGAGATGTAGATGCAGAGTTGTAGAGAGTTGTAGATGTAGAGTTGTAGATGTAGAGATAGAGTTGTAGATGTAGATATATAGAGTTGTAGATGTAGAGTTGTAGATGCAGAGTTGTAGAGTTGTAGATGTAGAGATGTAGATGCAGAGTTGTAGATGCAGAGAGTTGTAGATGTAGAGTTCTAGATGTAGAGTTGTAGATGTAGAGATATAGAGAGTTGTAGATGTAGAGTTGTAGAGATGTAGAGTTGTAGATGTAGAGATGTATATGTAGAGATGTAGAGAGTTGTAGAGTTGTAGATTTGTAGATGTAGAGTTGTAGATGTAGAGAGTTGTAGATGCAGAGATGTATATGCAGAGTTGTAGATGTAGAGTTGTAGATGCAGAGGTAGAGATGTAGAGTTGTAGATGTAGAGTTGTAGATGTAGAGATGTAGAGAGTTGTAGATTTGTAGATGTAGAGTTGTAGATGTAGAGTTGTAGATGTAGAGAGTTTTAGATGTAGAGAGTTGTAGATGTAGAGTTCTAGATGTAGAGTTGTAGATGCAGAGTTGTAGAGTTGTAGATGTAGAGATGTAGATGCAGAGTTGTAGATGCAGAGAGTTGTAGATGTAGAGTTCTAGATGTAGAGTTGTAGATGTAGAGATATAGAGAGTTGTAGATGTAGAGTTGTAGAGATGTAGAGTTGTAGATGTAGAGTTGTAGATGTAGAGATGTATATGTAGAGATGTAGAGAGTTGTAGAGTTGTAGATTTGTAGATGTAGAGTTGTAGATGTAGAGTTGTAGATGTAGAGTTGTAGATGTAGAGAGTTGTAGATGCAGAGTTGTAGATGCAGAGTTGTAGATGTAGAGTTGTAGATGCAGAGGTAGAGATGTAGAGTTGTAGATTTGTAAATGTAGAGTTGTAGATGTAGAGAGTTTTTGATGTAGAGAGTTGTAGATGCAGAGTTGTAGATGCAGAGATGTAGATGCAGAGATGTAGATGTAGAGTTGTAGATGTAGAGATAGAGTTGTAGATGTAGAGATATAGAGTTGTAGATGTAGGGTTGTAGATGCAGAGTTGTAGATGTAGAGATGCAGAGTTGTAGATGCAGAGTTGTAGAGATGTAGATGTAGAGTGGTAGATGTAGATGCATAGTTGTAGATGTAGAGATGTAGATGTAGAGTTGTAGAGAGTTGTAGATGTAGATGCAGAGTTGTAGATGTAGAGATGTAGATGTAGAGTTGTAGAGAGTTGTAGATGTAGAGATGTAGAGTTGTAGATGTAGAGATGTAGAGTTGTAGAGAGTTGTAGATGTAGTGATGTAGAGAGTTGTAGATGTAGAGTTGTAGATGTAGAGATAGAGTTGTAGATGTAGAGATGTAGAGTTGTAGAGAGTTGTAGATGTAGAGATGCAGAGTTGTAGATGCAGAGTTGTAGATGCAGAGTTGTAGATGTAGAGTTGTAGATGCAGAGGTAGAGATGTAGAGTTGTAGATGTAGAGTTGTAGATGTAGAGATGTAGAGAGTTGTAGATTTGTAGATGTAGAGTCGTAGATGTAGAGTTGTAGATGTAGAGAGTTTTAGATGTAGAGAGTTGTAGATGCAGAGTTGTAGATGCAGAGATGTAGATGCAGAGATGTAGATGCAGAGTTGTAGAGAGTTGTAGATGTAGAGTTGTAGATGTAGAGATAGAGTTGTAGATGTAGAGATATAGAGTTGTAGATGTAGAGTTGTAGATGCAGAGTTGTAGAGTTGTAGATGTAGAGATGCAGAGTTGTAGATGCAGAGTTGTAGATGCAGGGTTGTAGAGATGTAGATGTAGATGTAGAGTTGTAGATGTAGATGCAGAGTTGTAGATGTAGAGATGTAGATGTAGAGTTGTAGATGTAGAGATGTAGAGTTGTAGATGTAGAGATGTAGAGTTGTAGAGAGTTGTAGATGTAGAGATGCAGAGTTGTAGATGCAGAGTTGTAGAGTTGTAGATGTAGAGTTGTAGATGTAGAGTGTTGTAGAGTTGTAGATGTAGAGAGTTGTAGATGTAGAGATGTAGAAGCAGAGTTGTAGAGATGTAGAGAGTTGTAGATGTAGAGATAGAGTTGTAGATGTAGGGTTGTAGATGTAGAGATATAGAGTTGTAGATGTAGAGATATAGAGTTGTAGATGTAGAGTTGTAGATGTAGAGATATAGAGTTGTAGATGTAGAGTTGTAGATGCAGAGTTGTAGAGTTGTAGATGCAGAGTTGTAGAGATGTAGATGTAGAGATGTAGATGCAGAGATGTAGAGATGCAGAGTTGTAGATGCAGAGTTGTAGAGTTGTAGATGCAGAGTTGTAGATGTAGAGATGTAGATGCAGAGTTGTAGATGCAGAGATGTAGATGCAGAGATGTAGATGCAGAGTTGTAGAGAGTTGTAGATGTAGAGTTGTAGATGTAGAGATAGAGTTGTAGATGTAGATATATAGAGTTGTAGATGTAGAGTTGTAGATGAAGAGTTGTAGAGTTGTAGAGATGTAGATGCAGAGTTGTAGATGCAGAGAGTTGTAGATGTAGAGATATAGAGAGTTGTAGATGTAGAGATGTAGATGCAGAGTTCTAGATGTAGAGTTGTAGATGTAGAGATATAGAGAGTTGTAGATGTAGAGTTGTAGAGATGTAGAGTTGTAGAGATGTAGAGTTGTAGAGATGTATATGTAGAGATGTAGAGAGTTGTAGAGTTGTAGATTTGTAGATGTAGAGTTGTAGATGTAGAGTTGTAGATGTAGAGTTGTAGATGTAGAGTTGTAGATGTAGAGAGTTGTAGATGCAGAGATGTATATGCAGAGTTGTAGATGTAGAGTTGTAGATGCAGAGGTAGAGATGTAGAGTTGTAGATGTAGAGTTGTAGATGTAGAGAGTTTTAGATGTAGAGAGTTGTAGATGCAGAGTTGTAGATGCAGAGATGTAGATGCAGAGATGTAGATGCAGAGTTGTAGAGAGTTGTAGATGTAGAGTTGTAGATGTAGAGATAGAGTTGTAGATGTAGAGATATAGAGTTGTAGATGTAGGGTTGTAGATGCAGAGTTGTAGAGTTGTAGATGTAGAGATGCAAAGTTGTAGATGCAGAGTTGTAGATGCAGAGTTGTAGAGATGTAGATGTAGATGTAGAGTGGTAGATGTAGATGCAGAGTTGTAGATGCAGAGTTGTAGAGATGTAGATGTAGAGTTGTAGATGTAGATGCAGAGTTGTAGATGTAGAGATGTAGATGTAGAGTTGTAGAGAGTTGTAGATGTAGAGATGTAGAGTTGTAGAGAGTTGTAGATGTAGAGATGCAGAGTTGTAGATGCAGAGTTGTAGATGCAGAGTTGTAGATGTAGAGATGTAGATGCAGAGTTGTAGATGCAGAGATGTAGATGCAGAGATGTAGATGCAGAGTTGTAGAGAGTTGTAGATGTAGAGAGTTGTAGATGCAGAGTTGTAGATGCAGAGTTGTAGATGTAGAGTTGTAGATGCAGAGGTAGAGATGTAGAGTTGTAGATGTAGAGTTGTAGATGTAGAGATGTAGAGAGTTGTAGATTTGTAGATGTAGAGTCGTAGATGTAGAGTTGTAGATGTAGAGAGTTTTAGATGTAGAGAGTTGTAGATGCAGAGTTGTAGATGCAGAGATGTAGATGCAGAGATGTAGATGCAGAGTTGTAGAGAGTTGTAGATGTAGAGTTGTAGATGTAGAGATAGAGTTGTAGATGTAGAGATATAGAGTTGTAGATGTAGAGTTGTAGATGCAGAGTTGTAGATGTAGAGATGCAGAGTTGTAGATGCAGAGTTGTAGATGCAGAGTTGTAGAGATGTAGATGTAGAGTTGTAGATGTAGATGCAGAGTTGTAGATGTAGAGATGTAGATGTAGAGTTGTAGAGAGTTGTAGATGTAGAGATGTAGAGTTGTAGATGTAGAGATGTAGAGTTGTAGAGAGTTGTAGATGTAGAGATGCAGAGTTGTAGATGCAGAGTTGTAGAGTTGTAGATGTAGAGTTGTAGATGTAGAGTGTTGTAGAGTTGTAGATGTAGAGAGTTGTAGATGTAGAGATGTAGATGCAGAGTTGTAGAGATGTAGAGAGTTGTAGATGTAGAGATAGAGTTGTAGATGTAGGGTTGTAGATGTAGAGATATAGAGTTGTAGATGTAGAAATATAGAGTTGTAGATGTAGAGTTGTAGATGTAGAGATATAGAGTTGTAGATGTAGAGTTGTAGATGCAGAGTTGTAGAGTTGTAGATGCAGAGTTGTAGAGTTGTAGATGTAGAGATGCAGAGTTGTAGATGTAGAGATGCAGAGTTGTAGATGCAGAGTTGTAGAGTTGTAGATGCAGAGTTGTAGATGCAGAGATGTAGATGCAGAGATGTAGATGCAGAGTTGTAGAGAGTTGTAGATGTAGAGTTGTAGATGTAGAGATAGAGTTGTAGATGTAGATATATAGTTGTAGATGTAGAGTTGTAGATGCAGAGTTGTAGAGTTGTAGATGTAGAGATGTAGATGCAGAGTTGTAGATGCAGAGAGTTGTAGATGTAGAGTTGTAGATGTAGAGTTGTAGATGTAGAGATATAGAGAGTTGTAGATGTAGAGTTGTAGAGATGTAGAGTTGTAGATGTAGAGATGTATATGTAGAGATGTAGAGAGTTGGAGAGTTGTAGATTTGTAGATGTAGAGTTGTAGATGTAGAGTTGTAGATGTAGAGTTGTAGATGTAGAGAGTTGTAGATGCAGAGATGTATATGCAGAGTTGTAGATGTAGAGTTGTAGATGCAGAGGTAGAGATGTAGAGTTGTAGATGTAGAGATGTAGAGAGTTGTAGATTTGTAGATGTAGAGTTGTAGATGTAGAGTTGTAGATGTAGAGAGTTTTAGATGTAGAGAGTTGTAGATGCAGAGTTGTAGATGCAGAGATGTAGATGCAGAGATGTAGATGCAGAGTTGTAGAGAGTTGTAGATGTAGAGATAGAGTTGTAGATGTAGAGATATAGAGTTGTAGATGTAGGGTTGTAGATGCAGAGTTGTAGAGTTGTAGATGTAGAGATGCAGAGTTGTAGATGCAGAGTTGTAGATGCAGAGTTGTAGAGATGTAGATGTAGATGTAGAGTGGTAGATGTAGATGCAGAGTTGTAGATGTAGAGATGTAGATGTAGAGTTGTAGAGAGTTGTAGATGTAGAGATGTAGAGTTGTAGATGTAGAGATGTAGAGTTGTAGAGAGTTGTAGATGTAGTGATGTAGAGAGTTGTAGATGTAGAGTTGTAGATGTAGAGATAGAGTTGTAGATGTAGAGATATAGAGTTGTAGATGCAGAGTTGTAGAGTTGTAGATGCAGAGTTGTAGATGCAGAGTTGTAGAGATGTAGATGTAGAGTTGTAGATGTAGATGCAGAGTTGTAGATGTAGAGATGTAGATGTAGAGTTGTAGAGAGTTGTAGATGTAGAGATGTAGAGTTGTAGAGAGTTGTAGATGTAGAGATGCAGAGTTGTAGATGCAGAGTTGTAGATGCAGAGTTGTAGATGTAGAGATGTAGATGCAGAGTTGTAGATGCAGAGATGTAGATGCAGATATGTAGATGCAGAGTTGTAGAGAGTTGTAGATGTAGAGAGTTGTAGATGCAGAGTTGTAGATGCAGAGTTGTAGATGTAGAGTTGTAGATGCAGAGGTAGAGATGTAGAGTTGTAGATGTAGAGTTGTAGATGCAGAGATGTAGATGCAGAGATGTAGATGCAGAGTTGTAGAGAGTTGTAGATGCAGAGTTGTAGATGCAGAGATGTAGATGCAGAGTTGTAGAGAGTTGTAGATGTAGAGTTGTAGATGTAGAGATAGAGTTGTAGATGTAGAGATATAGAGTTGTAGATGTAGAGTTGTAGATGCAGAGTTGTAGAGTTGTAGATGTAGAGATGCAGAGTTGTAGATACAGAGTTGTAGATGCAGAGTTGTAGAGATTTAGATGTAGATGTAGATGCAGAGTTGTAGATGTAGAGATGTAGATGCAGAGTTGTAGATGTAGAGATGCAGAGTTGTAGATGCAGAGTTGTAGAGTTGTAGATGCAGAGTTGTAGATGTAGAGATGTAGATGCAGAGTTGTAGATGCAGAGATGTAGATGCAGAGATGTAGATGCAGAGTTGTAGAGAGTTGTAGATGTAGAGTTGTAGATGTAGAGATAGAGTTGTAGATGTAGATATATAGAGTTGTAGATGTAGAGTTGTAGATGCAGAGTTGTAGAGTTGTAGATGTAGAGATGTAGATGCAGAGTTGTAGATGCAGAGAGTTGTAGATGTAGAGTTCTAGATGTAGAGTTGTAGATGTAGAGATATAGAGAGTTGTAGATGTAGAGTTGTAGAGATGTAGAGTTGTAGATGTAGAGATGTATATGTAGAGATGTAGAGAGTTGTAGAGTTGTAGATTTGTAGATGTAGAGTTGTAGATGTAGAGAGTTGTAGATGCAGAGATGTATATGCAGAGTTGTAGATGTAGAGTTGTAGATGCAGAGGTAGAGATGTAGAGTTGTAGATGTAGAGTTGTAGATGTAGAGATGTAGAGAGTTGTAGATTTGTAGATGTAGAGTTGTAGATGTAGAGAGTTTTAGATGTAGAGAGTTGTAGATGCAGAGTTGTAGATGCAGAGATGTAGATGCAGAGTTGTAGAGAGTTGTAGATGTAGAGTTGTAGATGTAGAGATAGAGTTGTAGATGTAGGGTTGTAGATGCAGAGTTGTAGAGTTGTAGATGTAGAGATGCAGAGTTGTAGAAGCAGAGTTGTAGAGATGTAGATGTAGATGTAGAGTGGTAGATGTAGATGCAGAGTTGTAGATGTAGAGATGTAGATGTAGAGTTGTAGAGAGTTGTAGATGTAGAGATGTAGAGTTGTAGATGTAGAGTTGTAGAGAGTTGTAGATGTAGAGTTGTAGATGTAGAGATAGAGTTATAGATGTAGAGATATAGAGTTGTAGATGTAGAGTTGTAGATGCAGAGTTGTAGAGTTGTAGATGCAGAGTTGTAGATGCAGATGCAGAGTTGTAGATGTAGAGATGTAGATGTAGAGTTGTAGAGAGTTGTAGATGTAGAGATGTAGAGTTGTAGAGAGTTGTAGATGTAGAGATGCAGAGTTGTAGATGCAGAGTTGTAGATGCAGAGTTGTAGATGTAGAGATGTAGATGCAGAGTTGTAGATGCAGAGATGTAGATGCAGAGTTGTAGATGTAGAGAGTTGTAGATGCAGAGTTGTAGATGCAGAGTTGTAGATGTAGAGTTGTAGATGCAGAGGTAGAGATGTAGAGTTGTAGATGTAGAGTTGTAGATGTAGAGATGTAGAGAGTTGTAGATTTGTAGATGTAGAGTCGTAGATGTAGAGTTGTAGATGTAGAGAGTTTTAGATGTAGAGAGTTGTAGATGCAGAGTTGTAGATGCAGAGATGTAGATGCAGAGATGTAGATGCAGAGTTGTAGAGAGTTGTAGATGTAGAGTTGTAGATGTAGAGATAGAGTTGTAGATGTAGAGATATAGAGTTGTAGATGTAGAGTTGTAGAGTTGTAGATGTAGAGATGCAGAGTTGTAGATGCAGAGTTGTAGATGCAGAGTTGTAGAGATGTAGATGTAGATGTAGAGTTGTAGATGTAGATGCAGAGTTGTAGATGTAGAGATGTAGATGTAGAGTTGTAGAGAGTTGTAGATGTAGAGATGTAGAGTTGTAGATGTAGAGATGTAGAGTTGTAGAGAGTTGTAGATGTAGAGATGCAGAGTTGTAGATGCAGAGTTGTAGAGTTGTAGATGCAGAGTTGTAGATGTAGAGATGTAGATGCAGAGTTGTAGATGCAGAGATGTAGATGCAGAGTTGTAGAGAGTTGTAGATGTAGAGAGTTGTAGATGCAGAGTTGTAGATGCAGAGTTGTAGATGTAGAGTTGTAGATGCAGAGGTAGAGATGTAGAGTTGTAGATGTAGAGTTGTAGATGTAGAGATGTAGAGAGTTGTAGATTTGTAGATGCAGAGTTGTAGAGATGTAGATGTAGAGATGTAGATGCAGAGTTGTAGATGCAGAGATGTAGATGCAGAGTTGTAGAGAGTTTTAGATGTAGAGAGATGTAGATGCAGAGTTGTAGATGCAGAGATGTAGATGCAGAGATGTAGATGCAGAGTTGTAGAGAGTTGTAGATGTAGAGTTGTAGATGTAGAGATAGAGTTGTAGATGTAGAGATATAGAGTTGTAGATGTAGAGTTGTAGATGCAGAGTTGTAGAGTTGTAGATGTAGTGATGCAGAGTTGTAGATGCAGAGTTGTAGATGCAGAGTTGTAGAGATGTAGATGTAGATGTAGAGTTGTAGATGTAGATGCAGAGTTGTAGATGTAGAGCTGTAGATGTAGAGTTGTAGAGAGTTGTAGATGTAGAGATGTAGAGTTGTAGATGTAGAGATGTAGAGTTGTAGAGAGTTGTAGATGTAGTGATGTAGAGTTGTAGATGCAGAGTTGTAGATGCAGAGTTGTAGATGCAGAGATGTAGATGCAGAGTTGTAGATGCAGAGATGTAGAGTTGTAGATGTAGAGATGTAGATGCAGAGTTGTAGATGTAGAGATGCAGAGTTTTAGATGCAGAGTTGTAGAGTTGTAGATGCAGAGTTGTAGATGTAGAGATGTAGATGCAGAGTTGTAGATGCAGAGATGTAGATGCAGAGATGTAGATGCAGAGTTGTAGAGAGTTGTAGATGTAGAGTTGTAGATGTAGAGATAGAGTTGTAGATGTAGATATATAGAGTTGTAGATGTAGAGTTGTAGATGCAGAGTTGTAGAGTTGTAGATGTAGAGATGTAGATGCAGAGTTGTAGATGCAGAGAGTTGTAGATGTAGAGTTCTAGATGTAGAGTTGTAGATGTAGAGATATAGAGAGTTGTAGATGTAGAGTTGTAGAGATGTAGAGTTGTAGATGTAGAGATGTATATGTAGAGATGTAGAGAGTTGTAGAGTTGTAGATTTGTAGATGTAGAGTTGTAGATGTAGAGAGTTGTAGATGCAGAGATGTATATGCAGAGTTGTAGATGTAGAGTTGTAGATGCAGAGGTAGAGATGTAGAGTTGTAGATGTAGAGTTGTAGATGTAGAGATGTAGAGAGTTGTAGATTTGTAGATGTAGAGTTGTAGATGTAGAGTTGTAGATGTAGAGAGTTTTAGATGTAGAGAGTTGTAGATGTAGAGTTCTAGATGTAGAGTTGTAGATGCAGAGTTGTAGAGTTGTAGATGTAGAGATGTAGATGCAGAGTTGTAGATGCAGAGAGTTGTAGATGTAGAGTTCTAGATGTAGAGTTGTAGATGTAGAGATATAGAGAGTTGTAGATGTAGAGTTGTAGAGATGTAGAGTTGTAGATGTAGAGTTGTATATGTAGATATGTAGAGAGTTGTAGAGTTGTAGATTTGTAGATGTAGAGTTGTAGATGTAGAGAGTTGTAGATGCAGAGATGTATATGCAGAGTTGTAGATGTAGAGTTGTAGATGCAGAGGTAGAGATGTAGAGTTGTAGATGTAGAGTTGTAGATGTAGAGATGTAGAGAGTTGTAGATTTGTAGATGTAGAGTTGTAGATGTAGAGTTGTAGATGTAGAGAGTTTTAGATGTAGAGAGTTGTAGATGCAGAGTTGTAGATGCAGAGATGTAGATGCAGAGTTGTAGAGAGTTGTAGATGTAGAGTTGTAGATGTAGAGATAGAGTTGTAGATGTAGGGTTGTAGATGCAGAGTTGTAGAGTTGTAGATGTAGAGATGCAGAGTTGTAGAAGCAGAGTTGTAGAGATGTAGATGTAGATGTAGAGTGGTAGATGTAGATGCAGAGTTGTAGATGTAGAGATGTAGATGTAGAGTTGTAGAGAGTTGTAGATGTAGAGATGTAGAGTTGTAGATGTAGAGATGTAGAGTTGTAGAGAGTTGTAGATGTAGAGTTGTAGATGTAGAGATAGAGTTGTAGATGTAGAGATATAGAGTTGTAGATGTAGAGTTGTAGATGCAGAGTTGTAGAGTTGTAGATGCAGAGTTGTAGATGCAGATGCAGAGTTGTAGATGTAGAGATGTAGATGTAGAGTTGTAGAGAGTTGTAGATGTAGAGATGTAGAGTTGTAGAGAGTTGTAGATGTAGAGATGCAGAGTTGTAGATGCAGAGTTGTAGATGCAGAGTTGTAGATGTAGAGATGTAGATGCAGAGTTGTAGATGCAGAGATGTAGATGCAGAGATGTAGATGCAGAGTTGTAGAGAGTTGTAGATGTAGAGAGTTGTAGATGCAGAGTTGTAGATGCAGAGTTGTAGATGTAGAGTTGTAGATGCAGAGGTAGAGATGTAGAGTTGTAGATGTAGAGTTGTAGATGTAGAGATGTAGAGAGTTGTAGATTTGTAGATGTAGAGTCGTAGATGTAGAGTTGTAGATGTAGAGAGTTTTAGATGTAGAGAGTTGTAGATGCAGAGTTGTAGATGCAGAGATGTAGATGCAGAGATGTAGATGCAGAGTTGTAGAGAGTTGTAGATGTAGAGTTGTAGATGTAGAGATAGAGTTGTAGATGTAGAGATATAGAGTTGTAGATGTAGAGTTGTAGATGCAGAGTTGTAGAGTTGTAGATGTAGAGATGCAGAGTTGTAGATGCAGAGTTGTAGATGCAGAGTTGTAGAGATGTAGATGTAGATGTAGAGTTGTAGATGTAGATGCAGAGTTGTAGATGTAGAGATGTAGATGTAGAGTTGTAGAGAGTTGTAGATGTAGAGATGTAGAGTTGTAGATGTAGAGATGTAGAGTTGTAGAGAGTTGTAGATGTAGAGATGCAGAGTTGTAGATGCAGAGTTGTAGAGTTGTAGATGCAGAGTTGTAGATGTAGAGATGTAGATGCAGAGTTGTAGATGCAGAGATGTAGATGCAGAGTTGTAGAGAGTTGTAGATGTAGAGAGTTGTAGATGCAGAGTTGTAGATGCAAAGTTGTAGATGTAGAGTTGTAGATGCAGAGGTAGAGATGTAGAGTTGTAGATGTAGAGTTGTAGATGTAGAGATGTAGAGAGTTGTAGATTTGTAGATGCAGAGTTGTAGAGATGTAGATGTAGAGATGTAGATGCAGAGTTGTAGATGCAGAGATGTAGATGCAGAGTTGTAGATGCAGAGATGTAGATGCAGAGTTGTAGAGAGTTTTAGATGTAGAGAGATGTAGATGCAGAGTTGTAGATGCAGAGATGTGGATGCAGAGATGTAGATGCAGAGTTGTAGAGAGTTGTAGATGTAGAGTTGTAGATGTAGAGATAGAGTTGTAGATGTAGAGATATAGAGTTGTAGATGTAGAGTTGTAGATGCAGAGTTGTAGAGTTGTAGATGTAGTGATGCAGAGTTGTAGATGCAGAGTTGTAGATGCAGAGTTGTAGAGATGTAGATGTAGATGTAGAGTTGTAGATGTAGATGCAGAGTTGTAGATGTAGAGCTGTAGATGTAGAGTTGTAGAGAGTTGTAGATGTAGTGATGTAGAGAGTTGTAGATGTAGAGAGTTGTAGATGCAGAGAGTTGTAGATGTAGATGCAGAGTTGTAGATGCAGAGATGTAGATGCAGAGTTGTAGATGCAGAGATGTAGAGTTGTAGATGTAGAGATGTAGATGCAGAGTTGTAGATGTAGAGATGCAGAGTTGTAGATGCAGAGTTGTAGAGTTGTAGATGCAGAGATGTAGATGTAGAGATGTAGATGCAGAGTTGTAGATGCAGAGATGTAGATGCAGAGATGTAGATGCAGAGTTGTAGAGAGTTGTAGATGTAGAGTTGTAGATGTAGAGATAGAGTTGTAGATGTAGATATATAGAGTTGTAGATGTAGAGTTGTAGATGCAGAGTTGTAGAGTTGTAGATGTAGAGATGTAGATGCAGAGTTGTAGATGCAGAGAGTTGTAGATGTAGAGTTCTAGATGTAGAGTTGTAGATGTAGAGATATAGAGAGTTGTAGATGTAGAGTTGTAGAGATGTAGAGTTGTAGATGTAGAGATGTATATGTAGAGATGTAGAGAGTTGTAGAGTTGTAGATTTGTAGATGTAGAGTTGTAGATGTAGAGAGTTGTAGATGCAGAGATGTATATGCAGAGTTGTAGATGTAGAGTTGTAGATGCAGAGGTAGAGATGTAGAGTTGTAGATGTAGAGTTGTAGATGTAGAGATGTAGAGAGTTGTAGATTTGTAGATGTAGAGTTGTAGATGTAGAGAGTTTTAGATGTAGAGAGTTGTAGATGTAGAGTTCTAGATGTAGAGTTGTAGATGCAGAGTTGTAGAGTTGTAGATGTAGAGATGTAGATGCAGAGTTGTAGATGCAGAGAGTTGTAGATGTAGAGTTCTAGATGTAGAGTTGTAGATGTAGAGATATAGAGAGTTGTAGATGTAGAGTTGTAGAGATGTAGAGTTGTAGATGTAGAGTTGTATATGTAGAGATGTAGAGAGTTGTAGAGTTGTAGATTTGTAGATGTAGAGTTGTAGATGTAGAGAGTTGTAGATGCAGAGATGTATATGCAGAGTTGTAGATGTAGAGTTGTAGATGCAGAGGTAGAGATGTAGAGTTGTAGATGTAGAGTTGTAGATGTAGAGATGTAGAGAGTTGTAGATTTGTAGATGTAGAGTTGTAGATGTAGAGTTGTAGATGTAGAGAGTTTTAGATGTAGAGAGATGTAGATGCAGAGTTGTAGATGCAGAGATGTAGATGCAGAGATGTAGATGCAGAGTTGTAGATGTAGAGTTGTAGATGCAGAGGTAGAGATGTAGAGTTGTAGATGTAGAGTTGTAGATGTAGAGATGTAGAGAGTTGTAGATTTGTAGATGTAGAGTCGTAGATGTAGAGTTGTAGATGTAGAGAGTTTTAGATGTAGAGAGTTGTAGATGCAGAGTTGTAGATGCAGAGATGTAGATGCAGAGATGTAGATGTAGAGTTGTAGATGCAGAGGTAGAGATGTAGAGTTGTAGATGTAGAGTTGTAGATGTAGAGATGTAGAGAGTTGTAGATTTGTAGATGTAGAGTCGTAGATGTAGAGTTGTAGATGTAGAGAGTTTTAGATGTAGAGAGTTGTAGATGCAGAGTTGTAGATGCAGAGATGTAGATGCAGAGATGTAGATGCAGAGTTGTAGAGAGTTGTAGATGTAGAGTTGTAGATGTAGAGATAGAGTTGTAGATGTAGAGATATAGAGTTGTAGATGTAGAGTTGTAGATGCAGAGTTGTAGAGTTGTAGATGTAGAGATGCAGAGTTGTAGATGCAGAGTTGTAGATGCAGAGTTGTAGAGATGTAGATGTAGATGTAGAGTTGTAGATGTAGATGCAGAGTTGTAGATGTAGAGATGTAGATGTAGAGTTGTAGAGAGTTGTAGATGTAGAGATGTAGAGTTGTAGATGTAGAGATGTAGAGTTGTAGAGAGTTGTAGATGTAGAGATGCAGAGTTGTAGATGCAGAGTTGTAGAGTTGTAGATGCAGAGTTGTAGATGTAGAGATGTAGATGCAGAGTTGTAGATGCAGAGATGTAGATGCAGAGTTGTAGAGAGTTGTAGATGTAAAGAGTTGTAGATGCAGAGTTGTAGATGCAGAGTTGTAGATGTAGAGTTGTAGATGCAGAGGTAGAGATGTAGAGTTGTAGATGTAGAGTTGTAGATGTAGAGATGTAGAGAGTTGTAGATTTGTAGATGCAGAGTTGTAGAGATGTAGATGTAGAGATGTAGATGCAGAGTTGTAGATGCAGAGATGTAGATGCAGAGTTGTAGAGAGTTTTAGATGTAGAGAGATGTAGATGCAGAGTTGTAGATGCAGAGATGTAGATGCAGAGATGTAGATAGAGAGTTGTAGAGAGTTGTAGATGTAGAGTTGTAGATGTAGAGATAGAGTTGTAGATGTAGAGATATAGAGTTGTAGATGTAGAGTTGTAGATGCAGAGTTGTAGAGTTGTAGATGTAGTGATGAAGAGTTGTAGATGCAGAGTTGTAGATGCAGAGTTGTAGAGATGTAGATGTAGATGTAGAGTTGTAGATGTAGATGCAGAGTTGTAGATGTAGAGCTGTAGATGTAGAGTTGTAGAGAGTTGTAGATGTAGAGATGTAGAGTTGTAGATGTAGAGATGTAGAGCTGTAGAGAGTTGTAGATGTAGTGATGTAGAGAGTTGTAGATGTAGAGAGTTGTAGATGCAGAGAGTTGTAGATGTAGATGCAGAGTTGTAGATGCAGAGATGTAGATGCAGAGTTGTAGATGCAGAGATGTAGAGTTGTAGATGTAGAGATGTAGATGCAGAGTTGTAGATGTAGAGATGCAGAGTTGTAGATGCAGAGTTGTAGAGTTGTAGATGCAGAGTTGTAGATGTAGAGATGTAGATGCAGAGTTGTAGATGCAGAGATGTAGATGCAGAGATGTAGATGCAGAGTTGTAGAGAGTTGTAGATGTAGAGTTGTAGATGTAGAGATAGAGTTGTAGATGTAGATATATAGAGTTGTAGATGTAGAGTTGTAGATGCAGAGTTGTAGAGTTGTAGATGTAGAGATGTAGATGCAGAGTTGTAGATGCAGAGAGTTGTAGATGTAGAGTTCTAGATGTAGAGTTGTAGATGTAGAGATATAGAGAGTTGTAGATGTAGAGTTGTAAAGATGTAGAGTTGTAGATGTAGAGATGTATATGTAGAGATGTAGAGAGTTGTAGAGTTGTAGATGTAGAGAGTTGTAGATGCATAGATGTATATGCAGAGTTGTAGATGTAGAGTTGTAGATGCAGAGGTAGAGATGTAGAGTTGTAGATGTAGAGTTGTAGATGTAGAGATGTAGAGAGTTGTAGATTTGTAGATGTAGAGTTGTAGATGTAGAGTTGTAGATGTAGAGAGTTTTAGATGTAGAGAGTTGTAGATGTAGAGTTCTAGATGTAGAGTTGTAGATGCAGAGTTGTAGATGTAGAGATGTAGATGCAGAGTTGTAGATGCAGAGAGTTGTAGATGTAGAGTTCTAGATGTAGAGTTGTAGATGTAGAGATATAGAGAGTTGTAGATGTAGAGTTGTAGAGATGTAGAGTTGTAGATGTAGAGTTGTAGATGTAGAGATGTATATGTAGAGATGTAGAGAGTTGTAGAGTTGTAGATTTGTAGATGTAGAGTTGTAGATGTAGAGTTGTAGATGTAGAGTTGTAGATGTAGAGAGTTGTAGATGCAGAGTTGTAGATGCAGAGTTGTAGATGTAGAGTTGTAGATGCAGAGGTAGAGATGTAGAGTTGTAGATTTGTAGATGTAGAGTTGTAGATGTAGAGTTGTAGATGTAGAGAGTTTTTGATGTAGAGAGTTGTAGATGCAGAGTTGTAGATGCAGAGATGTAGATGCAGAGATGTAGATGTAGAGTTGTAGATGTAGAGATAGAGTTGTAGATGTAGATATATAGAGTTGTAGATGTAGGGTTGTAGATGCAGAGTTGTAGATGTAGAGATGCAGAGTTGTAGATGCAGAGTTGTAGATGCAGAGTTGTAGAGATGTAGATGTAGAGTGGTAGATGTAGATGCATAGTTGTAGATGTAGAGATGTAGATGTAGAGTTGTAGAGAGTTGTAGATGTAGATGCAGAGTTGTAGATGTAGAGATGTAGATGTAGAGTTGTAGAGAGTTGTAGATGTAGAGATGTAGAGTTGTAGATGTAGAGATGTAGAGTTGTAGAGAGTTGTAGATGTAGTGATGTAGAGAGTTGTAGATGTAGAGTTGTAGATGTAGAGATAGAGTTGTAGATGTAGAGATGTAGAGTTGTAGAGAGTTGTAGATGTAGAGATGCAGAGTTGTAGATGCAGAGTTGTAGATGCAGAGTTGTAGATGTAGAGATGTAGATGCAGAGTTGTAGATGCAGAGATGTAGATGCAGAGATGTAGATGCAGAGTTGTAGAGAGTTGTAGATGTAGAGAGTTGTAGATGCAGAGTTGTAGATGCAGAGTTGTAGATGTAGAGTTGTAGATGCAGAGGTAGAGATGTAGAGTTGTAGATGTAGAGTTGTAGATGTAGAGATGTAGAGAGTTGTAGATTTGTAGATGTAGAGTCGTAGATGTAGAGTTGTAGATGTAGAGAGTTTTAGATGTAGAGAGTTGTAGATGCAGAGTTGTAGATGCAGAGATGTAGATGCAGAGATGTAGATGCAGAGTTGTAGAGAGTTGTAGATGTAGAGTTGTAGATGTAGAGATAGAGTTGTAGATGTAGAGATATAGAGTTGTAGATGTAGAGTTGTAGATGCAGAGTTGTAGAGTTGTAGATGTAGAGATGCAGAGTTGTAGATGCAGAGTTGTAGATGCAGGGTTGTAGAGATGTAGATGTAGATGTAGAGTTGTAGATGTAGATGCAGAGTTGTAGATGTAGAGATGTAGATGTAGAGTTGTAGATGTAGAGATGTAGAGTTGTAGATGTAGAGATGTAGAGTTGTAGAGAGTTGTAGATGTAGAGATGTAGAGTTGTAGAGAGTTGTAGATGTAGAGATGCAGAGTTGTAGATGCAGAGTTGTAGAGTTGTAGATGTAGAGTTGTAGATGTAGAGTGTTGTAGAGTTGTAGATGTAGAGAGTTGTAGATGTAGAGATGTAGAAGCAGAGTTGTAGAGATGTAGAGAGTTGTAGATGTAGAGATAGAGTTGTAGATGTAGGGTTGTAGATGTAGAGATATAGAGTTGTAGATGTAGAGTTGTAGATGTAGAGATATAGAGTTGTAGATGTAGAGTTGTAGATGCAGAGTTGTAGAGTTGTAGATGCAGAGTTGTAGAGTTGTAGATGTAGAGATGTAGATGCAGAGATGTAGGGATGCAGAGTTGTAGATGCAGAGTTGTAGAGTTGTAGATGCAGAGTTGTAGATGTAGAGATGTAGATGCAGAGTTGTAGATGCAGAGATGTAGATGCAGAGATGTAGATGCAGAGTTGTAGAGAGTTGTAGATGTAGAGTTGTAGATGTAGAGATAGAGTTGTAGATGTAGATATATAGAGTTGTAGATGTAGAGTTGTAGATGAAGAGTTGTAGAGTTGTAGAGATGTAGATGCAGAGTTGTAGATGCAGAGAGTTGTAGATGTAGAGATATAGAGAGTTGTAGATGTAGAGATGTAGATGCAGAGTTCTAGATGTAGAGTTGTAGATGTAGAGATATAGAGGGTTGTAGATGTAGAGTTGTAGAGATGTAGAGTTGTAGAGATGTAGAGTTGTAGAGATGTATATGTAGAGATGTAGAGAGTTGTAGAGTTGTAGATTTGTAGATGTAGAGTTGTAGATGTAGAGTTGTAGATGTAGAGAGTTGTAGATGCAGAGATGTATATGCAGAGTTGTAGATGTAGAGTTGTAGATGCAGAGGTAGAGATGTAGAGTTGTAGATGTAGAGTTGTAGATGTAGAGATGTAGAGAGTTGTAGATTTGTAGATGTAGAGTTGTAGATGTAGAGTTGTAGATGTAGAGAGTTTTAGATGTAGAGAGTTGTAGATGCAGAGTTGTAGATGCAGAGTTGTAGATGTAGAGTTGTAGATGCAGAGGTAGAGATGTAGAGTTGTAGATGTAGAGTTGTAGATGTAGAGATGTAGAGAGTTGTAGATTTGTAGATGTAGAGTCGTAGATGTAGAGTTGTAGATGTAGAGAGTTTTAGATGTAGAGAGTTGTAGATGCAGAGTTGTAGATGCAGAGATGTAGATGCAGAGATGTAGATGCAGAGTTGTAGAGAGTTGTAGATGTAGAGTTGTAGATGTAGAGATAGAGTTGTAGATGTAGAGATATAGAGTTGTAGATGTAGAGTTGTAGATGCAGAGTTGTAGAGTTGTAGATGTAGAGATGCAGAGTTGTAGATACAGAGTTGTAGATGCAGAGTTGTAGAGATTTAGATGTAGAGTTGTAGATGTAGATGCAGAGTTGTAGATGTAGAGATGTAGATGCAGAGTTGTAGATGTAGAGATGCAGAGTTGTAGATGCAGAGTTGTAGAGTTGTAGATGCAGAGTTGTAGATGTAGAGATGTAGATGCAGAGTTGTAGATGCAGAGATGTAGATGCAGAGATGTAGATGCAGAGTTGTAGAGAGTTGTAGATGTAGAGTTGTAGATGTAGAGATAGAGTTGTAGATGTAGATATATAGAGTTGTAGATGTAGAGTTGTAGATGCAGAGTTGTAGAGTTGTAGATGTAGAGATGTAGATGCAGAGTTGTAGATGCAGAGAGTTGTAGATGTAGAGTTCTAGATGTAGAGTTGTAGATGTAGAGATATAGAGAGTTGTAGATGTAGAGTTGTAGAGATGTAGAGTTGTAGATGTAAAGATGTATATGTAGAGATGTAGAGAGTTGTAGAGTTGTAGATTTGTAGATGTAGAGATGTAGAGTTGTAGAGAGTTGTAGATGTAGAGTTGTAGATGTAGAGATAGAGTTGTAGATGTAGAGATATAGAGTTGTAGATGTAGAGTTGTAGATGCAGAGTTGTAGAGTTGTAGATGCAGAGTTGTAGATGCAGATGCAGAGTTGTAGATGTAGAGATGTAGATGTAGAGTTGTAGAGAGTTGTAGATGTAGAGATGTAGAGTTGTAGAGAGTTGTAGATGTAGAGATGCAGAGTTGTAGATGCAGAGTTGTAGATGCAGAGTTGTAGATGTAGAGATGTAGATGCAGAGTTGTAGATGCAGAGATGTAGATGCAGAGATGTAGATGCAGAGTTGTAGAGAGTTGTAGATGTAGAGAGTTGTAGATGCAGAGTTGTAGATGCAGAGTTGTAGATGTAGAGTTGTAGATGCAGAGGTAGAGATGTAGAGTTGTAGATGTAGAGTTGTAGATGTAGAGATGTAGAGAGTTGTAGATTTGTAGATGTAGAGTCGTAGATGTAGAGTTGTAGATGTAGAGAGTTTTAGATGTAGAGAGTTGTAGATGCAGAGTTGTAGATGCAGAGATGTAGATGCAGAGATGTAGATGCAGAGTTGTAGAGAGTTGTAGATGTAGAGTTGTAGATGTAGAGATAGAGTTGTAGATGTAGAGATATAGAGTTGTAGATGTAGAGTTGTAGATGCAGAGTTGTAGAGTTGTAGATGTAGAGATGCAGAGTTGTAGATGCAGAGTTGTAGATGCAGAGTTGTAGAGATGTAGATGTAGATGTAGAGTTGTAGATGTAGATGCAGAGTTGTAGATGTAGAGATGTAGATGTAGAGTTGTAGAGAGTTGTAGATGTAGAGATGTAGAGTTGTAGATGTAGAGATGTAGAGTTGTAGAGAGTTGTAGATGTAGAGATGCAGAGTTGTAGATGCAGAGTTGTAGAGTTGTAGATGCAGAGTTGTAGATGTAGAGATGTAGATGCAGAGTTGTAGATGCAGAGATGTAGATGCAGAGTTGTAGAGAGTTGTAGATGTAGAGAGTTGTAGATGCAGAGTTGTAGATGCAAAGTTGTAGATGTAGAGTTGTAGATGCAGAGGTAGAGATGTAGAGTTGTAGATGTAGAGTTGTAGATGTAGAGATGTAGAGAGTTGTAGATTTGTAGATGCAGAGTTGTAGAGATGTAGATGTAGAGATGTAGATGCAGAGTTGTAGATGCAGAGATGTAGATGCAGAGTTGTAGAGAGTTTTAGATGTAGAGAGATGTAGATGCAGAGTTGTAGATGCAGAGATGTGGATGCAGAGATGTAGATGCAGAGTTGTAGAGAGTTGTAGATGTAGAGTTGTAGATGTAGAGATAGAGTTGTAGATGTAGAGATATAGAGTTGTAGATGTAGAGTTGTAGATGCAGAGTTGTAGAGTTGTAGATGTAGTGATGCAGAGTTGTAGATGCAGAGTTGTAGATGCAGAGTTGTAGAGATGTAGATGTAGATGTAGAGTTGTAGATGTAGATGCAGAGTTGTAGATGTAGAGCTGTAGATGTAGAGTTGTAGAGAGTTGTAGATGTAGTGATGTAGAGAGTTGTAGATGTAGAGAGTTGTAGATGCAGAGAGTTGTAGATGTAGATGCAGAGTTGTAGATGCAGAGATGTAGATGCAGAGTTGTAGATGCAGAGATGTAGAGTTGTAGATGTAGAGATGTAGATGCAGAGTTGTAGATGTAGAGATGCAGAGTTGTAGATGCAGAGTTGTAGAGTTGTAGATGCAGAGATGTAGATGTAGAGATGTAGATGCAGAGTTGTAGATGCAGAGATGTAGATGCAGAGATGTAGATGCAGAGTTGTAGAGAGTTGTAGATGTAGAGTTGTAGATGTAGAGATAGAGTTGTAGATGTAGATATATAGAGTTGTAGATGTAGAGTTGTAGATGCAGAGTTGTAGAGTTGTAGATGTAGAGATGTAGATGCAGAGTTGTAGATGCAGAGAGTTGTAGATGTAGAGTTCTAGATGTAGAGTTGTAGATGTAGAGATATAGAGAGTTGTAGATGTAGAGTTGTAGAGATGTAGAGTTGTAGATGTAGAGATGTATATGTAGAGATGTAGAGAGTTGTAGAGTTGTAGATTTGTAGATGTAGAGTTGTAGATGTAGAGAGTTGTAGATGCAGAGATGTATATGCAGAGTTGTAGATGTAGAGTTGTAGATGCAGAGGTAGAGATGTAGAGTTGTAGATGTAGAGTTGTAGATGTAGAGATGTAGAGAGTTGTAGATTTGTAGATGTAGAGTTGTAGATGTAGAGTTGTAGATGTAGAGAGTTTTAGATGTAGAGAGTTGTAGATGTAGAGTTCTAGATGTAGAGTTGTAGATGCAGAGTTGTAGAGTTGTAGATGTAGAGATGTAGATGCAGAGTTGTAGATGCAGAGAGTTGTAGATGTAGAGTTCTAGATGTAGAGTTGTAGATGTAGAGATATAGAGAGTTGTAGATGTAGAGTTGTAGAGATGTAGAGTTGTAGATGTAGAGTTGTATATGTAGAGATGTAGAGAGTTGTAGAGTTGTAGATTTGTAGATGTAGAGTTGTAGATGTAGAGAGTTGTAGATGCAGAGATGTATATGCAGAGTTGTAGATGTAGAGTTGTAGATGCAGAGGTAGAGATGTAGAGTTGTAGATGTAGAGTTGTAGATGTAGAGATGTAGAGAGTTGTAGATTTGTAGATGTAGAGTTGTAGATGTAGAGTTGTAGATGTAGAGAGTTTTAGATGTAGAGAGATGTAGATGCAGAGTTGTAGATGCAGAGATGTAGATGCAGAGATGTAGATGCAGAGTTGTAGATGTAGAGTTGTAGATGCAGAGGTAGAGATGTAGAGTTGTAGATGTAGAGTTGTAGATGTAGAGATGTAGAGAGTTGTAGATTTGTAGATGTAGAGTCGTAGATGTAGAGTTGTAGATGTAGAGAGTTTTAGATGTAGAGAGTTGTAGATGCAGAGTTGTAGATGCAGAGATGTAGATGCAGAGATGTAGATGTAGAGTTGTAGATGCAGAGGTAGAGATGTAGAGTTGTAGATGTAGAGTTGTAGATGTAGAGATGTAGAGAGTTGTAGATTTGTAGATGTAGAGTCGTAGATGTAGAGTTGTAGATGTAGAGAGTTTTAGATGTAGAGAGTTGTAGATGCAGAGTTGTAGATGCAGAGATGTAGATGCAGAGATGTAGATGCAGAGTTGTAGAGAGTTGTAGATGTAGAGTTGTAGATGTAGAGATAGAGTTGTAGATGTAGAGATATAGAGTTGTAGATGTAGAGTTGTAGATGCAGAGTTGTAGAGTTGTAGATGTAGAGATGCAGAGTTGTAGATGCAGAGTTGTAGATGCAGAGTTGTAGAGATGTAGATGTAGATGTAGAGTTGTAGATGTAGATGCAGAGTTGTAGATGTAGAGATGTAGATGTAGAGTTGTAGAGAGTTGTAGATGTAGAGATGTAGAGTTGTAGATGTAGAGATGTAGAGTTGTAGAGAGTTGTAGATGTAGAGATGCAGAGTTGTAGATGCAGAGTTGTAGAGTTGTAGATGCAGAGTTGTAGATGTAGAGATGTAGATGCAGAGTTGTAGATGCAGAGATGTAGATGCAGAGTTGTAGAGAGTTGTAGATGTAAAGAGTTGTAGATGCAGAGTTGTAGATGCAGAGTTGTAGATGTAGAGTTGTAGATGCAGAGGTAGAGATGTAGAGTTGTAGATGTAGAGTTGTAGATGTAGAGATGTAGAGAGTTGTAGATTTGTAGATGCAGAGTTGTAGAGATGTAGATGTAGAGATGTAGATGCAGAGTTGTAGATGCAGAGATGTAGATGCAGAGTTGTAGAGAGTTTTAGATGTAGAGAGATGTAGATGCAGAGTTGTAGATGCAGAGATGTAGATGCAGAGATGTAGATAGAGAGTTGTAGAGAGTTGTAGATGTAGAGTTGTAGATGTAGAGATAGAGTTGTAGATGTAGAGATATAGAGTTGTAGATGTAGAGTTGTAGATGCAGAGTTGTAGAGTTGTAGATGTAGTGATGAAGAGTTGTAGATGCAGAGTTGTAGATGCAGAGTTGTAGAGATGTAGATGTAGATGTAGAGTTGTAGATGTAGATGCAGAGTTGTAGATGTAGAGCTGTAGATGTAGAGTTGTAGAGAGTTGTAGATGTAGAGATGTAGAGTTGTAGATGTAGAGATGTAGAGCTGTAGAGAGTTGTAGATGTAGTGATGTAGAGAGTTGTAGATGTAGAGAGTTGTAGATGCAGAGAGTTGTAGATGTAGATGCAGAGTTGTAGATGCAGAGATGTAGATGCAGAGTTGTAGATGCAGAGATGTAGAGTTGTAGATGTAGAGATGTAGATGCAGAGTTGTAGATGTAGAGATGCAGAGTTGTAGATGCAGAGTTGTAGAGTTGTAGATGCAGAGTTGTAGATGTAGAGATGTAGATGCAGAGTTGTAGATGCAGAGATGTAGATGCAGAGATGTAGATGCAGAGTTGTAGAGAGTTGTAGATGTAGAGTTGTAGATGTAGAGATAGAGTTGTAGATGTAGATATATAGAGTTGTAGATGTAGAGTTGTAGATGCAGAGTTGTAGAGTTGTAGATGTAGAGATGTAGATGCAGAGTTGTAGATGCAGAGAGTTGTAGATGTAGAGTTCTAGATGTAGAGTTGTAGATGTAGAGATATAGAGAGTTGTAGATGTAGAGTTGTAAAGATGTAGAGTTGTAGATGTAGAGATGTATATGTAGAGATGTAGAGAGTTGTAGAGTTGTAGATGTAGAGAGTTGTAGATGCATAGATGTATATGCAGAGTTGTAGATGTAGAGTTGTAGATGCAGAGGTAGAGATGTAGAGTTGTAGATGTAGAGTTGTAGATGTAGAGATGTAGAGAGTTGTAGATTTGTAGATGTAGAGTTGTAGATGTAGAGTTGTAGATGTAGAGAGTTTTAGATGTAGAGAGTTGTAGATGTAGAGTTCTAGATGTAGAGTTGTAGATGCAGAGTTGTAGATGTAGAGATGTAGATGCAGAGTTGTAGATGCAGAGAGTTGTAGATGTAGAGTTCTAGATGTAGAGTTGTAGATGTAGAGATATAGAGAGTTGTAGATGTAGAGTTGTAGAGATGTAGAGTTGTAGATGTAGAGTTGTAGATGTAGAGATGTATATGTAGAGATGTAGAGAGTTGTAGAGTTGTAGATTTGTAGATGTAGAGTTGTAGATGTAGAGTTGTAGATGTAGAGTTGTAGATGTAGAGAGTTGTAGATGCAGAGTTGTAGATGCAGAGTTGTAGATGTAGAGTTGTAGATGCAGAGGTAGAGATGTAGAGTTGTAGATTTGTAGATGTAGAGTTGTAGATGTAGAGTTGTAGATGTAGAGAGTTTTTGATGTAGAGAGTTGTAGATGCAGAGTTGTAGATGCAGAGATGTAGATGCAGAGATGTAGATGTAGAGTTGTAGATGTAGAGATAGAGTTGTAGATGTAGATATATAGAGTTGTAGATGTAGGGTTGTAGATGCAGAGTTGTAGATGTAGAGATGCAGAGTTGTAGATGCAGAGTTGTAGATGCAGAGTTGTAGAGATGTAGATGTAGAGTGGTAGATGTAGATGCATAGTTGTAGATGTAGAGATGTAGATGTAGAGTTGTAGAGAGTTGTAGATGTAGATGCAGAGTTGTAGATGTAGAGATGTAGATGTAGAGTTGTAGAGAGTTGTAGATGTAGAGATGTAGAGTTGTAGATGTAGAGATGTAGAGTTGTAGAGAGTTGTAGATGTAGTGATGTAGAGAGTTGTAGATGTAGAGTTGTAGATGTAGAGATAGAGTTGTAGATGTAGAGATGTAGAGTTGTAGAGAGTTGTAGATGTAGAGATGCAGAGTTGTAGATGCAGAGTTGTAGATGCAGAGTTGTAGATGTAGAGATGTAGATGCAGAGTTGTAGATGCAGAGATGTAGATGCAGAGATGTAGATGCAGAGTTGTAGAGAGTTGTAGATGTAGAGAGTTGTAGATGCAGAGTTGTAGATGCAGAGTTGTAGATGTAGAGTTGTAGATGCAGAGGTAGAGATGTAGAGTTGTAGATGTAGAGTTGTAGATGTAGAGATGTAGAGAGTTGTAGATTTGTAGATGTAGAGTCGTAGATGTAGAGTTGTAGATGTAGAGAGTTTTAGATGTAGAGAGTTGTAGATGCAGAGTTGTAGATGCAGAGATGTAGATGCAGAGATGTAGATGCAGAGTTGTAGAGAGTTGTAGATGTAGAGTTGTAGATGTAGAGATAGAGTTGTAGATGTAGAGATATAGAGTTGTAGATGTAGAGTTGTAGATGCAGAGTTGTAGAGTTGTAGATGTAGAGATGCAGAGTTGTAGATGCAGAGTTGTAGATGCAGGGTTGTAGAGATGTAGATGTAGATGTAGAGTTGTAGATGTAGATGCAGAGTTGTAGATGTAGAGATGTAGATGTAGAGTTGTAGATGTAGAGATGTAGAGTTGTAGATGTAGAGATGTAGAGTTGTAGAGAGTTGTAGATGTAGAGATGTAGAGTTGTAGAGAGTTGTAGATGTAGAGATGCAGAGTTGTAGATGCAGAGTTGTAGAGTTGTAGATGTAGAGTTGTAGATGTAGAGTGTTGTAGAGTTGTAGATGTAGAGAGTTGTAGATGTAGAGATGTAGAAGCAGAGTTGTAGAGATGTAGAGAGTTGTAGATGTAGAGATAGAGTTGTAGATGTAGGGTTGTAGATGTAGAGATATAGAGTTGTAGATGTAGAGTTGTAGATGTAGAGATATAGAGTTGTAGATGTAGAGTTGTAGATGCAGAGTTGTAGAGTTGTAGATGCAGAGTTGTAGAGTTGTAGATGTAGAGATGTAGATGCAGAGATGTAGGGATGCAGAGTTGTAGATGCAGAGTTGTAGAGTTGTAGATGCAGAGTTGTAGATGTAGAGATGTAGATGCAGAGTTGTAGATGCAGAGATGTAGATGCAGAGATGTAGATGCAGAGTTGTAGAGAGTTGTAGATGTAGAGTTGTAGATGTAGAGATAGAGTTGTAGATGTAGATATATAGAGTTGTAGATGTAGAGTTGTAGATGAAGAGTTGTAGAGTTGTAGAGATGTAGATGCAGAGTTGTAGATGCAGAGAGTTGTAGATGTAGAGATATAGAGAGTTGTAGATGTAGAGATGTAGATGCAGAGTTCTAGATGTAGAGTTGTAGATGTAGAGATATAGAGGGTTGTAGATGTAGAGTTGTAGAGATGTAGAGTTGTAGAGATGTAGAGTTGTAGAGATGTATATGTAGAGATGTAGAGAGTTGTAGAGTTGTAGATTTGTAGATGTAGAGTTGTAGATGTAGAGTTGTAGATGTAGAGAGTTGTAGATGCAGAGATGTATATGCAGAGTTGTAGATGTAGAGTTGTAGATGCAGAGGTAGAGATGTAGAGTTGTAGATGTAGAGTTGTAGATGTAGAGATGTAGAGAGTTGTAGATTTGTAGATGTAGAGTTGTAGATGTAGAGAGTTTTAGATGTAGAGAGTTGTAGATGCAGAGTTGTAGATGCAGAGTTGTAGATGTAGAGTTGTAGATGCAGAGGTAGAGATGTAGAGTTGTAGATGTAGAGTTGTAGATGTAGAGATGTAGAGAGTTGTAGATTTGTAGATGTAGAGTCGTAGATGTAGAGTTGTAGATGTAGAGAGTTTTAGATGTAGAGAGTTGTAGATGCAGAGTTGTAGATGCAGAGATGTAGATGCAGAGATGTAGATGCAGAGTTGTAGAGAGTTGTAGATGTAGAGTTGTAGATGTAGAGATAGAGTTGTAGATGTAGAGATATAGAGTTGTAGATGTAGAGTTGTAGATGCAGAGTTGTAGAGTTGTAGATGTAGAGATGCAGAGTTGTAGATACAGAGTTGTAGATGCAGAGTTGTAGAGATTTAGATGTAGAGTTGTAGATGTAGATGCAGAGTTGTAGATGTAGAGATGTAGATGCAGAGTTGTAGATGTAGAGATGCAGAGTTGTAGATGCAGAGTTGTAGAGTTGTAGATGCAGAGTTGTAGATGTAGAGATGTAGATGCAGAGTTGTAGATGCAGAGATGTAGATGCAGAGATGTAGATGCAGAGTTGTAGAGAGTTGTAGATGTAGAGTTGTAGATGTAGAGATAGAGTTGTAGATGTAGATATATAGAGTTGTAGATGTAGAGTTGTAGATGCAGAGTTGTAGAGTTGTAGATGTAGAGATGTAGATGCAGAGTTGTAGATGCAGAGAGTTGTAGATGTAGAGTTCTAGATGTAGAGTTGTAGATGTAGAGATATAGAGAGTTGTAGATGTAGAGTTGTAGAGATGTAGAGTTGTAGATGTAAAGATGTATATGTAGAGATGTAGAGAGTTGTAGAGTTGTAGATTTGTAGATGTAGAGATGTAGAGTTGTAGAGAGTTGTAGATGTAGAGTTGTAGATGTAGAGATAGAGTTGTAGATGTAGAGATATAGAGTTGTAGATGTAGAGTTGTAGATGCAGAGTTGTAGAGTTGTAGATGCAGAGTTGTAGATGCAGATGCAGAGTTGTAGATGTAGAGATGTAGATGTAGAGTTGTAGAGAGTTGTAGATGTAGAGATGTAGAGTTGTAGAGAGTTGTAGATGTAGAGATGCAGAGTTGTAGATGCAGAGTTGTAGATGCAGAGTTGTAGATGTAGAGATGTAGATGCAGAGTTGTAGATGCAGAGATGTAGATGCAGAGATGTAGATGCAGAGTTGTAGAGAGTTGTAGATGTAGAGAGTTGTAGATGCAGAGTTGTAGATGCAGAGTTGTAGATGTAGAGTTGTAGATGCAGAGGTAGAGATGTAGAGTTGTAGATGTAGAGTTGTAGATGTAGAGATGTAGAGAGTTGTAGATTTGTAGATGTAGAGTCGTAGATGTAGAGTTGTAGATGTAGAGAGTTTTAGATGTAGAGAGTTGTAGATGCAGAGTTGTAGATGCAGAGATGTAGATGCAGAGATGTAGATGCAGAGTTGTAGAGAGTTGTAGATGTAGAGTTGTAGATGTAGAGATAGAGTTGTAGATGTAGAGATATAGAGTTGTAGATGTAGAGTTGTAGATGCAGAGTTGTAGAGTTGTAGATGTAGAGATGCAGAGTTGTAGATGCAGAGTTGTAGATGCAGAGTTGTAGAGATGTAGATGTAGATGTAGAGTTGTAGATGTAGATGCAGAGTTGTAGATGTAGAGATGTAGATGTAGAGTTGTAGAGAGTTGTAGATGTAGAGATGTAGAGTTGTAGATGTAGAGATGTAGAGTTGTAGAGAGTTGTAGATGTAGAGATGCAGAGTTGTAGATGCAGAGTTGTAGAGTTGTAGATGCAGAGTTGTAGATGTAGAGATGTAGATGCAGAGTTGTAGATGCAGAGATGTAGATGCAGAGTTGTAGAGAGTTGTAGATGTAGAGAGTTGTAGATGCAGAGTTGTAGATGCAGAGTTGTAGATGTAGAGTTGTAGATGCAGAGGTAGAGATGTAGAGTTGTAGATGTAGAGTTGTAGATGTAGAGATGTAGAGAGTTGTAGATTTGTAGATGCAGAGTTGTAGAGATGTAGATGTAGAGATGTAGATGCAGAGTTGTAGATGCAGAGATGTAGATGCAGAGTTGTAGAGAGTTTTAGATGTAGAGAGATGTAGATGCAGAGTTGTAGATGCAGAGATGTAGATGCAGAGATGTAGATGCAGAGTTGTAGAGAGTTGTAGATGTAGAGTTGTAGATGTAGAGATAGAGTTGTAGATGTAGAGATATAGAGTTGTAGATGTAGAGTTGTAGATGCAGAGTTGTAGAGTTGTAGATGTAGTGATGCAGAGTTGTAGATGCAGAGTTGTAGATGCAGAGTTGTAGAGATGTAGATGTAGATGTAGAGTTGTAGATGTAGATGCAGAGTTGTAGATGTAGAGCTGTAGATGTAGAGTTGTAGAGAGTTGTAGATGTAGAGATGTAGAGTTGTAGATGTAGAGATGTAGAGCTGTAGAGAGTTGTAGATGTAGTGATGTAGAGAGTTGTAGATGTAGAGAGTTGTAGATGCAGAGAGTTGTAGATGTAGATGCAGAGTTGTAGATGCAGAGATGTAGATGCAGAGTTGTAGATGCAGAGATGTAGAGTTGTAGATGTAGAGTTGTAGATGTAGAGTGTTGTAGAGTTGTAGATGTAGAGAGTTGTAGATGTAGAGATGTAGATGCAGAGTTGTAGATGCAGAGTTGTAGATGCAGAGTTGTAGAGATGTAGAGAGTTGTAGATGTAGAGTTGTAGATGTAGAGATAGAGTTGTAGATGTAGAGATATAGAGTTGTAGATGTAGAGTTGTAGATGCAGAGTTGTAGAGTTGTAGATGTAGAGATGCAGAGTTGTAGATGTAGAGATGTAGATGCAGAGATGTAGATGCAGAGATGTAGATGCAGAGTTGTAGAGAGTTGTAGATGTAGAGTTGTATATGTAGAGATATAGAGTTGTAGATGTAGAGTTGTAGATGCAGAGTTGTAGAGATGCAGAGTTGTAGATGCAGAGTTGTAGAGTTGTAGATGCAGAGTTGTAGATGTAGAGATGTAGAGTTGTAGAGTTGTAGAGAGTTGCAGATGTAGAGATGTAGAGTTGTAGATGTAGAGATGTAGAGTTGTAGAGAGTTGTAGATGTAGTGATGTAGAGAGTTGTAGATGTAGAGAGTTGTAGATGTAGAGGTGTAGAGAGTTGTAGATGTAGAGTTGTAGAGAGTTGTAGATGTAGAGTTGTAGAGAGTTGTAGATGTAGAGTTGTAGATGTAGAGAGTTGTAGATGCAGAGATGTAGATGCAGAGTTGTAGATGCAGAGTTGTAGATGCAGAGATGTAGAGTTGTAGATGTAGAGTAGTAGATGTAGAGTGTTGTAGAGTTGTAGATGTAGAGAGTTGTAGATGTAGAGATGTAGATGCAGAGTTGTAGATGCAGAGTTGTAGATGCAGAGATGTAGAGATGTAGAGTTGTAGATGCAGAGAGTTGTAGATGTAGAGAGTTGTAGATGCAGAGATGTAGATGCAGAGTTGTAGATGCAGAGTTGTAGATGCAGAGATGTAGAGTTGTAGATGTAGAGTTGTAGATGTAGAGTGTTGTAGAGTTGTAGATGTAGAGAGTTGTAGATGTAGAGATGTAGATGCAGAGTTGTAGATGCAGAGTTGTAGATGCAGAGATGTAGAGATGTAGAGTTGTAGATGCAGAGTTGTAGATGTAGAGTTGTAGATGTAGAGTGTTGTAGAGTTGTAGATGTAGAGTTGTAGATGTAGAGATGTAGATGTAGAGATGTAGATGCAGAGTTGTAGATGCAGAGATGTAGATGCAGAGTTGTAGAGAGTTGTAGATGTAGAGAGTTGTAGATGCAGAGTTGTAGAGAGTTGTAGATGTAGAGTTGTAGATGCAGAGGTAGAGATGTAGAGTTGTAGATGTAGAGTTGTAGATGTAGAGATGTAGAGAGTTGTAGATTTGTAGATGCAGAGTTGTAGAGATGTAGATGTAGAGATGTAGATGCAGAGTTGTAGATGCAGAGATGTAGATGCAGAGTTGTAGAGAGTTTTAGATGTAGAGAGATGTAGATGCAGAGTTGTAGATGCAGAGATGTAGATGCAGAGATGTAGATGCAGAGTTGTAGAGAGTTGTAGATGTAGAGTTGTAGATGTAGAGATAGAGTTGTAGATGTAGAGATATAGAGTTGTAGATGTAGAGTTGTAGATGCAGAGTTGTAGAGTTGTAGATGTAGTGATGCAGAGTTGTAGATGCAGAGTTGTAGATGCAGAGTTGTAGAGATGTAGATGTAGATGTAGAGTTGTAGATGTAGATGCAGAGTTGTAGATGTAGAGCTGTAGATGTAGAGTTGTAGAGAGTTGTAGATGTAGAGATGTAGAGTTGTAGATGTAGAGATGTAGAGCTGTAGAGAGTTGTAGATGTAGTGATGTAGAGAGTTGTAGATGTAGAGAGTTGTAGATGCAGAGAGTTGTAGATGTAGATGCAGAGTTGTAGATGCAGAGATGTAGATGCAGAGTTGTAGATGCAGAGATGTAGAGTTGTAGATGTAGAGTTGTAGATGTAGAGTGTTGTAGAGTTGTAGATGTAGAGAGTTGTAGATGTAGAGATGTAGATGCAGAGTTGTAGATGCAGAGTTGTAGATGCAGAGTTGTAGAGATGTAGAGAGTTGTAGATGTAGAGTTGTAGATGTAGAGATAGAGTTGTAGATGTAGAGATATAGAGTTGTAGATGTAGAGTTGTAGATGCAGAGTTGTAGAGTTGTAGATGTAGAGATGCAGAGTTGTAGATGTAGAGATGTAGATGCAGAGATGTAGATGCAGAGATGTAGATGCAGAGTTGTAGAGAGTTGTAGATGTAGAGTTGTAGATGTAGAGATATAGAGTTGTAGATGTAGAGTTGTAGATGCAGAGTTGTAGAGATGCAGAGTTGTAGATGCAGAGTTGTAGAGTTGTAGATGCAGAGTTGTAGATGTAGAGATGTAGAGTTGTAGAGTTGTAGAGAGTTGTAGATGTAGAGATGTAGAGTTGTAGATGTAGAGATGTAGAGTTGTAGAGAGTTGTAGATGTAGTGATGTAGAGAGTTGTAGATGTAGAGAGTTGTAGATGTAGAGGTGTAGAGAGTTGTAGATGTAGAGTTGTAGAGAGTTGTAGATGTAGAGTTGTAGAGAGTTGTAGATGTAGAGTTGTAGATGTAGAGAGTTGTAGATGCAGAGATGTAGATGCAGAGTTGTAGATGCAGAGTTGTAGATGCAGAGATGTAGAGTTGTAGATGTAGAGTAGTAGATGTAGAGTGTTGTAGAGTTGTAGATGTAGAGAGTTGTAGATGTAGAGATGTAGATGCAGAGTTGTAGATGCAGAGTTGTAGATGCAGAGATGTAGAGATGTAGAGTTGTAGATGCAGAGAGTTGTAGATGTAGAGAGTTGTAGATGCAGAGATGTAGATGCAGAGTTGTAGATGCAGAGTTGTAGATGCAGAGATGTAGAGTTGTAGATGTAGAGTTGTAGATGTAGAGTTGTAGATGTAGAGTGTTGTAGAGTTGTAGATGTAGAGAGTTGTAGATGTAGAGATGTAGATGCAGAGTTGTAGATGCAGAGTTGTAGATGCAGAGATGTAGAGATGTAGAGTTGTAGATGCAGAGTTGTAGATGTAGAGTTGTAGATGTAGAGTGTTGTAGAGTTGTAGATGTAGAGTTGTAGATGTAGAGATGTAGATGTAGAGATGTAGATGCAGAGTTGTAGATGCAGAGATGTAGATGCAGAGTTGTAGAGAGTTGTAGATGTAGAGAGTTGTAGATGCAGAGTTGTAGATGCAGAGTTGTAGATGCAGAGATGTAGAGATGTAGAGTTGTAGATGCAGAGTTGTAGATGTAGAGTTGTAGATGTAGAGTGTTGTAGAGTTGTAGATGTAGAGTTGTAGATGTAGAGATGTAGATGTAGAGATGTAGATGCAGAGTTGTAGATGCAGAGATGTAGATGCAGAGTTGTAGAGAGTTGTAGATGTAGAGAGTTGTAGATGCAGAGTTGTAGAGAGTTGTAGATGTAGAGTTGTAGATGCAGAGGTAGAGATGTAGAGTTGTAGATGTAGAGTTGTAGATGTAGAGATGTAGAGAGTTGTAGATTTGTAGATGCAGAGTTGTAGAGATGTAGATGTAGAGATGTAGATGCAGAGTTGTAGATGCAGAGATGTAGATGCAGAGTTGTAGAGAGTTTTAGATGTAGAGAGATGTAGATGCAGAGTTGTAGATGCAGAGATGTAGATGCAGAGATGTAGATGCAGAGTTGTAGAGAGTTGTAGATGTAGAGTTGTAGATGTAGAGATAGAGTTGTAGATGTAGAGATATAGAGTTGTAGATGTAGAGTTGTAGATGCAGAGTTGTAGAGTTGTAGATGTAGTGATGCAGAGTTGTAGATGCAGAGTTGTAGATGCAGAGTTGTAGAGATGTAGATGTAGATGTAGAGTTGTAGATGTAGATGCAGAGTTGTAGATGTAGAGCTGTAGATGTAGAGTTGTAGAGAGTTGTAGATGTAGAGATGTAGAGTTGTAGATGTAGAGATGTAGAGCTGTAGAGAGTTGTAGATGTAGTGATGTAGAGAGTTGTAGATGTAGAGAGTTGTAGATGCAGAGAGTTGTAGATGTAGATGCAGAGTTGTAGATGCAGAGATGTAGATGCAGAGTTGTAGATGCAGAGATGTAGAGTTGTAGATGTAGAGTTGTAGATGTAGAGTGTTGTAGAGTTGTAGATGTAGAGAGTTGTAGATGTAGAGATGTAGATGCAGAGTTGTAGATGCAGAGTTGTAGATGCAGAGTTGTAGAGATGTAGAGAGTTGTAGATGTAGAGTTGTAGATGTAGAGATAGAGTTGTAGATGTAGAGATATAGAGTTGTAGATGTAGAGTTGTAGATGCAGAGTTGTAGAGTTGTAGATGTAGAGATGCAGAGTTGTAGATGTAGAGATGTAGATGCAGAGATGTAGATGCAGAGATGTAGATGCAGAGTTGTAGAGAGTTGTAGATGTAGAGTTGTAGATGTAGAGATATAGAGTTGTAGATGTAGAGTTGTAGATGCAGAGTTGTAGAGATGCAGAGTTGTAGATGCAGAGTTGTAGAGTTGTAGATGCAGAGTTGTAGATGTAGAGATGTAGAGTTGTAGAGTTGTAGAGAGTTGTAGATGTAGAGATGTAGAGTTGTAGATGTAGAGATGTAGAGTTGTAGAGAGTTGTAGATGTAGTGATGTAGAGAGTTGTAGATGTAGAGAGTTGTAGATGTAGAGGTGTAGAGAGTTGTAGATGTAGAGTTGTAGAGAGTTGTAGATGTAGAGTTGTAGAGAGTTGTAGATGTAGAGTTGTAGATGTAGAGAGTTGTAGATGCAGAGATGTAGATGCAGAGTTGTAGATGCAGAGTTGTAGATGCAGAGATGTAGAGTTGTAGATGTAGAGTAGTAGATGTAGAGTGTTGTAGAGTTGTAGATGTAGAGAGTTGTAGATGTAGAGATGTAGATGCAGAGTTGTAGATGCAGAGTTGTAGATGCAGAGATGTAGAGATGTAGAGTTGTAGATGCAGAGAGTTGTAGATGTAGAGAGTTGTAGATGCAGAGATGTAGATGCAGAGTTGTAGATGCAGAGTTGTAGATGCAGAGATGTAGAGTTGTAGATGTAGAGTTGTAGATGTAGAGTTGTAGATGTAGAGTGTTGTAGAGTTGTAGATGTAGAGAGTTGTAGATGTAGAGATGTAGATGCAGAGTTGTAGATGCAGAGTTGTAGATGCAGAGATGTAGAGATGTAGAGTTGTAGATGCAGAGTTGTAGATGTAGAGTTGTAGATGTAGAGTGTTGTAGAGTTGTAGATGTAGAGTTGTAGATGTAGAGATGTAGATGTAGAGATGTAGATGCAGAGTTGTAGATGCAGAGATGTAGATGCAGAGTTGTAGAGAGTTGTAGATGTAGAGAGTTGTAGATGCAGAGTTGTAGATGCAGAGTTGTAGATGTAGAGTTGTAGATGCAGAGGTAGAGATGTAGAGTTGTAGATGTAGAGATGTAGAGAGTTGTAGATTTGTAGATGCAGAGTTGTAGAGATGTAGATGTAGAGATGTAGATGCAGAGTTGTAGATGCAGAGATGTAGATGCAGAGTTGTAGAGAGTTTTAGATGTAGAGAGATGTAGATGCAGAGTTGTAGATGCAGAGATGTAGATGCAGAGATGTAGATGCAGAGTTGTAGAGAGTTGTAGATGTAGAGTTGTAGATGTAGAGATAGAGTTGTAGATGTAGAGATATAGAGTTGTAGATGTAGAGTTGTAGATGCAGAGTTGTAGAGTTGTAGATGTAGTGATGCAGAGTTGTAGATGCTGAGTTGTAGATGCAGAGTTGTAGAGATGTAGATGTAGATGTAGAGTTGTAGATGTAGATGCAGAGTTGTAGATGTAGAGCTGTAGATGTAGAGTTGTAGAGAGTTGTAGATGTAGAGATGTAGAGTTGTAGAGAGTTGTAGATGTAGTGATGTAGAGAGTTGTAGATGTAGAGAGTTGTAGATGCAGAGAGTTGTAGATGTAGATGCAGAGTTGTAGATGCAGAGATGTAGAGTTGTAGATGTAGAGTTGTAGATGTAGAGTGTTGTAGAGTTGTAGATGTAGAGAGTTGTAGATGTAGAGATGTAGATGCAGAGTTGTAGATGCAGAGTTGTAGATGCAGAGTTGTAGAGATGTAGAGAGTTGTAGATGTAGAGTTGTAGATGTAGAGATAGAGTTGTAGATGTAGAGATATAGAGTTGTAGATGTAGAGTTGTAGATGCAGAGTTGTAGAGTTGTAGATGTAGAGATGCAGAGTTGTAGATGTAGAGATGTAGATGCAGAGATGTAGATGCAGAGTTGTAGAGAGTTGTAGATGTAGAGTTGTAGATGTAGAGATATAGAGTTGTAGATGCAGAGTTGTAGATGCAGAGTTGTAGAGATGTAGAGAGTTGTAGATGTAGAGTTGTAGATGTAGAGATAGAGTTGTAGATGTAGAGATATAGAGTTGTAGATGTAGAGTTGTAGATGCAGAGTTGTAGAGTTGTAGATGTAGAGATGCAGAGTTGTAGATGTAGAGATGTAGATGCAGAGATGTAGATGCAGAGATGTAGATGCAGAGTTGTAGAGAGTTGTAGATGTAGAGTTGTAGATGTAGAGATATAGAGTTGTAGATGTAGAGTTGTAGATGCAGAGTTGTAGAGATGCAGAGTTGTAGATGCAGAGTTGTAGAGTTGTAGATGCAGAGTTGTAGATGTAGAGATGTAGAGTTGTAGAGTTGTAGAGAGTTGTAGATGTAGAGATGTAGAGTTGTAGATGTAGAGATGTAGAGTTGTAGAGAGTTGTAGATGTAGTGATGTAGAGAGTTGTAGATGTAGAGAGTTGTAGATGTAGAGGTGTAGAGAGTTGTAGATGTAGAGTTGTAGAGAGTTGTAGATGTAGAGTTGTAGAGAGTTGTAGATGTAGAGTTGTAGATGTAGAGAGTTGTAGATGCAGAGATGTAGATGCAGAGTTGTAGATGCAGAGTTGTAGATGCAGAGATGTAGAGTTGTAGATGTAGAGTAGTAGATGTAGAGTGTTGTAGAGTTGTAGATGTAGAGAGTTGTAGATGTAGAGATGTAGATGCAGAGTTGTAGATGCAGAGTTGTAGATGCAGAGATGTAGAGATGTAGAGTTGTAGATGCAGAGAGTTGTAGATGTAGAGAGTTGTAGATGCAGAGATGTAGATGCAGAGTTGTAGATGCAGAGTTGTAGATGCAGAGATGTAGAGTTGTAGATGTAGAGTTGTAGATGTAGAGTTGTAGATGTAGAGTGTTGTAGAGTTGTAGATGTAGAGAGTTGTAGATGTAGAGATGTAGATGCAGAGTTGTAGATGCAGAGTTGTAGATGCAGAGATGTAGAGATGTAGAGTTGTAGATGCAGAGTTGTAGATGTAGAGTTGTAGATGTAGAGTGTTGTAGAGTTGTAGATGTAGAGTTGTAGATGTAGAGATGTAGATGTAGAGATGTAGATGCAGAGTTGTAGATGCAGAGATGTAGATGCAGAGTTGTAGAGAGTTGTAGATGTAGAGAGTTGTAGATGCAGAGTTGTAGATGCAGAGTTGTAGATGTAGAGTTGTAGATGCAGAGGTAGAGATGTAGAGTTGTAGATGTAGAGATGTAGAGAGTTGTAGATTTGTAGATGCAGAGTTGTAGAGATGTAGATGTAGAGATGTAGATGCAGAGTTGTAGATGCAGAGATGTAGATGCAGAGTTGTAGAGAGTTTTAGATGTAGAGAGATGTAGATGCAGAGTTGTAGATGCAGAGATGTAGATGCAGAGATGTAGATGCAGAGTTGTAGAGAGTTGTAGATGTAGAGTTGTAGATGTAGAGATAGAGTTGTAGATGTAGAGATATAGAGTTGTAGATGTAGAGTTGTAGATGCAGAGTTGTAGAGTTGTAGATGTAGTGATGCAGAGTTGTAGATGCTGAGTTGTAGATGCAGAGTTGTAGAGATGTAGATGTAGATGTAGAGTTGTAGATGTAGATGCAGAGTTGTAGATGTAGAGCTGTAGATGTAGAGTTGTAGAGAGTTGTAGATGTAGAGATGTAGAGTTGTAGAGAGTTGTAGATGTAGTGATGTAGAGAGTTGTAGATGTAGAGAGTTGTAGATGCAGAGAGTTGTAGATGTAGATGCAGAGTTGTAGATGCAGAGATGTAGAGTTGTAGATGTAGAGTTGTAGATGTAGAGTGTTGTAGAGTTGTAGATGTAGAGAGTTGTAGATGTAGAGATGTAGATGCAGAGTTGTAGATGCAGAGTTGTAGATGCAGAGTTGTAGAGATGTAGAGAGTTGTAGATGTAGAGTTGTAGATGTAGAGATAGAGTTGTAGATGTAGAGATATAGAGTTGTAGATGTAGAGTTGTAGATGCAGAGTTGTAGAGTTGTAGATGTAGAGATGCAGAGTTGTAGATGTAGAGATGTAGATGCAGAGATGTAGATGCAGAGTTGTAGAGAGTTGTAGATGTAGAGTTGTAGATGTAGAGATATAGAGTTGTAGATGTAGAGTTGTAGATGCAGAGTTGTAGAGATGCAGAGTTGTAGATTCAGAGTTGTAGATGCAGAGTTGTAGATGTAGAGATGTAGATGTAGAGTTGTAGAGAGTTGTAGATGTAGAGATGTAGAGTTGTAGATGTAGAGATGTAGAGTTGTAGAGAGTTGTAGATGTAGTGATGTAGAGAGTTGTAGATGTAGAGAGTTGTAGATGTAGAGGTGTAGAGAGTTGTAGATGTAGAGTTGTAGAGAGTTGTAGATGTAGAGTTGTAGAGAGTTGTAGATGTAGAGTTGTAGATGTAGAGAGTTGTAGATGCAGAGATGTAGATGCAGAGTTGTAGATGCAGAGTTGTAGATGCAGAGATGTAGAGTTGTAGATGTAGAGTTGTAGATGTAGAGTAGTAGATGTAGAGTGTTGTAGAGTTGTAGATGTAGAGAGTTGTAGATGTAGAGATGTAGATGCAGAGTTGTAGATGCAGAGTTGTAGATGCAGAGATGTAGAGATGTAGAGTTGTAGATGTAGAGCTGTAGATGTAGAGTTGTAGAGAGTTGTAGATGTAGAGATGTAGAGTTGTAGATGTAGAGATGTAGAGTTGTAGAGAGTTGTAGATGTAGTGATGTAGAGAGTTGTAGATGTAGAGAGTTGTAGATGCAGAGAGTTGTAGATGTAGATGCAGAGTTGTAGATGCAGAGATGTAGAGTTGTAGATGTAGAGTTGTAGATGTAGAGTGTTGTAGAGTTGTAGATGTAGAGAGTTGTAGATGTAGAGATGTAGATGCAGAGTTGTAGATGCAGAGTTGTAGATGCAGAGTTGTAGAGATGTAGAGAGTTGTAGATGTAGAGTTGTAGATGTAGAGATAGAGTTGTAGATGTAGAGATATAGAGTTGTAGATGTAGAGTTGTAGATGCAGAGTTGTAGAGTTGTAGATGTAGAGATGCAGAGTTGTAGATGTAGAGATGTAGATGCAGAGATGTAGATGCAGAGTTGTAGAGAGTTGTAGATGTAGAGTTGTAGATGTAGAGATATAGAGTTGTAGATGTAGAGTTGTAGATGCAGAGTTGTAGAGATGCAGAGTTGTAGATGCAGAGTTGTAGATGCAGAGTTGTAGATGTAGAGATGTAGATGTAGAGTTGTAGAGAGTTGTAGATGTAGAGATGTAGAGTTGTAGATGTAGAGATGTAGAGTTGTAGAGAGTTGTAGATGTAGTGATGTAGAGAGTTGTAGATGTAGAGAGTTGTAGATGTAGAGGTGTAGAGAGTTGTAGATGTAGAGTTGTAGAGAGTTGTAGATGTAGAGTTGTAGAGAGTTGTAGATGTAGAGTTGTAGATGTAGAGAGTTGTAGATGCAGAGATGTAGATGCAGAGTTGTAGATGCAGAGTTGTAGATGCAGAGATGTAGAGTTGTAGATGTAGAGTTGTAGATGTAGAGTAGTAGATGTAGAGTGTTGTAGAGTTGTAGATGTAGAGAGTTGTAGATGTAGAGATGTAGATGCAGAGTTGTAGATGCAGAGTTGTAGATGCAGAGATGCAGAGATGTAGAGATGTAGAGTTGTAGATGCAGAGAGTTGTAGATGTAGAGAGTTGTAGATGCAGAGATGTAGATGCAGAGTTGTAGATGCAGAGTTGTAGATGCAGAGATGTAGAGTTGTAGATGTAGAGTTGTAGATGTAGAGTTGTAGATGTAGTGTTGTAGAGTTGTAGATGTAGAGAGTTGTAGATGTAGAGATGTAGATGCAGAGTTGTAGATGCAGAGTTGTAGATGCAGAGATGTAGAGATGTAGAGTTGTAGATGCAGAGTTGTAGATGTAGAGTTGTAGATGTAGAGTGTTGTAGAGTTGTAGATGTAGAGTTGTAGATGTAGATGCAGAGATGTAGATGTAGAGTTGTAGATGTAGAGAGTTGTAGAGTTGTAGATGTAGAGAGTTGTAGATGCAGAGTTGTAGATGCAGAGGTAGAGATGTAGAGGTGTAGAGAGTTGTAGAGACGTAGAGAGTTGTAGATGTAGAGTTGTAGATGTAGAGAGTTGTAGATGTAGAGTTCTAGATGTAGAGTTGTAGATGTAGAGATATAGAGAGTTGTAGATGTAGAGTTGTAGAGATGTAGAGTTGTAGATGTAGAGTTGTAGATGTAGAGTTGTAGATGTAGAGATGTATATGTAGAGATGTAGAGAGTTGTAGAGTTGTAGATGTAGAGTTGTAGATGTAAAGAGTTGTAGATGCAGAGTTGTAGATGTAGAGTTGTAGATGCAGAGTTGTAGATGTAGAGTTGTAGATGCAGAGGTAGAGATGTAGAGTTGTAGATGTAGATTTGTAGATGTAGAGATGTAGCTGTAGAGTTGTAGATGTAGAGATGTAGAGAGTTGTAGATTTGTAGATGTAGAGTTGTAGATGTAGAGAGTTTTAGATGTAGAGAGTTGTAGATGCAGAGTTGTAGATGCAGAGATGTAGATGCAGAGGTAGAGATGTAGAGTTGTAGAGAGTTGTAGATGTAGAGATGTAGAGTTGTAGATGTAGAGATGTAGAGAGTTGTAGATGTAGAGTTGTAGATGTAGAGAGTTGTAGATGTAGAGATGTAGATGTAGAGTTGTAGATGTAGAGATGTAGAGAGTTGTAGATGTAGAGATGTAGATGCAGAGTTGTAGATGCAGAGATGTAGATGCAGAGATGTAGATGCAGAGTTGTAGAGAGTTGTAGATCTAGAGTTGTAGATGTAGAGATAGAGTTGTAGATGTAGAGAGATAGAGTTGTAGATGCAGAGTTGTAGATGTAGAGATGTAGATGTAGAGTTGTAGAGAGTTGTAGATGTAGAGTTGTAGATTTAGAGATAGAGTTGTAGATGTAGAGATGTAGAGTTGTAGATGCAGAGTTGTAGATGTAGAGATGTAGATGCAGAGTTGTAGATGCAGAGATGTAGATGCAGAGATGTAGATGCAGAGTTGTAGAGAGTTGTAGATTTAGAGTTGTAGATGTAGAGATAGAGTTGTAGATGTAGAGATATAGAGTTGTAGATGTAGAGTTGTAGATGCAGAGTTGTAGAGTTGCAGATGCAGTGTTGTAGATGCAGAGTTGTAGATGCAGAGTTGTAGAGATGTAGATGTAGAGTTGTAGATGTAGATGCAGAGTTGTAGATGTAGAGTTGTAGATGCAGAGTTGTAGAGTTGTAGATGTAGAGATGTAGATGCAGAGATGTAGATGCAGACTTGTAGAGATGTAGAGAGTTGTAGATGTAGAGTTGTAGATGTAGAGATAGAGTTGTAGATGTAGAGTTGTAGATGTAGAGATATAGAGTTGTAGATGTAGAGTTGTAGATGCAGAGAGTTGTAGATGTAGAGTTGTAGATGTAGAGTTGTAGATGTAGAGATATAGAGAGTTGTAGATATAGAGTTGTAGATGTAGAGTTGTAGATGCAGAGTTGTAGAGTTGTAGATGTAGAGATGCAGAGTTGTAGATGCAGAGTTGTAGATGCAGAGTTGTAGAGATGTAGATGTAGAGTTGTAGATGTAGAGATGTAGATGCAGAGATGTAGATGCAGACTTGTAGAGATGTAGAGAGTTGTAGATGTAGAGTTGTAGATGTAGAGATAGAGTTGTAGATGTAGAGTTGTAGATGTAGAGATATAGAGTTGTAGATGTAGAGTTGTAGATGCAGAGAGTTGTAGATGTAGAGTTGTAGATGTAGAGTTGTAGATGTAGAGATATAGAGAGTTGTAGATGTAGAGTTGTAGAGATGTAGAGTTGTAGATGTAGAGTTGTAGATGTAGAGATGTATATGTAGAGATGTAGAGAGTTGTAGAGTTGTAGATTTGTAGATGTAGAGTTGTAGATGTAGGGAGTTGTAGATGTAGAGTTGTAGATGTAGAGAGTTGTAGATGCAGAGTTGTAGATGTAGAGTTGTAGATGCAGAGGTAGAGATGTAGAGTTGTAGATGTAGATTTGTAGATGTAGAGATGTAGATGTAGAGTTGTAGATGTAGAGATGTAGAGAGTTGTAGATTTGTAGATGTAGAGTTGTAGATGTAGAGTTGTAGATGTAGAGAGTTTTAGATGTAGAGAGTTGTAGATGCAGAGTTGTAGATGCAGAGATGTAGATGCAGAGATGTAGATGCAGAGGTAGAGATGTAGAGTTGTAGAGAGTTGTAGATGTAGAGTTGTAGATGTAGAGATGTAGAGAGTTGTAGATGTAGAGTTGTAGATGTAGAGAGTTGTAGATGTAGAGATGTAGATGTAGAGTTGTAGATGTAGAGATGTAGAGAGTTGTAGATGTAGAGATGTAGATGCAGAGTTGTAGATGCAGAGATGTAGATGCAGAGATGTAGATGCAGAGTTGTAGAGAGTTGTAGATGTACAGTTGTAGATGTAGAGATAGAGTTGTAGATGTAGAGATATAGAGTTGTAGATGCAGAGTTGTAGATGTAGAGATGTAGATGTAGAGTTGTAGAGAGTTGTAGATGTAGAGTTGTAGATGTAGAGATAGAGTTGTAGATGTAGAGATGTAGAGTTGTAGATGCAGAGTTTTAGATGTAGAGATGTAGATGCAGAGTTGTAGATGCAGAGATGTAGATGCAGAGATGTAGATGCAGAGTTGTAGAGAGTTGTAGATTTAGAGTTGTAGATGTAGAGATAGAGTTGTAGATGTAGAGATATAGAGTTGTAGATGTAGAGTTGTAGATGCAGAGTTGTGGAGTTGTAGATGCAGAGTTGTAGATGCAGAGTTGTAGATGCAGAGTTGTAGAGATGTAGATGTAGAGTTGTAGATGTAGATGCAGAGTTGTAGATGTAGAGATGTAGATGTAGAGTTGTAGAGAGTTGTAGATGTAGAGATGTAGAGTTGTAGATGTAGAGAGTTGTAGATGTAGAGATGTAGAGAGTTGTAGATGTAGAGTTGTAGAGAGTTGTAGATGTAGAGTTGTAGATGCAGAGAGTTGTAGATGTAGAGAGTTGTAGATGTAGAGAGTTGTAGATGCAGAGTTGTAGATGCAGAGATGTAGAGTTGTAGATGTAGAGAGTTGTAGATCTAGAGATGTAGATGCAGAGTTGTAGATGCAGAGTTGTAGATGCAGAGATGTAGAGATGTAGAGTTGTAGATGTAGAGTTGTAGATGTAGAATGTTGTAGATGTAGAGTTGTAGATGTAGAGATGTAGATGCAGAGATGTAGATGTAGAGTTGTAGATGTGGAGAGTTGTAGAGTTGTAGATGTAGAGAGTTGTAGATGCAGAGTTGTAGATGCAGAGGTAGAGATGTAGAGGTGTAGAGAGTTGTAGAGACGTAGAGTTGTAGATGTAGAGTTGTAGATGTAGAGAGTTGTAGATGTAGAGTTCTAGATGTAGAGTTGTAGATGTAGAGATATAGAGTTGTAGATGTAGAGTTGTAGAGATGTAGAGTTGTAGATGTAGAGTTGTAGATGTAGAGATGTATATGTAGAGATGTAGAGAGTTGTAGAGTTGTAGATTTGTAGATGTAGAGTTGTAGATGTAGAGAGTTGTAGATGTAGAGATGTATATGTAGAGTTGTAGATGCAGAGTTGTAGATGTAGAGTTGTAGATGCAGAGAGTTGTAGATGTAGAGAGTTGTAGATGCAGAGATGTAGATGCAGAGTTGTAGATGCAGAGTTGTAGATGCAGAGATGTAGAGTTGTAGATGTAGAGTTGTAGATGTAGAGTTGTAGATGTAGAGTGTTGTAGAGTTGTAGATGTAGAGAGTTGTAGATGTAGAGATGTAGATGCAGAGTTGTAGATGCAGAGTTGTAGATGCAGAGATGTAGAGATGTAGAGTTGTAGATGCAGAGTTGTAGATGTAGAGTTGTAGATGTAGAGTGTTGTAGAGTTGTAGATGTAGAGTTGTAGATGTAGAGATGTAGATGTAGAGATGTAGATGCAGAGTTGTAGATGCAGAGATGTAGATGCAGAGTTGTAGAGAGTTGTAGATGTAGAGAGTTGTAGATGCAGAGTTGTAGATGCAGAGTTGTAGATGTAGAGTTGTAGATGCAGAGGTAGAGATGTAGAGTTGTAGATGTAGAGTTGTAGATGTAGAGATGTAGAGAGTTGTAGATTTGTAGATGCAGAGTTGTAGAGATGTAGATGTAGAGATGTAGATGCAGAGTTGTAGATGCAGAGATGTAGATGCAGAGTTGTAGAGAGTTTTAGATGTAGAGAGATGTAGATGCAGAGTTGTAGATGCAGAGATGTAGATGCAGAGATGTAGATGCAGAGTTGTAGAGAGTTGTAGATGTAGAGTTGTAGATGTAGAGATAGAGTTGTAGATGTAGAGATATAGAGTTGTAGATGTAGAGTTGTAGATGCAGAGTTGTAGAGTTGTAGATGTAGTGATGCAGAGTTGTAGATGCTGAGTTGTAGATGCAGAGTTGTAGAGATGTAGATGTAGATGTAGAGTTGTAGATGTAGATGCAGAGTTGTAGATGTAGAGCTGTAGATGTAGAGTTGTAGAGAGTTGTAGATGTAGAGATGTAGAGTTGTAGAGAGTTGTAGATGTAGTGATGTAGAGAGTTGTAGATGTAGAGAGTTGTAGATGCAGAGAGTTGTAGATGTAGATGCAGAGTTGTAGATGCAGAGATGTAGAGTTGTAGATGTAGAGTTGTAGATGTAGAGTGTTGTAGAGTTGTAGATGTAGAGAGTTGTAGATGTAGAGATGTAGATGCAGAGTTGTAGATGCAGAGTTGTAGATGCAGAGTTGTAGAGATGTAGAGAGTTGTAGATGTAGAGTTGTAGATGTAGAGATAGAGTTGTAGATGTAGAGATATAGAGTTGTAGATGCAGAGTTGTAGAGTTGTAGATGTAGAGATGCAGAGTTGTAGATGTAGAGATGTAGATGCAGAGATGTAGATGCAGAGTTGTAGAGAGTTGTAGATGTAGAGTTGTAGATGTAGAGATATAGAGTTGTAGATGTAGAGTTGTAGATGCAGAGTTGTAGAGTTGTAGATGTAGAGATGCAGAGTTGTAGATGTAGAGATGTAGATGCAGAGATGTAGATGCAGAGTTGTAGAGAGTTGTAGATGTAGAGTTGTAGATGTAGAGATATAGAGTTGTAGATGTAGAGTTGTAGATGCAGAGTTGTAGAGATGCAGAGTTGTAGATGCAGAGTTGTAGATGCAGAGTTGTAGATGTAGAGATGTAGATGTAGAGTTGTAGAGAGTTGTAGATGTAGAGATGTAGAGTTGTAGATGTAGAGATGTAGAGTTGTAGAGAGTTGTAGATGTAGTGATGTAGAGAGTTGTAGATGTAGAGAGTTGTAGATGTAGAGGTGTAGAGAGTTGTAGATGTAGAGTTGTAGAGAGTTGTAGATGTAGAGTTGTAGAGAGTTGTAGATGTAGAGTTGTAGATGTAGAGAGTTGTAGATGCAGAGATGTAGATGCAGAGTTGTAGATGCAGAGTTGTAGATGCAGAGATGTAGAGTTGTAGATGTAGAGTTGTAGATGTAGAGTAGTAGATGTAGAGTGTTGTAGAGTTGTAGATGTAGAGAGTTGTAGATGTAGAGATGTAGATGCAGAGTTGTAGATGCAGAGTTGTAGATGCAGAGATGTAGAGATGTAGAGTTGTAGATGCAGAGAGTTGTAGATGTAGAGAGTTGTAGATGCAGAGATGTAGATGCAGAGTTGTAGATGCAGAGTTGTAGATGCAGAGATGTAGAGTTGTAGATGTAGAGTTGTAGATGTAGAGTTGTAGATGTAGAGTGTTGTAGAGTTGTAGATGTAGAGAGTTGTAGATGTAGAGATGTAGATGCAGAGTTGTAGATGCAGAGTTGTAGATGCAGAGATGTAGAGATGTAGAGTTGTAGATGCAGAGTTGTAGATGTAGAGTTGTAGATGTAGAGTGTTGTAGAGTTGTAGATGTAGAGTTGTAGATGTAGATGCAGAGATGTAGATGTAGAGTTGTAGATGTAGAGAGTTGTAGAGTTGTAGATGTAGAGAGTTGTAGATGCAGAGTTGTAGATGCAGAGGTAGAGATGTAGAGGTGTAGAGAGTTGTAGAGACGTAGAGAGTTGTAGATGTAGAGTTGTAGATGTAGAGAGTTGTAGATGTAGAGTTCTAGATGTAGAGTTGTAGATGTAGAGATATAGAGAGTTGTAGATGTAGAGTTGTAGAGATGTAGAGTTGTAGATGTAGAGTTGTAGATGTAGAGTTGTAGATGTAGAGATGTATATGTAGAGATGTAGAGAGTTGTAGAGTTGTAGATGTAGAGTTGTAGATGTAAAGAGTTGTAGATGCAGAGTTGTAGATGTAGAGTTGTAGATGCAGAGTTGTAGATGTAGAGTTGTAGATGCAGAGGTAGAGATGTAGAGTTGTAGATGTAGATTTGTAGATGTAGAGATGTAGCTGTAGAGTTGTAGATGTAGAGATGTAGAGAGTTGTAGATTTGTAGATGTAGAGTTGTAGATGTAGAGAGTTTTAGATGTAGAGAGTTGTAGATGCAGAGTTGTAGATGCAGAGATGTAGATGCAGAGGTAGAGATGTAGAGTTGTAGAGAGTTGTAGATGTAGAGATGTAGAGTTGTAGATGTAGAGATGTAGAGAGTTGTAGATGTAGAGTTGTAGATGTAGAGAGTTGTAGATGTAGAGATGTAGATGTAGAGTTGTAGATGTAGAGATGTAGAGAGTTGTAGATGTAGAGATGTAGATGCAGAGTTGTAGATGCAGAGATATAGATGCAGAGATGTAGATGCAGAGTTGTAGAGAGTTGTAGATCTAGAGTTGTAGATGTAGAGATAGAGTTGTAGATGTAGAGAGATAGAGTTGTAGATGCAGAGTTGTAGATGTAGAGATGTAGATGTAGAGTTGTAGAGAGTTGTAGATGTAGAGTTGTAGATGTAGAGATAGAGTTGTAGATGTAGAGATGTAGAGTTGTAGATGCAGAGTTGTAGATGTAGAGATGTAGATGCAGAGTTGTAGATGCAGAGATGTAGATGCAGAGATGTAGATGCAGAGTTGTAGAGAGTTGTAGATTTAGAGTTGTAGATGTAGAGATAGAGTTGTAGATGTAGAGATATAGAGTTGTAGATGTAGAGTTGTAGATGCAGAGTTGTAGAGTTGCAGATGCAGTGTTGTAGATGCAGAGTTGTAGATGCAGAGTTGTAGAGATGTAGATGTAGAGTTGTAGATGTAGATGCAGAGTTGTAGATGTAGAGTTGTAGATGCAGAGTTGTAGAGTTGTAGATGTAGAGATGTAGATGCAGAGATGTAGATGCAGACTTGTAGAGATGTAGAGAGTTGTAGATGTAGAGTTGTAGATGTAGAGATAGAGTTGTAGATGTAGAGTTGTAGATGTAGAGATATAGAGTTGTAGATGTAGAGTTGTAGATGCAGAGAGTTGTAGATGTAGAGTTGTAGATGTAGAGATATAGAGAGTTGTAGATATAGAGTTGTAGATGTAGAGTTGTAGATGCAGAGTTGTAGAGTTGTAGATGTAGAGATGCAGAGTTGTAGATGCAGAGTTGTAGATGCAGAGTTGTAGAGATGTAGATGTAGATGTAGAGTTGTAGATGTAGAGATGTAGATGCAGAGATGTAGATGCAGACTTGTAGAGATGTAGAGAGTTGTAGATGTAGAGTTGTAGATGTAGAGATAGAGTTGTAGATGTAGAGTTGTAGATGTAGAGATATAGAGTTGTAGATGTAGAGTTGTAGATGCAGAGAGTTGTAGATGTAGAGTTGTAGATGTAGAGATATAGAGAGTTGTAGATGTAGAGTTGTAGAGATGTAGAGTTGTAGATGTAGAGTTGTAGATGTAGAGATGTATATGTAGAGATGTAGAGAGTTGTAGAGTTGTAGATTTGTAGATGTAGAGTTGTAGATGTAGGGAGTTGTAGATGTAGAGTTGTAGATGTAGAGAGTTGTAGATGCAGAGTTGTAGATGTAGAGTTGTAGATGCAGAGGTAGAGATGTAGAGTTGTAGATGTAGATTTGTAGATGTAGAGATGTAGATGTAGAGTTGTAGATGTAGAGATGTAGAGAGTTGTAGATTTGTAGATGTAGAGTTGTAGATGTAGAGTTGTAGATGTAGAGAGTTTTAGATGTAGAGAGTTGTAGATGCAGAGTTGTAGATGCAGAGATGTAGATGCAGAGATGTAGATGCAGAGGTAGAGATGTAGAGTTGTAGAGAGTTGTAGATGTAGAGTTGTAGATGTAGAGATGTAGAGAGTTGTAGATGTAGAGTTGTAGATGTAGAGAGTTGTAGATGTAGAGATGTAGATGTAGAGTTGTAGATGTAGAGATGTAGAGAGTTGTAGATGTAGAGATGTAGATGCAGAGTTGTAGATGCAGAGATGTAGATGCAGAGATGTAGATGCAGAGTTGTAGAGAGTTGTAGATGTACAGTTGTAGATGTAGAGATAGAGTTGTAGATGTAGAGATATAGAGTTGTAGATGCAGAGTTGTAGATGTAGAGATGTAGATGTAGAGTTGTAGAGAGTTGTAGATGTAGAGTTGTAGATGTAGAGATAGAGTTGTAGATGTAGAGATGTAGAGTTGTATTTGCAGAGTTTTAGATGTAGAGATGTAGATGCAGAGTTGTAGATGCAGAGATGTAGATGCAGAGATGTAGATGCAGAGTTGTAGAGAGTTGTAGATTTAGAGTTGTAGATGTAGAGATAGAGTTGTAGATGTAGAGATATAGAGTTGTAGATGTAGAGTTGTAGATGCAGAGTTGTGGAGTTGTAGATGCAGAGTTGTAGATGCAGAGTTGTAGATGCAGAGTTGTAGAGATGTAGATGTAGAGTTGTAGATGTAGATGCAGAGTTGTAGATGTAGAGATGTAGATGTAGAGTTGTAGAGAGTTGTAGATGTAGAGATGTAGAGTTGTAGATGTAGAGAGTTGTAGATGTAGAGATGTAGAGAGTTGTAGATGTAGAGTTGTAGAGAGTTGTAGATGTAGAGTTGTAGATGCAGAGAGTTGTAGATGTAGAGAGTTGTAGATGTAGAGAGTTGTAGATGCAGAGTTGTAGATGCAGAGATGTAGAGTTGTAGATGTAGAGAGTTGTAGATCTAGAGATGTAGATGCAGAGTTGTAGATGCAGAGTTGTAGATGCAGAGATGTAGAGATGTAGAGTTGTAGATGTAGAGTTGTAGATGTAGAATGTTGTAGATGTAGAGTTGTAGATGTAGAGATGTAGATGCAGAGATGTAGATGTAGAGTTGTAGATGTGGAGAGTTGTAGAGTTGTAGATGTAGAGAGTTGTAGATGCAGAGTTGTAGATGCAGAGGTAGAGATGTAGAGGTGTAGAGAGTTGTAGAGACGTAGAGTTGTAGATGTAGAGTTGTAGATGTAGAGAGTTGTAGATGTAGAGTTCTAGATGTAGAGTTGTAGATGTAGAGATATAGAGTTGTAGATGTAGAGTTGTAGAGATGTAGAGTTGTAGATGTAGAGTTGTAGATGTAGAGATGTATATGTAGAGATGTAGAGAGTTGTAGAGTTGTAGATTTGTAGATGTAGAGTTGTAGATGTAGAGAGTTGTAGATGTAGAGATGTATATGTAGAGTTGTAGATGCAGAGTTGTAGATGTAGAGTTGTAGATGCAGAGGTAGAGATATAGAGTTGTAGATGTAGAGTTGTAGATGTAGAGATGTAGATGCAGAGTTGTAGATGCAGAGTTGTAGAGATGTAGATGTAGAGTTGTAGATGTAGATGCAGAGTTGTAGATGTAGAGATGTAGATGTAGAGTTGTAGAGAGTTGTAGATGTAGAGTTGTAGATGCAGAGTTGTAGATGTAGAGATGTAGATGCAGAGTTGTAGATGCAGAGATGTAGATGCAGAGATGTAGATGCAGAGTTGTAGAGAGTTGTAGATGTAGAGTTGTAGATGTAGAGATAGAGTTGTAGATGTAGAGATATAGAGTTGTAGATGTAGAGTTGTAGATGCAGAGTTGTAGAGTTGTAGATGCAGAGATGTAGATGCAGAGTTGTAGATGCAGAGTTGTAGAGATGTAGATGTAGAGTTGTAGATGTAGATGTAGAGTTGTAGATGTAGAGAGTTGTAGATGTAGAGATGTAGATGTAGAGTTGTAGATGTAGAGATGTAGAGAGTTGTAGATGTAGAGATGTAGATGCAGAGTTGTAGATGCAGAGATGTAGATGCAGAGATGTAGATGCAGAGTTGTAGAGAGTTGTAGATGTAGAGTTGTAGATGTAGAGATAGAGTTGTAGATGTAGAGAGATAGAGTTGTAGATGCAGAGTTGTAGATGTAGAGATGTAGATGTAGAGTTGTAGAGAGTTGTAGATGTAGAGTTGTAGATGTAGAGATAGAGTTGTAGATGTAGAGTTGTAGATGCAGAGTTGTAGATGTAGAGATGTAGATGCAGAGTTGTAGATGCAGAGATGTAGATGCAGAGATGTAGATGCAGAGTTGTAGAGAGTTGTAGATTTAGAGTTGTAGATGTAGAGATAGAGTTGTAGATGTAGAGATATAGAGTTGTAGATGTAGAGTTGTAGATGCAGAGTTGTAGAGTTGCAGATGCAGTGTTGTAGATGCAGAGTTGTAGATGCAGAGTTGTAGAGATGTAGATGTAGAGTTGTAGATGTAGATGCAGAGTTGTAGATGTAGAGTTGTAGATGCAGAGTTGTAGAGTTGTAGATGTAGAGATGTAGATGCAGAGATGTAGATGCAGACTTGTAGAGATGTAGAGAGTTGTAGATGTAGAGTTGTAGATGTAGAGATAGAGTTGTAGATGTAGAGTTGTAGATGTAGAGATATAGAGTTGTAGATGTAGAGTTGTAGATGCAGAGAGTTGTAGATGTAGAGTTGTAGATGTAGAGTTGTAGATGTAGAGATATAGAGAGTTGTAGATATAGAGTTGTAGATGTAGAGTTGTAGATGCAGAGTTGTAGAGTTGTAGATGTAGAGATGCAGAGTTGTAGATGCAGAGTTGTAGATGCAGAGTTGTAGAGATGTAGATGTAGATGTAGAGTTGTAGATGTAGAGATGTAGATGTAGAGATAGAGTTGTAGATGTAGAGTTGTAGATGTAGAGATATAGAGTTGTAGATGTAGAGTTGTAGATGCAGAGAGTTGTAGATGTAGAGTTGTAGATGTAGAGTTGTAGATGTAGAGATATAGAGAGTTGTAGATGTAGAGTTGTAGAGATGTAGAGTTGTAGATGTAGAGTTGTAGATGTAGAGATGTATATGTAGAGATGTAGAGAGTTGTAGAGTTGTAGATTTGTAGATGTAGAGTTGTAGATGTAGGGAGTTGTAGATGTAGAGTTGTAGATGTAGAGAGTTGTAGATGCAGAGTTGTAGATGTAGAGTTGTAGATGCAGAGGTAGAGATGTAGAGTTGTAGATGTAGATTTGTAGATGTAGAGATGTAGATGTAGAGTTGTAGATGTAGAGATGTAGAGAGTTGTAGATTTGTAGATGTAGAGTTGTAGATGTAGAGTTGTAGATGTAGAGAGTTTTAGATGTAGAGAGTTGTAGATGCAGAGTTGTAGATGCAGAGATGTAGATGCAGAGATGTAGATGCAGAGGTAGAGATGTAGAGTTGTAGAAAGTTGTAGATGTAGAGTTGTAGATGTAGAGATGTAGAGAGTTGTAGATGTAGAGTTGTAGATGTAGAGAGTTGTAGATGTAGAGATGTAGATGTAGAGTTGTAGATGTAGAGATGTAGAGAGTTGTAGATGTAGAGATGTAGATGCAGAGTTGTAGATGCAGAGATGTAGATGCAGAGATGTAGATGCAGAGTTGTAGAGAGTTGTAGATGTACAGTTGTAGATGTAGAGATAGAGTTGTAGATGTAGAGATATAGAGTTGTAGATGCAGAGTTGTAGATGTAGAGATGTAGATGTAGAGTTGTAGAGAGTTGTAGATGTAGAGTTGTAGATGTAGAGATAGAGTTGTAGATGTAGAGATGTAGAGTTGTAGATGCAGAGTTTTAGATGTAGAGATGTAGATGCAGAGTTGTAGATGCAGAGATGTAGATGCAGAGATGTAGATGCAGAGTTGTAGAGAGTTGTAGATTTAGAGTTGTAGATGTAGAGATAGAGTTGTAGATGTAGAGATATAGAGTTGTAGATGTAGAGTTGTAGATGCAGAGTTGTGGAGTTGTAGATGCAGAGTTGTAGATGCAGAGTTGTAGATGCAGAGTTGTAGAGATGTAGATGTAGAGTTGTAGATGTAGATGCAGAGTTGTAGATGTAGAGATGTAGATGTAGAGTTGTAGAGAGTTGTAGATGTAGAGATGTAGAGTTGTAGATGTAGAGAGTTGTAGATGTAGAGATGTAGAGAGTTGTAGATGTAGAGTTGTAGAGAGTTGTAGATGTAGAGTTGTAGATGCAGAGAGTTGTAGATGTAGAGAGTTGTAGATGTAGAGAGTTGTAGATGCAGAGTTGTAGATGCAGAGATGTAGAGTTGTAGATGTAGAGAGTTGTAGATCTAGAGATGTAGATGCAGAGTTGTAGATGCAGAGATGTAGAGATGTAGAGTTGTAGATGTAGAGTTGTAGATGTAGAATGTTGTAGATGTAGAGTTGTAGATGTAGAGATGTAGATGCAGAGATGTAGATGTAGAGTTGTAGATGTGGAGAGTTGTAGAGTTGTAGATGTAGAGAGTTGTAGATGCAGAGTTGTAGATGCAGAGGTAGAGATGTAGAGGTGTAGAGAGTTGTAGAGACGTAGAGTTGTAGATGTAGAGTTGTAGATGTAGAGAGTTGTAGATGTAGAGTTCTAGATGTAGAGTTGTAGATGTAGAGATATAGAGTTGTAGATGTAGAGTTGTAGAGATGTAGAGTTGTAGATGTAGAGTTGTAGATGTAGAGATGTATATGTAGAGATGTAGAGAGTTGTAGAGTTGTAGATTTGTAGATGTAGAGTTGTAGATGTAGAGAGTTGTAGATGTAGAGATGTATATGTAGAGTTGTAGATGCAGAGTTGTAGATGTAGAGTTGTAGATGCAGAGGTAGAGATATAGAGTTGTAGATGTAGAGTTGTAGATGCAGAGGTAGAGATATAGAGTTGTAGATGTAGAGTTGTAGATGTAGAGATGTAGATGCAGAGTTGTAGATGCAGAGTTGTAGAGATGTAGATGTAGAGTTGTAGATGTAGATGCAGAGTTGTAGATGTAGAGATGTAGATGTAGAGTTGTAGAGAGTTGTAGATGTAGAGATGTAGAGTTGTAGATGCAGAGTTGTAGATGTAGAGATGTAGATGCAGAGTTGTAGATGCAGAGATGTAGATGCAGAGATGTAGATGCAGAGTTGTAGAGAGTTGTAGATGTAGAGTTGTAGATGTAGAGATAGAGTTGTAGATGTAGAGATATAGAGTTGTAGATGTAGAGTTGTAGATGCAGAGTTGTAGAGTTGTAGATGCAGAGATGTAGATGCAGAGTTGTAGATGCAGAGTTGTAGAGATGTAGATGTAGAGTTGTAGATGTAGATGCAGAGTTGTAGATGTAGAGATGTAGATGTAGAGTTGTAGAGAGTTGTAGATGTAGAGTTGTAGATGTAGAGATGTAGAGTTGTAGAGAGTTGTAGATGTAGTGATGTAGAGAGTTGTAGATGCAGAGAGTTGTAGAGATGTAGAGAGTTGTAGATGTAGAGTTGTAGAGAGTTGTAGATGTAGAGTTGTAGAGAGTTGTAGATGTAGAGTTGTAGATGTAGAGAGTTGTAGATGCAGAGAGTTGTAGATGTAGAGAGTTGTAGATGCAGAGATGTAGATGCAGAGTTGTAGATGCAGAGTTGTAGATGTAGAGTTGTAGATGTAGAGATGTAGATGCAGAGTTGTAGATGCAGAGATGTAGATGCAGAGATGTAGATGCAGAGTTGTAGATGTAGAGTTGTAGATGTAGAGATAGAGTTGTAGATGTAGAGATATAGAGTTGTAGATGCAGAGTTGTAGATGCAGAAATGTAGAGTTGTAGATGTAGAGTTGTAGATGTAGAGTTGTAGATGTAGAGTGTTGTAGAGTTGTAGATGTAGAGAGTTGTAGATGTAGAGATGTAGATGCAGAGTTGTAGATGCAGAGTTGTAGATGTAGAGTTGTAGAGAGTTGTAGATGTAGAGAGTTGTAGATGCAGAGAGTTGTAGATGTAGAGAGTTGTAGATGCAGAGTTGTGGAGTTGTAGATGCAGAGTTGTAGATGCAGAGTTGTAGATGCAGAGTTGTAGAGATGTAGATGTAGAGTTGTAGATGTAGATGCAGAGTTGTAGATGTAGAGATGTAGATGTAGAGTTGTAGAGAGTTGTAGATGTAGAGATGTAGAGTTGTAGATGTAGAGAGTTGTAGATGTAGAGATGTAGAGAGTTGTAGATGTAGAGTTGTAGAGAGTTGTAGATGTAGAGTTGTAGATGCAGAGAGTTGTAGATGTAGAGAGTTGTAGATGTAGAGAGTTGTAGATGCAGAGTTGTAGATGCAGAGATGTAGAGTTGTAGATGTAGAGAGTTGTAGATCTAGAGATGTAGATGCAGAGTTGTAGATGCAGAGTTGTAGATGCAGAGATGTAGAGATGTAGAGTTGTAGATGTAGAGTTGTAGATGTAGAATGTTGTAGATGTAGAGTTGTAGATGTAGAGATGTAGATGCAGAGATGTAGATGTAGAGTTGGAGATGTGGAGAGTTGTAGAGTTGTAGATGTAGAGAGTTGTAGATGCAGAGTTGTAGATGCAGAGGTAGAGATGTAGAGGTGTAGAGAGTTGTAGAGACGTAGAGTTGTAGATGTAGAGTTGTAGATGTAGAGAGTTGTAGATGTAGAGTTCTAGATGTAGAGTTGTAGATGTAGAGATATAGAGTTGTAGATGTAGAGTTGTAGAGATGTAGAGTTGTAGATGTAGAGTTGTAGATGTAGAGATGTATATGTAGAGATGTAGAGAGTTGTAGAGTTGTAGATTTGTAGATGTAGAGTTGTAGATGTAGAGAGTTGTAGATGTAGAGATGTATATGTAGAGTTGTAGATGCAGAGTTGTAGATGTAGAGTTGTAGATGCAGAGGTAGAGATATAGAGTTGTAGATGTAGAGTTGTAGATGTAGAGATGTAGATGCAGAGTTGTAGATGCAGAGTTGTAGAGATGTAGATGTAGAGTTGTAGATGTAGATGCAGAGTTGTAGATGTAGAGATGTAGATGTAGAGTTGTAGAGAGTTGTAGATGTAGAGATGTAGAGTTGTAGATGCAGAGTTGTAGATGTAGAGATGTAGATGCAGAGTTGTAGATGCAGAGATGTAGATGCAGAGATGTAGATGCAGAGTTGTAGAGAGTTGTAGATGTAGAGTTGTAGATGTAGAGATAGAGTTGTAGATGTAGAGATATAGAGTTGTAGATGTAGAGTTGTAGATGCAGAGTTGTAGAGTTGTAGATGCAGAGATGTAGATGTAGAGTTGTAGATGTAGAGATAGAGTTGTAGATGTAGAGATATAGAGTTGTAGATGTAGAGTTGTAGATGCAGAGTTGTAGAGTTGTAGATGCAGAGATGTAGATGCAGAGTTGTAGATGCAGAGTTGTAGAGATGTAGATGTAGAGTTGTAGATGTAGATGCAGAGTTGTAGATGTAGAGATGTAGATGTAGAGTTGTAGAGAGTTGTAGATGTAGAGTTGTAGATGTAGAGATAGAGTTGTAGATGTAGAGATATAGAGTTGTAGATGCAGAGTTGTAGATGCAGAAATGTAGAGTTGTAGATGTAGAGTTGTAGATGTAGAGTTGTAGATGTAGAGTGTTGTAGAGTTGTAGATGTAGAGAGTTGTAGATGTAGAGATGTAGATGCAGAGTTGTAGATGCAGAGTTGTAGATGTAGAGTTGTAGAGAGTTGTAGATGTAGAGTTGTAGATGTAGAGAGTTGTAGATGCAGAGAGTTGTAGATGTAGAGAGTTGTAGATGCAGAGTTGTGGAGTTGTAGATGCAGAGTTGTAGATGCAGAGTTGTAGATGCAGAGTTGTAGAGATGTAGATGTAGAGTTGTAGATGTAGATGCAGAGTTGTAGATGTAGAGATGTAGATGTAGAGTTGTAGAGAGTTGTAGATGTAGAGATGTAGAGTTGTAGATGTAGAGAGTTGTAGATGTAGAGATGTAGAGAGTTGTAGATGTAGAGTTGTAGAGAGTTGTAGATGTAGAGTTGTAGATGCAGAGAGTTGTAGATGTAGAGAGTTGTAGATGTAGAGAGTTGTAGATGCAGAGTTGTAGATGCAGAGATGTAGAGTTGTAGATGTAGAGAGTTGTAGATCTAGAGATGTAGATGCAGAGTTGTAGATGCAGAGTTGTAGATGCAGAGATGTAGAGATGTAGAGTTGTAGATGTAGAGTTGTAGATGTAGAATGTTGTAGATGTAGAGTTGTAGATGTAGAGATGTAGATGCAGAGATGTAGATGTAGAGTTGTAGATGTGGAGAGTTGTAGAGTTGTAGATGTAGAGAGTTGTAGATGCAGAGTTGTAGATGCAGAGGTAGAGATGTAGAGGTGTAGAGAGTTGTAGAGACGTAGAGTTGTAGATGTAGAGTTGTAGATGTAGAGAGTTGTAGATGTAGAGTTCTAGATGTAGAGTTGTAGATGTAGAGATATAGAGTTGTAGATGTAGAGTTGTAGAGATGTAGAGTTGTAGATGTAGAGTTGTAGATGTAGAGATGTATATGTAGAGATGTAGAGAGTTGTAGAGTTGTAGATTTGTAGATGTAGAGTTGTAGATGTAGAGAGTTGTAGATGTAGAGATGTATATGTAGAGTTGTAGATGCAGAGTTGTAGATGTAGAGTTGTAGATGCAGAGGTAGAGATATAGAGTTGTAGATGTAGAGTTGTAGATGTAGAGATGTAGATGCAGAGTTGTAGATGCAGAGTTGTAGAGATGTAGATGTAGAGTTGTAGATGTAGATGCAGAGTTGTAGAGAGTTGTAGATGTAGAGTTGTAGATGTAGAGATAGAGTTGTAGATGTAGAGATATAGAGTTGTAGATGTAGAGTTGTAGATGCAGAGTTGTAGAGTTGTAGATGCAGAGATGTAGATGCAGAGTTGTAGATGCAGAGTTGTAGAGATGTAGATGTAGAGTTGTAGATGTAGATGCAGAGTTGTAGATGTAGAGATGTAGATGTAGAGTTGTAGAGAGTTGTAGATGTAGAGTTGTAGATGTAGAGATGTAGAGTTGTAGAGAGTTGTAGATGTAGTGATGTAGAGAGTTGTAGATGCAGAGAGTTGTAGAGTTGTAGAGATGTAGAGAGTTGTAGATGTAGAGTTGTAGAGAGTTGTAGATGTAGAGTTGTAGAGAGTTGTAGATGTAGAGTTGTAGATGTAGAGAGTTGTAGATGCAGAGAGTTGTAGATGTAGAGAGTTGTAGATGCAGAGATGTAGATGCAGAGTTGTAGATGCAGAGTTGTAGATGCAGAGATGTAGATGTAGAGTGTTGTAGAGTTGTAGATGTAGAGTTGTAGATGTAGAGATGTAGATGCAGAGATGTAGATGTAGAGTTATAGATGTAGAGTTGTAGATGTAGAGATGTAGATGTAGAGTGTTGTAGAGTTGTAGATGTAGAGTTGTAGATGTAGAGATGTAGATGCAGAGTTGTAGATGTAGAGTTATAGATGTAGAGTTGTAGATGTAGAGTGTTGTAGAGTTGTAGATGTAGAGAGTTGTAGATGCAGAGATGTAGATGCAGAGTTGTAGATGCAGAGTTGTAGATGCAGAGATGTAGATGTAGAGTGTTGTAGAGTTGTAGATGTAGAGTTGTAGATGTAGAGATGTAGATGCAGAGTTGTAGATGTAGAGTTATAGATGTAGAGTTGTAGATGTAGAGTGTTGTAGAGTTGTAGATGTAGAGAGTTGTAGATGTAGAGATGTAGATGCAGAGTTGTAGATGCAGAGTTGTAGATGCAGAGATGTAGAGATGTAGAGTTGTAGATGCAGAGTTGTAGATGTAGAGTTGTAGATGTAGAGTGTTGTAGAGTTGTAGATGTAGAGTTGTAGATGTAGAGATGTAGATGCAGAGATGTAGATGTAGAGTTGTAGATGTAGAGAGTTGTAGAGTTGTAGATGTAGAGAGTTGTAGATGCAGAGTTGTAGATGCAGAGGTAGAGATGTAGAGGTGTAGAGAGTTGTAGATGCAGAGTTGTAGATGTAGAGTTGTAGATGTAGAGTGTTGTAGAGTTGTAGATGTAGAGTTGTAGATGTAGAGATGTAGATGCAGAGTTGTAGATGCAGAGATGTAGATGCAGAGATGTAGATGCAGAGTTGTAGATGTAGAGTTGTAGATGTAGAGATATAGAGTTGTAGATGCAGAGTTGTAGATGCAGAGATGTAGAGTTGTAGATGTAGAGTTGTAGATGTAGAGTGTTGTAGAGTTGTAGATGTAGAGAGTTGTAGATGTAGAGATGTAGATGCAGAGTTGTAGATGCAGAGTTGTAGATGCAGAGATGTAGAGATGTAGAGTTGTAGATGCAGAGTTGTAGATGTAGAGTTGTAGATGTAGAGTGTTGTAGAATTGTAGATGTAGAGTTGTAGATGTAGAGATGTAGATGCAGAGATGTAGATGTAGAGTTGTAGATGTAGAGATTTGTAGAGTTGTAGATGTAGAGAGTTGTAGATGTAGAGTTGTAGATGTAGAGTGTTGTAGAGTTGTAGATGCAGAGTTGTAGATGTAGAGATGTAGATGTAGAGTTGTAGATGTAGAGATGTAGAGTTGTAGATGCAGAGTTGTAGATGTAGAGATGTAGATGCAGAGTTGTAGATGCAGAGATGTAGATGCAGAGATGTAGATGCAGAGTTGTAGAGAGTTGTAGATGTAGAGTTGTAGATGTAGAGATAGAGTTGTAGATGTAGAGATATAGAGTTGTAGATGTAGAGTTGTAGATGCAGAGTTGTAGAGTTGTAGATGCAGAGATGTAGATGCAGAGTTGTAGATGCAGAGTTGTAGAGATGTAGATGTAGATGTAGATTTGTAGATGTAGATGCAGAGTTGTAGATGTAGAGATGTAGATGTAGAGTTGTAGAGAGTTGTAGATGTAGAGTTGTAGATGTAGAGATGTAGAGTGGTAGAGAGTTGTAGATGTAGTGATGTAGAGAGTTGTAGATGCAGAGTTGTAGATGTAGATGCAGAGTTGTAGAGTTGTAGATGTAGAGTTGTAGATGTAGAGATGTAGATGCAGAGATGTAGATGTAGAGTTATAGATGTAGAGTTGTAGATGTAGAGATGTAGATGTAGAGTGTTGTAGAGTTGTAGATGTAGAGTTGTAGATGTAGAGATGTAGATGCAGAGTTGTAGATGTAGAGTTATAGATGTAGAGTTGTAGATGTAGAGTGTTGTAGAGTTGTAGATGTAGAGAGTTGTAGATGTAGAGATGTAGATGCAGAGAGTTGTAGATGTAGAGAGTTGTAGATGCAGAGATGTAGATGCAGAGTTGTAGATGCAGAGTTGTAGATGCAGAGATGTAGATGTAGAGTGTTGTAGAGTTGTAGATGTAGAGTTGTAGATGTAGAGATGTAGATGCAGAGTTGTAGATGTAGAGTTATAGATGTAGAGTTGTAGATGTAGAGTGTTGTAGAGTTGTAGATGTAGAGAGTTGTAGATGTAGAGATGTAGATGCAGAGTTGTAGATGCAGAGTTGTAGATGCAGAGATGTAGAGATGTAGAGTTGTAGATGCAGAGTTGTAGATGTAGAGTTGTAGATGTAGAGTGTTGTAGAGTTGTAGATGTAGAGTTGTAGATGTAGAGATGTAGATGCAGAGATGTAGATGTAGAGTTGTAGATGTAGAGAGTTGTAGAGTTGTAGATGTAGAGAGTTGTAGATGCAGAGTTGTAGATGCAGAGGTAGAGATGTAGAGGTGTAGAGAGTTGTAGATGCAGAGTTGTAGATGTAGAGTTGTAGATGTAGAGTGTTGTAGAGTTGTAGATGTAGAGTTGTAGATGTAGAGATGTAGATGCAGAGTTGTAGATGCAGAGATGTAGATGCAGAGATGTAGATGCAGAGTTGTAGATGTAGAGTTGTAGATGTAGAGATATAGAGTTGTAGATGCAGAGTTGTAGATGCAGAGATGTAGAGTTGTAGATGTAGAGTTGTAGATGTAGAGTGTTGTAGAGTTGTAGATGTAGAGAGTTGTAGATGTAGAGATGTAGATGCAGAGTTGTAGATGCAGAGTTGTAGATGCAGAGATGTAGAGATGTAGAGTTGTAGATGCAGAGTTGTAGATGTAGAGTTGTAGATGTAGAGTGTTGTAGAATTGTAGATGTAGAGTTGTAGATGTAGAGATGTAGATGCAGAGATGTAGATGTAGAGTTGTAGATGTAGAGATTTGTAGAGTTGTAGATGTAGAGAGTTGTAGATGTAGAGTTGTAGATGTAGAGTGTTGTAGAGTTGTAGATGCAGAGTTGTAGATGTAGAGATGTAGATGTAGAGTTGTAGATGTAGAGATGTAGAGTTGTAGATGCAGAGTTGTAGATGTAGAGATGTAGATGCAGAGTTGTAGATGCAGAGATGTAGATGCAGAGATGTAGATGCAGAGTTGTAGAGAGTTGTAGATGTAGAGTTGTAGATGTAGAGATAGAGTTGTAGATGTAGAGATATAGAGTTGTAGATGTAGAGTTGTAGATGCAGAGTTGTAGAGTTGTAGATGCAGAGATGTAGATGCAGAGTTGTAGATGCAGAGTTGTAGAGATGTAGATGTAGATGTAGAGTTGTAGATGTAGATGCAGAGTTGTAGATGTAGAGATGTAGATGTAGAGTTGTAGAGAGTTGTAGATGTAGAGTTGTAGATGTAGAGATGTAGAGTGGTAGAGAGTTGTAGATGTAGTGATGTAGAGAGTTGTAGATGCAGAGTTGTAGATGTAGATGCAGAGTTGTAGAGAGTTGTAGATGTAGAGTTGTAGATGTAGAGATAGAGTTGTAGATGTAGAGATATAGAGTTGTAGATGTAGAGTTGTAGATGCAGAGTTGTAGAGTTGTAGATGCAGAGATGTAGATGCAGAGTTGTAGATGCAGAGTTGTAGAGATGTAGATGTAGAGTTGTAGATGTAGATGCAGAGTTGTAGATGTAGAGATGTAGATGTAGAGTTGTAGAGAGTTGTAGATGTAGAGTTGTAGATGTAGAGATGTAGAGTTGTAGAGAGTTGTAGATGTAGTGATGTAGAGAGTTGTAGATGCAGAGAGTTGTAGAGTTGTAGAGATGTAGAGAGTTGTAGATGTAGAGTTGTAGAGAGTTGTAGATGTAGAGTTGTAGAGAGTTGTAGATGTAGAGTTGTAGATGTAGAGAGTTGTAGATGCAGAGAGTTGTAGATGTAGAGAGTTGTAGATGCAGAGATGTAGATGCAGAGTTGTAGATGCAGAGTTGTAGATGTAGAGATGTAGATGTAGAGTGTTGTAGAGTTGTAGATGTAGAGTTGTAGATGTAGAGATGTAGATGCAGAGATGTAGATGTAGAGTTATAGATGTAGAGTTGTAGATGTAGAGATGTAGATGTAGAGTGTTGTAGAGTTGTAGATGTAGAGTTGTAGATGTAGAGATGTAGATGCAGAGTTGTAGATGTAGAGTTATAGATGTAGAGTTGTAGATGTAGAGTGTTGTAGAGTTGTAGATGTAGAGAGTTGTAGATGTAGAGATGTAGATGCAGAGAGTTGTAGATGTAGAGATGTAGAGTTGTAGATGCAGAGTTGTAGATGTAGAGATGTAGATGCAGAGTTGTAGATGCAGAGATGTAGATGCAGAGATGTAGATGCAGAGTTGTAGAGAGTTGTAGATGTAGAGTTGTAGATGTAGAGATAGAGTTGTAGATGTAGAGATATAGAGTTGTAGATGTAGAGTTGTAGATGCAGAGTTGTAGAGTTGTAGATGCAGAGATGTAGATGCAGAGTTGTAGATGCAGAGTTGTAGAGATGTAGATGTAGAGTTGTAGATGTAGATGCAGAGTTGTAGATGTAGAGATGTAGATGTAGAGTTGTAGAGAGTTGTAGATGTAGAGTTGTAGATGTAGAGATGTAGAGTTGTAGAGAGTTGTAGATGTAGTGATGTAGAGAGTTGTAGATGCAGAGAGTTGTAGAGTTGTAGAGATGTAGAGAGTTGTAGATGTAGAGTTGTAGAGAGTTGTAGATGTAGAGTTGTAGAGAGTTGTAGATGTAGAGTTGTAGATGTAGAGAGTTGTAGATGCAGAGAGTTGTAGATGTAGAGAGTTGTAGATGCAGAGATGTAGATGCAGAGTTGTAGATGCAGAGTTGTAGATGCAGAGATGTAGATGTAGAGTGTTGTAGAGTTGTAGACGTAGAGTTGTAGATGTAGAGATGTAGATGCAGAGATGTAGATGTAGAGTTATAGATGTAGAGTTGTAGATGTAGAGATGTAGATGTAGAGTGTTGTAGAGTTGTAGATGTAGAGTTGTAGATGTAGAGATGTAGATGCAGAGTTGTAGATGTAGAGTTATAGATGTAGAGTTGTAGATGTAGAGTGTTGTAGAGTTGTAGATGTAGAGAGTTGTAGATGTAGAGATGTAGATGCAGAGAGTTGTAGATGTAGAGAGTTGTAGATGCAGAGATGTAGATGCAGAGTTGTAGATGCAGAGTTGTAGATGCAGAGATGTAGATGTAGAGTGTTGTAGAGTTGTAGATGTAGAGTTGTAGATGTAGAGATGTAGATGCAGAGTTGTAGATGTAGAGTTATAGATGTAGAGTTGTAGATGTAGAGTGTTGTAGAGTTGTAGATGTAGAGAGTTGTAGATGTAGAGATGTAGATGCAGAGTTGTAGATGCAGAGTTGTAGATGCAGAGATGTAGAGATGTAGAGTTGTAGATGCAGAGTTGTAGATGTAGAGTTGTAGATGTAGAGTGTTGTAGAGTTGTAGATGTAGAGTTGTAGATGTAGAGATGTAGATGCAGAGATGTAGATGTAGAGTTGTAGATGTAGAGAGTTGTAGAGTTGTAGATGTAGAGAGTTGTAGATGCAGAGTTGTAGATGCAGAGGTAGAGATGTAGAGGTGTAGAGAGTTGTAGATGCAGAGTTGTAGATGTAGAGTTGTAGATGTAGAGTGTTGTAGAGTTGTAGATGTAGAGTTGTAGATGTAGAGATGTAGATGCAGAGTTGTAGATGCAGAGATGTAGATGCAGAGATGTAGATGCAGAGTTGTAGATGTAGAGTTGTAGATGTAGAGATAGAGTTGTAGATGTAGAGATATAGAGTTGTAGATGCAGAGTTGTAGATGCAGAGATGTAGAGTTGTAGATGTAGAGTTGTAGATGTAGAGTGTTGTAGAGTTGTAGATGTAGAGAGTTGTAGATGTAGAGATGTAGATGCAGAGTTGTAGATGCAGAGTTGTAGATGCAGAGATGTAGAGATGTAGAGTTGTAGATGCAGAGTTGTAGATGTAGAGTTGTAGATGTAGAGTGTTGTAGAATTGTAGATGTAGAGTTGTAGATGTAGAGATGTAGATGCAGAGATGTAGATGTAGAGTTGTAGATGTAGAGATTTGTAGAGTTGTAGATGTAGAGAGTTGTAGATGTAGAGTTGTAGATGTAGAGTGTTGTAGAGTTGTAGATGCAGAGTTGTAGATGTAGAGATGTAGATGTAGAGTTGTAGATGTAGAGATGTAGAGTTGTAGATGCAGAGTTGTAGATGTAGAGATGTAGATGCAGAGTTGTAGATGCAGAGATGTAGATGCAGAGATGTAGATGCAGAGTTGTAGAGAGTTGTAGATGTAGAGTTGTAGATGTAGAGATAGAGTTGTAGATGTAGAGATATAGAGTTGTAGATGTAGAGTTGTAGATGCAGAGTTGTAGAGTTGTAGATGCAGAGATGTAGATGCAGAGTTGTAGATGCAGAGTTGTAGAGATGTAGATGTAGATGTAGAGATGTAGATGTAGATGCAGAGTTGTAGATGTAGAGATGTAGATGTAGAGTTGTAGAGAGTTGTAGATGTAGAGTTGTAGATGTAGAGATGTAGAGTGGTAGAGAGTTGTAGATGTAGTGATGTAGAGAGTTGTAGATGCAGAGAGTTGTAGATGCAGAGAGTTGTAGAGTTGTAGAGATGTAGAGAGTTGTAGATGTAGAGTTGTAGAGAGTTGTAGATGTAGAGTTGTAGAGAGTTGTAGATGTAGAGTTGTAGATGTAGAGAGTTGTAGATGCAGAGAGTTGTAGATGTAGAGAGTTGTAGATGCAGAGATGTAGATGCAGAGTTGTAGATGCAGAGTTGTAGATGCAGAGATGTAGAGTTGTAGATGTAGAGTTGTAGATGCAGAGAGTTGTAGATGTAGAGAGTTGTAGATGTAGAGAGTTGTAGATGCAGAGTTGTAGATGCAGAGATGTAGAGTTGTAGATGTAGAGAGTTGTAGATCTAGAGATGTAGATGCAGAGTTGTAGATGCAGAGATGTAGATGCAGAGATGTAGAGATGTAGAGTTGTAGATGTAGAGTTGTAGATGTAGAATGTTGTAGATGTAGAGTTGTAGATGTAGAGATGTAGATGCAGAGATGTAGATGTAGAGTTGTAGATGTGGAGAGTTGTAGAGTTGTAGATGTAGAGAGTTGTAGATGCAGAGTTGTAGATGCAGAGGTAGAGATGTAGAGGTGTAGAGAGTTGTAGAGACGTAGAGTTGTAGATGTAGAGTTGTAGATGTAGAGAGTTGTAGAGACGTAGAGTTGTAGATGTAGAGTTGTAGATGTAGAGAGTTGTAGATGTAGAGTTCTAGATGTAGAGTTGTAGATGTAGAGATATAGAGTTGTAGATGTAGAGTTGTAGAGATGTAGAGTTGTAGATGTAGAGTTGTAGATGTAGAGATGTATATGTAGAGATGTAGAGAGTTGTAGAGTTGTAGATTTGTAGATGTAGAGTTGTAGATGTAGAGAGTTGTAGATGTAGAGATGTATATGTAGAGTTGTAGATGCAGAGTTGTAGATGTAGAGTTGTAGATGCAGAGGTAGAGATATAGAGTTGTAGATGTAGAGTTGTAGATGTAGAGATGTAGATGCAGAGTTGTAGATGCAGAGTTGTAGAGATGTAGATGTAGAGTTGTAGATGTAGATGCAGAGTTGTAGATGTAGAGATGTAGATGTAGAGTTGTAGAGAGTTGTAGATGTAGAGATGTAGAGTTGTAGATGCAGAGTTGTAGATGTAGAGATGTAGATGCAGAGTTGTAGATGCAGAGATGTAGATGCAGAGATGTAGATGCAGAGTTGTAGAGAGTTGTAGATGTAGAGTTGTAGATGTAGAGATAGAGTTGTAGATGTAGAGATATAGAGTTGTAGATGCAGAGTTGTAGAGTTGTAGATGCAGAGATGTAGATGCAGAGTTGTAGATGCAGAGTTGTAGAGATGTAGATGTAGAGTTGTAGATGTAGATGCAGAGTTGTAGATGTAGAGATGTAGATGTAGAGTTGTAGAGAGTTGTAGATGTAGAGTTGTAGATGTAGAGATGTAGAGTTGTAGAGAGTTGTAGATGTAGTGATGTAGAGAGTTGTAGATGCAGAGAGTTGTAGAGTTGTAGAGATGTAGAGAGTTGTAGATGTAGAGTTGTAGAGAGTTGTAGATGTAGAGTTGTAGAGAGTTGTAGATGTAGAGTTGTAGATGTAGAGAGTTGTAGATGCAGAGAGTTGTAGATGTAGAGAGTTGTAGATGCAGAGATGTAGATGCAGAGTTGTAGATGCAGAGTTGTAGATGTAGAGTTGTAGATGTAGAGATGTAGATGCAGAGTTGTAGATGCAGAGATGTAGATGCAGAGATGTAGATGCAGAGTTGTAGATGTAGAGTTGTAGATGTAGAGATAGAGTTGTAGATGTAGAGATATAGAGTTGTAGATGCAGAGTTGTAGATGCAGAGATGTAGAGTTGTAGATGTAGAGTTGTAGATGTAGAGTTGTAGATGTAGAGTGTTGTAGAGTTGTAGATGTAGAGAGTTGTAGATGTAGAGATGTAGATGCAGAGTTGTAGATGCAGAGTTGTAGATGTAGAGTTGTAGAGAGTTGTAGATGTAGAGTTGTAGATGTAGAGAGTTGTAGATGCAGAGAGTTGTAGATGTAGAGAGTTGTAGATGCAGAGTTGTGGAGTTGTAGATGCAGAGTTGTAGATGCAGAGTTGTAGAGATGTAGATGTAGAGTTGTAGATGTAGATGCAGAGTTGTAGATGTAGAGATGTAGATGTAGAGTTGTAGAGAGTTGTAGATGTAGAGATGTAGAGTTGTAGATGTAGAGAGTTGTAGATGTAGAGATGTAGAGAGTTGTAGATGTAGAGTTGTAGAGAGTTGTAGATGTAGAGTTGTAGATGCAGAGAGTTGTAGATGTAGAGAGTTGTAGATGTAGAGAGTTGTAGATGCAGAGTTGTAGATGCAGAGATGTAGAGTTGTAGATGTAGAGAGTTGTAGATCTAGAGATGTAGATGCAGAGTTGTAGATGCAGAGTTGTAGATGCAGAGATGTAGAGATGTAGAGTTGTAGATGTAGAGTTGTAGATGTAGAATGTTGTAGATGTAGAGTTGTAGATGTAGAGATGTAGATGCAGAGATGTAGATGTAGAGTTGTAGATGTGGAGAGTTGTAGAGTTGTAGATGTAGAGAGTTGTAGATGCAGAGTTGTAGATGCAGAGGTAGAGATGTAGAGGTGTAGAGAGTTGTAGAGACGTAGAGTTGTAGATGTAGAGTTGTAGATGTAGAGAGTTGTAGATGTAGAGTTCTAGATGTAGAGTTGTAGATGTAGAGATATAGAGTTGTAGATGTAGAGTTGTAGAGATGTAGAGTTGTAGATGTAGAGTTGTAGATGTAGAGATGTATATGTAGAGATGTAGAGAGTTGTAGAGTTGTAGATTTGTAGATGTAGAGTTGTAGATGTAGAGAGTTGTAGATGTAGAGATGTATATGTAGAGTTGTAGATGCAGAGTTGTAGATGCAGAGTTGTAGATGCAGAGATGTAGATGCAGAGGTAGAGATATAGAGTTGTAGATGTAGAGTTGTAGATGTAGAGATGTAGATGCAGAGTTGTAGATGTAGAGATGTAGATGCAGAGTTGTAGATGCAGAGATGTAGATGCAGAGATGTAGATGCAGAGTTGTAGAGAGTTGTAGATGTAGAGTTGTAGATGTAGAGATAGAGTTGTAGATGTAGAGATATAGAGTTGTAGATGTAGAGTTGTAGATGCAGAGTTGTAGATGCAGAGATGTAGATGCAGAGTTGTAGATGCAGAGTTGTAGAGATGTAGATGTAGAGTTGTAGATGTAGATGCAGAGTTGTAGATGTAGAGATGTAGATGTAGAGTTGTAGAGAGTTGTAGATGTAGAGTTGTAGATGTAGAGATGTAGAGTTGTAGAGAGTTGTAGATGTAGTGATGTAGAGAGTTGTAGATGCAGAGAGTTGTAGAGTTGTAGAGAGTTGTAGATGTAGAGTTGTAGAGAGTTGTAGATGTAGAGTTGTAGAGAGTTGTAGATGTAGAGTTGTAGATGTAGAGAGTTGTAGATGCAGAGAGTTGTAGATGTAGAGAGTTGTAGATGCAGAGATGTAGATGCAGAGTTGTAGATGCAGAGTTGTAGATGCAGAGATGTAGATGTAGAGTGTTGTAGAGTTGTAGATGTAGAGTTGTAGATGTAGAGATGTAGATGCAGAGATGTAGATGTAGAGTTATAGATGTAGAGATGTAGATGCAGAGTTGTAGATGTAGAGATGTAGATGCAGAGTTGTAGATGCAGAGATGTAGATGCAGAGATGTAGATGCAGAGTTGTAGAGAGTTGTAGATGTAGAGTTGTAGATGTAGAGATAGAGTTGTAGATGTAGAGATATAGAGTTGTAGATGTAGAGTTGTAGATGCAGAGTTGTAGATGCAGAGATGTAGATGCAGAGTTGTAGATGCAGAGTTGTAGAGATGTAGATGTAGAGTTGTAGATGTAGATGCAGAGTTGTAGATGTAGAGATGTAGATGTAGAGTTGTAGAGAGTTGTAGATGTAGAGTTGTAGATGTAGAGATGTAGAGTTGTAGAGAGTTGTAGATGTAGTGATGTAGAGAGTTGTAGATGCAGAGAGTTGTAGAGTTGTAGAGAGTTGTAGATGTAGAGTTGTAGAGAGTTGTAGATGTAGAGTTGTAGAGAGTTGTAGATGTAGAGTTGTAGATGTAGAGAGTTGTAGATGCAGAGAGTTGTAGATGTAGAGAGTTGTAGATGCAGAGATGTAGATGCAGAGTTGTAGATGCAGAGTTGTAGATGCAGAGATGTAGATGTAGAGTGTTGTAGAGTTGTAGATGTAGAGTTGTAGATGTAGAGATGTAGATGCAGAGATGTAGATGTAGAGTTATAGATGTAGAGTTGTAGATGTAGAGATGTAGATGTAGAGTGTTGTAGAGTTGTAGATGTAGAGTTGTAGATGTAGAGATGTAGATGCAGAGTTGTAGATGTAGAGTTATAGATGTAGAGTTGTAGATGTAGAGTGTTGTAGAGTTGTAGATGTAGAGAGTTGTAGATGTAGAGATGTAGATGCAGAGAGTTGTAGATGTAGAGAGTTGTAGATGCAGAGATGTAGATGCAGAGTTGTAGATGCAGAGTTGTAGATGCAGAGATGTAGATGTAGAGTGTTGTAGAGTTGTAGATGTAGAGTTGTAGATGTAGAGATGTAGATGCAGAGTTGTAGATGTAGAGTTATAGATGTAGAGTTGTAGATGTAGAGTGTTGTAGAGTTGTAGATGTAGAGAGTTGTAGATGTAGAGATGTAGATGCAGAGTTGTAGATGCAGAGTTGTAGATGCAGAGATGTAGAGATGTAGAGTTGTAGATGCAGAGTTGTAGATGTAGAGTTGTAGATGTAGAGTGTTGTAGAGTTGTAGATGTAGAGTTGTAGATGTAGAGATGTAGATGCAGAGATGTAGATGTAGAGTTGTAGATGTAGAGAGTTGTAGAGTTGTAGATGTAGAGAGTTGTAGATGCAGAGTTGTAGATGCAGAGGTAGAGATGTAGAGGTGTAGAGAGTTGTAGATGCAGAGTTGTAGATGTAGAGTTGTAGATGTAGAGTGTTGTAGAGTTGTAGATGTAGAGTTGTAGATGTAGAGATGTAGATGCAGAGTTGTAGATGCAGAGATGTAGATGCAGAGATGTAGATGCAGAGTTGTAGATGTAGAGTTGTAGATGTAGAGATAGAGTTGTAGATGTAGAGATATAGAGTTGTAGATGCAGAGTTGTAGATGCAGAGATGTAGAGTTGTAGATGTAGAGTTGTAGATGTAGAGTGTTGTAGAGTTGTAGATGTAGAGAGTTGTAGATGTAGAGATGTAGATGCAGAGTTGTAGATGCAGAGTTGTAGATGCAGAGATGTAGAGATGTAGAGTTGTAGATGCAGAGTTGTAGATGTAGAGTTGTAGATGTAGAGTGTTGTAGAATTGTAGATGTAGAGTTGTAGATGTAGAGATGTAGATGCAGAGATGTAGATGTAGAGTTGTAGATGTAGAGATTTGTAGAGTTGTAGATGTAGAGAGTTGTAGATGTAGAGTTGTAGATGTAGAGTGTTGTAGAGTTGTAGATGCAGAGTTGTAGATGTAGAGATGTAGATGTAGAGTTGTAGATGTAGAGATGTAGAGTTGTAGATGCAGAGTTGTAGATGTAGAGATGTAGATGCAGAGTTGTAGATGCAGAGATGTAGATGCAGAGATGTAGATGCAGAGTTGTAGAGAGTTGTAGATGTAGAGTTGTAGATGTAGAGATAGAGTTGTAGATGTAGAGATATAGAGTTGTAGATGTAGAGTTGTAGATGCAGAGTTGTAGAGTTGTAGATGCAGAGATGTAGATGCAGAGTTGTAGATGCAGGGTTGTAGAGATGTAGATGTAGATGTAGAGTTGTAGATGTAGATGCAGAGTTGTAGATGTAGAGTTGTAGATGTAGAGTTGTAGATGTAGAGATGTAGAGTTGTAGAGAGTTGTAGATGTAGTGATGTAGAGAGTTGTAGATGCAGAGAGTTGTAGATGCAGAGAGTTGTAGAGTTGTAGAGATGTAGAGAGTTGTAGATGTAGAGTTGTAGAGAGTTGTAGATGTAGAGTTGTAGAGAGTTGTAGATGTAGAGTTGTAGATGTAGAGAGTTGTAGATGCAGAGAGTTGTAGATGTAGAGAGTTGTAGATGCAGAGATGTAGATGCAGAGTTGTAGATGCAGAGTTGTAGATGCAGAGATGTAGAGTTGTAGATGTAGAGTTGTAGATGTAGAGCTGTAGATGTAGAGTGTTGTAGAGTTGTAGATGTAGAGAGTTGTAGATGTAGAGTTGTAGATGTAGAGAGTTGTAGATGTAGAGATGTAGATGCAGAGTTGTAGATGCAGAGATGTAGAGATGTAGAGTTGTAGATGCAGAGTTGTAGATGTAGAGTTGTAGATGTAGAGTGTTGTAGAGTTGTAGATGTAGAGTTGTAGATGTAGAGATGTAGATGCAGAGATGTAGATGTAGAGTTGTAGATGTAGAGAGTTGTAGAGTTGTAGATGTAGAGAGTTGTAGATGCAGAGTTTTAGATGCAGAGGTAGAGATGTAGAGGTGTAGAGAGTTGTAGAGACGTAGAGAGTTGTAGATGTAGAGTTGTAGATGTAGAGAGTTGTAGATGTAGAGTTGTAGATGTAGAGTTGTAGATGTAGAGATATAGAGAGTTGTAGATGTAGAGTTGTAGAGATGTAGAGTTGTAGATGTAGAGATGTATATGTAGAGATGTAGAGAGTTGTAGAGTTGTAGATTTGTAGATGTAGAGTTGTAGATGTAGAGAGTTGTAGATGTAGAGTTGTAGATGTAGAGTTGTAGATGTAGAGAGTTGTAGATGCAGAGTTGTAGATGCAGAGTTGTAGATGCAGAGTTGTAGATGTAGAGTTGTAGATGCAGAGGTAGAGATGTAGAGTTGTAGATGTAGAGATGTAGATGTAGAGTTGTAGATGTAGAGATGTAGAGAGTTGTAGATTTGTAGATGTAGAGTTGTAGATGTAGAGTTGTAGATGTAGGGAGTTTTAGATGTAGAGAGTTGTAGATGCAGAGTTGTAGATGCAGAGATGTAGATGCAGAGATGTAGATGCAGAGATGTAGATGCAGAGTTGTAGAGAGTTGTAGATGTAGAGATAGAGTTGTAGATGTAGAGATATAGAGTTGTAGATGTAGAGTTGTAGATGTAGAGATGCAGAGTTGTAGATGCAGAGTTGTAGATGCAGAGTTGTAGATGTAGAGTTGTAGATGTAGAGATAGAGTTGTAGATGTAGAGATATAGAGTTGTAGATGTAGAGTTGTAGATGCAGAGTTGTAGAGTTGTAGATGTAGAGATGCAGAGTTGTAGATGCAGAGTTGTAGATGCAGAGTTGTAGAGATGTAGATGTAGAGTTGTAGATGTAGATGCAGTGTTGTAGATGTAGAGATGTAGATGTAGAGTTGTAGAGAGTTGTAGATGTAGAATTGTAGATGTAGAGATGTAGAGTTGTAGAGAGTTGTAGATGTAGTGATGTAGAGAGTTGTAGATGTAGAGAGTTGTAGATGTAGAGATGTAGAGAGTTGTAGATGTAGAGTTGTAGAGAGTTGTAGATGTAGAGTTGTAGAGAGTTGTAGATGTAGAGTTGTAGATGTAGAGTTGTAGATGTAGGGAGTTTTAGATGTAGAGAGTTGTAGATGCAGAGTTGTAGATGCAGAGATGTAGATGCAGAGATGTAGATGCAGAGATGTAGATGCAGAGTTGTAGAGAGTTGTAGATGTAGAGATAGAGTTGTAGATGTAGAGATATAGAGTTGTAGATGTAGAGTTGTAGATGTAGAGATGCAGAGTTGTAGATGCAGAGTTGTAGATGCAGAGTTGTAGATGTAGAGTTGTAGATGTAGAGATAGAGTTGTAGATGTAGAGATATAGAGTTGTAGATGTAGAGTTGTAGATGCAGAGTTGTAGAGTTGTAGATGTAGAGATGCAGAGTTGTAGATGCAGAGTTGTAGATGCAGAGTTGTAGAGATGTAGATGTAGAGTTGTAGATGTAGATGCAGAGTTGTAGATGTAGAGATGTAGATGTAGAGTTGTAGAGAGTTGTAGATGTAGAATTGTAGATGTAGAGATGTAGAGTTGTAGAGAGTTGTAGATGTAGTGATGTAGAGAGTTGTAGATGTAGAGAGTTGTAGATGTAGAGATGTAGAGAGTTGTAGATGTAGAGTTGTAGAGAGTTGTAGATGTAGAGTTGTAGAGAGTTGTAGATGTAGAGTTGTAGATGTAGAGAGTTGTAGATGCAGAGAGTTGTAGATGTAGAGAGTTGTAGATGCAGAGATGTAGATGCAGAGTTGTAGATGCAGAGATGTAGAGTTGTAGATGTAGAGTGTTGTAGAGTTGTAGATGTAGAGAGTTGTAGATGTAGAGATGTAGATGCAGAGTTGTAGATGCAGAGTTGTAGAGATGTAGAGAGTTGTAGATGTAGAGTTGTAGATGTAGAGATAGAGTTGTAGATGTAGAGTTGTAGATGTAGAGATATAGAGTTGTAGATGTAGAGTTTTAGATGCAGAGTTGTAGAGTTGTAGATGTAGAGATGCAGAGTTGTAGATGTAGAGATGTAGATGCAGAGATGTAGATGCAGAGATGTAGATGCAGAGTTGTAGAGAGTTGTATATGTAGAGTTGTAGATGTAGAGATATAGAGTTGTAGATGTAGAGTTGTAGATGTAGATGTAGAGATGTAGAGATGTAGATGTAGAGTTGTAGAGAGTTGTAGATGTAGAGATGTAGAGTTGTAGATGTAGAGATGTAGAGTTGTAGAGAGTTGTAGATCTAGTGATGTAGAGAGTTGTAGATGTAGAGAGTTGTAGATGTAGAGATGTAGAGAGTTGTAGATGTAGAGTTGTAGAGAGTTGTAGATGTAGAGTTGTAGAGAGTTGTAGATGTAGAGTTGTAGATGTAGAGAGTTGTAGATGCAGAGAGTTGTAGATGTAGAGAGTTGTAGATGCAGAGATGTAGATGCAGAGTTGTAGATGCAGAGTTGTAGATGCAGAGATGTAGAGTTGTAGATGTAGAGTTGTAGATGTAGAGTGTTGTAGAGTTGTAGATGTAGAGAGTTGTAGATATAGAGATGTAGATGCAGAGTTGTAGATGCAGAGTTGTAGATGCAGAGATGTAGATGTAGAGATGTAGATGTAGAGTTGTAGAGAGTTGTAGATGTAGAGTTGTAGATGTAGATGCAGAGTTGTAGATGTAGAGATGTAAATGTAGAGTTGTAGAGAGTTGTAGATGTAGAGTTGTAGATGTAGAGAGTTGTAGATGCAGAGAGTTGTAGATGTAGAGAGTTGTAGATGCAGAGATGTAGATGCAGAGTTGTAGATGCAGAGTTGTAGAGATGTAGAGAGTTGTAGATGTAGAGTTGTAGATGTAGAGATAGAGTTGTAGATGTAGAGTTGTAGATGTAGAGATATAGAGTTGTAGATGTAGAGTTGTAGATGCAGAGTTGTAGAGTTGTAGATGTAGAGATGCAGAGTTGTAGATGTAGAGATGTAGATGCAGAGATGTAGATGCAGAGATGTAGATGCAGAGTTGTAGAGAGTTGTATATGTAGAGTTGTAGATGTAGAGATATAGAGTTGTAGATGTAGAGTTGTAGATGTAGATGTAGAGATGTAGAGATGTAGATGTAGAGTTGTAGAGAGTTGTAGATGTAGAGATGTAGAGTTGTAGATGTAGAGATGTAGAGTTGTAGAGAGTTGTAGATCTAGTGATGTAGAGAGTTGTAGATGTAGAGAGTTGTAGATGTAGAGATGTAGAGAGTTGTAGATGTAGAGTTGTAGAGAGTTGTAGATGTAGAGTTGTAGAGAGTTGTAGATGTAGAGTTGTAGATTTAGAGAGTTGTAGATGCAGAGAGTTGTAGATGTAGAGAGTTGTAGATGCAGAGATGTAGATGCAGAGTTGTAGATGCAGAGTTGTAGATGCAGAGATGTAGAGTTGTAGATGTAGAGTTGTAGATGTAGAGTGTTGTAGAGTTGTAGATGTAGAGAGTTGTAGATATAGAGATGTAGATGCAGAGTTGTAGATGCAGAGTTGTAGATGCAGAGATGTAGAGATGTAGAGTTGTAGATGCAGAGTTGTAGATGTAGAGTTGTAGATGTAGAGTGTTGTAGAGTTGTAGATGTAGAGAGTTGTAGATATAGAGATGTAGATGCAGAGTTGTAGATGCAGAGTTGTAGATGCAGAGATGTAGAGATGTAGAGTTGTAGATGTAGAGTTGTAGATGTAGAGATGTAGATGCAGAGATGTAGATGTAGAGTTGTAGATGTAGAGAGTTGTAGAGTTGTAGATGTAGAGAGTTGTAGATGCAGAGTTGTAGATGCAGAGGTAGAGATGTAGAGGTGTAGAGAGTTGTAGAGACGTAGAGAGTTGTAGATGTAGAGTTGTAGATGTAGAGTTGTAGATGTAGAGATATAGAGAGTTGTAGATGTAGATTTGTAGAGATGTAGAGTTGTAGATGTACAGTTGTAGATGTAGAGAAGTATATGTAGAGATGTAGAGAGTTGTAGAGTTGTAGATTTGTAGATGTAGAGTTGTAGATGTAGAGAGTTGTAGATGTAGAGTTGTAGCTGTAGAGTTGTAGATGTAGAGAGTTGTAGATGCAGAGTTGTAGATGTAGAGTTGTAGATGCAGAGTTGTAGATGTAGAGTTGTAGATGCAGAGGTAGAGATGTAGAGTTGTAGATGTAGAGTTGTAGATGTAGAGATGTAGATGTAGAGTTGTAGATGTAGAGATGTAGAGAGTTGTAGATTTGTAGATGTAGAGTTGTAGATGTAGGGAGTTTTAGATGTAGAGAGTTGTAGATGCAGAGTTGTAGATGCAGAGATGTAGATGCAGAGATGTAGATGCAGAGTTGTAGATGCAGAGTTGTAGAGTTGTAGATTCAGAGTTGTAGATGCAGAGATGTAGATGTAGAGATGTAGATGCAGAGATGTAGATGCAGAGATGTAGATGCAGAGTTGTAGAGAGTTGTAGATGTAGAGTTGTAGATGTAGAGATAGAGTTGTAGATGTAGAGATATAGAGTTGTAGATGTAGAGTTGTAGATGTAGAGATGCAGAGTTGTAGATGCAGAGTTGTAGATGCAGAGTTGTAGAGAGTTGTAGATGTAGAGTTGTAGATGTAGAGATAGAGTTGTAGATGTAGAGATATAGAGTTGTAGATGTAGAGTTGTAGATGCAGAGTTGTAGAGTTGTAGATGTAGAGATGCAGAGTTGTAGATGCAGAGTTGTAGAGTTGTAGATGTAGAGATGCAGAGTTGTAGATGCAGAGTTGTAGAGATGTAGATGTAGAGTTGTAGATGTAGATGCAGAGTTGTAGATGTAGAGATGTAGATGTAGAGTTGTAGATGTAGAGATGTAGAGTTGTAGATGTAGAGATGTAGAGTTGTAGAGAGTTGTAGATGTAGAGAGTTGTAGATGCAGAGAGTTGTAGATGTAGAGAGTTGTAGATGCAGAGATGTAGATGCAGAGTTGTAGATGTAGAGTTGTAGATGTAGAGAGTTGTAGATGTAGAGTTGTAGATGTAGAGTTGTAGATGTAGAGAGTTGTAGATGCAGAGTTGTAGATGTAGAGAGTTGTAGATGCAGAGTTGTAGATGTAGAGTTGTAGATGCAGAGGTAGAGATGTAGAGTTGTAGATGTAGAGTTGTAGATGTAGAGATGTAGATGTAGAGTTGTAGATGTAGAGATGTAGAGAGTTGTAGATTTGTAGATGTAGAGTTGTAGATGTAGGGAGTTTTAGATGTAGAGAGTTGTAGATGCAGAGTTGTTGATGCAGAGATGTAGATGCAGAGATGTAGATGCAGAGTTGTAGATGCAGAGTTGTAGATACAGAGATGTAGATGTAGAGATGTAGATGCAGAGTTGTAGAGAGTTGTAGATGTAGAGTTGTAGATGTAGAGATAGAGTTGTAGATGTAGAGATATAGAGTTGTAGATGTAGAGTTGTAGCTGTAGAGTTGTAGATGTAGAGAGTTGTAGATGCAGAGTTGTAGATGTAGAGTTGTAGATGCAGAGTTGTAGATGTAGAGTTGTAGATGCAGAGGTAGAGATGTAGAGTTGTAGATGTAGAGTTGTAGATGTAGAGATGTAGATGTAGAGTTGTAGATGTAGAGATGTAGAGAGTTGTAGATTTGTAGATGTAGAGTTGTAGATGTAGGGAGTTTTAGATGTAGAGAGTTGTAGATGCAGAGTTGTAGATGCAGAGATGTAGATGCAGAGATGTAGATGCAGAGTTGTAGATGCAGAGTTGTAGAGTTGTAGATTCAGAGTTGTAGATGCAGAGATGTAGATGTAGAGATGTAGATGCAGAGATGTAGATGCAGAGATGTAGATGCAGAGTTGTAGAGAGTTGTAGATGTAGAGTTGTAGATGTAGAGATAGAGTTGTAGATGTAGAGATATAGAGTTGTAGATGTAGAGTTGTAGATGTAGAGATGCAGAGTTGTAGATGCAGAGTTGTAGATGCAGAGTTGTAGAGAGTTGTAGATGTAGAGTTGTAGATGTAGAGATAGAGTTGTAGATGTAGAGATATAGAGTTGTAGATGTAGAGTTGTAGATGCAGAGTTGTAGAGTTGTAGATGTAGAGATGCAGAGTTGTAGATGCAGAGTTGTAGAGTTGTAGATGTAGAGATGCAGAGTTGTAGATGGAGAGTTGTAGAGATGTAGATGTAGAGTTGTAGATGTAGATGCAGAGTTGTAGATGTAGAGATGTAGATGTAGAGTTGTAGATGTAGAGATGTAGAGTTGTAGATGTAGAGATGTAGAGTTGTAGAGAGTTGTAGATGTAGAGAGTTGTAGATGCAGAGAGTTGTAGATGTAGAGAGTTGTAGATGCAGAGATGTAGATGCAGAGTTGTAGATGTAGAGTTGTAGATGTAGAGAGTTGTAGATGTAGAGTTGTAGATGTAGAGTTGTAGATGTAGAGAGTTGTAGATGCAGAGTTGTAGATGTAGAGAGTTGTAGATGCAGAGTTGTAGATGTAGAGTTGTAGATGCAGAGGTAGAGATGTAGAGTTGTAGATGTAGAGTTGTAGATGTAGAGATGTAGATGTAGAGTTGTAGATGTAGAGATGTAGAGAGTTGTAGATTTGTAGATGTAGAGTTGTAGATGTAGGGAGTTTTAGATGTAGAGAGTTGTAGATGCAGAGTTGTAGATGCAGAGATGTAGATGCAGAGATGTAGATGCAGAGTTGTAGATGCAGAGTTGTAGAGTTGTAGATGCAGAGTTGTAGATACAGAGATGTAGATGTAGAGATGTAGATGCAGAGTTGTAGAGAGTTGTAGATGTAGAGTTGTAGATGTAGAGATAGAGTTGTAGATGTAGAGATATAGAGTTGTAGATGTAGAGTTGTAGATGTAGAGATGCAGAGTTGTAGATGCAGAGTTGTAGATGCAGAGTTGTAGAGAGTTGTAGATGTAGAGTTGTAGATGTAGAGATAGAGTTGTAGATGTAGAGATATAGAGTTGTAGATGTAGAGTTGTAGCTGTAGAGTTGTAGATGTAGAGAGTTGTAGATGCAGAGTTGTAGATGTAGAGTTGTAGATGCAGAGTTGTAGATGTAGAGTTGTAGATGCAGAGGTAGAGATGTAGAGTTGTAGATGTAGAGTTGTAGATGTAGAGATGTAGATGTAGAGTTGTAGATGTAGAGATGTAGAGAGTTGTAGATTTGTAGATGTAGAGTTGTAGATGTAGGGAGTTTTAGATGTAGAGAGTTGTAGATGCAGAGTTGTAGATGCAGAGATGTAGATGCAGAGATGTAGATGCAGAGTTGTAGATGCAGAGTTGTAGAGTTGTAGATTCAGAGTTGTAGATGCAGAGATGTAGATGTAGAGATGTAGATGCAGAGATGTAGATGCAGAGATGTAGATGCAGAGTTGTAGAGAGTTGTAGATGTAGAGTTGTAGATGTAGAGATAGAGTTGTAGATGTAGAGATATAGAGTTGTAGATGTAGAGTTGTAGATGTAGAGATGCAGAGTTGTAGATGCAGAGTTGTAGATGCAGAGTTGTAGAGAGTTGTAGATGTAGAGTTGTAGATGTAGAGATAGAGTTGTAGATGTAGAGATATAGAGTTGTAGATGTAGAGTTGTAGATGCAGAGTTGTAGAGTTGTAGATGTAGAGATGCAGAGTTGTAGATGCAGAGTTGTAGAGTTGTAGATGTAGAGATGCAGAGTTGTAGATGCAGAGTTGTAGAGATGTAGATGTAGAGTTGTAGATGTAGATGCAGAGTTGTAGATGTAGAGATGTAGATGTAGAGTTGTAGATGTAGAGTTGTAGAGAGTTGTAGATGTAGAGAGTTGTAGATGCAGAGAGTTGTAGATGTAGAGAGTTGTAGATGCAGAGATGTAGATGCAGAGTTGTAGATGTAGAGTTGTAGATGTAGAGAGTTGTAGATGTAGAGTTGTAGATGTAGAGTTGTAGATGTAGAGAGTTGTAGATGCAGAGTTGTAGATGTAGAGTTGTAGATGCAGAGTTGTAGATGTAGAGTTGTAGATGCAGAGGTAGAGATGTAGAGTTGTAGATGTAGAGTTGTAGATGTAGAGATGTAGATGTAGAGTTGTAGATGTAGAGATGTAGAGAGTTGTAGATTTGTAGATGTAGAGTTGTAGATGTAGGGAGTTTTAGATGTAGAGAGTTGTAGATGCAGAGTTGTAGATGCAGAGATGTAGATGCAGAGATGTAGATGCAGAGTTGTAGATGCAGAGTTGTAGAGTTGTAGATGCAGAGTTGTAGATACAGAGATGTAGATGTAGAGATGTAGATGCAGAGTTGTAGAGAGTTGTAGATGTAGAGTTGTAGATGTAGAGATAGAGTTGTAGATGTAGAGATATAGAGTTGTAGATGTAGAGTTGTAGATGTAGAGATGCAGAGTTGTAGATGCAGAGTTGTAGATGCAGAGTTGTAGATGCAGACTTGTAGAGAGTTGTAGATGTAGAGTTGTAGATGTAGAGATAGAGTTGTAGATGTAGAGATATAGAGTTGTAGATGTAGAGTTGTAGATGCAGAGTTGTAGAGTTGTAGATGTAGAGATGCAGAGTTGTAGATGCAGAGTTGTAGATGCAGAGTTGTAGAGATGTAGATGTAGAGTTGTAGATGCAGAGTTGTAGATGCAGAGGTAGAGATGTAGAGGTGTAGAGAGTTGTAGAGACGTAGAGAGTTGTAGATGTAGAGTTGTAGATGTAGAGATATAGAGAGTTGTAGATGTAGATTTGTAGAGATGTAGAGTTGTAGATGTAGAGTTGTAGATGTAGAGAAGTATATGTAGAGATGTAGAGAGTTGTAGAGTTGTAGATTTGTAGATGCAGAGTTGTAGATGTAGAGAGTTGTAGATGTAGAGTTGTAGATGTAGAGTTGTAGATGTAGAGAGTTGTAGATGCAGAGTTGTAGATGTAGAGTTGTAGATGCAGAGTTGTAGATGTAGAGTTGTAGATGCAGAGGTAGAGATGTAGAGTTGTAGATGTAGAGTTGTAGATGTAGAGATGTAGATGTAGAGTTGTAGATGTAGAGATGTAGAGAGTTGTAGATTTGTAGATGTAGAGTTGTAGATGTAGAGTTGTAGATGTAGGGAGTTTTAGATGTAGAGAGTTGTAGATGCAGAGTTGTAGATGCAGAGATGTAGATGCAGAGATGTAGATGCAGAGTTGTAGATGCAGAGTTGTAGAGTTGTAGATTCAGAGTTGTAGATGCAGAGATGTAGATGTAGAGATGTAGATGCAGAGATGTAGATGCAGAGATGTAGATGCAGAGTTGTAGAGAGTTGTAGATGTAGAGTTGTAGATGTAGAGATAGAGTTGTAGATGTAGAGATATAGAGTTGTAGATGTAGAGTTGTTGATGCAGAGTTGTAGAGTTGTAGATGTAGAGATGCAGAGTTGTAGATGCAGAGTTGTAGAGTTGTAGATGTAGAGATGCAGAGTTGTAGATGCAGAGTTGTAGAGATGTAGATGTAGAGTTGTAGATGTATATGCAGAGTTGTAGATGTAGAGATGTAGAGTTGTAGATGTAGAGATGTAGAGTTGTAGAGAGTTGTAGATGTAGAGAGTTGTAGATGCAGAGATGTAGATGCAGAGTTGTAGATGTAGAGTTGTAGATGTAGAGAGTTGTAGATGTAGAGTTGTAGATGTAGAGTTGTAGATGTAGAGAGTTGTAGATGCAGAGTTGTAGATGTAGAGTTGTAGATGCAGAGTTGTAGATGTAGAGTTGTAGATGCAGAGGTAGAGATGTAGAGTTGTAGATGTAGAGTTGTAGATGTAGAGATGTAGATGTAGAGTTGTAGATGTAGAGATGTAGAGAGTTGTAGATTTGTAGATGTAGAGTTGTAGATGTAGAGTTGTAGATGTAGGGAGTTTTAGATGTAGAGAGTTGTAGATGCAGAGTTGTAGATGCAGAGATGTAGATGCAGAGATGTAGATGCAGAGTTGTAGATGCAGAGTTGTAGAGTTGTAGATGCAGAGTTGTAGATGCAGAGATGTAGATGTAGAGATGTAGATGCAGAGTTGTAGAGAGTTGTAGATGTAGAGTTGTAGATGTAGAGATAGAGTTGTAGATGTAGAGATATAGAGTTGTAGATGTAGAGTTGTAGATGTAGAGATGTAGAGTTGTAGATGTAGAGATGTAGAGTTGTAGAGAGTTGTAGATGTAGAGAGTTGTAGATGCAGAGATGTAGATGCAGAGTTGTAGATGTAGAGTTGTAGATGTAGAGAGTTGTAGATGTAGAGTTGTAGATGTAGAGTTGTAGATGTAGAGAGTTGTAGATGCAGAGTTGTAGATGTAGAGTTGTAGATGCAGAGTTGTAGATGTAGAGTTGTAGATGCAGAGGTAGAGATGTAGAGTTGTAGATGTAGAGTTGTAGATGTAGAGATGTAGATGTAGAGTTGTAGATGTAGAGATGTAGAGAGTTGTAGATTTGTAGATGTAGAGTTGTAGATGTAGAGTTGTAGATGTAGGGAGTTTTAGATGTAGAGAGTTGTAGATGCAGAGTTGTAGATGCAGAGATGTAGATGCAGAGATGTAGATGCAGAGTTGTAGATGCAGAGTTGTAGAGTTGTAGATGCAGAGTTGTAGATGCAGAGATGTAGATGTAGAGATGTAGATGCAGAGTTGTAGAGAGTTGTAGATGTAGAGTTGTAGATGTAGAGATAGAGTTGTAGATGTAGAGATATAGAGTTGTAGATGTAGAGTTGTAGATGTAGAGATGCAGAGTTGTAGATGCAGAGTTGTAGATGCAGAGTTGTAGAGAGTTGTAGATGTAGAGTTGTAGATGTAGAGATAGAGTTGTAGATGTAGAGATATAGAGTTGTAGATGTAGAGTTGTAGATGCAGAGTTGTAGAGTTGTAGATGTAGAGATGCAGAGTTGTAGATGCAGAGTTGTAGATGCAGAGTTGTAGAGATGTAGATGTAGAGTTGTAGATGTAGATGCAGAGTTGTAGATGTAGAGATGTAGATGTAGAGTTGTAGATGTAGAGATGTAGAGTTGTAGATGTAGAGATGTAGAGTTGTAGAGAGTTGTAGATGTAGTGATGTAGAGAGTTGTAGATGTAGAGAGTTGTAGATGTAGAGATGTAGAGAGTTGTAGATGTAGAGTTGTAGAGAGTTGTAGATGTAGAGTTGTGAGAGTTGTAGATGTAGAGAGTTGTAGATGCAGAGAGTTGTAGATGTAGAGAGTTGTAGATGCAGAGATGTAGATGCAGAGTTGTAGATGCAGAGTTGTAGATGCAGAGATGTAGAGTTGTAGATGTAGAGATGTAGATGTAGAGTTGTAGAGAGTTGTAGATGTAGAGATGTAGAGTTGTAGAGAGTTGTAGATCTAGTGATGTAGAGAGTTGTAGATGTAGAGAGTTGTAGATGTAGAGATGTAGAGAGTTGTAGATGTAGAGTTGTAGAGAGTTGTAGATGTAGAGTTGTAGAGAGTTGTAGATGTAGAGTTGTAGATGTAGAGAGTTGTAGATGCAGAGAGTTGTAGATGTAGAGAGTTGTAGATGCAGAGATGTAGATGCAGAGTTGTAGATGCAGAGTTGTAGATGCAGAGATGTAGAGTTGTAGATGTAGAGTTGTAGATGTAGAGTGTTGTAGAGTTGTAGATGTAGAGAGTTGTAGATGTAGAGATGTAGATGCAGAGTTGTAGATGCAGAGATGTAGAGATGTAGAGTTGTAGATGCAGAGTTGTAGATGTAGAGTTGTAGATGTAGAGTGTTGTAGAGTTGTAGATGTAGAGTTGTAGATGTAGAGATGTAGATGCAGAGATGTAGATGTAGAGTTGTAGATGTAGAGAGTTGTAGAGTTGTAGATGTAGAGAGTTGTAGATGCAGAGTTGTAGATGCAGAGGTAGAGATGTAGAGGTGTAGAGAGTTGTAGAGACGTAGAGAGTTTTAGATGTAGAGTTGTAGATGTAGAGATATAGAGAGTTGTAGATGTAGATTTGTAGAGATGTAGAGTTGTAGATGTAGAGTTGTAGATGTAGAGATGTATATGTAGAGATGTAGAGAGTTGTAGAGTTGTAGATTTGTAGATGTAGAGTTGTAGATGTAGAGAGTTGTAGATGTAGAGTTGTAGATGTAGAGTTGTAGATGTAGAGAGTTGTAGATGCAGAGTTGTAGATGTAGAGTTGTAGATGCAGAGTTGTAGATGTAGAGTTGTAGATGCAGAGGTAGAGATGTAGAGTTGTAGATGTAGAGTTGTAGATGTAGAGATGTAGATGTAGAGTTGTAGATGTAGAGATGTAGAGAGTTGTAGATGTAGAGATGTAGAGAGTTGTAGATTTGTAGATGTAGAGTTGTAGATGTAGAGTTGTAGATGTAGGGAGTTTTAGATGTAGAGAGTTGTAGATGCAGAGTTGTAGATGCAGAGATGTAGATGCAGAGTTGTAGATGCAGAGTTGTAGAGTTGTAGATGCAGAGTTGTAGATGCAGAGATGTAGATGTAGAGATGTAGATGCAGAGATGTAGATGCAGAGATGTAGATGCAGAGTTGTAGAGAGTTGTAGATGTAGAGTTGTAGATGTAGAGATAGAGTTGTAGATGTAGAGATATAGAGTTGTAGATGTAGAGTTGTAGATGTAGAGATGCAGAGTTGTAGATGCAGAGTTGTAGATGCAGAGTTGTATAGAGTTGTAGATGTAGAGTTGTAGATGTAGAGATAGAGTTGTAGATGTAGAGTTGTAGATGCAGAGTTGTAGAGTTGTAGATGTAGAGATGCAGAGTTGTAGATGCAGAGTTGTAGATGCAGAGTTGTAGAGATGTAGATGTAGAGTTGTAGATGTAGATGCGGAGTTGTAGATGTAGAGATGTAGATGTAGAGTTGTAGATGTAGAGATGTAGAGTTGTAGATGTAGAGATGTAGAGTTGTAGAGAGTTGTAGATGTAGTGATGTAGAGAGTTGTAGATGTAGAGAGTTGTAGATGTAGAGATGTAGAGAGTTGTAGATGTAGAGTTGTAGAGAGTTGTAGATGTAGAGTTGTAGAGAGTTGTAGATGTAGAGAGTTGTAGATGCAGAGAGTTGTAGATGTAGAGAGTTGTAGATGCAGAGATGTAGATGCAGAGTTGTAGATGCAGAGTTGTAGATGCAGAGATGTAGAGTTGTAGATGTAGAGTTGTAGATGTAGAGTGTTGTAGAGTTGTAGATGTAGAGAGTTGTAGATTTAGAGATGTAGATGCAGGGTTGTAGAGATGTAGAGAGTTGTAGATGTAGAGTTGTAGATGTAGAGATAGAGTTGTAGATGTAGAGTTGTAGATGTAGAGATATAGAGTTGTAGAAGTAGAGTTGTAGATGCAGAGTTGTAGAGTTGTAGATGTAGAGATGCAGAGTTGTAGATGTAGAGTTGTAGATGCAGAGTTGTAGAGTTGTAGATGTAGAGATGCAGAGTTGTAGATGTAGAGATGTAGATGCAGAGATGTAGATGCAGAGTTGTAGAGAGTTGTAGATGTAGAGTTGTAGATGTAGAGATATAGAGTTGGAGATGTAGAGTTGTAGATGCAGAGTTGTAGAGATGCAGAGTTGTAGATGCAGAGTTGTAGAGTTGTAGATGCAGAGTTGTAGATGTAGAGATGTAGATGTAGAGTTGTAGAGAGTTGTAGATGTAGAGATGTAGAGTTGTAGATGTAGAGATGTAGAGTTGTAGAGAGTTGTAGATCTAGTGATGTAGAGAGTTGTAGATGTAGAGAGTTGTAGATGTAGAGATGTAGAGAGTTGTAGATGTAGAGTTGTAGAGAGTTGTAGATGTAGAGTTGTAGAGAGTTGTAGATGTAGAGTTGTAGATGTAGAGAGTTGTAGATGCAGAGAGTTGTAGATGTAGAGAGTTGTAGATGCAGAGATGTAGATGCAGAGTTGTAGATGCAGAGTTGTAGATGCAGAGATGTAGAGTTGTAGATGTAGAGTTGTAGATGTAGAGTTGTAGATGTAGAGTTGTAGATGTAGAGTTGTAGATGTAGAGTGTTGTAGAGTTGTAGATGTAGAGAGTTGTAGATGTAGAGATGTAGATGCAGAGTTTTAGATGCAGAGATGTAGAGATGTAGAGTTGTAGATGTAGAGTGTTGTAGAGTTGTAGATGTAGAGAGTTGTAGATGTAGAGATGTAGATGCAGAGTTTTAGATGCAGAGATGTAGAGATGTAGAGTTGTAGATGCAGAGTTGTAGATGTAGAGAGTTGTAGATGTAGAGATGTAGATGCAGAGTTTTAGATGCAGAGATGTAGAGATGTAGAGTTGTAGATGCAGAGTTGTAGATGTAGAGTTGTAGATGTAGAGTGTTGTAGAGTTGTAGATGTAGAGTTGTAGATGTAGAGATGTAGATGCAGAGATGTAGAGATGCAGAGTTGTAGATGCAGAGTTGTAGAGATGTAGAGAGTTGTAGATGTAGAGTTGTAGATGCAGAGATGTAGATGCAGAGATGTAGATGCAGAGTTGTAGATGCAGAGTTGTAGAGTTGTAGATGCAGAGTTGTAGATGCAGAGATGTAGATGTAGAGATGTAGATGCAGAGTTGTAGAGAGTTGTAGATGTAGAGTTGTAGATGTAGAGATAGAGTTGTAGATGTAGAGATATAGAGTTGTAGATGTAGAGTTGTAGATGTAGAGATGCAGAGTTGTAGATGCAGAGTTGTAGATGCAGAGAGTTGTAGATGCAGAGATGTAGATGCAGAGTTGTAGATGCAGAGATGTAGAGTTGTAGATGTAGAGTTGTAGATGTAGAGTGTTGTAGAGTTGTAGATGTAGAGAGTTGTAGATGTAGAGATGTAGATGCAGGGTTGTAGAGATGTAGAGAGTTGTAGATGTAGAGTTGTAGATGTAGAGATAGAGTTGTAGATGTAGAGTTGTAGATGTAGAGATATAGAGTTGTAGAAGTAGAGTTGTAGATGCAGAGTTGTAGAGTTGTAGATGTAGAGATGCAGAGTTGTAGATGTAGAGTTGTAGATGCAGAGTTGTAGAGTTGTAGATGTAGAGATGCAGAGTTGTAGATGTAGAGATGTAGATGCAGAGATGTAGATGCAGAGTTGTAGAGAGTTGTAGATGTAGAGTTGTAGATGTAGAGATAGAGTTGTAGATGTAGAGATATAGAGTTGTAGATGTAGAGTTTTAGATGCAGAGTTGTAGAGATGCAGAGTTGTAGATGCAGAGTTGTAGAGTTGTAGATGCAGAGTTGTAGATGTAGAGATGTAGATGTAGAGTTGTAGAGAGTTGTAGATGTAGAGATGTAGAGTTGTAGATGTAGAGATGTAGAGTTGTAGAGAGTTGTAGATCTAGTGATGTAGAGAGTTGTAGATGTAGAGAGTTGTAGATGTAGAGATGTAGAGAGTTGTAGATGTAGAGTTGTAGAGAGTTGTAGATGTAGAGTTGTAGAGAGTTGTAGATGTAGAGTTGTAGATGTAGAGAGTTGTAGATGCAGAGAGTTGTAGATGTAGAGAGTTGTAGATGCAGAGATGTAGATGCAGAGTTGTAGATGCAGAGTTGTAGATGCAGAGATGTAGAGTTGTAGATGTAGAGTTGTAGATGTAGAGTTGTAGATGTAGAGTGTTGTAGAGTTGTAGATGTAGAGAGTTGTAGATGTAGAGTTGTAGATGTAGAGATGTAGATGCAGAGATGTAGAGATGCAGAGTTGTAGATGCAGAGTTGTAGAGATGTAGAGAGTTGTAGATGTAGAGTTGCAGATGCAGAGATGTAGATGCAGAGATGTAGATGCAGAGTTGTAGATGCAGAGTTGTAGAGTTGTAGATGCAGAGTTGTAGATGCAGAGATGTAGATGTAGAGATGTAGATGCAGAGTTGTAGAGAGTTGTAGATGTAGAGTTGTAGATGTAGAGATAGAGTTGTAGATGTAGAGATATAGAGTTGTAGATGTAGAGTTGTAGATGTAGAGATGCAGAGTTGTAGATGCAGAGTTGTAGATGCAGAGAGTTGTAGATGCAGAGATGTAGATGCAGAGTTGTAGATGCAGAGTTGTAGATGCAGAGATGTAGAGTTGTAGATGTAGAGTTGTAGATGTAGAGTGTTGTAGAGTTGTAGATGTAGAGAGTTGTAGATGTAGAGATGTAGATGCAGGGTTGTAGAGATGTAGAGAGTTGTAGATGTAGAGTTGTAGATGTAGAGATAGAGTTGTAGATGTAGAGTTGTAGATGTAGAGATATAGAGTTGTAGAAGTAGAGTTGTAGATGCAGAGTTGTAGAGTTGTAGATGTAGAGATGCAGAGTTGTAGATGTAGAGTTGTAGATGCAGAGTTGTAGAGTTGTAGATGTAGAGATGCAGAGTTGTAGATGTAGAGATGTAGATGCAGAGATGTAGATGCAGAGTTGTAGAGAGTTGTAGATGTAGAGTTGTAGATGTAGAGATAGAGTTGTAGATGTAGAGATATAGAGTTGTAGATGTAGAGTTTTAGATGCAGAGTTGTAGAGATGCAGAGTTGTAGATGCAGAGTTGTAGAGTTGTAGATGCAGAGTTGTAGATGTAGAGATGTAGATGTAGAGTTGTAGAGAGTTGTAGATGTAGAGATGTAGAGTTGTAGATGTAGAGATGTAGAGTTGTAGAGAGTTGTAGATCTAGTGATGTAGAGAGTTGTAGATGTAGAGAGTTGTAGATGTAGAGATGTAGAGAGTTGTAGATGTAGAGTTGTAGAAAGTTGTAGATGTAGAGTTGTAGATGTAGAGAGTTGTAGATGCAGAGAGTTGTAGATGTAGAGAGTTGTAGATGCAGAGATGTAGATGCAGAGTTGTAGATGCAGAGTTGTAGATGCAGAGATGTAGAGTTGTAGATGTAGAGTTGTAGATGTAGAGTTGTAGATGTAGAGTGTTGTAGAGTTGTAGATGTAGAGAGTTGTAGATGTAGAGATGTAGATGCAGAGTTTTAGATGCAGAGATGTAGAGATGTAGAGTTGTAGATGCAGGGTTGTAGATGTAGAGTTGTAGATGTAGAGTTGTAGATGTAGAGATAGAGTTGTAGATGTAGAGATATAGAGTTGTAGATGTAGAGTTGTAGATGTAGAGATGCAGAGTTGTAGATGCAGAGTTGTAGATGCAGAGAGTTGTAGATGCAGAGATGTAGATGCAGAGTTGTAGATGCAGAGATGTAGAGTTGTAGATGTAGAGTTGTAGATGTAGAGTGTTGTAGAGTTGTAGATGTAGAGAGTTGTAGATGTAGAGATGTAGATGCAGGGTTGTAGAGATGTAGAGAGTTGTAGATGTAGAGTTGTAGATGTAGAGATAGAGTTGTAGATGTAGAGTTGTAGATGTAGAGATATAGAGTTGTAGAAGTAGAGTTGTAGATGCAGAGTTGTAGAGTTGTAGATGTAGAGATGCAGAGTTGTAGATGTAGAGTTGTAGATGCAGAGTTGTAGAGTTGTAGATGTAGAGATGCAGAGTTGTAGATGTAGAGATGTAGATGCAGAGATGTAGATGCAGAGTTGTAGAGAGTTGTAGATGTAGAGTTGTAGATGTAGAGATAGAGTTGTAGATGTAGAGATATAGAGTTGTAGATGTAGAGTTTTAGATGCAGAGTTGTAGAGATGCAGAGTTGTAGATGCAGAGTTGTAGAGTTGTAGATGCAGAGTTGTAGATGTAGAGATGTAGATGTAGAGTTGTAGAGAGTTGTAGATGTAGAGATGTAGAGTTGTAGATGTAGAGATGTAGAGTTGTAGAGAGTTGTAGATCTAGTGATGTAGAGAGTTGTAGATGTAGAGAGTTGTAGATGTAGAGATGTAGAGAGTTGTAGATGTAGAGTTGTAGAGAGTTGTAGATGTAGAGTTGTAGAGAGTTGTAGATGTAGAGTTGTAGATGTAGAGAGTTGTAGATGCAGAGAGTTGTAGATGTAGAGAGTTGTAGATGCAGAGATGTAGATGCAGAGTTGTAGATGCAGAGTTGTAGATGCAGAGATGTAGAGTTGTAGATGTAGAGTTGTAGATGTAGAGTTGTAGATGTAGAGTGTTGTAGAGTTGTAGATGTAGAGAGTTGTAGATGTAGAGTTGTAGATGTAGAGATGTAGATGCAGAGATGTAGAGATGCAGAGTTGTAGATGCAGAGTTGTAGAGATGTAGAGAGTTGTAGATGTAGAGTTGCAGATGCAGAGATGTAGATGCAGAGATGTAGATGCAGAGTTGTAGATGCAGAGTTGTAGAGTTGTAGATGCAGAGTTGTAGATGCAGAGATGTAGATGTAGAGATGTAGATGCAGAGTTGTAGAGAGTTGTAGATGTAGAGTTGTAGATGTAGAGATAGAGTTGTAGATGTAGAGATATAGAGTTGTAGATGTAGAGTTGTAGATGTAGAGATGCAGAGTTGTAGATGCAGAGTTGTAGATGCAGAGAGTTGTAGATGCAGAGATGTAGATGCAGAGTTGTAGATGCAGAGTTGTAGATGCAGAGATGTAGAGTTGTAGATGTAGAGTTGTAGATGTAGAGTGTTGTAGAGTTGTAGATGTAGAGAGTTGTAGATGTAGAGATGTAGATGCAGGGTTGTAGAGATGTAGAGAGTTGTAGATGTAGAGTTGTAGATGTAGAGATAGAGTTGTAGATGTAGAGTTGTAGATGTAGAGATATAGAGTTGTAGAAGTAGAGTTGTAGATGCAGAGTTGTAGAGTTGTAGATGTAGAGATGCAGAGTTGTAGATGTAGAGTTGTAGATGCAGAGTTGTAGAGTTGTAGATGTAGAGATGCAGAGTTGTAGATGTAGAGATGTAGATGCAGAGATGTAGATGCAGAGTTGTAGAGAGTTGTAGATGTAGAGTTGTAGATGTAGAGATAGAGTTGTAGATGTAGAGATATAGAGTTGTAGATGTAGAGTTTTAGATGCAGAGTTGTAGAGATGCAGAGTTGTAGATGCAGAGTTGTAGAGTTGTAGATGCAGAGTTGTAGATGTAGAGATGTAGATGTAGAGTTGTAGAGAGTTGTAGATGTAGAGATGTAGAGTTGTAGATGTAGAGATGTAGAGTTGTAGAGAGTTGTAGATCTAGTGATGTAGAGAGTTGTAGATGTAGAGAGTTGTAGATGTAGAGATGTAGAGAGTTGTAGATGTAGAGTTGTAGAAAGTTGTAGATGTAGAGTTGTAGATGTAGAGAGTTGTAGATGCAGAGAGTTGTAGATGTAGAGAGTTGTAGATGCAGAGATGTAGATGCAGAGTTGTAGATGCAGAGTTGTAGATGCAGAGATGTAGAGTTGTAGATGTAGAGTTGTAGATGTAGAGTTGTAGATGTAGAGTGTTGTAGAGTTGTAGATGTAGAGAGTTGTAGATGTAGAGATGTAGATGCAGAGTTTTAGATGCAGAGATGTAGAGATGTAGAGTTGTAGATGCAGGGTTGTAGATGTAGAGTTGTAGATGTAGAGTGTTGTAGAGTTGTAGATGTAGAGTTGTAGATGTAGAGATGTAGATGCAGAGATGTAGAGATGCAGAGTTGTAGATTTGTAGATGTAGAGTTGTAGATGTAGAGTTGTAGATGTAGGGAGTTTTAGATGTAGAGAGTTGTAGATGCAGAGTTGTAGATGCAGAGATGTAGATGCAGAGATGTAGATGCAGAGTTGTAGATGCAGAGTTGTAGAGTTGTAGATTCAGAGTTGTAGATGCAGAGATGTAGATGTAGAGATGTAGATGCAGAGATGTAGATGCAGAGATGTAGATGCAGAGTTGTAGAGAGTTGTAGATGTAGAGTTGTAGATGTAGAGATATAGAGTTGTAGATGTAGAGTTGTTGATGCAGAGTTGTAGAGTTGTAGATGTAGAGATGCAGAGTTGTAGATGCAGAGTTGTAGAGTTGTAGATGTAGAGATGCAGAGTTGTAGATGCAGAGTTGTAGAGATGTAGATGTAGAGTTGTAGATGTATATGCAGAGTTGTAGATGTAGAGATGTAGAGTTGTAGATGTAGAGATGTAGAGTTGTAGAGAGTTGTAGATGTAGAGAGTTGTAGATGCAGAGATGTAGATGCAGAGTTGTAGATGTAGAGTTGTAGATGTAGAGAGTTGTAGATGTAGAGTTGTAGATGTAGAGTTGTAGATGTAGAGAGTTGTAGATGCAGAGTTGTAGATGTAGAGTTGTAGATGCAGAGTTGTAGATGTAGAGTTGTAGATGCAGAGGTAGAGATGTAGAGTTGTAGATGTAGAGTTGTAGATGTAGAGATGTAGATGTAGAGTTGTAGATGTAGAGATGTAGAGAGTTGTAGATTTGTAGATGTAGAGTTGTAGATGTAGAGTTGTAGATGTAGGGAGTTTTAGATGTAGAGAGTTGTAGATGCAGAGTTGTAGATGCAGAGATGTAGATGCAGAGATGTAGATGCAGAGTTGTAGATGCAGAGTTGTAGAGTTGTAGATGCAGAGTTGTAGATGCAGAGATGTAGATGTAGAGATGTAGATGCAGAGTTGTAGAGAGTTGTAGATGTAGAGTTGTAGATGTAGAGATAGAGTTGTAGATGTAGAGATATAGAGTTGTAGATGTAGAGTTGTAGATGTAGAGATGTAGAGTTGTAGATGTAGAGATGTAGAGTTGTAGAGAGTTGTAGATGTAGAGAGTTGTAGATGCAGAGATGTAGATGCAGAGTTGTAGATGTAGAGTTGTAGATGTAGAGAGTTGTAGATGTAGAGTTGTAGATGTAGAGTTGTAGATGTAGAGAGTTGTAGATGCAGAGTTGTAGATGTAGAGTTGTAGATGCAGAGTTGTAGATGTAGAGTTGTAGATGCAGAGGTAGAGATGTAGAGTTGTAGATGTAGAGTTGTAGATGTAGAGATGTAGATGTAGAGTTGTAGATGTAGAGATGTAGAGAGTTGTAGATTTGTAGATGTAGAGTTGTAGATGTAGAGTTGTAGATGTAGGGAGTTTTAGATGTAGAGAGTTGTAGATGCAGAGTTGTAGATGCAGAGATGTAGATGCAGAGATGTAGATGCAGAGTTGTAGATGCAGAGTTGTAGAGTTGTAGATGCAGAGTTGTAGATGCAGAGATGTAGATGTAGAGATGTAGATGCAGAGTTGTAGAGAGTTGTAGATGTAGAGTTGTAGATGTAGAGATAGAGTTGTAGATGTAGAGATATAGAGTTGTAGATGTAGAGTTGTAGATGTAGAGATGCAGAGTTGTAGATGCAGAGTTGTAGATGCAGAGTTGTAGAGAGTTGTAGATGTAGAGTTGTAGATGTAGAGATAGAGTTGTAGATGTAGAGATATAGAGTTGTAGATGTAGAGTTGTAGATGCAGAGTTGTAGAGTTGTAGATGTAGAGATGCAGAGTTGTAGATGCAGAGTTGTAGATGCAGAGTTGTAGAGATGTAGATGTAGAGTTGTAGATGTAGATGCAGAGTTGTAGATGTAGAGATGTAGATGTAGAGTTGTAGATGTAGAGATGTAGAGTTGTAGATGTAGAGATGTAGAGTTGTAGAGAGTTGTAGATGTAGTGATGTAGAGAGTTGTAGATGTAGAGAGTTGTAGATGTAGAGATGTAGAGAGTTGTAGATGTAGAGTTGTAGAGAGTTGTAGATGTAGAGTTGTGAGAGTTGTAGATGTAGAGAGTTGTAGATGCAGAGAGTTGTAGATGTAGAGAGTTGTAGATGCAGAGATGTAGATGCAGAGTTGTAGATGCAGAGTTGTAGATGCAGAGATGTAGAGTTGTAGATGTAGAGATGTAGATGTAGAGTTGTAGAGAGTTGTAGATGTAGAGATGTAGAGTTGTAGAGAGTTGTAGATCTAGTGATGTAGAGAGTTGTAGATGTAGAGAGTTGTAGATGTAGAGATGTAGAGAGTTGTAGATGTAGAGTTGTAGAGAGTTGTAGATGTAGAGTTGTAGAGAGTTGTAGATGTAGAGTTGTAGATGTAGAGAGTTGTAGATGCAGAGAGTTGTAGATGTAGAGAGTTGTAGATGCAGAGATGTAGATGCAGAGTTGTAGATGCAGAGTTGTAGATGCAGAGATGTAGAGTTGTAGATGTAGAGTTGTAGATGTAGAGTGTTGTAGAGTTGTAGATGTAGAGAGTTGTAGATGTAGAGATGTAGATGCAGAGTTGTAGATGCAGAGTTGTAGATGCAGAGATGTAGAGATGTAGAGTTGTAGATGCAGAGTTGTAGATGTAGAGTTGTAGATGTAGAGTGTTGTAGAGTTGTAGATGTAGAGTTGTAGATGTAGAGATGTAGATGCAGAGATGTAGATGTAGAGTTGTAGATGTAGAGAGTTGTAGAGTTGTAGATGTAGAGAGTTGTAGATGCAGAGTTGTAGATGCAGAGGTAGAGATGTAGAGGTGTAGAGAGTTGTAGAGACGTAGAGAGTTTTAGATGTAGAGTTGTAGATGTAGAGATATAGAGAGTTGTAGATGTAGATTTGTAGAGATGTAGAGTTGTAGATGTAGAGTTGTAGATGTAGAGATGTATATGTAGAGAGTTGTAGAGTTGTAGATTTGTAGATGTAGAGTTGTAGATGTAGAGAGTTGTAGATGTAGAGTTGTAGATGTAGAGTTGTAGATGTAGAGAGTTGTAGATGCAGAGTTGTAGATGTAGAGTTGTAGATGCAGAGTTGTAGATGTAGAGTTGTAGATGCAGAGGTAGAGATGTAGAGTTGTAGATGTAGAGTTGTAGATGTAGAGATGTAGATGTAGAGTTGTAGATGTAGAGATGTAGAGAGTTGTAGATTTGTAGATGTAGAGTTGTAGATGTAGAGTTGTAGATGTAGGGAGTTTTAGATGTAGAGAGTTGTAGATGCAGAGTTGTAGATGCAGAGATGTAGATGCAGAGATGTAGATGCAGAGTTGTAGATGCAGAGTTGTAGAGTTGTAGATGCAGAGTTGTAGATGCAGAGATGTAGATGTAGAGATGTAGATGCAGAGATGTAGATGCAGAGATGTAGATGCAGAGTTGTAGAGAGTTGTAGATGTAGAGTTGTAGATGTAGAGATAGAGTTGTAGATGTAGAGATATAGAGTTGTAGATGTAGAGTTGTAGATGTAGAGATGCAGAGTTGTAGATGCAGAGTTGTAGATGCAGAGTTGTAGATGCAGAGTTGTATAGAGTTGTAGATGTAGAGTTGTAGATGTAGAGATAGAGTTGTAGATGTAGAGATATAGAGTTGTAGATGTAGAGTTGTAGATGCAGAGTTGTAGAGTTGTAGATGTAGAGATGCAGAGTTGTAGATGCAGAGTTGTAGATGCAGAGTTGTAGAGATGTAGATGTAGAGTTGTAGATGTAGATGCGGAGTTGTAGATGTAGAGATGTAGATGTAGAGTTGTAGATGTAGAGATGTAGAGTTGTAGATGTAGAGATGTAGAGTTGTAGAGAGTTGTAGATGTAGTGATGTAGAGAGTTGTAGATGTAGAGAGTTGTAGATGTAGAGATGTAGAGAGTTGTAGATGTAGAGTTGTAGAGAGTTGTAGATGTAGAGTTGTAGAGAGTTGTAGATGTAGAGAGTTGTAGATGCAGAGAGTTGTAGATGTAGAGAGTTGTAGATGCAGAGATGTAGATGCAGAGTTGTAGATGCAGAGTTGTAGATGCAGAGATGTAGAGTTGTAGATGTAGAGTGTTGTAGAGTTGTAGATGTAGAGAGTTGTAGATTTAGAGATGTAGATGCAGGGTTGTAGAGATGTAGAGAGTTGTAGATGTAGAGTTGTAGATGTAGAGATAGAGTTGTAGATGTAGAGTTGTAGATGTAGAGATATAGAGTTGTAGAAGTAGAGTTGTAGATGCAGAGTTGTAGAGTTGTAGATGTAGAGATGCAGAGTTGTAGATGTAGAGTTGTAGATGCAGAGTTGTAGAGTTGTAGATGTAGAGATGCAGAGTTGTAGATGTAGAGATGTAGATGCAGAGATGTAGATGCAGAGTTGTAGAGAGTTGTAGATGTAGAGTTGTAGATGTAGAGATATAGAGTTGTAGATGTAGAGTTGTAGATGCAGAGTTGTAGAGATGCAGAGTTGTAGATGCAGAGTTGTAGAGTTGTAGATGCAGAGTTGTAGATGTAGAGATGTAGATGTAGAGTTGTAGAGAGTTGTAGATGTAGAGATGTAGAGTTGTAGATGTAGAGATGTAGAGTTGTAGAGAGTTGTAGATCTAGTGATGTAGAGAGTTGTAGATGTAGAGAGTTGTAGATGTAGAGATGTAGAGAGTTGTAGATGTAGAGTTGTAGAGAGTTGTAGATGTAGAGTTGTAGAGAGTTGTAGATGTAGAGTTGTAGATGTAGAGAGTTGTAGATGCAGAGAGTTGTAGATGTAGAGAGTTGTAGATGCAGAGATGTAGATGCAGAGTTGTAGATGCAGAGTTGTAGATGCAGAGATGTAGAGTTGTAGATGTAGAGTTGTAGATGTAGAGTTGTAGATGTAGAGTTGTAGATGTAGAGTGTTGTAGAGTTGTAGATGTAGAGAGTTGTAGATGTAGAGATGTAGATGCAGAGTTTTAGATGCAGAGATGTAGAGATGTAGAGTTGTAGATGTAGAGTGTTGTAGAGTTGTAGATGTAGAGAGTTGTAGATGTAGAGATGTAGATGCAGAGTTTTAGATGCAGAGATGTAGAGATGTAGAGTTGTAGATGCAGAGTTGTAGATGTAGAGAGTTGTAGATGTAGAGATGTAGATGCAGAGTTTTAGATGCAGAGATGTAGAGATGTAGAGTTGTAGATGCAGAGTTGTAGATGTAGAGTTGTAGATGTAGAGTGTTGTAGAGTTGTAGATGTAGAGTTGTAGATGTAGAGATGTAGATGCAGAGATGTAGAGATGCAGAGTTGTAGATGCAGAGTTGTAGAGATGTAGAGAGTTGTAGATGTAGAGTTGTAGATGCAGAGATGTAGATGCAGAGATGTAGATGCAGAGTTGTAGATGCAGAGTTGTAGAGTTGTAGATGCAGAGTTGTAGATGCAGAGATGTAGATGTAGAGATGTAGATGCAGAGTTGTAGAGAGTTGTAGATGTAGAGTTGTAGATGTAGAGATATAGAGTTGTAGATGTAGAGTTGTAGATGTAGAGATGCAGAGTTGTAGATGCAGAGTTGTAGATGCAGAGAGTTGTAGATGCAGAGATGTAGATGCAGAGTTGTAGATGCAGAGATGTAGAGTTGTAGATGTAGAGTTGTAGATGTAGAGTGTTGTAGAGTTGTAGATGTAGAGAGTTGTAGATGTAGAGATGTAGATGTAGAGATGTAGATGCAGAGTTGTAGAGAGTTGTAGATGTAGAGTTGTAGATGTAGAGATAGAGTTGTAGATGTAGAGATATAGAGTTGTAGATGTAGAGTTGTAGATGTAGAGATGCAGAGTTGTAGATGCAGAGAGTTGTAGATGCAGAGATGTAGATGCAGAGTTGTAGATGCAGAGATGTAGAGTTGTAGATGTAGAGTTGTAGATGTAGAGTGTTGTAGAGTTGTAGATGCAGAGTTGTAGATGCAGAGATGTAGATGTAGAGATGTAGATGCAGAGTTGTAGAGAGTTGTAGATGTAGAGTTGTAGATGTAGAGATAGAGTTGTAGATGTAGAGATATAGAGTTGTAGATGTAGAGTTGTAGATGTAGAGATGCAGAGTTGTAGATGCAGAGTTGTAGATGCAGAGAGTTGTAGATGCAGAGATGTAGATGCAGAGTTGTAGATGCAGAGTTGTAGATGCAGAGATGTAGAGTTGTAGATGTAGAGTTGTAGATGTAGAGTGTTGTAGAGTTGTAGATGTAGAGAGTTGTAGATGTAGAGATGTAGATGCAGGGTTGTAGAGATGTAGAGAGTTGTAGATGTAGAGTTGTAGATGTAGAGATAGAGTTGTAGATGTAGAGTTGTAGATGTAGAGATATAGAGTTGTAGAAGTAGAGTTGTAGATGCAGAGTTGTAGAGTTGTAGATGTAGAGATGCAGAGTTGTAGATGTAGAGTTGTAGATGCAGAGTTGTAGAGTTGTAGATGTAGAGATGCAGAGTTGTAGATGTAGAGATGTAGATGCAGAGATGTAGATGCAGAGTTGTAGAGAGTTGTAGATGTAGAGTTGTAGATGTAGAGATAGAGTTGTAGATGTAGAGATATAGAGTTGTAGATGTAGAGTTTTAGATGCAGAGTTGTAGAGATGCAGAGTTGTAGATGCAGAGTTGTAGAGTTGTAGATGCAGAGTTGTAGATGTAGAGATGTAGATGTAGAGTTGTAGAGAGTTGTAGATGTAGAGATGTAGAGTTGTAGATGTAGAGATGTAGAGTTGTAGAGAGTTGTAGATCTAGTGATGTAGAGAGTTGTAGATGTAGAGAGTTGTAGATGTAGAGATGTAGAGAGTTGTAGATGTAGAGTTGTAGAAAGTTGTAGATGTAGAGTTGTAGATGTAGAGAGTTGTAGATGCAGAGAGTTGTAGATGTAGAGAGTTGTAGATGCAGAGATGTAGATGCAGAGTTGTAGATGCAGAGTTGTAGATGCAGAGATGTAGAGTTGTAGATGTAGAGTTGTAGATGTAGAGTTGTAGATGTAGAGTGTTGTAGAGTTGTAGATGTAGAGAGTTGTAGATGTAGAGATGTAGATGCAGAGTTTTAGATGCAGAGATGTAGAGATGTAGAGTTGTAGATGCAGGGTTGTAGATGTAGAGTTGTAGATGTAGAGTGTTGTAGAGTTGTAGATGTAGAGTTGTAGATGTAGAGATGTAGATGCAGAGATGTAGAGATGCAGAGTTGTAGATTTGTAGATGTAGAGTTGTAGATGTAGAGTTGTAGATGTAGGGAGTTTTAGATGTAGAGAGTTGTAGATGCAGAGTTGTAGATGCAGAGATGTAGATGCAGAGATGTAGATGCAGAGTTGTAGATGCAGAGTTGTAGAGTTGTAGATTCAGAGTTGTAGATGCAGAGATGTAGATGTAGAGATGTAGATGCAGAGATGTAGATGCAGAGATGTAGATGCAGAGTTGTAGAGAGTTGTAGATGTAGAGTTGTAGATGTAGAGATAGAGTTGTAGATGTAGAGATATAGAGTTGTAGATGTAGAGTTGTAGATGCAGAGTTGTAGAGATGCAGAGTTGTAGATGCAGAGTTGTAGAGTTGTAGATGCAGAGTTGTAGATGTAGAGATGTAGATGTAGAGTTGTAGAGAGTTGTAGATGTAGAGATGTAGAGTTGTAGATGTAGAGATGTAGAGTTGTAGAGAGTTGTAGATCTAGTGATGTAGAGAGTTGTAGATGTAGAGAGTTGTAGATGTAGAGTTGTAGAGAGTTGTAGATGTAGAGTTGTAGATGTAGAGAGTTATAGATGCAGAGATGTAGATGCAGAGTTGTAGATGCAGAGTTGTAGATGCAGAGATGTAGAGTTGTAGATGTAGAGTTGTAGATGTAGAGTGTTGTAGAGTTGTAGATGTAGAGAGTTGTAGATGTAGAGATGTAGATGCAGAGTTGTAGATGCAGAGTTGTAGATGCAGAGATGTAGAGATGTAGAGTTGTAGATGCAGAGTTGTAGATGTAGAGTTGTAGATGTAGAGTGTTGTAGAGTTGTAGATGTAGAGTTGTAGATGTAGAGTTGTAGATGCAGAGTTGTAGATGCAGAGGTAGATATGTAGAGGTGTAGAGAGTTGTAGAGACATAGAGAGTTGTAGATGTAGAGTTGTAGATGTAGAGAGTTGTAGATGTAGAGTTGTAGATGTAGAGTTGTAGATGTAGAGAGTTGTAGATGCAGAGTTGTAGATGTAGAGTTGTAGATGTAGAGAGTTGTAGATGCAGAGTTGTAGATGTAGAGTTGTAGATGTAGAGTTGGAGATGTAGAGTTGTAGATGTAGAGAGTTGTAGATGCAGAGTTGTAGATGTAGAGTTGTAGATGTAGAGTTGTAGATGCAGATGTAGAGATATAGAGAGTTGTAGATGTAGAGTTGTAGAGATGTAGAGTTGTAGATGTAGAGTTGTAGATGTAGAGATGTATATGTAGAGATGTAGAGAGTTGTAGAGTTGTAGATTTGTAGATGTAGAGTTGTAGATGTAGAGAGTTGTAGATGTAGAGAGTTGTAGATGCAGAGTTGTAGATGCAGAGATGTAGATGCAGAGGTAGAGATGTAGAGTTGTAGAGAGTTGTAGATGTAGAGATGTAGAGTTGTAGATGTAGAGATGTAGAGAGTTGTAGATGTAGAGTTGTAGATGAAGAGAGTTGTAGATGTAGAGTTGTAGATGTAGAGAGTTGTAGATGTAGATGTAGAGTTGTAGATGTAGAGATGTAGAGAGTTGTAGATGTAGAGATGTAGATGCAGAGTTGTAGATGCAGAGATGTAGATGCAGAGATGTAGATGCAGAGTTGTAGAGAGTTGTAGATGTAGAGTTGTAGATGTAGAGATAGAGTTGTAGATGTAGAGATATAGAGTTGTAGATGCAGAGTTGTAGATGTAGAGATGTAGAGTTGTAGATGCAGAGTTGTAGATGCAGAGTTGTAGAGATGTAGATGTAGATGTAGAGTTGTAGATGTAGATGCAGAGTTGTAGATGTAGAGATGTAGATGTAGAGTTGTAGAGAGTTGTAGATGTAGAGATGTAGAGTTGTAGATGTAGAGATGTAGAGTTGTAGAGAGTTGTAGATGTAGTGATGCAGAGAGTTGTAGATGTAGAGAGTTGTAGATGTAGAGATGTAGAGAGTTGTAGATGTAGAGTTGTAGAGAGTTGTAGATGTAGAGTTGTAGAGAGTTGTAGATGTAGAGTTGTAGATGTAGAGAGTTGTAGATGCAGAGAGTTGTAGATGCAGAGATGTAGATGCAGAGTTGTAGATGCAGAGTTGTAGATGCAGAGATGTAGATGTAGAGTTGTAGATGTAGAGTGTTGTAGAGTTGTAGATGTAGAGAGTTGTAGATGTAGAGATGTAGATGCAGAGTTGTAGATGCAGAGTTGTAGATGTAGAGATGTAGATGCAGAGATGTAGATGCAGAGATGTAGATGCAGAGATGTAGATGCAGAGAGTTGTAGATGTAGAGATAGAGTTGTAGATGTAGAGTTGTAGATGTAGAGATATAGAGTTGTAGATGTAGAGATATAGAGTTGTAGATGTAGAGTTGTAGATGCAGAGTTGTAGAGTTGTAGATGCAGAGTTGTAGAGTTGTAGATGTAGAGATGCAGAGTTGTAGATGCAGAGTTGTAGAGTTGTAGATGCAGAGTTGTAGATGCAGAGATGTAGATGCAGAGATGTAGATGTAGAGTTGTAGATGTAGAGTGTTGTAGAGTTGTAGATGTAGAGAGTTGTAGATGTAGAGATGTAGATGCAGAGTTGTAGATGCAGAGTTGTAGATGCAGAGTTGTAGATGTAGAGATGTAGATGCAGAGATGTAGATGCAGAGATGTAGATGCAGAGATGTAGATGCAGAGTTGTAGATGTAGAGATATAGAGTTGTAGATGTAGAGATATAGAGTTGTAGATGTAGAGTTGTAGATGCAGAGTTGTAGAGTTGTAGATGCAGAGTTGTAGAGTTGTAGATGCAGAGTTGTAGATGCAGAGATGTAGATGCAGAGTTGTAGAGATGTAGATGTAGAGTTGTAGTTGTAGATGCAGAGTTGTAGATGTAGAGATGTAGATGTAGAGTTGTAGAGAGTTGTAGATGTAGAGATGTAGAGTTGTAGATGCAGAGTTGTAAATGTAGAGATGTAGATGCAGAGTTGTAGATGCAGATATGTAGATGCAGAGATGTAGATTCAGAGTTGTAGAGAGTTGTAGATGTAGAGTTGTAGATGTAGAGATTGAGTTGTAGATGTAGAGATATAGAGTTGTAGAGTTGTAGATGCAGAGTTGTAGAGATGTAGATGTAGAGTTGTAGATGTAGATGCAGAGTTGTAGATGTAGATGTAGAGTTGTAGAGAGTTGTAGATGTAGAGATGTAGAGTTGTAGATGTAGAGATGTAGAGTTGTAGAGAGTTGTAGATGTAGAGATGTAGAGAGTTGTAGATGTAGAGTTGTAGATGTAGAGAGTTTTAGATGTAGAGAGTTGTAGATGCAGAGTTGTAGATGCAGAGATGTAGATGCAGAGATGTAGATGCAGAGGTAGAGATGTGAAGTTGTAGAGAGTTGTAGATGTAGAGATGTAGAGTTGTAGATGTAGAGATGTAGAGAGTTGTAGATGTAGAGTTGTAGATGTAGAGATATAGAGAGTTGTAGATGTAGAGTTGTAGAGATGTAGAGTTGTAGATGTAGAGATGTATATGTAGAGATGTAGAGAGTTGTAGAGTTGTGGAGTTTTAGATTTGTAGATGTAGAGTTGTAGATGTAGAGAGTTGTAGATGTAGAGTTGTAGATGTAGAGTTGTAGATGTAGAGAGTTGTAGATGCAGAGTTGTAGATGTAGAGTTGTAGATGCAGAGTTGTAGATGTAGAGTTGTAGATGCAGAGGTAGAGATGTAGAGTTGTAGATGTAGAGTTGTAGATGTAGAGATGTAGATGTAGAGTTGTAGATGTAGAGATGTAGAGAGTTGTAGATTTGTAGATGTAGAGAGTTGTAGATGTAGAGTTGTAGATGTAGAGAGTTTTAGATGTAGAGAGTTGTAGATGCAGAGTTGTAGATGCAGAGATGTAGATGCAGAGATGTAGATGCAGAGGTAGAGATGTAGAGTTGTAGAGAGTTGTAGATGTAGAGTTGTAGATGTAGAGATGTAGAGAGTTGTAGATGTAGAGTTGTAGATGTAGATGTAGAGTTGTAGATGTAGAGATGTAGAGAGTTGTAGATGTAGAGATGTAGATGCAGAGATGTAGATGCAGAGTTGTAGAGAGTTGTAGATGTAGAGATAGAGTTGTAGATGTAGAGTTGTAGATGTAGAGATGCAGAGTTGTAGATGCAGAGTTGTAGAGATGTAGATGTAGATGTAGAGTTGTAGATGTAGATGCAGAGTTGTAGAGAGTTGTAGATGTAGTGATGTAGAGAGTTGTAGATGTAGAGAGTTGTAGATGTAGAGTTGTAGAGAGTTGTAGATGTAGAGTTGTAGATGTGGAGAGTTGTAGATGCAGAGAGTTGTAGATGTAGAGAGTTGTAGATGCAGAGATGTAGATGCAGAGTTGTAGATGCAGAGATGTAGAGTTGTAGATGTAGAGTTGTAGATGCAGAGTTGTAGAGTTGTAGATGTAGAGATGCAGAGTTGTAGATGTAGAGATGCAGAGTTGTAGATGCAGAGGTTTAGAGTTGTAGATGCAGAGTTGTAGATGTAGAGATGTAGATGCAGAGTTGTAGATGCAGAGATGTAGATGCAGAGATGTAGATGCAGAGTTGTAGATGCAGAGATGTAGAGTTGTAGATGTAGAGTGTTGTAGAGTTGTAGATGTAGAGAGTTGTAGATGTAGAGATGTAGATGCAGAGTTGTAGATGCAGAGTTGTAGAGATGTAGAGAGTTGTAGATGTAGAGTTGTAGATGTAGAGATAGAGTTGTAGATGTAGAGATATAGAGTTGTAGATGTAGAGTTGTAGATGCAGAGTTGTAGAGTTGTAGATGTAGAGATGTAGATCCAGAGTTGTAGATGCAGAGTTGTAGAGATGTAGATGTAGAGTTGTAGATGCAGAGTTGTAGATGTAGAGTTGTAGATGCAGAGGTAGAGATGTAGAGTTGTAGATGTAGAGTTGTAGATGTAGAGATGTAGATGTAGAGTTGTAGATGTAGAGATGTAGAGAGTTGTAGATTTGTAGATGTAGAGAGTTGTAGATGTAGAGTTGTAGATGTAGAGAGTTTTAGATGTAGAGAGTTGTAGATGCAGAGTTGTAGATGCAGAGATGTAGATGCAGAGATGTAGATGCAGAGGTAGAGATGTAGATGTAGAGATGTAGAGAGTTGTAGATGTAGAGATGTAGATGCAGAGATGTAGATGCAGAGTTGTAGAGAGTTGTAGATGTAGAGATAGAGTTGTAGATGTAGAGATATAGAGTTGTAGATGTAGAGTTGTAGATGTAGAGATGCAGAGTTGTAGATGCAGAGTTGTAGAGATGTAGATGTAGATGTAGAGTTGTAGATGTAGATGCAGAGTTGTAGAGAGTTGTAGATGTAGTGATGTAGAGAGTTGTAGATGTAGAGAGTTGTAGATGTAGAGTTGTAGAGAGTTGTAGATGTAGAGTTGTAGATGTAGAGAGTTGTAGATGCAGAGAGTTGTAGATGTAGAGAGTTGTAGATGCAGAGATGTAGATGCAGAGTTGTAGATGCAGAGTTGTAGATGCAGAGATGTAGATGTAGAGTGTTGTAGAGTTGTAGATGTAGAGTTGTAGATGTAGAGATGTAGATGCAGAGATGTAGATGTAGAGTTATAGATGCAGAGTTGTAGATGCAGAGATGTAGATGCAGAGATGTAGATGCAGAGTTGTAGATGCAGAGATGTAGAGTTGTAGATGTAGAGTGTTGTAGAGTTGTAGATGTAGAGAGTTGTAGATGTAGAGATGTAGATGCAGAGTTTTAGATGCAGAGTTGTAGAGATGTAGAGAGTTGTAGATGTAGAGTTGTAGATGTAGAGATAGAGTTGTAGATGTAGAGATATAGAGTTGTAGATGTAGAGTTGTAGATGCAGAGTTGTAGAGTTGTAGATGTAGAGATGTAGATCCAGAGTTGTAGATGCAGAGTTGTAGAGATGTAGATGTAGAGTTGTAGATGCAGAGTTGTAGATGTAGAGATGTAGATGTAGAGTTGTAGAGAGTTGTAGATGTAGAGATGTAGAGTTGTAGATGCAGAGTTGTAAATGTAGAGATGTAGATGCAGAGTTGTAGATGCAGATATGTAGATGCAGAGATGTAGATGCAGAGTTGTAGATGTAGAGATCGAGTTGTAGATGTAGAGATATAGAGTTGTAGAGTTGTAGATGCAGAGTTGTAGATGCAGAGTTGTAGAGATGTAGATGTAGATGTAGAGTTGTAGATGTAGATGCAGAGTTGTAGATGTAAAGATGTAGATGTAGAGTTGTAGAGAGTTGTAGATGTAGAGATGTAGAGTTGTAGATGTAGAGATGTAGAGTTGTAGAGAGTTTTAGATGTAGTGATGTAGAGAGTGGTAGATGTAGAGTTGTAGATGTAGAGATGTAGAGAGTTGTAGATGTAGAGTTGTAGATGTAGAGAGTTTTAGATGTAGAGAGTTGTAGATGCAGAGTTGTAGATGCAGAGATGTAGATGCAGAGATGTAGATGCAGAGGTAGAGATGTGAAGTTGTAGAGAGTTGTAGATGTAGAGATGTAGAGTTGTAGATGTAGAGATGTAGAGAGTTGTAGATGTAGAGTTGTAGATGTAGAGTTGTAGATGTAGAGATATAGAGAGTTGTAGATGTAGAGTTGTAGAGATGTAGAGTTGTAGATGTAGAGATGTATTTGTAGAGATGTAGAGAGTTGTAGAGTTGTAGAGTTTTAGATTTGTAGATGTAGAGTTGTAGATGTAGAGAGTTGTAGATGTAGAGTTGTAGATGTAGAGTTGTAGATGTAGAGAGTTGTAGATGCAGAGTTGTAGATGTAGAGTTGTAGATGCAGAGTTGTAGATGTAGAGTTGTAGATGCAGAGGTAGAGATGTAGAGTTGTAGATGTAGAGTTGTAGATGTAGAGATGTAGATGTAGAGTTGTAGATGTAGAGATGTAGAGAGTTGTAGATTTGTAGATGTAGAGAGTTGTAGATGTAGAATTGTAGATGTAGAGAGTTTTAGATGTAGAGAGTTGTAGATGCAGAGTTGTAGATGCAGAGATGTAGATGCAGAGATGTAGATGCAGAGGTAGAGATGTAGAGTTGTAGAGAGTTGTAGATGTAGAGTTGTAGATGTAGAGATGTAGAGAGTTGTAGATGTAGAGTTGTAGATGTAGAGAGTTGTAGATGTAGATGTAGAGTTGTAGATGTAGAGATGTAGAGAGTTGTAGATGTAGAGATGTAGATGCAGAGATGTAGATGCAGAGTTGTAGAGAGTTGTAGATGTAGAGATAGAGTTGTAGATGTAGAGATATAGAGATGTAGATGTAGAGTTGTAGATGTAGAGATGCAGAGTTGTAGATGCAGAGTTGTAGAGATGTAGATGTAGATGTAGAGTTGTAGATGTAGATGCAGAGTTGTAGAGAGTTGTAGATGTAGTGATGTAGAGAGTTGTAGATGTAGAGAGTTGTAGATGTAGAGTTGTAGAGAGTTGTAGATGTAGAGTTGTAGATGTAGAGAGTTGTAGATGCAGAGAGTTGTAGATGTAGAGAGTTGTAGATGCAGAGATGTAGATGCAGAGTTGTAGATGCAGAGTTGTAGATGCAGAGATGTAGAGTTGTAGATGTAGAGTTGTAGATGCAGAGTTGTAGAGTTGTAGATGTAGAGATGCAGAGTTGTAGATGTAGAGATGCAGAGTTGTAGATGCAGAGGTTTAGAGTTGTAGATGCAGAGTTGTAGATGTAGAGATGTAGATGCAGAGTTGTAGATGCAGAGATGTAGATGCAGAGATGTAGATGCAGAGTTGTAGATGCAGAGATGTAGAGTTGTAGATGTAGAGTGTTGTAGAGTTGTAGATGTAGAGAGTTGTAGATGTAGAGATGTAGATGCAGAGTTGTAGATGCAGAGTTGTAGAGATGTAGAGAGTTGTAGATGTAGAGTTGTAGATGTAGAGATAGAGTTGTAGATGTAGAGATATAGAGTTGTAGATGTAGAGTTGTAGATGCAGAGTTGTAGAGTTGTAGATGTAGAGATGTAGATCCAGAGTTGTAGATGCAGAGTTGTAGAGATGTAGATGTAGAGTTGTAGATGCAGAGTTGTAGATGTAGAGTTGTAGATGCAGAGGTAGAGATGTAGAGTTGTAGATGTAGAGTTGTAGATGTAGAGATGTAGATGTAGAGTTGTAGATGTAGAGATGTAGAGAGTTGTAGATTTATAGATGTAGAGAGTTGTAGATGTAGAGTTGTAGATGTAGAGAGTTTTAGATGTAGAGAGTTGTAGATGCAGAGTTGTAGATGCAGAGATGTAGATGCAGAGATGTAGATGCAGAGGTAGAGATGTAGAGTTGTAGAGAGTTGTAGATGTAGAGTTGTAGATGTAGAGATGTAGAGAGTTGTAGATGTAGAGTTGTAGATGTAGAGAGTTGTAGATGTAGATGTAGAGTTGTAGATGTAGAGATGTAGAGAGTTGTAGATGTAGAGATGTAGATGCAGAGATGTAGATGCAGAGTTGTAGAGAGTTGTAGATGTAGAGATAGAGTTGTAGATGTAGAGTTGTAGATGTAGAGATGCAGAGTTGTAGATGCAGAGTTGTAGAGATGTAGATGTAGATGTAGAGTTGTAGATGTAGATGCAGAGTTGTAGAGAGTTGTAGATGTAGTGATGTAGAGAGTTGTAGATGTAGAGAGTTGTAGATGTAGAGTTGTAGAGAGTTGTAGATGTAGAGTTGTAGATGTAGAGAGTTGTAGATGCAGAGAGTTGTAGATGTAGAGAGTTGTAGATGCAGAGATGTAGATGCAGAGTTGTAGATGCAGAGTTGTAGATGCAGAGATGTAGAGTTGTAGATGTAGAGTTGTAGATGCAGAGTTGTAGAGTTGTAGATGTAGAGATGCAGAGTTGTAGATGTAGAGATGCAGAGTTGTAGATGCAGAGGTTTAGAGTTGTAGATGCAGAGTTGTAGATGTAGAGATGTAGATGCAGAGTTGTAGATGCAGAGATGTAGATGCAGAGATGTAGATGCAGAGTTGTAGATGCAGAGATGTAGAGTTGTAGATGTAGAGTGTTGTAGAGTTGTAGATGTAGAGAGTTGTAGATGTAGAGATGTAGATGCAGAGTTGTAGATGCAGAGTTGTAGAGATGTAGAGAGTTGTAGATGTAGAGTTGTAGATGTAGAGATAGAGTTGTAGATGTAGAGATATAGAGTTGTAGATGTAGAGTTGTAGATGCAGAGTTGTAGAGTTGTAGATGTAGAGATGTAGATCCAGAGTTGTAGATGCAGAGTTGTAGAGATGTAGATGTAGAGTTGTAGATGCAGAGTTGTAGATGTAGAGATGTAGATGTAGAGTTGTAGAGAGTTGTAGATGTAGAGATGTAGAGTTGTAGATGCAGAGTTGTAAATGTAGAGATGTAGATGCAGAGTTGTAGATGCAGATATGTAGATGCAGAGATGTAGATGCAGAGTTGTAGAGAGTTGTAGATGTAGAGTTGTAGATGTAGAGATCGAGTTGTAGATGTAGAGATATAGAGTTGTAGAGTTGTAGATGCAGAGTTGTAGATGCAGAGTTGTAGAGATGTAGATGTAGATGTAGAGTTGTAGATGTAGATGCAGAGTTGTAGATGTAAAGATGTAGATGTAGAGTTGTAGAGAGTTGTAGATGTAGAGATGTAGAGTTGTAGAGAGTTGTAGATGTAGTGATGTAGAGAGTGGTAGATGTAGAGAGTTGTAGATGTAGAGATGTAGAGAGTTGTAGATGTAGAGTTGTAGATGTAGAGAGTTTTAGATGTAGAGAGTTGTAGATGCAGAGTTGTAGATGCAGAGATGTAGATGCAGAGATGTAGATGCAGAGGTAGAGATGTGAAGTTGTAGAGAGTTGTAGATGTAGAGATGTAGAGTTGTAGATGTAGAGATGTAGAGAGTTGTAGATGTAGAGTTGTAGATGTAGAGTTGTAGATGTAGAGATATAGAGAGTTGTAGATGTAGAGTTGTAGAGATGTAGTGTTGTAGATGTAGAGATGTATTTGTAGAGATGTAGAGAGTTGTAGAGTTGTAGAGTTTTAGATTTGTAGATGTAGAGTTGTAGATGTAGAGAGTTGTAGATGTAGAGTTGTAGATGTAGAGTTGTAGATGTAGAGAGTTGTAGATGCAGAGTTGTAGATGTAGAGTTGTAGATGCAGAGTTGTAGATGTAGAGTTGTAGATGCAGAGGTAGAGATGTAGAGTTGTAGATGTAGAGATGTAGATGTAGAGTTGTAGATGTAGAGATGTAGAGAGTTGTAGATTTGTAGATGTAGAGAGTTGTAGATGTAGAGTTGTAGATGTAGAGAGTTTTAGATGTAGAGAGTTGTAGATGCAGAGTTGTAGATGCAGAGATGTAGATGCAGAGATGTAGATGCAGAGGTAGAGATGTAGAGTTGTAGAGAGTTGTAGATGTAGAGTTGTAGATGTAGAGATGTAGAGAGTTGTAGATGTAGAGTTGTAGATGTAGAGAGTTGTAGATGTAGATGTAGAGTTGTAGATGTAGAGATGTAGAGAGTTGTAGATGTAGAGATGTAGATGCAGAGATGTAGATGCAGAGTTGTAGAGAGTTGTAGATGTAGAGATAGAGTTGTAGATGTAGAGATATAGAGTTGTAGATGTAGAGTTGTAGATGTAGAGATGCAGAGTTGTAGATGCAGAGTTGTAGAGATGTAGATGTAGATGTAGAGTTGTAGATGTAGATGCAGAGTTGTAGATGTAGAGATGTAGATAGAGAGTTGTAGATGTAGAGATGTAGAGTTGTAGATGTAGAGATGTAGAGTTGTAGAGAGTTGTAGATGTAGTGATGTAGAGAGTTGTAGATGTAGAGAGTTGTAGATGTAGAGTTGTAGAGAGTTGTAGATGTAGAGTTGTAGATGTAGAGAGTTGTAGATGCAGAGAGTTGTAGATGTAGAGAGTTGTAGATGCAGAGATGTAGATGCAGAGTTGTAGATGCAGAGTTGTAGATGCAGAGATGTAGAGTTGTAGATGTAGAGTGTTTTAGAATTGTAGATGTAGAGATGTAGATGCAGAGTTGTAGATGCAGAGTTGTAGATGCAGAGTTGTAGAGATGTAGAGAGTTGTAGATGTAGAGTTGTAGATGTAGAGATAGAGTTGTAGATGTAGAGAGTTGTAGATGTAGAGATGTAGAGAGTTGTAGATGTAGAGTTGTAGATGCAGAGATGTAGATGCAGAGATGTAGATGCAGAGGTAGAGATGTGAAGTTGTAGAGAGTTGTAGATGTAGAGATGTAGAGTTGTAGATGTAGAGATGTAGAGAGTTGTAGATGTAGAGTTGTAGATGTAGAGATATAGAGAGTTGTAGATGTAGAGTTGTAGAGATGTAGAGTTGTAGATGTAGAGATGGAGTTGTAGATGTAGAGTTGTAGATGTAGAGATATAGAGTTGTAGATGTAGAGTTGTAGATGCAGAGTTGTAGAGTTGTAGATGCAGAGTTGTAGAGTTGTAGATGTAGAGATGCAGAGTTGTAGATGTAGAGATGCAGAGTTGTAGATGCAGAGTTGTAGAGTTGTAGATGCAGAGTTGTAGATGTAGAGATGTAGATGCAGAGTTGTAGATGCAGAGATGTAGATGCAGAGATATAGATGTAGAGATGTAGATGCAGAGATGTAGATGCAGAGTTGTAGAGATGTAGAGAGTTGTAGATGTAGAGTTGTAGATGTAGAGATAGAGTTGTAGATGTAGAGTTGTAGATGTAGAGATATAGAGTTGTAGATGTAGAGTTGTAGATGCAGAGTTGTAGAGTTGTAGATGTAGAGATGTAGATCCAGAGTTGTAGATGCAGAGTTGTAGAGATGTAGATGTAGAGTTGTAGATGCAGAGTTGTAGATGTAGAGATGTAGATGTAGAGTTGTAGAGAGTTGTAGATGTAGAGATGTAGAGTTGTAGATGCAGAGTTGTAAATGTAGAGATGTAGATGCAGAGTTGTAGATGCAGATATGTAGATGCAGAGATGTAGATGCAGAGTTGTAGATGCAGAGTTGTAGAGATGTAGATGTAGATGTAGAGTTGTAGATGTAGATGCAGAGTTGTAGATGTAAAGATGTAGATGTAGAGTTGTAGAGAGTTGTAGATGTAGAGATGTAGAGTTGTAGAGAGTTGTAGATGTAGTGATGTAGAGAGTGGTAGATGTAGAGAGTTGTAGATGTAGAGATGTAGAGAGTTGTAGATGTAGAGTTGTAGATGTAGAGAGTTTTAGATGTAGAGAGTTGTAGATGCAGAGTTGTAGATGCAGAGATGTAGATGCAGAGATGTAGATGCAGAGGTAGAGATGTGAAGTTGTAGAGAGTTGTAGATGTAGAGATGTAGAGTTGTAGATGTAGAGATGTAGAGAGTTGTAGATGTAGAGTTGTAGATGTAGAGTTGTAGATGTAGAGATATAGAGAGTTGTAGATGTAGAGTTGTAGAGATGTAGAGTTGTAGATGTAGAGATGTATTTGTAGAGATGTAGAGAGTTGTAGAGTTGTAGAGTTTTAGATTTGTAGATGTAGAGTTGTAGATGTAGAGAGTTGTAGATGTAGAGTTGTAGATGTAGAGTTGTAGATGTAGAGAGTTGTAGATGCAGAGTTGTAGATGTAGAGTTGTAGATGCAGAGTTGTAGATGTAGAGTTGTAGATGCAGAGGTAGAGATGTAGAGTTGTAGATGTAGAGTTGTAGATGTAGAGATGTAGATGTAGAGTTGTAGATGTAGAGATGTAGAGAGTTGTAGATTTGTAGATGTAGAGAGTTGTAGATGTAGAGTTGTAGATGTAGAGAGTTTTAGATGTAGAGAGTTGTAGATGCAGAGTTGTAGATGCAGAGATGTAGATGCAGAGATGTAGATGCAGAGGTAGAGATGTAGAGTTGTAGAGAGTTGTAGATGTAGAGTTGTAGATGTAGAGATGTAGAGAGTTGTAGATGTAGAGTTGTAGATGTAGAGAGTTGTAGATGTAGATGTAGAGTTGTAGATGTAGAGATGTAGAGAGTTGTAGATGTAGAGATGTAGATGCAGAGATTTAGATGCAGAGTTGTAGAGAGTTGTAGATGTAGAGATAGAGTTGTAGATGTAGAGATATAGAGTTGTAGATGTAGAGTTGTAGATGTAGAGATGCAGAGTTGTAGATGCAGAGTTGTAGATGCAGAGATGTAGATGCAGAGATGTAGATGCAGAGGTAGAGATGTAGAGTTGTAGAGAGTTGTAGATGTAGAGTTGTAGATGTAGAGATGTAGAGAGTTGTAGATGTAGAGTTGTAGATGTAGAGAGTTGTAGATGTAGATGTAGAGTTGTAGATGTAGAGATGTAGAGAGTTGTAGATGTAGAGATGTAGATGCAGAGATGTAGATGCAGAGTTGTAGAGAGTTGTAGATGTAGAGATAGAGTTGTAGATGTAGAGATATAGAGTTGTAGATGTAGAGTTGTAGATGTAGAGATGCAGAGTTGTAGATGCAGAGTTGTAGAGATGTAGATGTAGAGTTGTAGATGTAGATGCAGAGTTGTAGATGTAGAGATGTAGATAGAGAGTTGTAGATGTAGAGATGTAGAGTTGTAGATGTAGAGATGTAGAGTTGTAGAGAGTTGTAGATGTAGTGATGTAGAGAGTTGTAGATGTAGAGAGTTGTAGATGTAGAGTTGTAGAGAGTTGTAGATGTAGAGTTGTAGATGTAGAGAGTTGTAGATGCAGAGAGTTGTAGATGTAGAGAGTTGTAGATGCAGAGATGTAGATGCAGAGTTGTAGATGCAGAGTTGTAGATGCAGAGATGTAGAGTTGTAGATGTAGAGTTGTAGATGTAGAGTGTTTTAGAATTGTAGATGTAGAGATGTAGATGCAGAGTTGTAGATGCAGAGTTGTAGATGCAGAGTTGTAGAGATGTAGAGAGTTGTAGATGTAGAGTTGTAGATGTAGAGATAGAGTTGTAGATGTAGAGTTGTAGATGTAGAGATATAGAGTTGTAGATGTAGAGATGCAGAGTTGTAGATGTAGAGATGTAGATGCAGAGTTGTAGAGTTGTAGATATAGAGATGCAGAGTTGTAGATGCAGAGTTGTAGAGTTGTAGATGCAGAGTTGTAGATGTAGAGATGTAGATGCAGAGATGTAGATGCAGAGTTGTAGAGATGTAGAGAGTTGTAGATGTAGAGTTGTAGATGTAGAGATAGAGTTGTAGATGTAGAGTTGTAGATGTAGAGATATAGAGTTGTAGATGTAGAGTTGTAGATGCAGAGTTGTAGAGTTGTAGATGCAGAGTTGTAGAGTTGTAGATGTAGAGATGCAGAGTTGTAGATGTAGAGATGCAGAGTTGTAGATGCAGAGTTGTAGAGTTGTAGATGCAGAGTTGTAGATGTAGAGATGTAGATGCAGAGTTGTAGATGCAGAGATGTAGATGCAGAGATGTAGATGCAGAGGTAGAGATGTAGAGTTGTAGAGAGTTGTAGATGTAGAGTTGTAGATGTAGAGATGTAGAGAGTTGTAGATGTAGAGTTGTAGATGTAGAGAGTTGTAGATGTAGAGATGTAGATGTAGAGTTGTAGATGTAGAGATGTAGAGAGTTGTAGATGTAGAGATGTAGATGCAGAGATGTAGAGAGTTGTAGATGTAGAGTTGTAGATGTAGAGATAGAGTTGTAGATGTAGAGATATATAGTTGTAGATGTAGAGTTGTAGATGCAGAGTTGTAGAGTTGTAGATGTAGATATGCAGAGTTGTAGATGCAGAGTTGTAGATGCAGAGTTGTAGAGATGTAGATGTAGAGTTGTAGATGTAGATGCAGAGTTGTAGATGTAGAGATGTAGATAGAGAGTTGTAGATGTAGAGATGTAGAGTTGTAGATGTAGAGATGTAGAGTTGTAGAGAGTTGTAGATGTAGTGATGTAGAGAGTTGTAGATGTAGAGAGTTGTAGATGTAGAGATGTAGAGAGTTGTAGATGTAGAGTTGTAGAGAGTTGTAGATGTAGAGTTGTAGAGAGTTGTAGATGTAGAGTTGTAGATGTAGAGAGTTGTAGATGCAGAGAGTTGTAGATGTAGAGAGTTGTAGATGCAGAGATGTAGATGCAGAGTTGTAGATGCAGAGTTGTAGATGCAGAGATGTAGAGTTGTAGATGTAGAGTGTTGTAGAGTTGTAGATGTAGAGAGTTGTAGATGTAGAGATGTAGATGCAGAGTTGTAGAGATGTAGAGAGTTGTAGATGTAGAGTTGTAGATGTAGAGATAGAGTTGTAGATGTAGAGTTGTAGATGTAGAGATATAGAGTTGTAGATGTAGAGTTGTAGAGATGTAGAGAGTTGTAGATGTAGAGTTGTAGATGTAGAGATAGAGTTGTAGATGTAGAGTTGTAGATGTAGAGATATAGAGTTGTAGATGTAGAGTTGTAGATGCAGAGTTGTAGAGTTGTAGATGTAGAGATGCAGAGTTGTAGATGTAGAGATGTAGATGCAGAGATGTAGATGCAGAGATGTAGATGCAGAGTTGTAGAGAGTTGTAGATGTAGAGTTGTAGATGTAGAGATAGAGTTGTAGATGTAGAGATATAGAGTTGTAGATGTAGAGTTGTAGATGCAGAGATGTAGATGCAGAGTTGTAGATGCAGAGATGTAGATGCAGAGTTGTAGAGAGTTGTAGATGTAGAGTTGTAGAGTTGTAGATGTAGAGATGCAGAGTTGTAGATGCAGAGTTGTAGAGTTGTAGATGCAGAGTTGTAGAGTTGTAGATGTAGAGATGCAGAGTTGTAGATGCAGAGTTGTAGAGTTGTAGATGCAGAGTTGTAGATGCAGAGATGTAGATGCAGAGATGTAGATACAGAGTTGTAGAGATGTAGAGAGTTGTAGATGTAGAGTTGTAGATGTAGAGATAGAGTTGTAGATGTAGAGTTGTAGATGTAGAGATGTAGAGTTGTAGATGCAGAGTTGTAGAGTTGTAGATGTAGAGATGCAGAGTTGTAGATGTAGAGATGTAGATGCAGAGTTGTAGATGCAGAGTTGTAGAGAGTTGTAGATGTAGAGTTGTAGATGTAGAGATAGAGTTGTAGATGCAGAGTTGTAGATGCAGAGATGTAGATGCAGAGATGTAGATGCAGAGGTAGAGATGTAGAGTTGTAGAGAGTTGTAGATGTAGAGATGTAGAGTTGTAGATGTAGAGATGTAGAGAGTTGTAGATGTAGAGTTGTAGATGTAGAGAGTTGTAGATGTAAAGATGTAGATGTAGAGTTGTAGATGTAGAGATGTAGAGAGTTGTAGATGTAGAGATGTAGATGCAGAGATGTAGATGCAGAGTTGTAGAGAGTTGTAGATGTAGAGTTGTAGATGTAGAGATAGAGTTGTAGATGTAGAGATATAGAGTTGTAGATGTAGCGTTGTAGATGCAGAGTTGTAGATGTAGAGATGCAGATTTGTAGATGCAGAGTTGTAAATGCAGAGTTGTAGATGCAGAGTTGTAGAGATGTAGATGTAGATGTAGAGTTGTAGATGTAGATGCAGAGTTGTAGATGTAGAGATGTAGATAGAGAGTTGTAGATGTAGAGATGTAGAGTTGTAGATGTAGAGATGTAGAGTTGTAGAGAGTTGTAGATGTAGTGATGTAGAGAGTTGTAGATGTAGAGAGTTGTAGATGTAGAGATGTAGAGAGTTGTAGATGTAGAGTTGTAGAGAGTTGTAGATGTAGAGTTGTAGATGTAGAGAGTTGTAGATGCAGAGAGTTGTAGATGTAGAGAGTTGTAGATGCAGAGATGTAGATGCAGAGTTGTAGATGCAGAGTTGTAGATGCAGAGATGTAGAGTTGTAGATGTAGAGTTGTAGATGTAGAGTGTTGTAGAGTTGTAGATGTAGAGAGTTGTAGATGTAGAGATGTAGATGCAGAGTTGTAGATGCAGAGTTGTAGAGATGTAGAGAGTTGTAGATGTAGAGTTGTAGATGTAGAGATAGAGTTGTAGATGTAGAGATATAGAGTTGTAGATGTAGAGTTGTAGAGATGTAGAGAGTTGTAGATGTAGAGTTGTAGATGTAGAGATAGAGTTGTAGATGTAGAGTTGTAGATGTAGAGATATAGAGTTGTAGATGTAGAGTTGTAGATGCAGAGTTGTAGAGTTGTAGATGTAGAGATGCAGAGTTGTAGATGTAGAGATGTAGATGCAGAGATGTAGATGCAGAGATGTAGATGCAGAGTTGTAGATGTAGAGATAGAGTTGTAGATGTAGAGATATAGAGTTGTAGATGTAGAGTTGTAGATGCAGAGATGTAGATGCAGAGTTGTAGATGCAGAGATGTAGATGCAGAGATGTAGATGCAGAGTTGTAGAGAGTTGTAGATGTAGAGTTGTAGAGTTGTAGATGTAGAGATGCAGAGTTGTAGATGCAGAGTTGTAGAGTTGTAGATGCAGAGTTGTAGATGCAGAGATGTAGATGCAGAGATGTAGATGCAGAGTTGTAGAGATGTAGAGAGTTGTAGATGTAGAGTTGTAGATGTAGAGATAGAGTTGTAGATGTAGAGTTGTAGATGTAGAGATATAGAGTTGTAGATGTAGAGTTGTAGATGCAGAGTTGTAGAGTTGTAGATGCAGAGTTGTAGAGTTGTAGATGTAGAGATGCAGAGTTGTAGATGCAGAGTTGTAGAGTTGTAGATGCAGAGTTGTAGATGTAGAGATGTAGATGCAGAGTTGTAGATGCAGAGATGTAGATGCAGAGATGTAGATGCAGAGTTGTAGAGAGTTGTAGATGTAGAGTTGTAGATGTAGAGATAGAGTTGTAGATGTAGAGATATAGAGTTATAGATGTAGAGTTGTAGATGCAGAGTTGTAGATGCAGAGATGTAGATGCAGAGTTGTAGATGCAGAATTGTAGAGATGTAGATGTAGAGTTGTAGATGTAGATGCAGAGTTGTAGATGTAGAGATGTAGATGTAGAGTTGTAGAGAGTTGTAGATGTAGAGTTGTAGAGAGTTGTAGATGTAGTGATGTAGAGAGTTGTAGATGCAGAGAGTTGTAGAGTTGTAGAGATGTAGAGAGTTGTAGATGTAGAGTTGTAGAGAGTTGTAGATGTAGAGTTGTAGAGAGTTGTAGATGTAGAGTTGTAGATGTAGAGAGTTGTAGATGCAGAGAGTTGTAGATGTAGAGAGTTGTAGATGCAGAGATGTAGATGCAGAGTTGTAGATGCAGAGTTGTAGATGCAGAGATGTAGAGTTGTAGATGTAGAGTGTTGTAGAGTTGTAGATGTAGAGAGTTGTAGATGTAGAGATGTAGATGCAGAGTTGTAGATGCAGAGATGTAGAGATGTAGAGTTGTAGATGCAGAGTTGTAGATGTAGAGTTGTAGATGTAGAGTGTTGTAGAGTTGTAGATGTAGAGTTGTAGATGTAGAGAGTTGTAGAGTTGTAGATGTAGAGAGTTGTAGATGTAGAGTTCTAGATGTAGAGTTGTAGATGTAGAGATATAGAGAGTTGTAGATGTAGAGTTGTAGAGATGTAGAGTTGTAGATGTAGAGTTGTAGATGTAGAGATGTATATGTAGAGATGTAGAGAGTTGTAGAGTTGTAGATTTGTAGATGTAGAGTTGTAGATGTAGAGAGTTGTAGATGTAGAGTTGTAGATGTAGAGAGTTGTAGATGCAGAGTTGTAGATGTAGAGTTGTAGATGCAGAGTTGTAGATGTAGAGTTGTAGATGCAGAGGTAGAGATGTAGAGTTGTAGATGTAGAGTTGTAGATGTAGAGATGTAGATGTAGAGTTGTAGATGTAGAGATGTAGAGAGTTGTAGTTTCGTAGATGTAGAGTTGTAGATGTAGAGTTGTAGATGTAGGGAGTTTTAGATGTAGAGAGTTGTAGATGCAGAGTTGTAGATGCAGAGATGTAGATGCAGAGATGTAGATGCAGAGTTGTAGAGAGTTGTAGATGTAGAGTTGTAGATGTAGAGATAGAGTTGTAGATGTAGAGATATAGAGTTGTAGATGTAGAGTTGTAGATGCAGAGTTGTAGATGCAGAGTTGTAGATGTAGAGTTGTAGATGTAGAGAGTTGTAGATGTAGAGTTGTAGATGTAGAGTGTTGTAGAGTTGTAGATGCAGAGTTGTAGATGTAGAGATGTAGATGCAGAGTTGTAGATGCAGAGTTGTAGAGATGTAGAGTTGTAGATGTAGAGATGTAGAGTTGTAGAGAGTTGTAGATGTAGTGATGTAGAGAGTTGTAGATGTAGAGAGTTGTAGATGTAGAGATGTAGAGAGTTGTAGATGTAGAGTTGTAGAGAGTTGTAGATGTAGAGTTGTAGAGAGTTGTAGATGTAGAGTTGTAGATGTAGAGAGTTGTAGATGCAGAGAGTTGTAGATGTAGAGAGTTGTAGATGCAGAGATGTAGATGCAGAGTTGTAGATGCAGAGTTGTAGATGCAGAGATGTAGAGTTGTAGATGTAGAGTTGTAGATGTAGAGTGTTGTAGAGTTGTAGATGTAGAGAGTTGTAGATGTAGAGATGTAGATGCAGAGTTGTAGATGCAGAGTTGTAGAGATGTAGAGAGTTGTAGATGTAGAGTTGTAGATGTAGAGATGTAGAGAGTTGTAGATGTAGAGATGTAGATGCAGAGATGTAGAGAGTTGTAGATGTAGAGTTGTAGATGTAGAGATATAGAGTTGTAGATGTAGAGTTGTAGAGTTGTAGATGTAGAGATGCAGAGTTGTAGATGCAGAGTTGTAGAGATGTAGATGTAGATGTAGAGTTGTAGATGTAGATGCAGAGTTGTAGATGTAGAGATGTAGATAGAGAGTTGTAGATGTAGAGATGTAGAGTTGTAGATGTAGAGATGTAGAGTTGTAGAGAGTTGTAGATGTAGTGATGTAGAGAGTTGTAGATGTAGAGATGTAGAGAGTTGTAGATGTAGAGTTGTAGAGAGTTGTAGATGTAGAGTTGTAGAGAGTTGTAGATGTAGAGTTGTAGATGTAGAGAGTTGTAGATGCAGAGAGTTGTAGATGTAGAGAGTTGTAGATGCAGAGATGTAGATGCAGAGTTGTAGATGCAGAGTTGTAGATGCAGAGATGTAGAGTTGTAGATGTAGAGTGTTGTAGAGTTGTAGATGTAGAGAGTTGTAGATGTAGAGATGTAGATGCAGAGTTGTAGATGCAGAGTTGTAGAGATGTAGAGAGTTGTAGATGTAGAGTTGTAGATGTAGAGATAGAGTTGTAGATGTAGAGTTGTAGATGTAGAGTTGTAGATGTAGATGCAGAGTTGTAGATGTAGAGATGTAGATGTAGAGTTGTAGAGAGTTGTAGATGTAGAGTTGTAGATGTAGAGTTGTAGAGAGTTGTAGATGTAGTGATGTAGAGAGTTGTAGATGCAGAGAGTTGTAGAGTTGTAGAGATGTAGAGAGTTGTAGATGTAGAGTTGTAGAGAGTTGTAGATGTAGAGTTGTAGAGAGTTGTAGATGTAGAGTTGTAGATGTAGAGAGTTGTAGATGCAGAGAGTTGTAGATGTAGAGTTGTAGATGCAGAGATGTAGATGCAGAGTTGTAGATGCAGAGTTGTAGATGCAGAGATGTAGAGTTGTAGATGTAGAGTGTTGTAGAGTTGTAGATGTAGAGAGTTGTAGATGTAGAGATGTAGATGCAGAGTTGTAGATGCAGAGATGTAGAGATGTAGAGTTGTAGATGCAGAGTTGTAGATGTAGAGTTGTAGATGTAGAGTGTTGTAGAGTTGTAGATGTAGAGTTGTAGATGTAGAGAGTTGTAGAGTTGTAGATGTAGAGAGTTGTAGATGTAGAGTTCTAGATGTAGAGTTGTAGATGTAGAGATATAGAGAGTTGTAGATGTAGAGTTGTAGAGATGTAGAGTTGTAGATGTAGAGTTGTAGATGTAGAGATGTATATGTAGAGATGTAGAGAGTTGTAGAGTTGTAGATTTGTAGATGTAGAGTTGTAGATGTAGAGAGTTGTAGATGTAGAGTTGTAGATGTAGAGAGTTGTAGATGCAGAGTTGTAGATGTAGAGTTGTAGATGCAGAGTTGTAGATGTAGAGTTGTAGATGCAGAGGTAGAGATGTAGAGTTGTAGATGTAGAGTTGTAGATGTAGAGATGTAGATGTAGAGTTGTAGATGTAGAGATGTAGAGAGTTGTAGTTTCGTAGATGTAGAGTTGTAGATGTAGAGTTGTAGATGTAGGGAGTTTTAGATGTAGAGAGTTGTAGATGCAGAGTTGTAGATGCAGAGATGTAGATGCAGAGATGTAGATGCAGAGTTGTAGAGAGTTGTAGATGTAGAGTTGTAGATGTAGAGATAGAGTTGTAGATGTAGAGATATAGAGTTGTAGATGTAGAGTTGTAGATGCAGAGTTGTAGATGCAGAGTTGTAGATGTAGAGTTGTAGATGTAGAGAGTTGTAGATGTAGAGTTGTAGATGTAGAGTGTTGTAGAGTTGTAGATGCAGAGTTGTAGATGTAGAGATGTAGATGCAGAGTTGTAGATGCAGAGTTGTAGAGATGTAGAGTTGTAGATGTAGAGATGTAGAGTTGTAGAGAGTTGTAGATGTAGTGATGTAGAGAGTTGTAGATGTAGAGAGTTGTAGATGTAGAGATGTAGAGAGTTGTAGATGTAGAGTTGTAGAGAGTTGTAGATGTAGAGTTGTAGAGAGTTGTAGATGTAGAGTTGTAGATGTAGAGAGTTGTAGATGCAGAGAGTTGTAGATGTAGAGAGTTGTAGATGCAGAGATGTAGATGCAGAGTTGTAGATGCAGAGTTGTAGATGCAGAGATGTAGAGTTGTAGATGTAGAGTTGTAGATGTAGAGTGTTGTAGAGTTGTAGATGTAGAGAGTTGTAGATGTAGAGATGTAGATGCAGAGTTGTAGATGCAGAGTTGTAGAGATGTAGAGAGTTGTAGATGTAGAGTTGTAGATGTAGAGATGTAGAGAGTTGTAGATGTAGAGATGTAGATGCAGAGATGTAGAGAGTTGTAGATGTAGAGTTGTAGATGTAGAGATATAGAGTTGTAGATGTAGAGTTGTAGAGTTGTAGATGTAGAGATGCAGAGTTGTAGATGCAGAGTTGTAGATGCAGAGTTGTAGAGATGTAGATGTAGATGTAGAGTTGTAGATGTAGATGCAGAGTTGTAGATGTAGAGATGTAGATAGAGAGTTGTAGATGTAGAGATGTAGAGTTGTAGATGTAGAGATGTAGAGTTGTAGAGAGTTGTAGATGTAGTGATGTAGAGAGTTGTAGATGTAGAGATGTAGAGAGTTGTAGATGTAGAGTTGTAGAGAGTTGTAGATGTAGAGTTGTAGAGAGTTGTAGATGTAGAGTTGTAGATGTAGAGAGTTGTAGATGCAGAGAGTTGTAGATGTAGAGAGTTGTAGATGCAGAGATGTAGATGCAGAGTTGTAGATGCAGAGTTGTAGATGTAGAGTTGTAGATGCAGAGGTAGAGATGTAGAGTTGTAGATGTAGAGTTGTAGATGTAGAGATGTAGATGTAGAGTTGTAGATGTAGAGATGTAGAGAGTTGTAGTTTCGTAGATGTAGAGTTGTAGATGTAGAGTTGTAGATGTAGAGTTGTAGATGTAGAGATGTAGAGAGTTGTAGATGTAGAGATGTAGATGCAGAGATGTAGAGAGTTGTAGATGTAGAGTTGTAGATGTAGAGATATAGAGTTGTAGATGTAGAGTTGTAGAGTTGTAGATGTAGAGATGCAGAGTTGTAGATGCAGAGTTGTAGATGCAGAGTTGTAGAGATGTAGATGTAGATGTAGAGTTGTAGATGTAGATGCAGAGTTGTAGATGTAGAGATGTAGATAGAGAGTTGTAGATGTAGAGATGTAGAGTTGTAGATGTAGAGATGTAGAGTTGTAGAGAGTTGTAGATGTAGTGATGTAGAGAGTTGTAGATGTAGAGATGTAGAGAGTTGTAGATGTAGAGTTGTAGAGAGTTGTAGATGTAGAGTTGTAGAGAGTTGTAGATGTAGAGTTGTAGATGTAGAGTTGTAGATGTAGAGAGTTGTAGATGTAGAGTTGTAGATGTAGAGAGTTGTAGATGCAGAGTTGTAGATGTAGAGTTGTAGATGCAGAGTTGTAGATGTAGAGTTGTAGATGCAGAGGTAGAGATGTAGAGTTGTAGATGTAGAGTTGTAGATGTAGAGATGTAGATGTAGAGTTGTAGATGTAGAGATGTAGAGAGTTGTAGTTTCGTAGATGTAGAGTTGTAGATGTAGAGTTGTAGATGTAGGGAGTTTTAGATGTAGAGAGTTGTAGATGCAGAGTTGTAGATGCAGAGATGTAGATGCAGAGATGTAGATGCAGAGTTGTAGAGAGTTGTAGATGTAGAGTTGTAGATGTAGAGATAGAGTTGTAGATGTAGAGATATAGAGTTGTAGATGTAGAGTTGTAGATGCAGAGTTGTAGATGCAGAGTTGTAGATGTAGAGTTGTAGATGTAGAGAGTTGTAGATGTAGAGTTGTAGATGTAGAGTGTTGTAGAGTTGTAGATGCAGAGTTGTAGATGTAGAGATGTAGATGCAGAGTTGTAGATGCAGAGTTGTAGAGATGTAGAGTTGTAGATGTAGAGATGTAGAGTTGTAGAGAGTTGTAGATGTAGTGATGTAGAGAGTTGTAGATGTAGAGAGTTGTAGATGTAGAGATGTAGAGAGTTGTAGATGTAGAGTTGTAGAGAGTTGTAGATGTAGAGTTGTAGAGAGTTGTAGATGTAGAGTTGTAGATGTAGAGAGTTGTAGATGCAGAGAGTTGTAGATGTAGAGAGTTGTAGATGCAGAGATGTAGATGCAGAGTTGTAGATGCAGAGTTGTAGATGCAGAGATGTAGAGTTGTAGATGTAGAGTTGTAGATGTAGAGTGTTGTAGAGTTGTAGATGTAGAGAGTTGTAGATGTAGAGATGTAGATGCAGAGTTGTAGATGCAGAGTTGTAGAGATGTAGAGAGTTGTAGATGTAGAGTTGTAGATGTAGAGATGTAGAGAGTTGTAGATGTAGAGATGTAGATGCAGAGATGTAGAGAGTTGTAGATGTAGAGTTGTAGATGTAGAGATATAGAGTTGTAGATGTAGAGTTGTAGAGTTGTAGATGTAGAGATGCAGAGTTGTAGATGCAGAGTTGTAGATGCAGAGTTGTAGAGATGTAGATGTAGATGTAGAGTTGTAGATGTAGATGCAGAGTTGTAGATGTAGAGATGTAGATAGAGAGTTGTAGATGTAGAGATGTAGAGTTGTAGATGTAGAGATGTAGAGTTGTAGAGAGTTGTAGATGTAGTGATGTAGAGAGTTGTAGATGTAGAGATGTAGAGAGTTGTAGATGTAGAGTTGTAGAGAGTTGTAGATGTAGAGTTGTAGAGAGTTGTAGATGTAGAGTTGTAGATGTAGAGAGTTGTAGATGCAGAGAGTTGTAGATGTAGAGAGTTGTAGATGCAGAGAGTTGTAGATGCAGAGAGTTGTAGATGTAGAGAGTTGTAGATGCAGAGATGTAGATGCAGAGTTGTAGATGCAGAGTTGTAGATGCAGAGATGTAGAGTTGTAGATGTAGAGTTGTAGATGTAGAGTGTTGTAGAGTTGTAGATGTAGAGAGTTGTAGATGTAGAGATGTAGATGCAGAGTTGTAGATGCAGAGTTGTAGAGATGTAGAGAGTTGTAGATGTAGAGTTGTAGATGTAGAGATGTAGAGAGTTGTAGATGTAGAGATGTAGATGCAGAGATGTAGAGAGTTGTAGATGTAGAGTTGTAGATGTAGAGATATAGAGTTGTAGATGTAGAGTTGTAGAGTTGTAGATGTAGAGATGCAGAGTTGTAGATGCAGAGTTGTAGATGCAGAGTTGTAGAGATGTAGATGTAGATGTAGAGTTGTAGATGTAGATGCAGAGTTGTAGATGTAGAGATGTAGATAGAGAGTTGTAGATGTAGAGATGTAGAGTTGTAGATGTAGAGATGTAGAGTTGTAGAGAGTTGTAGATGTAGTGATGTAGAGAGTTGTAGATGTAGAGATGTAGAGAGTTGTAGATGTAGAGTTGTAGAGAGTTGTAGATGTAGAGTTGTAGAGAGTTGTAGATGTAGAGTTGTAGATGTAGAGAGTTGTAGATGCAGAGAGTTGTAGATGTAGAGAGTTGTAGATGCAGAGATGTAGATGCAGAGTTGTAGATGCAGAGTTGTAGATGCAGAGATGTAGAGTTGTAGATGTAGAGTGTTGTAGAGTTGTAGATGTAGAGAGTTGTAGATGTAGAGATGTAGATGCAGAGTTGTAGATGCAGAGTTGTAGAGATGTAGAGAGTTGTAGATGTAGAGTTGTAGATGTAGAGATAGAGTTGTAGATGTAGAGTTGTAGATGTAGAGATATAGAGTTGTAGATGTAGAGTTGTAGAGATGTAGAGAGTTGTAGATGTAGAGTTGTAGATGTAGAGATAGAGTTGTAGATGTAGAGATATAGAGTTGTAGATGTAGAGTTGTAGAGTTGTAGATGCAGAGTTGTAGATGCAGAGATGTAGATGCAGAGATGTAGATGCAGAGATGTAGATGCAGAGTTGTAGAGATGTAGAGAGTTGTAGATGTAGAGTTGTAGATGTAGAGATAGAGTTGTAGATGTAGAGATGTAGATGCAGAGATGTAGATGCAGAGGTAGAGATGTAGAGTTGTAGAGAGTTGTAGATGTAGAGATGTAGAGTTGTAGATGTAGAGATGTAGAGAGTTGTAGATGTAGAGTTGTAGATGTAGAGAGTTGTAGATGTAGAGATGTAGATGTAGAGTTGTAGATGTAGAGATGTAGAGAGTTGTAGATGCAGAGATGTAGATGCAGAGATGTAGATGCAGAGTTGTAGAGAGTTGTAGATGCAGAGTTGTAGATGCAGAGTTGTAGATGCAGAGTTGTAGATGTAGAGTTGTAGATGTAGAGTGTTTTAGAGTTGTAGATGTAGAGTTGTAGATGTAGAGATAGAGTTGTAGATGCAGAGTTGTAGATGCAGAGATGTAGATGCAGAGATGTAGATGCAGAGGTAGAGATGTAGAGTTGTAGAGAGTTGTAGATGTAGAGATGTAGAGTTGTAGATGTAGAGATGTAGAGAGTTGTAGATGTAGAGTTGTAGATGTAGAGAGTTGTAGATGTAGAGATGTAGATGTAGAGTTGTAGATGTAGAGATGTAGAGAGTTGTAGATGTAGAGATGTAGATGCAGAGATGTAGATGCAGAGTTGTAGATGTAGAGATGCAGAGTTGTAGATGCAGAGTTGTAGAGATGTAGATGTAGATGTAGAGTTGTAGATGCAGAGTTGTAGATGTAGAGATGTAGATAGAGAGTTGTAGATGTAGAGATGTAGAGTTGTAGATGTAGAGATGTAGAGTTGTAGAGAGTTGTAGATGTAGTGATGTAGAGAGTTGTAGATGTAGAGAGTTGTAGATGTAGAGATGTAGAGAGTTGTAGATGTAGAGTTGTAGAGAGTTGTAGATGTAGAGTTGTAGAGAGTTGTAGATGTAGAGTTGTAGATGTAGAGAGTTGTAGATGCAGAGAGTTGTAGATGTAGAGAGTTGTAGATGCAGAGATGTAGATGCAGAGTTGTAGATGCAGAGTTGTAGATGCAGAGATGTAGAGTTGTAGATGTAGAGTTGTAGATGTAGAGTGTTGTAGAGTTGTAGATGTAGAGAGTTGTAGATGTAGAGTTGTAGATGCAGAGTTGTAGATGCAGAGTTGTAGAGATGTAGAGAGTTGTAGATGTAGAGTTGTAGATGTAGAGTTGTAGATGTAGAGATATAGAGTTGTAGATGTAGAGTTGTAGAGATGTAGAGAGTTGTAGATGTAGAGTTGTAGATGTAGAGATAGAGTTGTAGATGTAGAGTTGTAGATGTAGAGATATAGAGTTGTAGATGTAGAGTTGTAGATGCAGAGTTGTAGAGTTGTAGATGTAGAGATGCAGAGTTGTAGATGTAGAGATGTAGATGCAGAGATGTAGATGCAGAGATGTAGATGCAGAGTTGTAGAGAGTTGTAGATGTAGAGTTGTAGATGTAGAGTTGTAGAGAGTTGTAGATGTAGAGTTGTAGATGTAGAGATGCAGAGTTGTAGATGCAGAGTTGTAGAGTTGTAGATGCAGAGTTGTAGAGTTGTAGATGTAGAGATGCAGAGTTGTAGATGCAGAGTTGTAGAGTTGTAGATGCAGAGTTGTAGATGCAGAGATGTAGATGCAGAGTTGTAGAGATGTAGAGAGTTGTAGATGTAGAGTTGTAGATGTAGATGTAGAGTTGTAGATGTAGAGAGTTGTAGATGTAGAGATGTAGATGTAGAGTTGTAGATGTAGAGATGTAGAGAGTTGTAGATGTAGAGATGTAGATGCAGAGATGTAGATGCAGAGTTGTAGATGTAGAGATGCAGAGTTGTAGATGCAGAGTTGTAGATGCAGAGTTGTAGAGATGTAGATGTAGAGTTGTAGATGTAGAGATGTAGATAGAGAGTTGTAGATGTAGAGATGTAGAGTTGTAGATGTAGAGATGTAGAGTTGTAGAGAGTTGTAGATGTAGTGATGTAGAGAGTTGTAGATGTAGAGAGTTGTAGATGTAGAGATGTAGAGAGTTGTAGATGTAGAGTTGTAGAGAGTTGTAGATGTAGAGTTGTAGAGAGTTGTAGATGTAGAGTTGTAGATGTAGAGAGTTGTAGATGCAGAGAGTTGTAGATGTAGAGAGTTGTAGATGCAGAGATGTAGATGCAGAGTTGTAGATGCAGAGTTGTAGATGCAGAGATGTAGAGTTGTAGATGTAGAGTTGTAGATGTAGAGTGTTGTAGAGTTGTAGATGTAGAGAGTTGTAGATGTAGAGATGTAGATGCAGAGTTGTAGATGCAGAGTTGTAGAGATGTAGAGAGTTGTAGATGTAGAGTTGTAGATGTAGAGTTGTAGATGTAGAGATATAGAGTTGTAGATGTAGAGTTGTAGAGATGTAGAGAGTTGTAGATGTAGAGTTGTAGATGTAGAGATGCAGAGTTGTAGATGTAGAGATGTAGATGCAGAGATGTAGATGCAGAGTTGTAGATGTAGAGTTGTAGATGCAGAGGTAGAGATGTAGAGTTGTAGATGTAGAGTTGTAGATGTAGAGATGTAGATGTAGAGTTGTAGATGTAGAGATGTAGAGAGTTGTAGTTTCGTAGATGTAGAGTTGTAGATGTAGAGTTGTAGATGTAGGGAGTTTTAGATGTAGAGAGTTGTAGATGCAGAGTTGTAGATGCAGAGATGTAGATGCAGAGATGTAGATGCAGAGTTGTAGAGAGTTGTAGATGTAGAGTTGTAGATGTAGAGATAGAGTTGTAGATGTAGAGATATAGAGTTGTAGATGTAGAGTTGTAGATGTAGAGATGCAGAGTTGTAGATGCAGAGTTGTAGATGTAGAGTTGTAGATGTAGAGAGTTGTAGATGTAGAGTTGTAGATGTAGAGTGTTGTAGAGTTGTAGATGCAGAGTTGTAGATGTAGAGATGTAGATGCAGAGTTGTAGATGCAGAGTTGTAGAGATGTAGAGTTGTAGATGTAGAGATGTAGAGTTGTAGAGAGTTGTAGATGTAGTGATGTAGAGAGTTGTAGATGTAGAGAGTTGTAGATGTAGAGATGTAGAGAGTTGTAGATGTAGAGTTGTAGAGAGTTGTAGATGTAGAGTTGTAGAGAGTTGTAGATGTAGAGTTGTAGATGTAGAGAGTTGTAGATGCAGAGAGTTGTAGATGTAGAGAGTTGTAGATGCAGAGATGTAGATGCAGAGTTGTAGATGCAGAGTTGTAGATGCAGAGATGTAGAGTTGTAGATGTAGAGTTGTAGATGTAGAGTGTTGTAGAGTTGTAGATGTAGAGAGTTGTAGATGTAGAGATGTAGATGCAGTTGTAGATGCAGAGTTGTAGAGATGTAGAGAGTTGTAGATGTAGAGTTGTAGATGTAGAGATGTAGAGAGTTGTAGATGTAGAGATGTAGATGCAGAGATGTAGAGAGTTGTAGATGTAGAGTTGTAGATGTAGAGATATAGAGTTGTAGATGTAGAGTTGTAGAGTTGTAGATGTAGAGATGCAGAGTTGTAGATGCAGAGTTGTAGATGCAGAGTTGTAGAGATGTAGATGTAGATGTAGAGTTGTAGATGTAGATGCAGAGTTGTAGATGTAGAGATGTAGATAGAGAGTTGTAGATGTAGAGATGTAGAGTTGTAGATGTAGAGATGTAGAGTTGTAGAGAGTTGTAGATGTAGTGATGTAGAGAGTTGTAGATGTAGAGATGTAGAGAGTTGTAGATGTAGAGTTGTAGAGAGTTGTAGATGTAGAGTTGTAGAGAGTTGTAGATGTAGAGTTGTAGATGTAGAGAGTTGTAGATGCAGAGAGTTGTAGATGTAGAGAGTTGTAGATGCAGAGATGTAGATGCAGAGTTGTAGATGCAGAGTTGTAGATGCAGAGATGTAGAGTTGTAGATGTAGAGTGTTGTAGAGTTGTAGATGTAGAGAGTTGTAGATGTAGAGATGTAGATGCAGAGTTGTAGATGCAGAGTTGTAGAGATGTAGAGAGTTGTAGATGTAGAGTTGTAGATGTAGAGATAGAGTTGTAGATGTAGAGTTGTAGATGTAGAGATATAGAGTTGTAGATGTAGAGTTGTAGAGATGTAGAGAGTTGTAGATGTAGAGTTGTAGATGTAGAGATAGAGTTGTAGATGTAGAGATATAGAGTTGTAGATGTAGAGTTGTAGATGAAGAGTTGTAGATGCAGAGATGTAGATGCAGAGATGTAGATGCAGAGATGTAGATGCAGAGTTGTAGAGATGTAGAGAGTTGTAGATGTAGAGTTGTAGATGTAGAGATAGAGTTGTAGATGTAGAGATGTAGATGTAGAGATGTAGATGCAGAGATGTAGATGCAGAGGTAGAGATGTAGAGTTGTAGAGAGTTGTAGATATAGAGATGTAGAGTTGTAGATGTAGAGATGTAGAGAGTTGTAGATGTAGAGTTGTAGATGTAGAGAGTTGTAGATGTAGAGATGTAGATGTAGAGTTGTAGATGTAGAGATGTAGAGAGTTGTAGATGTAGAGATGTAGATGCAGAGATGTAGATGCAGAGTTGTAGAGAGTTGTAGATGCAGAGTTGTAGATGCAGAGTTGTAGATGCAGAGTTGTAGATGTAGAGTTGTAGATGTAGAGTGTTTTAGAGTTGTAGATGTAGAGTTGTAGATGTAGAGATAGAGTTGTAGATGCAGAGTTGTAGATGCAGAGATGTAGATGCAGAGATGTAGATGCAGAGGTAGAGATGTAGAGTTGTAGAGAGTTGCAGATGTAGAGATGTAGAGTTGTAGATGTAGAGATGTAGAGAGTTGTAGATGTAGAGTTGTAGATGTAGAGAGTTGTAGATGTAGAGATGTAGATGTAGAGTTGTAGATGTAGAGATGTAGATGCAGAGATGTAGATGCAGAGTTGTAGATGTAGAGATGCAGAGTTGTAGATGCAGAGTTGTAGATGCAGAGTTGTAGAGATGTAGATGTAGATGTAGAGTTGTAGATGTAGATGCAGAGTTGTAGATGTAGAGATGTAGATAGAGAGTTGTAGATGTAGAGATGTAGAGTTGTAGATGTAGAGATGTAGAGTTGTAGAGAGTTGTAGATGTAGTGATGTAGAGAGTTGTAGATGTAGAGAGTTGTAGATGTAGAGATGTAGAGAGTTGTAGATGTAGAGTTGTAGAGAGTTGTAGATGTAGAGTTGTAGAGAGTTGTAGATGTAGAGTTGTAGATGTAGAGAGTTGTAGATGCAGAGAGTTGTAGATGTAGAGAGTTGTAGATGCAGAGATGTAGATGCAGAGTTGTAGATGCAGAGTTGTAGAGATGTAGAGAGTTGTAGATGTAGAGTTGTAGATGTAGAGATAGAGTTGTAGATGTAGAGTTGTAGATGTAGAGATATAGAGTTGTAGATGTAGAGTTGTAGAGATGTAGAGAGTTGTAGATGTAGAGTTGTAGATGTAGAGATAGAGTTGTAGATGTAGAGATATAGAGTTGTAGATGTAGAGTTGTAGAGTTGTAGATGAAGAGTTGTAGATGCAGAGATGTAGATGCAGAGATGTAGATGCAGAGATGTAGATGCAGAGTTGTAGAGATGTAGAGAGTTGTAGATGTAGAGTTGTAGATGTAGAGATAGAGTTGTAGATGTAGAGATGTAGATGTAGAGATGTAGATGCAGAGATGTAGATGCAGAGGTAGAGATGTAGAGTTGTAGAGAGTTGTAGATATAGAGATGTAGAGTTGTAGATGTAGAGATGTAGAGAGTTGTAGATGTAGAGTTGTAGATGTAGAGAGTTGTAGATGTAGAGATGTAGATGTAGAGTTGTAGATGTAGAGATGTAGAGAGTTGTAGATGTAGAGATGTAGATGCAGAGATGTAGATGCAGAGTTGTAGAGAGTTGTAGATGCAGAGTTGTAGATGCAGAGTTGTAGATGCAGAGTTGTAGATGTAGAGTTGTAGATGTAGAGTGTTTTAGAGTTGTAGATGTAGAGTTGTAGATGTAGAGATAGAGTTGTAGATGCAGAGTTGTAGATGCAGAGATGTAGATGCAGAGATGTAGATGCAGAGGTAGAGATGTAGAGTTGTAGAGAGTTGTAGATGTAGAGATGTAGAGTTGTAGATGTAGAGATGTAGAGAGTTGTAGATGTAGAGTTGTAGATGTAGAGAGTTGTAGATGTAGAGATGTAGATGTAGAGTTGTAGATGTAGAGATGTAGATGCAGAGATGTAGATGCAGAGTTGTAGATGTAGAGATGCAGAGTTGTAGATGCAGAGTTGTAGATGCAGATGTAGATGTAGAGTTGTAGATGTAGATGCAGAGTTGTAGATGTAGAGATGTAGATAGAGAGTTGTAGATGTAGAGATGTAGAGTTGTAGATGTAGAGATGTAGAGTTGTAGAGAGTTGTAGATGTAGTGATGTAGAGAGTTGTAGATGTAGAGAGTTGTAGATGTAGAGATGTAGAGAGTTGTAGATGTAGAGTTGTAGAGAGTTGTAGATGTAGAGTTGTAGAGAGTTGTAGATGTAGAGTTGTAGATGTAGAGAGTTGTAGATGCAGAGAGTTGTAGATGTAGAGAGTTGTAGATGCAGAGATGTAGATGCAGAGTTGTAGATGCAGAGTTGTAGATGCAGAGATGTAGAGTTGTAGATGTAGAGTTGTAGATGTAGAGTGTTGTAGAGTTGTAGATGTAGAGAGTTGTAGATGTAGAGATGTAGATGCAGAGTTGTAGATGCAGAGTTGTAGAGATGTAGAGAGTTGTAGATGTAGAGTTGTAGATGTAGAGTTGTAGATGTAGAGATATAGAGTTGTAGATGTAGAGTTGTAGAGATGTAGAGAGTTGTAGATGTAGAGTTGTAGATGTAGAGATATAGAGTTGTAGATGTAGAGTTGTAGAGATGTAGAGAGTTGTAGATGTAGAGTTGTAGATGTAGAGATAGAGTTGTAGATGTAGAGTTGTAGATGTAGAGATATAGAGTTGTAGATGTAGAGTTGTAGATGCAGAGTTGTAGAGTTGTAGATGTAGAGATGCAGAGTTGTAGATGTAGAGATGTAGATGCAGAGATGTAGATGCAGAGTTGTAGAGAGTTGTAGATGTAGAGTTGTAGATGTAGAGATGTAGATAGAGAGTTGTAGATGTAGAGATGTAGAGTTGTAGATGTAGAGATGTAGAGTTGTAGAGAGTTGTAGATGTAGTGATGTAGAGAGTTGTAGATGTAGAGAGTTGTAGATGTAGAGATGTAGAGAGTTGTAGATGTAGAGTTGTAGAGAGTTGTAGATGTAGAGTTGTAGAGAGTTGTAGATGTAGAGTTGTAGATGTAGAGAGTTGTAGATGCAGAGAGTTGTAGATGTAGAGAGTTGTAGATGCAGAGATGTAGATGCAGAGTTGTAGATGCAGAGTTGTAGATGCAGAGATGTAGAGTTGTAGATGTAGAGTTGTAGATGTAGAGTGTTGTAGAGTTGTAGATGTAGAGAGTTGTAGATGTAGAGATGTAGATGCAGAGTTGTAGATGCAGAGTTGTAGAGATGTAGAGAGTTGTAGATGTAGAGTTGTAGATGTAGAGATATAGAGTTGTAGATGTAGAGTTGTAGAGATGTAGAGAGTTGTAGATGTAGAGTTGTAGATGTAGAGATATAGAGTTGTAGATGTAGAGTTGTAGATGCAGAGTTGTAGAGTTGTAGATGTAGAGATGCAGAGTTGTAGATGTAGAGATGTAGATGCAGAGATGTAGATGCAGAGATGTAGATGCAGAGTTGTAGAGAGTTGTAGATGTAGAGTTGTAGATGTAGAGTTGTAGAGAGTTGTAGATGTAGAGTTGTAGATGTAGAGATGCAGAGTTGTAGATGCAGAGTTGTAGAGTTGTAGATGCAGAGTTGTAGAGTTGTAGATGTAGAGATGCAGAGTTGTAGATGCAGAGTTGTAGAGTTGTAGATGCAGAGTTGTAGATGCAGAGATGTAGATGCAGAGTTGTAGAGATGTAGAGAGTTGTAGATGTAGAGTTGTAGATGTAGAGATAGAGTTGTAGATGTAGAGTTGTAGATGTAGAGATGTAGAGTTGTAGATGCAGAGTTGTAGAGTTGTAGATGTAGAGATGCAGAGTTGTAGATGTAGAGATGCAGAGTTGTAGATGCAGAGTTGTAGAGTTGTAGATGCAGAGTTGTAGATGTAGAGATGTAGATGCAGAGTTGTAGATGCAGAGTTGTAGAGAGTTGTAGATGTAGAGTTGTAGATGTAGAGATAGAGTTGTAGATGCAGAGTTGTAGATGCAGAGATGTAGATGCAGAGATGTAGATGCAGAGGTAGAGATGTAGAGTTGTAGAGAGTTGTAGATGTAGAGATGTAGATGTAGAGAGTTGTAGATGTAGAGATGTAGATGTAGAGTTGTAGATGTAGAGATGTAGAGAGTTGTAGATGTAGAGATGTAGATGCAGAGATGTAGATGCAGAGTTGTAGAGAGTTGTAGATGTAGAGATGTAGAGTTGTAGATGTAGAGATGTAGAGAGTTGTAGATGTAGAGTTGTAGATGTAGAGAGTTGTAGATGTAGAGATGTAGATGTAGAGTTGTAGATGTAGAGATGTAGAGAGTTGTAGATGTAGAGATGTAGATGCAGAGATGTAGATGCAGAGTTGTAGAGAGTTGTAGATGTAGAGTTGTAGATGTAGAGATAGAGTTGTAGATGTAGAGATATAGAGTTGTAGATGTAGCGTTGTAGATGCAGAGTTGTAGATGTAGAGATGCAGATTTGTAGATGCAGAGTTGTAGATGCAGAGTTGTAGATGCAGAGTTGTAGAGATGTAGATGTAGATGTAGAGTTGTAGATGTAGATGCAGAGTTGTAGATGTAGAGATGTAGATAGAGAGTTGTAGATGTAGAGATGTAGAGTTGTAGATGTAGAGATGTAGAGTTGTAGAGAGTTGTAGATGTAGTGATGTAGAGAGTTGTAGATGTAGAGAGTTGTAGATGTAGAGATGTAGAGAGTTGTAGATGTAGAGTTGTAGAGAGTTGTAGATGTAGAGTTGTAGATGTAGAGAGTTGTAGATGCAGAGAGTTGTAGATGTAGAGAGTTGTAGATGCAGAGATGTAGATGCAGAGTTGTAGATGCAGAGTTGTAGATGCAGAGATGTAGAGTTGTAGATGTAGAGTTGTAGATGTAGAGTGTTGTAGAGATGTAGATGCAGAGTTGTAGATGCAGAGTTGTAGAGATGTAGAGAGTTGTAGATGTAGAGTTGTAGATGTAGAGATATAGAGTTGTAGATGTAGAGTTGTAGAGATGTAGAGAGTTGTAGATGTAGAGTTGTAGATGTAGAGATAGAGTTGTAGATGTAGAGTTGTAGATGTAGAGATATAGAGTTGTAGATGTAGAGTTGTAGATGCAGAGTTGTAGAGTTGTAGATGTAGAGATGCAGAGTTGTAGATGTAGAGATGTAGATGCAGAGATGTAGATGCAGAGATGTAGATGCAGAGTTGTAGATGTAGAGATAGAGTTGTAGATGTAGAGATATAGAGTTGTAGATGTAGAGTTGTAGATGCAGAGATGTAGATGCAGAGTTGTAGATGCAGAGTTGTAGATGCAGAGATGTAGATGCAGAGTTGTAGAGAGTTGTAGATGTAGAGATGCAGAGTTGTAGATGCAGAGTTGTAGAGTTGTAGATGCAGAGTTGTAGATGTAGAGATGTAGATGCAGAGTTGTAGATGCAGAGATGTAGATGCAGAGATGTAGATGCAGAGTTGTAGAGAGTTGTAGATGTAGAGTTGTAGATGTAGAGATAGAGTTGTAGATGTAGAGATATAGAGTTATAGATGTAGAGTTGTAGATGCAGAGTTGTAGAGTTGTAGATGCAGAGATGTAGATGCAGAGTTGTAGATGCAGAGTTGTAGAGATGTAGATGTAGAGTTGTAGATGTAGATGCAGAGTTGTAGATGTAGAGATGTAGATGTAGAGTTGTAGAGAGTTGTAGATGTAGAGTTGTAGATGTAGAGTTGTAGAGAGTTGTAGATGTAGTGATGTAGAGAGTTGTAGATGCAGAGAGTTGTAGAGTTGTAGAGATGTAGAGAGTTGTAGATGTAGAGTTGTAGAGAGTTGTAGATGTAGAGTTGTAGAGAGTTGTAGATGTAGAGTTGTAGATGTAGAGAGTTGTAGATGCAGAGAGTTGTAGATGTAGAGAGTTGTAGATGCAGAGATGTAGATGCAGAGTTGTAGATGCAGAGTTGTAGATGCAGAGATGTAGAGTTGTAGATGTAGAGTGTTGTAGAGTTGTAGATGTAGAGAGTTGTAGATGTAGAGATGTAGATGCAGAGTTGTAGATGCAGAGATGTAGAGATGTAGAGTTGTAGATGCAGAGTTGTAGATGTAGAGTTGTAGATGTAGAGATAGAGTTGTAGATGTAGAGATATAGAGTTGTAGATGTAGAGTTGTAGATGCAGAGATGTAGATGCAGAGTTGTAGATGCAGAGATGTAGATGCAGAGATGTAGATGCAGAGTTGTAGAGAGTTGTAGATGTAGAGTTGTAGAGTTGTAGATGTAGAGATGCAGAGTTGTAGATGCAGAGTTGTAGAGTTGTAGATGCAGAGTTGTAGATGCAGAGTTGTAGAGTTGTAGATGTAGAGATGCAGAGTTGTAGATGCAGAGTTGTAGAGTTGTAGATGCAGAGTTGTAGATGCAGAGATGTAGATGCAGAGATGTAGATGCAGAGATGTAGATGCAGAGTTGTAGAGATGTAGAGAGTTGTAGATGTAGAGTTGTAGATGTAGAGATAGAGTTGTAGATGTAGAGTTGTAGATGTAGAGATATAGAGTTGTAGATGTAGAGTTGTAGATGCAGAGTTGTAGAGTTGTAGATGTAGAGATGCAGAGTTGTAGATGTAGAGATGCAGAGTTGTAGATGCAGAGTTGTAGAGTTGTAGATGCAGAGTTGTAGATGTAGAGATGTAGATGCAGAGTTGTAGATGCAGAGATGTAGATGCAGAGATGTAGATGCAGAGTTGTAGAGAGTTGTAGATGTAGAGTTGTAGATGTAGAGATAGAGTTGTAGATGTAGAGATATAGAGTTATAGATGTAGAGTTGTAGATGCAGAGTTGTAGAGTTGTAGATGCAGAGATGTAGATGCAGAGTTGTAGATGCAGAGTTGTAGAGATGTAGATGTAGAGTTGTAGATGTAGATGCAGAGTTGTAGATGTAGAGATGTAGATGTAGAGTTGGAGAGAGTTGTAGATGTAGAGTTGTAGATGTAGAGTTGTAGAGAGTTGTAGATGTAGTGATGTAGAGAGTTGTAGATGCAGAGAGTTGTAGAGTTGTAGAGATGTAGAGTTGTAGATGTAGAGTTGTAGAGAGTTGTAGATGTAGAGTTGTAGAGAGTTGTAGATGTAGAGTTGTAGATGTAGAGAGTTGTAGATGCAGAGAGTTGTAGATGTAGAGAGTTGTAGATGCAGAGATGTAGATGCAGAGTTGTAGATGCAGAGTTGTAGATGCAGAGATGTAGAGTTGTAGATGTAGAGTGTTGTAGAGTTGTAGATGTAGAGAGTTGTAGATGTAGAGATGTAGATGCAGAGTTGTAGATGCAGAGATGTAGAGATGTAGAGTTGTAGATGCAGAGTTGTAGATGTAGAGTTGTAGATGTAGAGTGTTGTAGAGTTGTAGATGTAGAGTTGTAGATGTAGAGAGTTGTAGAGTTGTAGATGTAGAGAGTTGTAGATGTAGAGTTCTAGATGTAGAGTTGTAGATGTAGAGATATAGAGAGTTGTAGATGTAGAGTTGTAGAGATGTAGAGTTGTAGATGTAGAGATGTATATGTAGAGATGTAGAGAGTTGTAGAGTTGTAGATTTGTAGATGTAGAGTTGTAGATGTAGAGAGTTGTAGATGTAGAGTTGTAGATGTAGAGAGTTGTAGATGCAGAGTTGTAGATGTAGAGTTGTAGATGCAGAGGTAGAGATGTAGAGTTGTAGATGTAGAGTTGTAGATGTAGAGATGTAGATGTAGAGTTGTAGATGTAGAGATGTAGAGAGTTGTAGATTTGTAGATGTAGAGTTGTAGATGTAGAGTTGTAGATGTAGGGAGTTTTAGATGTAGAGAGTTGTAGATGCAGAGTTGTAGATGCAGAGATGTAGATGCAGAGTTGTAGAGAGTTGTAGATGTAGAGTTGTAGATGTAGAGATAGAGTTGTAGATGTAGAGATATAGAGTTGTAGATGTAGAGTTGTAGATGTAGAGATGCAGAGTTGTAGATGCAGAGTTGTAGATGTAGAGTTGTAGATGTAGAGAGTTGTAGATGTAGAGTTGTAGATGTAGAGTGTTGTAGAGTTGTAGATGCAGAGTTGTAGATGTAGAGATGTAGATGCAGAGTTGTAGATGCAGAGTTGTAGAGATGTAGAGAGTTGTAGATGTAGAGTTGTAGATGTAGAGATAGAGTTGTAGATGTAGAGATATAGAGTTGTAGATGTAGAGTTGTAGAGATGTAGAGAGTTGTAGATGTAGAGTTGTAGATGTAGAGATAGAGTTGTAGATGTAGAGTTGTAGATGTAGAGATATAGAGTTGTAGATGTAGAGTTGTAGATGCAGAGTTGTAGAGTTGTAGATGTAGAGATGCAGAGTTGTAGATGTAGAGATGTAGATGCAGAGATGTAGATGCAGAGATGTAGATGCAGAGTTGTAGATGTAGAGATAGAGTTGTAGATGTAGAGATATTGAGTTGTAGATGTAGAGTTGTAGATGCAGAGATGTAGATGCAGAGTTGTAGATGCAGAGATGTAGATGCAGAGATGTAGATGCAGAGTTGTAGAGAGTTGTAGATGTAGAGTTGTAGAGTTGTAGATGTAGAGATGCAGAGTTGTAGATGCAGAGTTGTAGAGTTGTAGATGCAGAGTTGTAGATGCAGAGTTGTAGAGTTGTAGATGTAGAGATGCAGAGTTGTAGATGCAGAGTTGTAGAGTTGTAGATGCAGAGTTGTAGATGCAGAGATGTAGATGCAGAGATGTAGATGCAGAGATGTAGATGCAGAGTTGTAGAGATGTAGAGAGTTGTAGATGTAGAGTTGTAGATGTAGAGTTGTAGATGTAGAGATATAGAGTTGTAGATGTAGAGTTGTAGATGCAGAGTTGTAGAGTTGTAGATGCAGAGTTGTAGAGTTGTAGATGTAGAGATGCAGAGTTGTAGATGTAGAGATGCAGAGTTGTAGATGCAGAGTTGTAGAGTTGTAGATGCAGAGTTGTAGATGTAGAGATGTAGATGCAGAGTTGTAGATGCAGAGATGTAGATGCAGAGATGTAGATGCAGAGTTGTAGAGAGTTGTAGATGTAGAGTTGTAGATGTAGAGATAGAGTTGTAGATGTAGAGATATATAGTTATAGATGTAGAGTTGTAGATGCAGAGTTGTAGAGTTGTAGATGCAGAGATGTAGATGCAGAGTTGTAGATGCAGAGTTGTAGAGATGTAGATGTAGAGTTGTAGATGTAGATGCAGAGTTGTAGATGTAGAGATGTAGATGTAGAGTTGTAGAGAGTTGTAGATGTAGAGTTGTAGATGTAGAGTTGTAGAGAGTTGTAGATGTAGTGATGTAGAGAGTTGTAGATGCAGAGAGTTGTAGAGTTGTAGAGATGTAGAGAGTTGTAGATGTAGAGTTGTAGAGAGTTGTAGATGTAGAGTTGTAGAGAGTTGTAGATGTAGAGTTGTAGATGTAGAGAGTTGTAGATGCAGAGAGTTGTAGATGTAGAGAGTTGTAGATGCAGAGATGTAGATGCAGAGTTGTAGATGCAGAGTTGTAGATGCAGAGATGTAGAGTTGTAGATGTAGAGTGTTGTAGAGTTGTAGATGTAGAGAGTTGTAGATGTAGAGATGTAGATGCAGAGTTGTAGATGCAGAGATGTAGAGATGTAGAGTTGTAGATGCAGAGTTGTAGATGTAGAGTTGTAGATGTAGAGTGTTGTAGAGTTGTAGATGTAGAGTTGTAGATGTAGAGAGTTGTAGAGTTGTAGATGTAGAGAGTTGTAGATGTAGAGTTCTAGATGTAGAGTTGTAGATGTAGAGATATAGAGAGTTGTAGATGTAGAGTTGTAGAGATGTAGAGTTGTAGATGTAGAGTTGTAGATGTAGAGATGTATATGTAGAGATGTAGAGAGTTGTAGAGTTGTAGATTTGTAGATGTAGAGTTGTAGATGTAGAGAGTTGTAGATGTAGAGTTGTAGATGTAGAGATAGAGTTGTAGATGTAGAGTTGTAGATGTAGAGATATAGAGTTGTAGATGTAGAGTTGTAGATGCAGAGTTGTAGAGTTGTAGATGTAGAGATGCAGAGTTGTAGATGTAGAGATGTAGATGCAGAGATGTAGATGCAGAGATGTAGATGCAGAGTTGTAGAGAGTTGTAGATGTAGAGTTGTAGATGTAGAGATGCAGAGTTGTAGATGCAGAGTTGTAGAGTTGTAGATGCAGAGTTGTAGATGCAGAGATGTAGATGCAGAGATGTAGATGCAGAGATGTAGATGCAGAGTTGTAGAGATGTAGAGAGTTGTAGATGTAGAGTTGTAGATGTAGAGATAGAGTTGTAGATGTAGAGTTGTAGATGTAGAGATATAGAGTTGTAGATGTAGAGTTGTAGATGCAGAGTTGTAGAGTTGTAGATGCAGAGTTGTAGAGTTGTAGATGTAGAGATGCAGAGTTGTAGATGTAGAGATGCAGAGTTGTAGATGCAGAGTTGTAGAGTTGTAGATGCAGAGTTGTAGATGTAGAGATGTAGATGCAGAGTTGTAGATGCAGAGATGTAGATGCAGAGATGTAGATGCAGAGTTGTAGAGAGTTGTAGATGTAGAGTTGTAGATGTAGAGATAGAGTTGTAGATGTAGAGATATAGAGTTATAGATGTAGAGTTGTAGATGCAGAGTTGTAGAGTTGTAGATGCAGAGATGTAGATGCAGAGTTGTAGATGCAGAGTTGTAGAGATGTAGATGTAGAGTTGTAGATGTAGATGCAGAGTTGTAGATGTAGAGATGTAGATGTAGAGTTGTAGAGAGTTGTAGATGTAGAGTTGTAGATGTAGAGTTGTAGAGAGTTGTAGATGTAGTGATGTAGAGAGTTGTAGATGCAGAGAGTTGTAGAGTTGTAGAGATGTAGAGAGTTGTAGATGTAGAGTTGTAGAGAGTTGTAGATGTAGAGTTGTAGAGAGTTGTAGATGTAGAGTTGTAGATGTAGAGAGTTGTAGATGCAGAGAGTTGTAGATGTAGAGAGTTGTAGATGCAGAGATGTAGATGCAGAGTTGTAGATGCAGAGTTGTAGATGCAGAGATGTAGAGTTGTAGATGTAGAGTGTTGTAGAGTTGTAGATGTAGAGAGTTGTAGATGTAGAGATGTAGATGCAGAGTTGTAGATGCAGAGATGTAGAGATGTAGAGTTGTAGATGCAGAGTTGTAGATGTAGAGTTGTAGATGTAGAGATAGAGTTGTAGATGTAGAGATATAGAGTTGTAGATGTAGAGTTGTAGATGCAGAGATGTAGATGCAGAGTTGTAGATGCAGAGATGTAGATGCAGAGATGTAGATGCAGAGTTGTAGAGAGTTGTAGATGTAGAGTTGTAGAGTTGTAGATGTAGAGATGCAGAGTTGTAGATGCAGAGTTGTAGAGTTGTAGATGCAGAGTTGTAGATGCAGAGTTGTAGAGTTGTAGATGTAGAGATGCAGAGTTGTAGATGCAGAGTTGTAGAGTTGTAGATGCAGAGTTGTAGATGCAGAGATGTAGATGCAGAGATGTAGATGCAGAGATGTAGATGCAGAGTTGTAGAGATGTAGAGAGTTGTAGATGTAGAGTTGTAGATGTAGAGATAGAGTTGTAGATGTAGAGTTGTAGATGTAGAGATATAGAGTTGTAGATGTAGAGTTGTAGATGCAGAGTTGTAGAGTTGTAGATGTAGAGATGCAGAGTTGTAGATGTAGAGATGCAGAGTTGTAGATGCAGAGTTGTAGAGTTGTAGATGCAGAGTTGTAGATGTAGAGATGTAGATGCAGAGTTGTAGATGCAGAGATGTAGATGCAGAGATGTAGATGCAGAGTTGTAGAGAGTTGTAGATGTAGAGTTGTAGATGTAGAGATAGAGTTGTAGATGTAGAGATATAGAGTTATAGATGTAGAGTTGTAGATGCAGAGTTGTAGAGTTGTAGATGCAGAGATGTAGATGCAGAGTTGTAGATGCAGAGTTGTAGAGATGTAGATGTAGAGTTGTAGATGTAGATGCAGAGTTGTAGATGTAGAGATGTAGATGTAGAGTTGTAGAGAGTTGTAGATGTAGAGTTGTAGATGTAGAGTTGTAGAGAGTTGTAGATGTAGTGATGTAGAGAGTTGTAGATGCAGAGAGTTGTAGAGTTGTAGAGATGTAGAGTTGTAGATGTAGAGTTGTAGAGAGTTGTAGATGTAGAGTTGTAGAGAGTTGTAGATGTAGAGTTGTAGATGTAGAGAGTTGTAGATGCAGAGAGTTGTAGATGTAGAGAGTTGTAGATGCAGAGATGTAGATGCAGAGTTGTAGATGCAGAGTTGTAGATGCAGAGATGTAGAGTTGTAGATGTAGAGTGTTGTAGAGTTGTAGATGTAGAGAGTTGTAGATGTAGAGATGTAGATGCAGAGTTGTAGATGCAGAGATGTAGAGATGTAGAGTTGTAGATGCAGAGTTGTAGATGTAGAGTTGTAGATGTAGAGTGTTGTAGAGTTGTAGATGTAGAGTTGTAGATGTAGAGAGTTGTAGAGTTGTAGATGTAGAGAGTTGTAGATGTAGAGTTCTAGATGTAGAGTTGTAGATGTAGAGATATAGAGAGTTGTAGATGTAGAGTTGTAGAGATGTAGAGTTGTAGATGTAGAGATGTATATGTAGAGATGTAGAGAGTTGTAGAGTTGTAGATTTGTAGATGTAGAGTTGTAGATGTAGAGAGTTGTAGATGTAGAGTTGTAGATGTAGAGAGTTGTAGATGCAGAGTTGTAGATGTAGAGTTGTAGATGCAGAGGTAGAGATGTAGAGTTGTAGATGTAGAGTTGTAGATGTAGAGATGTAGATGTAGAGTTGTAGATGTAGAGATGTAGAGAGTTGTAGATTTGTAGATGTAGAGTTGTAGATGTAGAGTTGTAGATGTAGGGAGTTTTAGATGTAGAGAGTTGTAGATGCAGAGTTGTAGATGCAGAGATGTAGATGCAGAGTTGTAGAGAGTTGTAGATGTAGAGTTGTAGATGTAGAGATAGAGTTGTAGATGTAGAGATATAGAGTTGTAGATGTAGAGTTGTAGATGTAGAGATGCAGAGTTGTAGATGCAGAGTTGTAGATGTAGAGTTGTAGATGTAGAGAGTTGTAGATGTAGAGTTGTAGATGTAGAGTGTTGTAGAGTTGTAGATGCAGAGTTGTAGATGTAGAGATGTAGATGCAGAGTTGTAGATGCAGAGTTGTAGAGATGTAGAGAGTTGTAGATGTAGAGTTGTAGATGTAGAGATAGAGTTGTAGATGTAGAGATATAGAGTTGTAGATGTAGAGTTGTAGAGATGTAGAGAGTTGTAGATGTAGAGTTGTAGATGTAGAGATAGAGTTGTAGATGTAGAGTTGTAGATGTAGAGATATAGAGTTGTAGATGTAGAGTTGTAGATGCAGAGTTGTAGAGTTGTAGATGTAGAGATGCAGAGTTGTAGATGTAGAGATGTAGATGCAGAGATGTAGATGCAGAGATGTAGATGCAGAGTTGTAGATGTAGAGATAGAGTTGTAGATGTAGAGATATTGAGTTGTAGATGTAGAGTTGTAGATGCAGAGATGTAGATGCAGAGTTGTAGATGCAGAGATGTAGATGCAGAGATGTAGATGCAGAGTTGTAGAGAGTTGTAGATGTAGAGTTGTAGAGTTGTAGATGTAGAGATGCAGAGTTGTAGATGCAGAGTTGTAGAGTTGTAGATGCAGAGTTGTAGATGCAGAGTTGTAGAGTTGTAGATGTAGAGATGCAGAGTTGTAGATGCAGAGTTGTAGAGTTGTAGATGCAGAGTTGTAGATGCAGAGATGTAGATGCAGAGATGTAGATGCAGAGATGTAGATGCAGAGTTGTAGAGATGTAGAGAGTTGTAGATGTAGAGTTGTAGATGTAGAGATAGAGTTGTAGATGTAGAGTTGTAGATGTAGAGATATAGAGTTGTAGATGTAGAGTTGTAGATGCAGAGTTGTAGAGTTGTAGATGCAGAGTTGTAGAGTTGTAGATGTAGAGATGCAGAGTTGTAGATGTAGAGATGCAGAGTTGTAGATGCAGAGTTGTAGAGTTGTAGATGCAGAGTTGTAGATGTAGAGATGTAGATGCAGAGTTGTAGATGCAGAGATGTAGATGCAGAGATGTAGATGCAGAGTTGTAGAGAGTTGTAGATGTAGAGTTGTAGATGTAGAGATAGAGTTGTAGATGTAGAGATATAGAGTTATAGATGTAGAGTTGTAGATGCAGAGTTGTAGAGTTGTAGATGCAGAGATGTAGATGCAGAGTTGTAGATGCAGAGTTGTAGAGATGTAGATGTAGAGTTGTAGATGTAGATGCAGAGTTGTAGATGTAGAGATGTAGATGTAGAGTTGTAGAGAGTTGTAGATGTAGAGTTGTAGATGTAGAGTTGTAGAGAGTTGTAGATGTAGTGATGTAGAGAGTTGTAGATGCAGAGAGTTGTAGAGTTGTAGAGATGTAGAGAGTTGTAGATGTAGAGTTGTAGAGAGTTGTAGATGTAGAGTTGTAGAGAGTTGTAGATGTAGAGTTGTAGATGTAGAGAGTTGTAGATGCAGAGAGTTGTAGATGTAGAGAGTTGTAGATGCAGAGATGTAGATGCAGAGTTGTAGATGCAGAGATGTAGAGTTGTAGATGTAGAGTGTTGTAGAGTTGTAGATGTAGAGAGTTGTAGATGTAGAGATGTAGATGCAGAGTTGTAGATGCAGAGATGTAGAGATGTAGAGTTGTAGATGCAGAGTTGTAGATGTAGAGTTGTAGATGTAGAGTGTTGTAGAGTTGTAGATGTAGAGTTGTAGATGTAGAGAGTTGTAGAGTTGTAGATGTAGAGAGTTGTAGATGTAGAGTTCTAGATGTAGAGTTGTAGATGTAGAGATATAGAGAGTTGTAGATGTAGAGTTGTAGAGATGTAGAGTTGTAGATGTAGAGTTGTAGATGTAGAGATGTATATGTAGAGATGTAGAGAGTTGTAGAGTTGTAGATTTGTAGATGTAGAGTTGTAGATGTAGAGAGTTGTAGATGTAGAGTTGTAGATGTAGAGATAGAGTTGTAGATGTAGAGTTGTAGATGTAGAGATATAGAGTTGTAGATGTAGAGTTGTAGATGCAGAGTTGTAGAGTTGTAGATGTAGAGATGCAGAGTTGTAGATGTAGAGATGTAGATGCAGAGATGTAGATGCAGAGATGTAGATGCAGAGTTGTAGAGAGTTGTAGATGTAGAGTTGTAGATGTAGAGTTGTAGAGAGTTGTAGATGTAGAGTTGTAGATGTAGAGATGCAGAGTTGTAGATGCAGAGTTGTAGAGTTGTAGATGCAGAGTTGTAGAGTTGTAGATGTAGAGATGCAGAGTTGTAGATGCAGAGTTGTAGAGTTGTAGATGCAGAGTTGTAGATGCAGAGATGTAGATGCAGAGTTGTAGAGATGTAGAGAGTTGTAGATGTAGAGTTGTAGATGTAGAGATAGAGTTGTAGATGTAGAGTTGTAGATGTAGAGATGTAGAGTTGTAGATGCAGAGTTGTAGATGTAGAGTTGTAGATGTAGAGAGTTGTAGAGTTGTAGATGTAGAGAGTTGTAGATGTAGAGTTCTAGATGTAGAGTTGTAGATGTAGAGATATAGAGAGTTGTAGATGTAGAGTTGTAGAGATGTAGAGTTGTAGATGTAGAGATGTATATGTAGAGATGTAGAGAGTTGTAGAGTTGTAGATTTGTAGATGTAGAGTTGTAGATGTAGAGAGTTGTAGATGTAGAGTTGTAGATGTAGAGAGTTGTAGATGCAGAGTTGTAGATGTAGAGTTGTAGATGCAGAGTTGTAGATGTAGAGTTGTAGATGCAGAGGTAGAGATGTAGAGTTGTAGATGTAGAGTTGTAGATGTAGAGATGTAGATGTAGAGTTGTAGATGTAGAGATGTAGAGAGTTGTAGATTTGTAGATGTAGAGTTGTAGATGTAGAGTTGTAGATGTAGGGAGTTTTAGATGTAGAGAGTTGTAGATGCAGAGTTGTAGATGCAGAGATGTAGATGTAGAGTTGTAGATGTAGAGAGTTGTAGATGTAGAGTTGTAGATGTAGAGTGTTGTAGAGTTGTAGATGCAGAGTTGTAGATGTAGAGATGTAGATGCAGAGTTGTAGATGCAGAGTTGTAGAGATGTAGAGAGTTGTAGATGTAGAGTTGTAGATGTAGAGATAGAGTTGTAGATGTAGAGATATAGAGTTGTAGATGCAGAGTTGTAGAGATGTAGAGAGTTGTAGATGTAGAGTTGTAGATGTAGAGATAGAGTTGTAGATGTAGAGTTGTAGATGTAGAGATATAGAGTTGTAGATGTAGAGTTGTAGATGCAGAGTTGTAGAGTTGTAGATGTAGAGATGCAGAGTTGTAGATGTAGAGATGTAGATGCAGAGATGTAGATGCAGAGATGTAGATGCAGAGTTGTAGATGTAGAGATAGAGTTGTAGATGTAGAGATATTGAGTTGTAGATGTAGAGTTGTAGATGCAGAGATGTAGATGCAGAGTTGTAGATGCAGAGATGTAGATGCAGAGATGTAGATGCAGAGTTGTAGAGAGTTGTAGATGTAGAGTTGTAGAGTTGTAGATGTAGAGATGCAGAGTTGTAGATGCAGAGTTGTAGAGTTGTAGATGCAGAGTTGTAGATGCAGAGTTGTAGAGTTGTAGATGTAGAGATGCAGAGTTGTAGATGCAGAGTTGTAGAGTTGTAGATGCAGAGTTGTAGATGCAGAGATGTAGATGCAGAGATGTAGATGCAGAGATGTAGATGCAGAGTTGTAGAGATGTAGAGAGTTGTAGATGTAGAGTTGTAGATGTAGAGATAGAGTTGTAGATGTAGAGTTGTAGATGTAGAGATATAGAGTTGTAGATGTAGAGTTGTAGATGCAGAGTTGTAGAGTTGTAGATGCAGAGTTGTAGAGTTGTAGATGTAGAGATGCAGAGTTGTAGATGTAGAGATGCAGAGTTGTAGATGCAGAGTTGTAGAGTTGTAGATGCAGAGTTGTAGATGTAGAGATGTAGATGCAGAGTTGTAGATGCAGAGATGTAGATGCAGAGATGTAGATGCAGAGTTGTAGAGAGTTGTAGATGTAGAGTTGTAGATGTAGAGATAGAGTTGTAGATGTAGAGATATAGAGTTATAGATGTAGAGTTGTAGATGCAGAGTTGTAGAGTTGTAGATGCAGAGATGTAGATGCAGAGTTGTAGATGCAGAGTTGTAGAGATGTAGATGTAGAGTTGTAGATGTAGATGCAGAGTTGTAGATGTAGAGATGTAGATGTAGAGTTGTAGAGAGTTGTAGATGTAGAGTTGTAGATGTAGAGTTGTAGAGAGTTGTAGATGTAGTGATGTAGAGAGTTGTAGATGCAGAGAGTTGTAGAGTTGTAGAGATGTAGAGAGTTGTAGATGTAGAGTTGTAGAGAGTTGTAGATGTAGAGTTGTAGAGAGTTGTAGATGTAGAGTTGTAGATGTAGAGAGTTGTAGATGCAGAGAGTTGTAGATGTAGAGTTGTAGATGCAGAGATGTAGAGTTGTAGATGTAGAGTGTTGTAGAGTTGTAGATGTAGAGAGTTGTAGATGTAGAGATGTAGATGCAGAGTTGTAGATGCAGAGATGTAGAGATGTAGAGTTGTAGATGCAGAGTTGTAGATGTAGAGTTGTAGATGTAGAGTGTTGTAGAGTTGTAGATGTAGAGTTGTAGATGTAGAGAGTTGTAGAGTTGTAGATGTAGAGAGTTGTAGATGTAGAGTTCTAGATGTAGAGTTGTAGATGTAGAGATATAGAGAGTTGTAGATGTAGAGTTGTAGAGATGTAGAGTTGTAGATGTAGAGTTGTAGATGTAGAGATGTATATGTAGAGATGTAGAGAGTTGTAGAGTTGTAGATTTGTAGATGTAGAGTTGTAGATGTAGAGAGTTGTAGATGTAGAGTTGTAGATGTAGAGAGTTGTAGATGCAGAGTTGTAGATGTAGAGTTGTAGATGCAGAGTTGTAGATGTAGAGTTGTAGATGCAGAGGTAGAGATGTAGAGTTGTAGATGTAGAGTTGTAGATGTAGAGATGTAGATGTAGAGTTGTAGATGTAGAGATGTAGAGAGTTGTAGATTTGTAGATGTAGAGTTGTAGATGTAGAGTTGTAGATGTAGGGAGTTTTAGATGTAGAGAGTTGTAGATGCAGAGTTGTAGATGCAGAGATGTAGATGCAGAGTTGTAGAGAGTTGTAGATGTAGAGTTGTAGATGTAGAGATATAGAGTTGTAGATGTAGAGTTGTAGATGTAGAGATGCAGAGTTGTAGATGCAGAGTTGTAGATGTAGAGTTGTAGATGTAGAGAGTTGTAGATGTAGAGTTGTAGATGTAGAGTGTTGTAGAGTTGTAGATGCAGAGTTGTAGATGCAGAGATGTAGATGCAGAGTTGTAGAGAGTTGTAGATGTAGAGTTGTAGATGTAGAGATATAGAGTTGTAGATGTAGAGTTGTAGATGTAGAGATGCAGAGTTGTAGATGCAGAGTTGTAGATGTAGAGTTGTAGATGTAGAGAGTTGTAGATGTAGAGTTGTAGATGTAGAGTGTTGTAGAGTTGTAGATGCAGAGTTGTAGATGTAGAGATGTAGATGCAGAGTTGTAGATGCAGAGATGTAGATGCAGAGATGTAGATGCAGAGTTGTAGAGAGTTGTAGATGTAGAGTTGTAGATGTAGAGATAGAGTTGTAGATGTAGAGATATAGAGTTATAGATGTAGAGTTGTAGATGCAGAGTTGTAGAGTTGTAGATGCAGAGATGTAGATGCAGAGTTGTAGATGCAGAGTTGTAGAGATGTAGATGTAGATGTAGAGTTGTAGATGTAGATGCAGAGTTGTAGATGTAGAGATGTAGATGTGGAGTTGTAGAGAGTTGTAGATGTAGAGTTGTAGATGTAGAGATGTAGAGTTGTAGAGAGTTGTAGATGTAGTGATGTAGAGAGTTGTAGATGCAGAGAGTTGTAGAGTTGTAGAGATGTAGAGAGTTGTAGATGTAGAGTTGTAGAGAGTTGTAGATGTAGAGTTGTAGAGAGTTGTAGATGTAGAGTTGTAGATGTAGAGAGTTGTAGATGCAGAGAGTTGTAGATGTAGAGAGTTGTAGATGCAGAGATGTAGATGCAGAGTTGTAGATGCAGAGTTGTAGATGCAGAGATGTAGAGATGTAGAGTTGTAGATGCAGAGTTGTAGATGTAGAGTTGTAGATGTAGAGTGTTGTAGAGTTGTAGATGTAGAGTTGTAGATGTAGAGAGTTGTAGAGTAGTAGATGTAGAGAGTTGTAGATGCAGAGTTGTAGATGCAGAGGTAGAGATGTAGAGGTGTAGAGAGTTGTAGAGACGTAGAGAGTTGTAGATGTAGAGTTGTAGAGACGTAGAGAGTTGTAGATGTAGAGTTCTAGATGTAGAGTTGTAGATGTAGAGATATAGAGAGTTGTAGATGTAGAGTTGTAGAGATGTAGAGTTGTAGATGTAGAGTTGTAGATGTAGAGATGTATATGTAGAGATGTAGAGAGTTGTAGAGTTGTAGATTTGTAGATGTAGAGTTGTAGATGTAGAGAGTTGTAGATGTAGAGTTGTAGATGTAGAGTTGTAGATGTAGAGAGTTGTAGATGCAGAGTTGTAGATGTAGAGTTGTAGATGCAGAGTTGTAGATGTAGAGTTGTAGATGCAGAGGTAGAGATGTAGAGTTGTAGATGTAGAGTTGTAGATGTAGAGATGTAGATGTAGAGTTGTAGATGTAGAGATGTAGAGAGTTGTAGATTTGTAGATGTAGAGTTGTAGATGTAGAGTTGTAGATGTAGGGAGTTTTAGATGTAGAGAGTTGTAGATGCAGAGTTGTAGATGCAGAGATGTAGATGCAGAGATGTAGATGCAGAGTTGTAGAGAGTTGTAGATGTAGAGTTGTAGATGTAGAGATAGAGTTGTAGATTTAGAGATATAGAGTTGTAGATGTAGAGATATAGAGTTGTAGATGTAGAGTTGTAGATGTAGAGATGCAGAGTTGTAGATGCAGAGTTGTAGAGAGTTGTAGATGTAGAGTTGTAGATGTAGAGATAGAGTTGTAGATGTAGAGTTGTAGATGTAGAGAGTTGTAGATGTAGAGTTGTAGATGTAGAGTTGTAGATGTAGAGATGTAGATGCAGAGTTGTAGATGCAGAGATGTAGATGCAGAGATGTAGATGCAGAGTTGTAGAGAGTTGTAGATGTAGAGTTGTAGATGTAGAGATAGAGTTGTAGATGTAGAGATATAGAGTTATAGATGTAGAGTTGTAGATGCAGAGTTGTAGAGTTGTAGATGCAGAGATGTAGATGCAGAGTTGTAGATGCAGAGTTGTAGAGATGTAGATGTAGATGTAGAGTTGTAGATGTAGATGCAGAGTTGTAGATGTAGAGATGTAGATGTGGAGTTGTAGAGAGTTGTAGATGTAGAGTTGTAGATGTAGAGATGTAGAGTTGTAGAGAGTTGTAGATGTAGTGATGTAGAGAGTTGTAGATGCAGAGAGTTGTAGAGTTGTAGAGATGTAGAGAGTTGTAGATGTAGAGTTGTAGAGAGTTGTAGATGTAGAGTTGTAGAGAGTTGTAGATGTAGAGTTGTAGATGTAGAGAGTTGTAGATGCAGAGAGTTGTAGATGTAGAGAGTTGTAGATGCAGAGATGTAGATGCAGAGTTGTAGATGCAGAGTTGTAGATGCAGAGATGTAGAGATGTAGAGTTGTAGATGCAGAGTTGTAGATGTAGAGTTGTAGATGTAGAGTGTTGTAGAGTTGTAGATGTAGAGTTGTAGATGTAGAGAGTTGTAGAGTAGTAGATGTAGAGAGTTGTAGATGCAGAGTTGTAGATGCAGAGGTAGAGATGTAGAGGTGTAGAGAGTTGTAGAGACGTAGAGAGTTGTAGATGTAGAGTTGTAGAGACGTAGAGAGTTGTAGATGTAGAGTTCTAGATGTAGAGTTGTAGATGTAGAGATATAGAGAGTTGTAGATGTAGAGTTGTAAAGATGTAGAGTTGTAGATGTAGAGTTGTAGATGTAGAGATGTATATGTAGAGATGTAGAGAGTTGTAGAGTTGTAGATTTGTAGATGTAGAGTTGTAGATGTAGAGAGTTGTAGATGTAGAGTTGTAGATGTAGAGTTGTAGATGTAGAGAGTTGTAGATGCAGAGTTGTAGATGTAGAGTTGTAGATGCAGAGTTGTAGATGTAGAGTTGTAGATGCAGAGGTAGAGATGTAGAGTTGTAGATGTAGAGTTGTAGATGTAGAGATGTAGATGTAGAGTTGTAGATGTAGAGATGTAGAGAGTTGTAGATTTGTAGATGTAGAGTTGTAGATGTAGAGTTGTAGATGTAGGGAGTTTTAGATGTAGAGAGTTGTAGATGCAGAGTTGTAGATGCAGAGATGTAGATGCAGAGATGTAGATGCAGAGTTGTAGAGAGTTGTAGATGTAGAGTTGTAGATGTAGAGATAGAGTTGTAGATTTAGAGATATAGAGTTGTAGATGTAGAGATATAGAGTTGTAGATGTAGAGTTGTAGATGTAGAGATGCAGAGTTGTAGATGCAGAGTTGTAGAGAGTTGTAGATGTAGAGTTGTAGATGTAGAGATAGAGTTGTAGATGTAGAGTTGTAGATGTAGAGAGTTGTAGATGTAGAGTTGTAGATGTAGAGTTGTAGATGTAGAGAGTTGTAGATGCAGAGTTGTAGATGTAGAGTTGTAGATGCAGAGTTGTAGATGTAGAGTTGTAGATGCAGAGTTTTAGAGTTGTAGATGCAGAGTTGTAGAGTTGTAGATGTAGAGATGCAGAGTTGTAGAGTTGTAGATGCAGAGTTGTAGATGTAGAGATGTAGATGCAGAGTTGTAGATGCAGAGATGTAGATGCAGAGATGTAGATGCAGAGTTGTAGATGTAGAGTTGTAGATGTAGAGATAGAGTTGTAGATGTAGAGATATAGAGTTATAGATGTAGAGTTGTAGATGCAGAGTTGTAGAGTTGTAGATGCAGAGATGTAGATGCAGAGTTGTAGATGCAGAGTTGTAGAGATGTAGATGTAGAGTTGTAGATGTAGATGCAGAGTTGTAGATGTAGAGATGTAGATGTGGAGTTGTAGAGAGTTGTATATGTAGAGTTGTAGATGTAGAGTTGTAGAGAGTTGTAGATGTAGTGATGTAGAGAGTTGTAGATGCAGAGAGTTGTAGAGTTGTAGAGATGTAGAGAGTTGTAGATGTAGAGTTGTAGAGAGTTGTAGATGTAGAGTTGTAGAGAGTTGTAGATGTAGAGTTGTAGATGTAGAGAGTTGTAGATGCAGAGAGTTGTAGATGTAGAGAGTTGTAGATGCAGAGATGTAGATGCAGAGTTGTAGATGCAGAGTTGTAGATGCAGAGATGTAGAGTTGTAGATGTAGAGTGTTGTAGAGTTGTAGATGTAGAGAGTTGTAGATGTAGAGATGTAGATGCAGAGTTGTAGATGCAGAGATGTAGAGATGTAGAGTTGTAGATGCAGAGTTGTAGATGTAGAGTTGTAGATGTAGAGTGTTGTAGAGTTGTAGATGTAGAGTTGTAGATGTAGAGAGTTGTAGAGTTGTAGATGTAGAGAGTTGTAGATGTAGAGTTCTAGATGTAGAGTTCTAGATGTAGAGATATAGAGAGTTGTAGATGTAGAGTTGTAGAGATGTAGAGTTGTAGATGTAGAGTTGTAGATGTAGAGATGTATATGTAGAGATGTAGAGAGTTGTAGAGTTGTAGATTTGTAGATGTAGAGTTGTAGATGCAGAGAGTTGTAGATGTAGAGTTGTAGATGTAGAGAGTTGTAGATGCAGAGTTGTAGATGTAGAGTTGTAGATGCAGAGTTGTAGATGTAGAGAGTTGTAGATGCAGAGTTGTAGATGTAGAGTTGTAGATGCAGAGTTGTAGATGTAGAGTTGTAGATGCAGAGGTAGAGATGTAGAGTTGTAGATGTAGAGTTGTAGATGTAGAGATGTAGATGTAGAGTTGTAGATGTAGAGATGTAGAGAGTTGTAGATTTGTAGATGTAGAGTTGTAGATGTAGAGTTGTAGATGTAGGGAGTTTTAGATGTAGAGAGTTGTAGATGCAGAGTTGTAGATGCAGAGATGTAGATGCAGAGATGTAGATGCAGAGATGTAGATGCAGAGTTGTAGAGAGTTGTAGATGTAGAGTTGTAGATGTAGAGATAGAGTTGTAGATGTAGAGTTGTAGATGTAGAGATGCAGAGTTGTAGATGCAGAGTTGTAGATGTAGAGTTGTAGATGTAGAGAGTTGTAGATGTAGAGTTGTAGATGTAGAGTGTTGTAGAGTTGTAGATGCAGAGTTGTAGATGTAGAGATGTAGATGCAGAGTTGTAGATGCAGAGATGTAGATGCAGAGATGTAGATGCAGAGATGTAGATGCAGAGTTGTAGAGAGTTGTAGATGTAGAGTTGTAGATGTAGAGATAGAGTTGTAGATGTAGAGATATAGAGTTATAGATGTAGAGTTGTAGATGCAGAGTTGTAGAGTTGTAGATGTAGAGTTGTAGATGCAGAGTTGTAGATGTAGAGATGTAGATGTAGAGTTGTAGAGAGTTGTAGATGTAGAGTTGTAGATGTAGAGATGTAGAGTTGTAGAGAGTTGTAGATGTAGTGATGTAGAGAGTTGTAGATGCAGAGAGTTGTAGATTTGTAGAGATGTAGAGAGTTGTAGATGTAGAGTTGTAGAGAGTTGTAGATGTAGAGTTGTAGAGAGTTGTAGATGTAGAGTTGTAGATGTAGAGAGTTGTAGATGCAGAGAGTTGTAGATGTAGAGAGTTGTAGATGCAGAGATGTAGATGCAGAGTTGTAGATGCAGAGTTGTAGATGCAGAGATGTAGAGATGTAGAGTTGTAGATGCAGAGTTGTAGATGTAGAGTTGTAGATGTAGAGAGTTGTAGAGTTGTAGATGTAGAGTTGTAGATGTAGAGAGTTGTAGAGTAGTAGATGTAGAGAGTTGTAGATGCAGAGTTGTAGATGTAGAGAGTTGTAGAGTAGTAGATGTAGAGAGTTGTAGATGCAGAGTTGTAGATGCAGAGGTAGAGATGTAGAGGTGTAGAGAGTTGTAGAGACGTAGAGAGTTGTAGATGTAGAGTTGTAGAGACGTAGAGAGTTGTAGATGTAGAGTTCTAGATGTAGAGTTGTAGATGTAGAGATATAGAGAGTTGTAGATGTAGAGTTGTAGAGATGTAGAGTTGTAGATGTAGAGTTGTAGATGTAGAGATGTATATGTAGAGATGTAGAGAGTTGTAGAGTTGTAGATTTGTAGATGTAGAGTTGTAGATGTAGAGAGTTGTAGATGTAGAGTTGTAGATGTAGAGTTGTAGATGTAGAGAGTTGTAGATGCAGAGTTGTAGATGTAGAGTTGTAGATGCAGAGTTGTAGATGTAGAGTTGTAGATGCAGAGGTAGAGATGTAGAGTTGTAGATGTAGAGTTGTAGATGTAGAGATGTAGATGTAGAGTTGTAGATGTAGAGATGTAGAGAGTTGTAGATTTGTAGATGTAGAGTTGTAGATGTAGAGTTGTAGATGTAGGGAGTTTTAGATGTAGAGAGTTGTAGATGCAGAGTTGTAGATGCAGAGATGTAGATGCAGAGATGTAGATGCAGAGTTGTAGAGAGTTGTAGATGTAGAGTTGTAGATGTAGAGATAGAGTTGTAGATTTAGAGATATAGAGTTGTAGATGTAGAGATATAGAGTTGTAGATGTAGAGTTGTAGATGTAGAGATGCAGAGTTGTAGATGCAGAGTTGTAGAGAGTTGTAGATGTAGAGTTGTAGATGTAGAGATAGAGTTGTAGATGTAGAGTTGTAGATGTAGAGAGTTGTAGATGTAGAGTTGTAGATGTAGAGTTGTAGATGTAGAGAGTTGTAGATGCAGAGTTGTAGATGTAGAGTTGTAGATGCAGAGTTGTAGATGTAGAGTTGTAGATGCAGAGTTTTAGAGTTGTAGATGCAGAGTTGTAGAGTTGTAGATGTAGAGATGCAGAGTTGTAGAGTTGTAGATGCAGAGTTGTAGATGTAGAGATGTAGATGCAGAGTTGTAGATGCAGAGATGTAGATGCAGAGATGTAGATGCAGAGTTGTAGAGAGTTGTAGATGTAGAGTGTTGTAGAGTTGTAGATGCAGAGTTGTAGATGTAGAGATGTAGATGCAGAGTTGTAGATGCAGAGATGTAGATGCAGAGATGTAGATGCAGAGATGTAGATGCAGAGTTGTAGAGAGTTGTAGATGTAGAGTTGTAGATGTAGAGATAGAGTTGTAGATGTAGAGATATAGAGTTATAGATGTAGAGTTGTAGATGCAGAGTTGTAGAGTTGTAGATGCAGAGATGTAGATGCAGAGTTGTAGATGCAGAGTTGTAGAGATGTAGATGTAGAGTTGTAGATGCAGAGTTGTAGATGTAGAGATGTAGATGTAGAGTTGTAGAGAGTTGTAGATGTAGAGTTGTAGATGTAGAGATGTAGAGTTGTAGAGAGTTGTAGATGTAGTGATGTAGAGAGTTGTAGATGCAGAGAGTTGTAGATTTGTAGAGATGTAGAGAGTTGTAGATGTAGAGTTGTAGAGAGTTGTAGATGTAGAGTTGTAGAGAGTTGTAGATGTAGAGTTGTAGATGTAGAGAGTTGTAGATGCAGAGAGTTGTAGATGTAGAGAGTTGTAGATGCAGAGATGTAGATGCAGAGTTGTAGATGCAGAGTTGTAGATGCAGAGATGTAGAGATGTAGAGTTGTAGATGCAGAGTTGTAGATGTAGAGTTGTAGATGTAGAGAGTTGTAGAGTTGTAGATGTAGAGTTGTAGATGTAGAGAGTTGTAGAGTAGTAAATGTAGAGAGTTGTAGATGCAGAGTTGTAGATGTAGAGAGTTGTAGAGTAGTAGATGTAGAGAGTTGTAGATGCAGAGTTGTAGATGCAGAGGTAGAGATGTAGAGGTGTAGAGAGTTGTAGAGACGTAGAGAGTTGTAGATGTAGAGTTGTAGAGACGTAGAGAGTTGTAGATGTAGAGTTCTAGATGTAGAGTTGTAGATGTAGAGATATAGAGAGTTGTAGATGTAGAGTTGTAGAGATGTAGAGTTGTAGATGTAGAGTTGTAGATGTAGAGATGTATATGTAGAGATGTAGAGAGTTGTAGAGTTGTAGATTTGTAGATGTAGAGTTGTAGATGTAGAGAGTTGTAGATGTAGAGTTGTAGATGTAGAGTTGTAGATGTAGAGAGTTGTAGATGCAGAGTTGTAGATGTAGAGTTGTAGATGCAGAGTTGTAGATGTAGAGTTGTAGATGCAGAGGTAGAGATGTAGAGTTGTAGATGTAGAGTTGTAGATGTAGAGATGTAGATGTAGAGTTGTAGATGTAGAGATGTAGAGAGTTGTAGATTTGTAGATGTAGAGTTGTAGATGTAGAGTTGTAGATGTAGGGAGTTTTAGATGTAGAGAGTTGTAGATGCAGAGTTGTAGATGCAGAGATGTAGATGCAGAGATGTAGATGCAGAGTTGTAGAGAGTTGTAGATGTAGAGTTGTAGATGTAGAGATAGAGTTTTAGATTTAGAGATATAGAGTTGTAGATGTAGAGATATAGAGTTGTAGATGTAGAGATGCAGAGTTGTAGATGCAGAGTTGTAGAGAGTTGTAGATGTAGAGTTGTAGATGTAGAGATAGAGTTGTAGATGTAGAGTTGTAGATGTAGAGAGTTGTAGATGTAGAGTTGTAGATGTAGAGTTGTAGATGTAGAGAGTTGTAGATGCAGAGTTGTAGATGTAGAGTTGTAGATGCAGAGTTGTAGATGTAGAGTTGTAGATGCAGAGTTTTAGAGTTGTAGATGCAGAGTTGTAGAGTTGTAGATGTAGAGATGCAGAGTTGTAGAGTTGTAGATGCAGAGTTGTAGATGTAGAGATGTAGATGCAGAGTTGTAGATGCAGAGATGTAGATGCAGAGATGTAGATGCAGAGTTGTAGAGAGTTGTAGATGTAGAGTTGTAGATGTAGAGATAGAGTTGTAGATGTAGAGATATAGAGTTATAGATGTAGAGTTGTAGATGCAGAGTTGTAGAGTTGTAGATGCAGAGTTGTAGAGTTGTAGATGCAGAGATGTAGATGCAGAGTTGTAGATGCAGAGTTGTAGAGATGTAGATGTAGAGTTGTAGATGTAGATGCAGAGTTGTAGATGTAGAGATGTAGATGTAGAGTTGTAGATGTAGGGAGTTTTAGATGTAGAGAGTTGTAGATGCAGAGTTGTAGATGCAGAGATGTAGATGCAGAGTTGTAGAGAGTTGTAGATGTAGAGTTGTAGATGTAGAGATAGAGTTGTAGATGTAGAGATATAGAGTTGTAGATGTAGAGTTGTAGATGTAGAGATGCAGAGTTGTAGATGCAGAGTTGTAGATGTAGAGTTGTAGATGTAGAGAGTTGTAGATGTAGAGTTGTAGATGTAGAGTGTTGTAGAGTTGTAGATGCAGAGTTGTAGATGTAGAGATGTAGATGCAGAGTTGTAGATGCAGAGATGTAGATGCAGAGATGTAGATGCAGAGTTGTAGAGAGTTGTAGATGTAGAGTTGTAGATGTAGAGATAGAGTTGTAGATGTAGAGATATAGAGTTATAGATGTAGAGTTGTAGATGCAGAGTTGTAGAGTTGTAGATGCAGAGATGTAGATGCAGAGTTGTAGATGCAGAGTTGTAGATGTAGAGATGTAGAGAGTTGTAGATTTGTAGATGTAGAGTTGTAGATGTAGAGTTGTAGATGTAGGGAGTTTTAGATGTAGAGAGTTGTAGATGCAGAGTTGTAGATGCAGAGATGTAGATGCAGAGATGTAGATGCAGAGTTGTAGAGAGTTGTAGATGTAGAGTTGTAGATGTAGAGATAGAGTTTTAGATTTAGAGATATAGAGTTGTAGATGTAGAGATATAGAGTTGTAGATGTAGAGTTGTAGATGTAGAGATGCAGAGTTGTAGATGCAGAGTTGTAGAGAGTTGTAGATGTAGAGTTGTAGATGTAGAGATAGAGTTGTAGATGTAGAGTTGTAGATGTAGAGAGTTGTAGATGTAGAGTTGTAGATGTAGAGTTGTAGATGTAGAGAGTTGTAGATGCAGAGTTGTAGATGTAGAGTTGTAGATGCAGAGTTGTAGATGTAGAGTTGTAGATGCAGAGTTTTAGAGTTGTAGATGCAGAGTTGTAGAGTTGTAGATGTAGAGATGCAGAGTTGTAGAGTTGTAGATGCAGAGTTGTAGATGTAGAGATGTAGATGCAGAGTTGTAGATGCAGAGATGTAGATGCAGAGATGTAGATGCAGAGTTGTAGAGAGTTGTAGATGTAGAGTTGTAGATGTAGAGATAGAGTTGTAGATGTAGAGATATAGAGTTATAGATGTAGAGTTGTAGATGCAGAGTTGTAGAGTTGTAGATGCAGAGTTGTAGAGTTGTAGATGCAGAGATGTAGATGCAGAGTTGTAGATGCAGAGTTGTAGAGATGTAGATGTAGAGTTGTAGATGTAGATGCAGAGTTGTAGATGTAGAGATGTAGATGTAGAGTTGTAGATGTAGGGAGTTTTAGATGTAGAGAGTTGTAGATGCAGAGTTGTAGATGCAGAGATGTAGATGCAGAGTTGTAGAGAGTTGTAGATGTAGAGTTGTAGATGTAGAGATAGAGTTGTAGATGTAGAGATATAGAGTTGTAGATGTAGAGTTGTAGATGTAGAGATGCAGAGTTGTAGATGCAGAGTTGTAGATGTAGAGTTGTAGATGTAGAGAGTTGTAGATGTAGAGTTGTAGATGTAGAGTGTTGTAGAGTTGTAGATGCAGAGTTGTAGATGTAGAAATGTAGATGCAGAGTTGTAGATGCAGAGATGTAGATGCAGAGATGTAGATGCAGAGTTGTAGAGAGTTGTAGATGTAGAGTTGTAGATGTAGAGATAGAGTTGTAGATGTAGAGATATAGAGTTATAGATGTAGAGTTGTAGATGCAGAGTTGTAGAGTTGTAGATGCAGAGATGTAGATGCAGAGTTGTAGATGCAGAGTTGTAGAGATGTAGATGTAGATGTAGAGTTGTAGATGTAGATGCAGAGTTGTAGATGTAGAGATGTAGATGTGGAGTTGTAGAGAGTTGTAGATGTAGAGTTGTAGATGTAGAGATGTAGAGTTGTAGAGAGTTGTAGATGTAGTGATGTAGAGAGTTGTAGATGCAGAGAGTTGTAGAGTTGTAGAGATGTAGAGAGTTGTAGATGTAGAGTTGTAGAGAGTTGTAGATGTAGAGTTGTAGAGAGTTGTAGATGTAGAGTTGTAGATGTAGAGAGTTGTAGATGCAGAGAGTTGTAGATGTAGAGAGTTGTAGATGCAGAGATGTAGATGCAGAGTTGTAGATGCAGAGTTGTAGATGCAGAGATGTAGAGATGTAGAGTTGTAGATGCAGAGTTGTAGATGTAGAGTTGTAGATGTAGAGTGTTGTAGAGTTGTAGATGTAGAGTTGTAGATGTAGAGAGTTGTAGAGTAGTAGATGTAGAGAGTTGTAGATGCAGAGTTGTAGATGCAGAGGTAGAGATGTAGAGGTGTAGAGAGTTGTAGAGACGTAGAGAGTTGTAGATGTAGAGTTGTAGAGACGTAGAGAGTTGTAGATGTAGAGTTCTAGATGTAGAGTTGTAGATGTAGAGATATAGAGAGTTGTAGATGTAGAGTTGTAGAGATGTAGAGTTGTAGATGTAGAGTTGTAGATGTAGAGTTGTAGATGTAGAGATGTATATGTAGAGATGTAGAGAGTTGTAGAGTTGTAGATTTGTAGATGTAGAGTTGTAGATGTAGAGAGTTGTAGATGTAGAGTTGTAGATGTAGAGTTGTAGATGTAGAGAGTTGTAGATGCAGAGTTGTAGATGTAGAGTTGTAGATGCAGAGTTGTAGATGTAGAGTTGTAGATGCAGAGGTAGAGATGTAGAGTTGTAGATGTAGAGTTGTAGATGTAGAGATGTAGATGTAGAGTTGTAGATGTAGAGATGTAGAGAGTTGTAGATTTGTAGATGTAGAGTTGTAGATGTAGAGTTGTAGATGTAGGGAGTTTTAGATGTAGAGAGTTGTAGATGCAGAGTTGTAGATGCAGAGATGTAGATGCAGAGATGTAGATGCAGAGTTGTAGAGAGTTGTAGATGTAGAGTTGTAGATGTAGAGATAGAGTTGTAGATTTAGAGATATAGAGTTGTAGATGTAGAGATATAGAGTTGTAGATGTAGAGTTGTAGATGTAGAGATGCAGAGTTGTAGATGCAGAGTTGTAGAGAGTTGTAGATGTAGAGTTGTAGATGTAGAGATAGAGTTGTAGATGTAGAGTTGTAGATGTAGAGAGTTGTAGATGTAGAGTTGTAGATGTAGAGTTGTAGATGTAGAGAGTTGTAGATGCAGAGTTGTAGATGTAGAGTTGTAGATGCAGAGTTTTAGAGTTGTAGATGCAGAGTTGTAGAGTTGTAGATGTAGAGATGCAGAGTTGTAGAGTTGTAGATGCAGAGTTGTAGATGTAGAGATGTAGATGCAGAGTTGTAGATGCAGAGATGTAGATGCAGAGATGTAGATGCAGAGTTGTAGAGAGTTGTAGATGTAGAGTGTTGTAGAGTTGTAGATGCAGAGTTGTAGATGTAGAGATGTAGATGCAGAGTTGTAGATGCAGAGATGTAGATGCAGAGATGTAGATGCAGAGATGTAGATGCAGAGTTGTAGAGAGTTGTAGATGTAGAGTTGTAGATGTAGAGATAGAGTTGTAGATGTAGAGATATAGAGTTATAGATGTAGAGTTGTAGATGCAGAGTTGTAGAGTTGTAGATGCAGAGATGTAGATGCAGAGTTGTAGATGCAGAGTTGTAGAGATGTAGATGTAGAGTTGTAGATGCAGAGTTGTAGATGTAGAGATGTAGATGTAGAGTTGTAGAGAGTTGTAGATGTAGAGTTGTAGATGTAGAGATGTAGAGTTGTAGAGAGTTGTAGATGTAGTGATGTAGAGAGTTGTAGATGCAGAGAGTTGTAGATTTGTAGAGATGTAGAGAGTTGTAGATGTAGAGTTGTAGAGAGTTGTAGATGTAGAGTTGTAGAGAGTTGTAGATGTAGAGTTGTAGATGTAGAGAGTTGTAGATGCAGAGAGTTGTAGATGTAGAGAGTTGTAGATGCAGAGATGTAGATGCAGAGTTGTAGATGCAGAGTTGTAGATGCAGAGATGTAGAGATGTAGAGTTGTAGATGCAGAGTTGTAGATGTAGAGTTGTAGATGTAGAGAGTTGTAGAGTTGTAGATGTAGAGTTGTAGATGTAGAGAGTTGTAGAGTAGTAGATGTAGAGAGTTGTAGATGCAGAGTTGTAGATGTAGAGAGTTGTAGAGTAGTAGATGTAGAGAGTTGTAGATGCAGAGTTGTAGATGCAGAGGTAGAGATGTAGAGGTGTAGAGAGTTGTAGAGACGTAGAGAGTTGTAGATGTAGAGTTGTAGAGACGTAGAGAGTTGTAGATGTAGAGTTCTAGATGTAGAGTTGTAGATGTAGAGATATAGAGAGTTGTAGATGTAGAGTTGTAGAGATGTAGAGTTGTAGATGTAGAGTTGTAGATGTAGAGATGTATATGTAGAGATGTAGAGAGTTGTAGAGTTGTAGATTTGTAGATGTAGAGTTGTAGATGTAGAGAGTTGTAGATGTAGAGTTGTAGATGTAGAGTTGTAGATGTAGAGAGTTGTAGATGCAGAGTTGTAGATGTAGAGTTGTAGATGCAGAGTTGTAGATGTAGAGTTGTAGATGCAGAGGTAGAGATGTAGAGTTGTAGATGTAGAGTTGTAGATGTAGAGATGTAGATGTAGAGTTGTAGATGTAGAGATGTAGAGAGTTGTAGATTTGTAGATGTAGAGTTGTAGATGTAGAGTTGTAGATGTAGGGAGTTTTAGATGTAGAGAGTTGTAGATGCAGAGTTGTAGATGCAGAGATGTAGATGCAGAGATGTAGATGCAGAGTTGTAGAGAGTTGTAGATGTAGAGTTGTAGATGTAGAGATAGAGTTTTAGATTTAGAGATATAGAGTTGTAGATGTAGAGATATAGAGTTGTAGATGTAGAGTTGTAGATGTAGAGATGCAGAGTTGTAGATGCAGAGTTGTAGAGAGTTGTAGATGTAGAGTTGTAGATGTAGAGATAGAGTTGTAGATGTAGAGTTGTAGATGTAGAGAGTTGTAGATGTAGAGTTGTAGATGTAGAGTTGTAGATGTAGAGAGTTGTAGATGCAGAGTTGTAGATGTAGAGTTGTAGATGCAGAGTTGTAGATGTAGAGTTGTAGATGCAGAGTTTTAGAGTTGTAGATGCAGAGTTGTAGAGTTGTAGATGTAGAGATGCAGAGTTGTAGAGTTGTAGATGCAGAGTTGTAGATGTAGAGATGTAGATGCAGAGTTGTAGATGCAGAGATGTAGATGCAGAGATGTAGATGCAGAGTTGTAGAGAGTTGTAGATGTAGAGTTGTAGATGTAGAGATAGAGTTGTAGATGTAGAGATATAGAGTTATAGATGTAGAGTTGTAGATGCAGAGTTGTAGAGTTGTAGATGCAGAGTTGTAGAGTTGTAGATGCAGAGATGTAGATGCAGAGTTGTAGATGCAGAGTTGTAGAGATGTAGATGTAGAGTTGTAGATGTAGATGCAGAGTTGTAGATGTAGAGATGTAGATGTAGAGTTGTAGATGTAGGGAGTTTTAGATGTAGAGAGTTGTAGATGCAGAGTTGTAGATGCAGAGATGTAGATGCAGAGTTGTAGAGAGTTGTAGATGTAGAGTTGTAGATGTAGAGATAGAGTTGTAGATGTAGAGATATAGAGTTGTAGATGTAGAGTTGTAGATGTAGAGATGCAGAGTTGTAGATGCAGAGTTGTAGATGTAGAGTTGTAGATGTAGAGAGTTGTAGATGTAGAGTTGTAGATGTAGAGTGTTGTAGAGTTGTAGATGCAGAGTTGTAGATGTAGAGATGTAGATGCAGAGTTGTAGATGCAGAGATGTAGATGCAGAGATGTAGATGCAGAGTTGTAGAGAGTTGTAGATGTAGAGTTGTAGATGTAGAGATAGAGTTGTAGATGTAGAGATATAGAGTTATAGATGTAGAGTTGTAGATGCAGAGTTGTAGAGTTGTAGATGCAGAGATGTAGATGCAGAGTTGTAGATGCAGAGTTGTAGAGATGTAGATGTAGATGTAGAGTTGTAGATGTAGATGCAGAGTTGTAGATGTAGAGATGTAGATGTGGAGTTGTAGAGAGTTGTAGATGTAGAGTTGTAGATGTAGAGATGTAGAGTTGTAGAGAGTTGTAGATGTAGTGATGTAGAGACGTAGAGAGTTGTAGATGTAGAGTTCTAGATGTAGAGTTGTAGATGTAGAGATATAGAGAGTTGTAGATGTAGAGTTGTAGAGATGTAGAGTTGTAGATGTAGAGTTGTAGATGTAGAGATGTATATGTAGAGATGTAGAGAGTTGTAGAGTTGTAGATTTGTAGATGTAGAGTTGTAGATGTAGAGAGTTGTAGATGTAGAGTTGTAGATGTAGAGTTGTAGATGTAGAGAGTTGTAGATGCAGAGTTGTAGATGTAGAGTTGTAGATGCAGAGTTGTAGATGTAGAGTTGTAGATGCAGAGGTAGAGATGTAGAGTTGTAGATGTAGAGTTGTAGATGTAGAGATGTAGATGTAGAGTTGTAGATGTAGAGATGTAGAGAGTTGTAGATTTGTAGATGTAGAGTTGTAGATGTAGAGTTGTAGATGTAGGGAGTTTTAGATGTAGAGAGTTGTAGATGCAGAGTTGTAGATGCAGAGATGTAGATGCAGAGATGTAGATGCAGAGTTGTAGAGAGTTGTAGATGTAGAGTTGTAGATGTAGAGATAGAGTTGTAGATTTAGAGATATAGAGTTGTAGATGTAGAGATATAGAGTTGTAGATGTAGAGTTGTAGATGTAGAGATGCAGAGTTGTAGATGCAGAGTTGTAGAGAGTTGTAGATGTAGAGTTGTAGATGTAGAGATAGAGTTGTAGATGTAGAGTTGTAGATGTAGAGAGTTGTAGATGTAGAGTTGTAGATGTAGAGTTGTAGATGTAGAGAGTTGTAGATGCAGAGTTGTAGATGTAGAGTTGTAGATGCAGAGTTGTAGATGTAGAGTTGTAGATGCAGAGTTTTAGAGTTGTAGATGCAGAGTTGTAGAGTTGTAGATGTAGAGATGCAGAGTTGTAGAGTTGTAGATGCAGAGTTGTAGATGTAGAGATGTAGATGCAGAGTTGTAGATGCAGAGATGTAGATGCAGAGATGTAGATGCAGAGTTGTAGAGAGTTGTAGATGTAGAGTTGTAGATGTAGAGATAGAGTTGTAGATGTAGAGATATAGAGTTATAGATGTAGAGTTGTAGATGCAGAGTTGTAGAGTTGTAGATGCAGAGATGTAGATGCAGAGTTGTAGATGCAGAGTTGTAGAGATGTAGATGTAGAGTTGTAGATGTAGATGCAGAGTTGTAGATGTAGAGATGTAGATGTAGAGTTGTAGAGAGTTGTAGATGTAGAGTTGTAGATGTAGAGTTGTAGAGAGTTGTAGATGTAGTGATGTAGAGAGTTGTAGATGCAGAGAGTTGTAGAGTTGTAGAGATGTAGAGAGTTGTAGATGTAGAGTTGTAGAGAGTTGTAGATGTAGAGTTGTAGAGAGTTGTAGATGTAGAGTTGTAGATGTAGAGAGTTGTAGATGCAGAGAGTTGTAGATGTAGAGAGTTGTAGATGCAGAGATGTAGATGCAGAGTTGTAGATGCAGAGTTGTAGATGCAGAGATGTAGAGTTGTAGATGTAGAGTGTTGTAGAGTTGTAGATGTAGAGAGTTGTAGATGTAGAGATGTAGATGCAGAGTTGTAGATGCAGAGATGTAGAGATGTAGAGTTGTAGATGCAGAGTTGTAGATGTAGAGTTGTAGATGTAGAGTGTTGTAGAGTTGTAGATGTAGAGTTGTAGATGTAGAGAGTTGTAGAGTTGTAGATGTAGAGAGTTCTAGATGTAGAGTTCTAGATGTAGAGTTCTAGATGTAGAGATATAGAGAGTTGTAGATGTAGAGTTGTAGAGATGTAGAGTTGTAGATGTAGAGTTGTAGATGTAGAGATGTATATGTAGAGATGTAGAGAGTTGTAGAGTTGTAGATTTGTAGATGTAGAGTTGTAGATGCAGAGAGTTGTAGATGTAGAGTTGTAGATGTAGAGAGTTGTAGATGCAGAGTTGTAGATGTAGAGTTGTAGATGCAGAGTTGTAGATGTAGAGAGTTGTAGATGCAGAGTTGTAGATGTAGAGTTGTAGATGCAGAGTTGTAGATGTAGAGTTGTAGATGCAGAGGTAGAGATGTAGAGTTGTAGATGTAGAGTTGTAGATGTAGAGATGTAGATGTAGAGTTGTAGATGTAGAGATGTAGAGAGTTGTAGATTTGTAGATGTAGAGTTGTAGATGTAGAGTTGTAGATGTAGGGAGTTTTAGATGTAGAGAGTTGTAGATGCAGAGTTGTAGATGCAGAGATGTAGATGCAGAGATGTAGATGCAGAGATGTAGATGCAGAGTTGTAGAGAGTTGTAGATGTAGAGTTGTAGATGTAGAGATAGAGTTGTAGATGTAGAGTTGTAGATGTAGAGATGCAGAGTTGTAGATGCAGAGTTGTAGATGTAGAGTTGTAGATGTAGAGAGTTGTAGATGTAGAGTTGTAGATGCAGAGTTGTAGATGTAGAGATGTAGATGCAGAGTTGTAGATGCAGAGATGTAGATGCAGAGATGTAGATGCAGAGATGTAGATGCAGAGTTGTAGAGAGTTGTAGATGTAGAGTTGTAGATGTAGAGATAGAGTTGTAGATGTAGAGATATAGAGTTATAGATGTAGAGTTGTAGATGCAGAGTTGTAGAGTTGTAGATGCAGAGATGTAGATGCAGAGTTGTAGATGCAGAGTTGTAGAGATGTAGATGTAGAGTTGTAGATGCAGAGTTGTAGATGTAGAGATGTAGATGTAGAGTTGTAGAGAGTTGTAGATGTAGAGTTGTAGATGTAGAGATGTAGAGTTGTAGAGAGTTGTAGATGTAGTGATGTAGAGAGTTGTAGATGCAGAGAGTTGTAGATTTGTAGAGATGTAGAGAGTTGTAGATGTAGAGTTGTAGAGAGTTGTAGATGTAGAGTTGTAGAGAGTTGTAGATGTAGAGTTGTAGATGTAGAGAGTTGTAGATGCAGAGAGTTGTAGATGTAGAGAGTTGTAGATGCAGAGATGTAGATGCAGAGTTGTAGATGCAGAGTTGTAGATGCAGAGATGTAGAGATGTAGAGTTGTAGATGCAGAGTTGTAGATGTAGAGTTGTAGATGTAGAGAGTTGTAGAGTTGTAGATGTAGAGTTGTAGATGTAGAGAGTTGTAGAGTAGTAGATGTAGAGAGTTGTAGATGCAGAGTTGTAGATGTAGAGAGTTGTAGAGTAGTAGATGTAGAGAGTTGTAGATGCAGAGTTGTAGATGCAGAGGTAGAGATGTAGAGGTGTAGAGAGTTGTAGAGACGTAGAGAGTTGTAGATGTAGAGTTGTAGAGACGTAGAGAGTTGTAGATGTAGAGTTCTAGATGTAGAGTTGTAGATGTAGAGATATAGAGAGTTGTAGATGTAGAGTTGTAGAGATGTAGAGTTGTAGATGTAGAGTTGTAGATGTAGAGATGTATATGTAGAGATGTAGAGAGTTGTAGAGTTGTAGATTTGTAGATGTAGAGTTGTAGATGTAGAGAGTTGTAGATGTAGAGTTGTAGATGTAGAGTTGTAGATGTAGAGAGTTGTAGATGCAGAGTTGTAGATGTAGAGTTGTAGATGCAGAGTTGTAGATGTAGAGTTGTAGATGCAGAGGTAGAGATGTAGAGTTGTAGATGTAGAGTTGTAGATGTAGAGATGTAGATGTAGAGTTGTAGATGTAGAGATGTAGAGAGTTGTAGATTTGTAGATGTAGAGTTGTAGATGTAGAGAGTTGTAGATGTAGAGTTGTAGATGCAGAGAGTTGTAGATGTAGAGTTGTAGATGTAGAGAGTTGTAGATGCAGAGTTGTAGATGTAGAGTTGTAGATGCAGAGTTGTAGATGTAGAGAGTTGTAGATGTAGAGTTGTAGATGCAGAGGTAGAGATGTAGAGTTGTAGATGTAGAGTTGTAGATGTAGAGATGTAGATGTAGAGTTGTAGATGTAGAGATGTAGAGAGTTGTAGATTTGTAGATGTAGAGTTGTAGATGTAGAGTTGTAGATGTAGGGAGTTTTAGATGTAGAGAGTTGTAGATGCAGAGTTGTAGATGCAGAGATGTAGATGCAGAGATGTAGATGCAGAGATGTAGATGCAGAGTTGTAGAGAGTTGTAGATGTAGAGTTGTAGATGTAGAGATAGAGTTGTAGATGTAGAGTTGTAGATGTAGAGATGCAGAGTTGTAGATGCAGAGTTGTAGATGTAGAGTTGTAGATGTAGAGAGTTGTAGATGTAGAGTTGTAGATGCAGAGTTGTAGATGTAGAGATGTAGATGCAGAGTTGTAGATGCAGAGATGTAGATGCAGAGATGTAGATGCAGAGATGTAGATGCAGAGTTGTAGAGAGTTGTAGATGTAGAGTTGTAGATGTAGAGATAGAGTTGTAGATGTAGAGATATAGAGTTATAGATGTAGAGTTGTAGATGCAGAGTTGTAGAGTTGTAGATGCAGAGATGTAGATGCAGAGTTGTAGATGCAGAGTTGTAGAGATGTAGATGTAGAGTTGTAGATGCAGAGTTGTAGATGTAGAGATGTAGATGTAGAGTTGTAGAGAGTTGTAGATGTAGAGTTGTAGATGTAGAGATGTAGAGTTGTAGAGAGTTGTAGATGTAGTGATGTAGAGAGTTGTAGATGCAGAGAGTTGTAGATTTGTAGAGATGTAGAGAGTTGTAGATGTAGAGTTGTAGAGAGTTGTAGATGTAGAGTTGTAGAGAGTTGTAGATGTAGAGTTGTAGATGTAGAGAGTTGTAGATGCAGAGAGTTGTAGATGTAGAGAGTTGTAGATGCAGAGATGTAGATGCAGAGTTGTAGATGCAGAGTTGTAGATGCAGAGATGTAGAGATGTAGAGTTGTAGATGCAGAGTTGTAGATGTAGAGTTGTAGATGTAGAGAGTTGTAGAGTTGTAGATGTAGAGTTGTAGATGTAGAGAGTTGTAGAGTAGTAGATGTAGAGAGTTGTAGATGCAGAGTTGTAGATGTAGAGAGTTGTAGAGTAGTAGATGTAGAGAGTTGTAGATGCAGAGTTGTAGATGCAGAGGTAGAGATGTAGAGGTGTAGAGAGTTGTAGAGACGTAGAGAGTTGTAGATGTAGAGTTGTAGAGACGTAGAGAGTTGTAGATGTAGAGTTCTAGATGTAGAGTTGTAGATGTAGAGATATAGAGAGTTGTAGATGTAGAGTTGTAGAGATGTAGAGTTGTAGATGTAGAGTTGTAGATGTAGAGATGTATATGTAGAGATGTAGAGAGTTGTAGAGTTGTAGATTTGTAGATGTAGAGTTGTAGATGTAGAGAGTTGTAGATGTAGAGTTGTAGATGTAGAGTTGTAGATGTAGAGAGTTGTAGATGCAGAGTTGTAGATGTAGAGTTGTAGATGCAGAGTTGTAGATGTAGAGTTGTAGATGCAGAGGTAGAGATGTAGAGTTGTAGATGTAGAGTTGTAGATGTAGAGATGTAGATGTAGAGTTGTAGATGTAGAGATGTAGAGAGTTGTAGATTTGTAGATGTAGAGTTGTAGATGTAGAGTTGTAGATGTAGGGAGTTTTAGATGTAGAGAGTTGTAGATGCAGAGTTGTAGATGCAGAGATGTAGATGCAGAGATGTAGATGCAGAGTTGTAGAGAGTTGTAGATGTAGAGTTGTAGATGTAGAGATAGAGTTGTAGATTTAGAGATATAGAGTTGTAGATGTAGAGATATAGAGTTGTAGATGTAGAGTTGTAGATGTAGAGATGCAGAGTTGTAGATGCAGAGTTGTAGAGAGTTGTAGATGTAGAGTTGTAGATGTAGAGATAGAGTTGTAGATGTAGAGTTGTAGATGTAGAGAGTTGTAGATGTAGAGTTGTAGATGTAGAGTTGTAGATGTAGAGAGTTGTAGATGCAGAGTTGTAGATGTAGAGTTGTAGATGCAGAGTTGTAGATGTAGAGTTGTAGATGCAGAGTTTTAGAGTTGTAGATGCAGAGTTGTAGAGTTGTAGATGTAGAGATGCAGAGTTGTAGAGTTGTAGATGCAGAGTTGTAGATGTAGAGATGTAGATGCAGAGTTGTAGATGCAGAGATGTAGATGCAGAGATGTAGATGCAGAGTTGTAGAGAGTTGTAGATGTAGAGTTGTAGATGTAGAGATAGAGTTGTAGATGTAGAGATATAGAGTTATAGATGTAGAGTTGTAGATGCAGAGTTGTAGAGTTGTAGATGCAGAGTTGTAGAGTTGTAGATGCAGAGATGTAGATGCAGAGTTGTAGATGCAGAGTTGTAGAGATGTAGATGTAGAGTTGTAGATGTAGATGCAGAGTTGTAGATGTAGAGATGTAGATGTAGAGTTGTAGAGAGTTGTAGATGTAGAGTTGTAGATGTAGAGTTGTAGAGAGTTGTAGATGCAGAGTTGTAGAGAGTTGTAGATGTAGAGTTGTAGATGTAGAGATAGAGTTGTAGATGTAGAGTTGTAGATGTAGAGAGTTGTAGATGTAGAGTTGTAGATGTAGAGTTGTAGATGTAGAGAGTTGTAGATGCAGAGTTGTAGATGTAGAGTTGTAGATGCAGAGTTGTAGATGTAGAGTTGTAGATGCAGAGTTTTAGAGTTGTAGATGCAGAGTTGTAGAGTTGTAGATGTAGAGATGCAGAGTTGTAGAGTTGTAGATGCAGAGTTGTAGATGTAGAGATGTAGATGCAGAGTTGTAGATGCAGAGATGTAGATGCAGAGATGTAGATGCAGAGTTGTAGAGAGTTGTAGATGTAGAGTTGTAGATGTAGAGATAGAGTTGTAGATGTAGAGATATAGAGTTATAGATGTAGAGTTGTAGATGCAGAGTTGTAGAGTTGTAGATGCAGAGATGTAGATGCAGAGTTGTAGATGCAGAGTTGTAGAGATGTAGATGTAGAGTTGTAGATGTAGATGCAGAGTTGTAGATGTAGAGATGTAGATGTAGAGTTGTAGAGAGTTGTAGATGTAGAGTTGTAGATGTAGAGTTGTAGAGTGTTGTAGATGTAGTGATGTAGAGAGTTGTAGATGCAGAGAGTTGTAGAGTTGTAGAGATGTAGAGAGTTGTAGATGTAGAGTTGTAGAGAGTTGTAGATGTAGAGTTGTAGAGAGTTGTAGATGTAGAGTTGTAGATGTAGAGAGTTGTAGATGCAGAGAGTTGTAGATGTAGAGAGTTGTAGATGCAGAGATGTAGATGCAGAGTTGTAGATGCAGAGTTGTAGATGCAGAGATGTAGAGTTGTAGATGTAGAGTGTTGTAGAGTTGTAGATGTAGAGAGTTGTAGATGTAGAGATGTAGATGCAGAGTTGTAGATGCAGAGATGTAGAGATGTAGAGTTGTAGATGCAGAGTTGTAGATGTAGAGTTGTAGATGTAGAGTGTTGTAGAGTTGTAGATGTAGAGTTGTAGATGTAGAGAGTTGTAGATGTAGAGAGTTGTAGATGTAGAGTTCTAGATGTAGAGTTGTAGATGTAGAGATATAGAGAGTTGTAGATGTAGAGATATAGAGAGTTGTAGATGTAGAGTTGTAGATGTAGAGATGTATATGTAGAGATGTAGAGAGTTGTAGAGTTGTAGATTTGTAGATGTAGAGTTGTAGATGTAGAGAGTTGTAGATGTAGAGTTGTAGATGTAGAGAGTTGTAGATGCAGAGTTGTAGATGTAGAGTTGTAGATGCAGAGTTGTAGATGTAGAGTTGTAGATGCAGAGGTAGAGATGTAGAGTTGTAGATGTAGAGTTGTAGATGTAGAGATGTATATGTAGAGTTGTAGATGTAGAGATGTAGAGAGTTGTAGATTTGTAGATGTAGAGTTGTAGATGTAGAGTTGTAGATGTAGGGAGTTTTAGATGTAGAGAGTTGTAGATGCAGAGTTGTAGATGCAGAGATGTAGATGCAGAGATGTAGATGCAGAGTTGTAGAGAGTTGTAGATGTAGAGTTGTAGATGTAGAGATAGAGTTGTAGATGTAGAGATATAGAGTTGTAGATGTAGAGTTGTAGATGTAGAGATGCAGAGTTGTAGATGCAGAGTTGTAGATGTAGAGTTGTAGATGTAGAGAGTTGTAGATGTAGAGTTGTAGATGTAGAGTGTTGTAGAGTTGTAGATGCAGAGTTGTAGATGTAGAGATGTAGATGCAGAGATGTAGATGCAGAGATGTAGATGCAGAGTTGTAGAGAGTTGTAGATGTAGAGATATAGAGTTATAGATGTAGAGTTGTAGATGCAGAGTTGTAGAGTTGTAGATTCAGAGATGTAGATGCAGAGTTGTAGATGCAGAGTTGTAGAGATGTAGATGTAGATGTAGAGTTGTAGATGTAGATGCAGAGTTGTAGATGTAGAGATGTAGATGTAGAGTTGTAGAGAGTTGTAGATGTAGAGTTGTAGATGTAGAGATGTAGAGTTGTAGAGAGTTGTAGATGTAGTGATGTAGAGAGTTGTAGATGCAGAGAGTTGTAGAGTTGTAGAGATGTAGAGAGTTGTAGATGTAGAGTTGTAGAGAGTTGTAGATGTAGAGTTGTAGAGAGTTGTAGATGTAGAGTTGTAGATGTAGAGAGTTGTAGATGCAGAGAGTTGTAGATGTAGAGAGTTGTAGATGCAGAGATGTAGATGCAGAGTTGTAGATGCAGAGTTGTAGATGCAGAGATGTAGAGATGTAGAGTTGTAGATGCAGAGTTGTAGATGTAGAGTTGTAGATGTAGAGTGTTGTAGAGTTGTAGATGTAGAGTTGTAGATGTAGAGAGTTGTAGAGTTGTAGATGTAGAGAGTTGTAGATGCAGAGTTGTAGATGCAGAGGTAGAGATGTAGAGGTGTAGAGAGTTGTAGAGACGTAGAGAGTTCTAGATGTAGAGTTGTAGATGTAGAGATATAGAGAGTTGTAGATGTAGAGATATAGAGAGTTGTAGATGTAGAGTTGTAGATGTAGAGATGTATATGTAGAGATGTAGAGAGTTGTAGAGTTGTAGATTTGTAGATGTAGAGTTGTAGATGTAGAGAGTTGTAGATGTAGAGTTGTAGATGTAGAGAGTTGTAGATGCAGAGTTGTAGATGTAGAGTTGTAGATGCAGAGTTGTAGATGTAGAGTTGTAGATGCAGAGGTAGAGATGTAGAGTTGTAGATGTAGAGTTGTAGATGTAGAGATGTATATGTAGAGTTGTAGATGTAGAGATGTAGAGAGTTGTAGATTTGTAGATGTAGAGTTGTAGATGTAGAGTTGTAGATGTAGGGAGTTTTAGATGTAGAGAGTTGTAGATGCAGAGTTGTAGATGCAGAGATGTAGATGCAGAGATGTAGATGCAGAGTTGTAGAGAGTTGTAGATGTAGAGTTGTAGATGTAGAGATAGAGTTGTAGATGTAGAGATATAGAGTTGTAGATGTAGAGTTGTAGATGTAGAGATGCAGAGTTGTAGATGCAGAGTTGTAGATGTAGAGTTGTAGATGTAGAGAGTTGTAGATGTAGAGTTGTAGATGTAGAGTGTTGTAGAGTTGTAGATGCAGAGTTGTAGATGTAGAGATGTAGATGCAGAGATGTAGATGCAGAGATGTAGATGCAGAGTTGTAGAGAGTTGTAGATGTAGAGATATAGAGTTATAGATGTAGAGTTGTAGATGCAGAGTTGTAGAGTTGTAGATTCAGAGATGTAGATGCAGAGTTGTAGATGCAGAGTTGTAGAGATGTAGATGTAGATGTAGAGTTGTAGATGTAGATGCAGAGTTGTAGATGTAGAGATGTAGATGTAGAGTTGTAGAGAGTTGTAGATGTAGAGTTGTAGATGTAGAGATGTAGAGTTGTAGAGAGTTGTAGATGTAGTGATGTAGAGAGTTGTAGATGCAGAGAGTTGTAGAGTTGTAGAGATGTAGAGAGTTGTAGATGTAGAGTTGTAGAGAGTTGTAGATGTAGAGTTGTAGAGAGTTGTAGATGTAGAGTTGTAGATGTAGAGAGTTGTAGATGCAGAGAGTTGTAGATGTAGAGAGTTGTAGATGCAGAGATGTAGATGCAGAGTTGTAGATGCAGAGTTGTAGATGCAGAGATGTAGAGATGTAGAGTTGTAGATGCAGAGTTGTAGATGTAGAGTTGTAGATGTAGAGTGTTGTAGAGTTGTAGATGTAGAGTTGTAGATGTAGAGAGTTGTAGAGTTGTAGATGTAGAGAGTTGTAGATGCAGAGTTGTAGATGCAGAGGTAGAGATGTAGAGGTGTAGAGAGTTGTAGAGACGTAGAGAGTTGTAGATGTAGAGTTGTAGAGACGTAGAGAGTTGTAGATGTAGAGTTCTAGATGTAGAGTTGTAGATGTAGAGATATAGAGAGTTGTAGATGTAGAGATGTAGAGTTGTAGATGTAGAGTTGTAGATGTAGAGATGTATATGTAGAGATGTAGAGAGTTGTAGAGTTGTAGATTTGTAGATGTAGAGTTGTAGATGTAGAGAGTTGTAGATGTAGAGTTGTAGATGTAGAGTTGTAGATGTAGAGAGTTGTAGATGCAGAGTTGTAGATGTAGAGTTGTAGATGCAGAGTTGTAGATGTAGAGTTGTAGATGCAGAGGTAGAGATGTAGAGTTGTAGATGTAGAGTTGTAGATGTAGAGATGTAGATGTAGAGTTGTAGATGTAGAGATGTAGAGAGTTGTAGATTTGTAGATGTAGAGTTGTAGATGTAGGGAGTTTTAGATGTAGAGAGTTGTAGATGCAGAGTTGTAGATGCAGAGATGTAGATGCAGAGATGTAGATGCAGAGTTGTAGAGAGTTGTAGATGTAGAGTTGTAGATGTAGAGATAGAGTTGTAGATTTAGAGATATAGAGTTGTAGATGTAGAGATATAGAGTTGTAGATGTAGAGTTGTAGATGTAGAGATGCAGAGTTGTAGATGCAGAGTTGTAGATGTAGAGAGTTGTAGATGCAGAGTTGTAGATGTAGAGTTGTAGATGCAGAGTTGTAGATGTAGAGTTGTAGATGCAGAGGTAGAGATGTAGAGTTGTAGATGTAGAGTTGTAGATGTAGAGATGTAGATGTAGAGTTGTAGATGTAGAGATGTAGAGAGTTGTAGATTTGTAGATGTAGAGTTGTAGATGTAGAGTTGTAGATGTAGGGAGTTTTAGATGTAGAGAGTTGTAGATGCAGAGTTGTAGATGCAGAGATGTAGATGCAGAGATGTAGATGCAGAGTTGTAGAGAGTTGTAGATGTAGAGTTGTAGATGTAGAGATAGAGTTGTAGATGTAGAGATATAGAGTTGTAGATGTAGAGTTGTAGATGTAGAGATGCAGAGTTGTAGATGCAGAGTTGTAGATGTAGAGTTGTAGATGTAGAGAGTTGTAGATGTAGAGTTGTAGATGTAGAGAGTTGTAGATGCAGAGTTGTAGATGTAGAGTTGTAGATGCAGAGTTGTAGATGTAGAGTTGTAGATGCAGAGTTTTAGAGTTGTAGATGCAGAGTTGTAGAGTTGTAGATGTAGAGATGCAGAGTTGTAGAGTTGTAGATGCAGAGTTGTAGATGTAGAGATGTAGATGCAGAGTTGTAGATGCAGAGATGTAGATGCAGAGATGTAGATGCAGAGTTGTAGAGAGTTGTAGATGTAGAGTTGTAGATGTAGAGATAGAGTTGTAGATGTAGAGATATAGAGTTATAGATGTAGAGTTGTAGATGCAGAGTTGTAGAGTTGTAGATGCAGAGTTGTAGAGTTGTAGATGCAGAGATGTAGATGCAGAGTTGTAGATGCAGAGTTGTAGAGATGTAGATGTAGAGTTGTAGATGTAGATGCAGAGTTGTAGATGTAGAGATGTAGATGTAGAGTTGTAGAGAGTTGTAGATGTAGAGTTGTAGATGTAGAGTTGTAGAGAGTTGTAGATGCAGAGTTGTAGAGAGTTGTAGATGTAGAGTTGTAGATGTAGAGATAGAGTTGTAGATGTAGAGTTGTAGATGTAGAGAGTTGTAGATGTAGAGTTGTAGATGTAGAGTTGTAGATGTAGAGAGTTGTAGATGCAGAGTTGTAGATGTAGAGTTGTAGATGCAGAGTTGTAGATGTAGAGTTGTAGATGCAGAGTTTTAGAGTTGTAGATGCAGAGTTGTAGAGTTGTAGATGTAGAGATGCAGAGTTGTAGAGTTGTAGATGCAGAGTTGTAGATGTAGAGATGTAGATGCAGAGTTGTAGATGCAGAGATGTAGATGCAGAGATGTAGATGCAGAGTTGTAGAGAGTTGTAGATGTAGAGTTGTAGATGTAGAGATAGAGTTGTAGATGTAGAGATATAGAGTTATAGATGTAGAGTTGTAGATGCAGAGTTGTAGAGTTGTAGATGCAGAGTTGTAGAGTTGTAGATGCAGAGATGTAGATGCAGAGTTGTAGATGCAGAGTTGTAGAGATGTAGATGTAGAGTTGTAGATGTAGATGCAGAGTTGTAGATGTAGAGATGTAGATGTAGAGTTGTAGAGAGTTGTAGATGTAGAGTTGTAGATGTAGAGTTGTAGAGTGTTGTAGATGTAGTGATGTAGAGAGTTGTAGATGCAGAGAGTTGTAGAGTTGTAGAGATGTAGAGAGTTGTAGATGTAGAGTTGTAGAGAGTTGTAGATGTAGAGTTGTAGAGAGTTGTAGATGTAGAGTTGTAGATGTAGAGAGTTGTAGATGCAGAGAGTTGTAGATGTAGAGAGTTGTAGATGCAGAGATGTAGATGCAGAGTTGTAGATGCAGAGTTGTAGATGCAGAGATGTAGAGTTGTAGATGTAGAGTGTTGTAGAGTTGTAGATGTAGAGAGTTGTAGATGTAGAGATGTAGATGCAGAGTTGTAGATGCAGAGATGTAGAGATGTAGAGTTGTAGATGCAGAGTTGTAGATGTAGAGTTGTAGATGTAGAGTGTTGTAGAGTTGTAGATGTAGAGTTGTAGATGTAGAGAGTTGTAGATGTAGAGAGTTGTAGATGTAGAGTTCTAGATGTAGAGTTGTAGATGTAGAGATATAGAGAGTTGTAGATGTAGAGATATAGAGAGTTGTAGATGTAGAGTTGTAGATGTAGAGATGTATATGTAGAGATGTAGAGAGTTGTAGAGTTGTAGATTTGTAGATGTAGAGTTGTAGATGTAGAGAGTTGTAGATGTAGAGTTGTAGATGTAGAGAGTTGTAGATGCAGAGTTGTAGATGTAGAGTTGTAGATGCAGAGTTGTAGATGTAGAGTTGTAGATGCAGAGGTAGAGATGTAGAGTTGTAGATGTAGAGTTGTAGATGTAGAGATGTATATGTAGAGTTGTAGATGTAGAGATGTAGAGAGTTGTAGATTTGTAGATGTAGAGTTGTAGATGTAGAGTTGTAGATGTAGGGAGTTTTAGATGTAGAGAGTTGTAGATGCAGAGTTGTAGATGCAGAGATGTAGATGCAGAGATGTAGATGCAGAGTTGTAGAGAGTTGTAGATGTAGAGTTGTAGATGTAGAGATAGAGTTGTAGATGTAGAGATATAGAGTTGTAGATGTAGAGTTGTAGATGTAGAGATGCAGAGTTGTAGATGCAGAGTTGTAGATGTAGAGTTGTAGATGTAGAGAGTTGTAGATGTAGAGTTGTAGATGTAGAGTGTTGTAGAGTTGTAGATGCAGAGTTGTAGATGTAGAGATGTAGATGCAGAGATGTAGATGCAGAGATGTAGATGCAGAGTTGTAGAGAGTTGTAGATGTAGAGATATAGAGTTATAGATGTAGAGTTGTAGATGCAGAGTTGTAGAGTTGTAGATTCAGAGATGTAGATGCAGAGTTGTAGATGCAGAGTTGTAGAGATGTAGATGTAGATGTAGAGTTGTAGATGTAGATGCAGAGTTGTAGATGTAGAGATGTAGATGTAGAGTTGTAGAGAGTTGTAGATGTAGAGTTGTAGATGTAGAGATGTAGAGTTGTAGAGAGTTGTAGATGTAGTGATGTAGAGAGTTGTAGATGCAGAGAGTTGTAGAGTTGTAGAGATGTAGAGAGTTGTAGATGTAGAGTTGTAGAGAGTTGTAGATGTAGAGTTGTAGAGAGTTGTAGATGTAGAGTTGTAGATGTAGAGAGTTGTAGATGCAGAGAGTTGTAGATGTAGAGAGTTGTAGATGCAGAGATGTAGATGCAGAGTTGTAGATGCAGAGTTGTAGATGCAGAGATGTAGAGATGTAGAGTTGTAGATGCAGAGTTGTAGATGTAGAGTTGTAGATGTAGAGTGTTGTAGAGTTGTAGATGTAGAGTTGTAGATGTAGAGAGTTGTAGAGTTGTAGATGTAGAGAGTTGTAGATGCAGAGTTGTAGATGCAGAGGTAGAGATGTAGAGGTGTAGAGAGTTGTAGAGACGTAGAGAGTTGTAGATGTAGAGTTGTAGAGACGTAGAGAGTTGTAGATGTAGAGTTCTAGATGTAGAGTTGTAGATGTAGAGATATAGAGAGTTGTAGATGTAGAGATGTAGAGTTGTAGATGTAGAGTTGTAGATGTAGAGATGTATATGTAGAGATGTAGAGAGTTGTAGAGTTGTAGATTTGTAGATGTAGAGTTGTAGATGTAGAGAGTTGTAGATGTAGAGTTGTAGATGTAGAGTTGTAGATGTAGAGAGTTGTAGATGCAGAGTTGTAGATGTAGAGTTGTAGATGCAGAGTTGTAGATGTAGAGTTGTAGATGCAGAGGTAGAGATGTAGAGTTGTAGATGTAGAGTTGTAGATGTAGAGATGTAGATGTAGAGTTGTAGATGTAGAGATGTAGAGAGTTGTAGATTTGTAGATGTAGAGTTGTAGATGTAGGGAGTTTTAGATGTAGAGAGTTGTAGATGCAGAGTTGTAGATGCAGAGATGTAGATGCAGAGATGTAGATGCAGAGTTGTAGAGAGTTGTAGATGTAGAGTTGTAGATGTAGAGATAGAGTTGTAGATTTAGAGATATAGAGTTGTAGATGTAGAGATATAGAGTTGTAGATGTAGAGTTGTAGATGTAGAGATGCAGAGTTGTAGATGCAGAGTTGTAGATGTAGAGAGTTGTAGATGCAGAGTTGTAGATGTAGAGTTGTAGATGCAGAGTTGTAGATGTAGAGTTGTAGATGCAGAGGTAGAGATGTAGAGTTGTAGATGTAGAGTTGTAGATGTAGAGATGTAGATGTAGAGTTGTAGATGTAGAGATGTAGAGAGTTGTAGATTTGTAGATGTAGAGTTGTAGATGTAGAGTTGTAGATGTAGGGAGTTTTAGATGTAGAGAGTTGTAGATGCAGAGTTGTAGATGCAGAGATGTAGATGCAGAGATGTAGATGCAGAGTTGTAGAGAGTTGTAGATGTAGAGTTGTAGATGTAGAGATAGAGTTGTAGATGTAGAGATATAGAGTTGTAGATGTAGAGTTGTAGATGTAGAGATGCAGAGTTGTAGATGCAGAGTTGTAGATGTAGAGTTGTAGATGTAGAGAGTTGTAGATGTAGAGTTGTAGATGTAGAGTGTTGTAGAGTTGTAGATGCAGAGTTGTAGATGTAGAGATGTAGATGCAGAGATGTAGATGCAGAGATGTAGATGCAGAGTTGTAGAGAGTTGTAGATGTAGAGATATAGAGTTATAGATGTAGAGTTGTAGATGCAGAGTTGTAGAGTTGTAGATGCAGAGATGTAGATGCAGAGTTGTAGATGCAGAGTTGTAGAGATGTAGATGTAGATGTAGAGTTGTAGATGTAGATGCAGAGTTGTAGATGTAGAGATGTAGATGTAGAGTTGTAGAGAGTTGTAGATGTAGAGTTGTAGATGTAGAGATGTAGAGTTGTAGAGAGTTGTAGATGTAGTGATGTAGAGAGTTGTAGATGCAGAGAGTTGTAGAGTTGTAGAGATGTAGAGAGTTGTAGATGTAGAGTTGTAGAGAGTTGTAGATGTAGAGTTGTAGAGAGTTGTAGATGTAGAGTTGTAGATGTAGAGAGTTGTAGATGCAGAGAGTTGTAGATGTAGAGAGTTGTAGATGCAGAGATGTAGATGCAGAGTTGTAGATGCAGAGTTGTAGATGCAGAGATGTAGAGATGTAGAGTTGTAGATGCAGAGTTGTAGATGTAGAGTTGTAGATGTAGAGTGTTGTAGAGTTGTAGATGTAGAGTTGTAGATGTAGAGAGTTGTAGAGTTGTAGATGTAGAGAGTTGTAGATGCAGAGTTGTAGATGCAGAGGTAGAGATGTAGAGGTGTAGAGAGTTGTAGAGACGTAGAGAGTTGTAGATGTAGAGTTGTAGAGACGTAGAGAGTTGTAGATGTAGAGTTCTAGATGTAGAGTTGTAGATGTAGAGATATAGAGAGTTGTAGATGTAGAGATGTAGAGTTGTAGATGTAGAGTTGTAGATGTAGAGATGTATATGTAGAGATGTAGAGAGTTGTAGAGTTGTAGATTTGTAGATGTAGAGTTGTAGATGTAGAGAGTTGTAGATGTAGAGTTGTAGATGTAGAGTTGTAGATGTAGAGAGTTGTAGATGCAGAGTTGTAGATGTAGAGTTGTAGATGCAGAGTTGTAGATGTAGAGTTGTAGATGCAGAGGTAGAGATGTAGAGTTGTAGATGTAGAGTTGTAGATGTAGAGATGTAGATGTAGAGTTGTAGATGTAGAGAGTTGTAGATTTGTAGATGTAGAGTTGTAGATGTAGGGAGTTTTAGATGTAGAGAGTTGTAGATGCAGAGTTGTAGATGCAGAGATGTAGATGCAGAGATGTAGATGCAGAGTTGTAGAGAGTTGTAGATGTAGAGTTGTAGATGTAGAGATAGAGTTGTAGATTTAGAGATATAGAGTTGTAGATGTAGAGATATAGAGTTGTAGATGTAGAGTTGTAGATGTAGAGATGCAGAGTTGTAGATGCAGAGTTGTAGAGAGTTGTAGATGTAGAGTTGTAGATGTAGAGATAGAGTTGTAGATGTAGAGATATAGAGTTGTAGATGTAGAGAGTTGTAGATGTAGAGTTGTAGATGTAGAGTTGTAGATGTAGAGAGTTGTAGATGCAGAGTTGTAGATGTAGAGTTGTAGATGCAGAGTTGTAGATGTAGAGTTGTAGATGCAGAGTTTTAGAGTTGTAGATGCAGAGTTGTAGAGTTGTAGATGTAGAGATGCAGAGTTGTAGAGTTGTAGATGCAGAGTTGTAGATGTAGAGATGTAGATGCAGAGTTGTAGATGCAGAGATGTAGATGCAGAGGTAGAGATGTAGAGGTGTAGAGAGTTGTAGAGACGTAGAGAGTTGTAGATGTAGAGTTGTAGAGACGTAGAGAGTTGTAGATGTAGAGTTCTAGATGTAGAGTTGTAGATGTAGAGATATAGAGAGTTGTAGATGTAGAGTTGTAGAGATGTAGAGTTGTAGATGTAGAGTTGTAGATGTAGAGATGTATATGTAGAGATGTAGAGAGTTGTAGAGTTGTAGATTTGTAGATGTAGAGTTGTAGATGTAGAGAGTTGTAGATGTAGAGTTGTAGATGTAGAGTTGTAGATGTAGAGAGTTGTAGATGCAGAGTTGTAGATGTAGAGATGTAGAGTTGTAGAGAGTTGTAGATGTAGTGATGTAGAGAGTTGTAGATGCAGAGAGTTGTAGAGATGTAGAGAGTTGTAGATGTAGAGTTGTAGAGAGTTGTAGATGTAGAGTTGTAGAGAGTTGTAGATGTAGAGTTGTAGATGTAGAGAGTTGTAGATGCAGAGAGTTGTAGATGTAGAGAGTTGTAGATGCAGAGATGTAGATGCAGAGTTGTAGATGCAGAGTTGTAGATGTAGAGTTGTAGATGTAGAGATGTAGATGCAGAGTTGTAGATGCAGAGATGTAGATGCAGAGATGTAGATGCAGAGTTGTAGATGTAGAGTTGTAGATGTAGAGATAGAGTTGTAGATGTAGAGATATAGAGTTGTAGATGCAGAGTTGTAGATGCAGAAATGTAGAGTTGTAGATGTAGAGTTGTAGATGTAGAGTTGTAGATGTAGAGTGTTGTAGAGTTGTAGATGTAGAGAGTTGTAGATGTAGAGATGTAGATGCAGAGTTGTAGATGCAGAGTTGTAGATGTAGAGTTGTAGAGAGTTGTAGATGTAGAGTTGTAGATGTAGAGAGTTGTAGATGCAGAGAGTTGTAGATGTAGAGAGTTGTAGATGCAGAGTTGTGGAGTTGTAGATGCAGAGTTGTAGATGCAGAGTTGTAGATGCAGAGTTGTAGAGATGTAGATGTAGAGTTGTAGATGTAGATGCAGAGTTGTAGATGTAGAGATGTAGATGTAGAGTTGTAGAGAGTTGTAGATGTAGAGATGTAGAGTTGTAGATGTAGAGAGTTGTAGATGTAGAGATGTAGAGAGTTGTAGATGTAGAGTTGTAGAGAGTTGTAGATGTAGAGTTGTAGATGCAGAGAGTTGTAGATGTAGAGAGTTGTAGATGTAGAGAGTTGTAGATGCAGAGTTGTAGATGCAGAGATGTAGAGTTGTAGATGTAGAGAGTTGTAGATCTAGAGATGTAGATGCAGAGTTGTAGATGCAGAGTTGTAGATGCAGAGATGTAGAGATGTAGAGTTGTAGATGTAGAGTTGTAGATGTAGAATGTTGTAGATGTAGAGTTGTAGATGTAGAGATGTAGATGCAGAGATGTAGATGTAGAGTTGTAGATGTGGAGAGTTGTAGAGTTGTAGATGTAGAGAGTTGTAGATGCAGAGTTGTAGATGCCGAGGTAGAGATGTAGAGGTGTAGAGAGTTGTAGAGACGTAGAGTTGTAGATGTAGAGTTGTAGATGTAGAGAGTTGTAGATGTAGAGTTCTAGATGTAGAGTTGTAGATGTAGAGATATAGAGTTGTAGATGTAGAGTTGTAGAGATGTAGAGTTGTAGATGTAGAGTTGTAGATGTAGAGATGTATATGTAGAGATGTAGAGAGTTGTAGAGTTGTAGATTTGTAGATGTAGAGTTGTAGATGTAGAGAGTTGTAGATGTAGAGATGTATATGTAGAGTTGTAGATGCAGAGTTGTAGATGTAGAGTTGTAGATGCAGAGGTAGAGATATAGAGTTGTAGATGTAGAGTTGTAGATGTAGAGATGTAGATGCAGAGTTGTAGATGCAGAGTTGTAGGGATGTAGATGTAGAGTTGTAGATGTAGATGCAGAGTTGTAGAGAGTTGTAGATGTAGAGTTGTAGATGTAGAGATAGAGTTGTAGATGTAGAGATATAGAGTTGTAGATGTAGAGTTGTAGATGCAGAGTTGTAGAGTTGTAGATGCAGAGATGTAGATGCAGAGTTGTAGATGCAGAGTTGTAGAGATGTAGATGTAGAGTTGTAGATGTAGATGCAGAGTTGTAGATGTAGAGATGTAGATGTAGAGTTGTAGAGAGTTGTAGATGTAGAGTTGTAGATGTAGAGATGTAGAGTTGTAGAGAGTTGTAGATGTAGTGATGTAGAGAGTTGTAGATGCAGAGAGTTGTAGAGTTGTAGAGATGTAGAGAGTTGTAGATGTAGAGTTGTAGAGAGTTGTAGATGTAGAGTTGTAGAGAGTTGTAGATGTAGAGTTGTAGATGTAGAGAGTTGTAGATGCAGAGAGTTGTAGATGTAGAGAGTTGTAGATGCAGAGATGTAGATGCAGAGTTGTAGATGCAGAGTTGTAGATGCAGAGATGTAGATGTAGAGTGTTGTAGAGTTGTAGATGTAGAGTTGTAGATGTAGAGATGTAGATGCAGAGATGTAGATGTAGAGTTATAGATGTAGAGTTGTAGATGTAGAGATGTAGATGTAGAGTGTTGTAGAGTTGTAGATGTAGAGTTGTAGATGTAGAGATGTAGATGCAGAGTTGTAGATGTAGAGTTATAGATGTAGAGTTGTAGATGTAGAGTGTTGTAGAGTTGTAGATGTAGAGAGTTGTAGATGTAGAGATGTAGATGCAGAGAGTTGTAGATGTAGAGAGTTGTAGATGCAGAGATGTAGATGCAGAGTTGTAGATGCAGAGTTGTAGATGCAGAGATGTAGATGTAGAGTGTTGTAGAGTTGTAGATGTAGAGTTGTAGATGTAGAGATGTAGATGCAGAGTTGTAGATGTAGAGTTATAGATGTAGAGTTGTAGATGTAGAGTGTTGTAGAGTTGTAGATGTAGAGAGTTGTAGATGTAGAGATGTAGATGCAGAGTTGTAGATGCAGAGTTGTAGATGCAGAGATGTAGAGATGTAGAGTTGTAGATGCAGAGTTGTAGATGTAGAGTTGTAGATGTAGAGTGTTGTAGAGTTGTAGATGTAGAGTTGTAGATGTAGAGATGTAGATGCAGAGATGTAGATGTAGAGTTGTAGATGTAGAGAGTTGTAGAGTTGTAGATGTAGAGAGTTGTAGATGCAGAGTTGTAGATGCAGAGGTAGAGATGTAGAGGTGTAGAGAGTTGTAGATGCAGAGTTGTAGATGTAGAGTTGTAGATGTAGAGTGTTGTAGAGTTGTAGATGTAGAGTTGTAGATGTAGAGATGTAGATGCAGAGTTGTAGATGCAGAGATGTAGATGCAGAGATGTAGATGCAGAGTTGTAGATGTAGAGTTGTAGATGTAGAGATAGAGTTGTAGATGTAGAGATATAGAGTTGTAGATGCAGAGTTGTAGATGCAGAGATGTAGAGTTGTAGATGTAGAGTTGTAGATGTAGAGTGTTGTAGAGTTGTAGATGTAGAGAGTTGTAGATGTAGAGATGTAGATGCAGAGTTGTAGATGCAGAGTTGTAGATGCAGAGATGTAGAGATGTAGAGTTGTAGATGCAGAGTTGTAGATGTAGAGTTGTAGATGTAGAGTGTTGTAGAATTGTAGATGTAGAGTTGTAGATGTAGAGATGTAGATGCAGAGATGTAGATGTAGAGTTGTAGATGTAGAGATTTGTAGAGTTGTAGATGTAGAGAGTTGTAGATGTAGAGTTGTAGATGTAGAGTGTTGTAGAGTTGTAGATGCAGAGTTGTAGATGTAGAGATGTAGATGTAGAGTTGTAGATGTAGAGATGTAGAGTTGTAGATGCAGAGTTGTAGATGTAGAGATGTAGATGCAGAGTTGTAGATGCAGAGATGTAGATGCAGAGATGTAGATGCAGAGTTGTAGAGAGTTGTAGATGTAGAGTTGTAGATGTAGAGATAGAGTTGTAGATGTAGAGATATAGAGTTGTAGATGTAGAGTTGTAGATGCAGAGTTGTAGAGTTGTAGATGCAGAGATGTAGATGCAGAGTTGTAGATGCAGAGTTGTAGAGATGTAGATGTAGATGTAGAGTTGTAGATGTAGATGCAGAGTTGTAGATGTAGAGATGTAGATGTAGAGTTGTAGAGAGTTGTAGATGTAGAGTTGTAGATGTAGAGATGTAGAGTGGTAGAGAGTTGTAGATGTAGTGATGTAGAGAGTTGTAGATGCAGAGAGTTGTAGATGCAGAGAGTTGTAGAGTTGTAGAGATGTAGAGAGTTGTAGATGTAGAGTTGTAGAGAGTTGTAGATGTAGAGTTGTAGAGAGTTGTAGATGTAGAGTTGTAGATGTAGAGAGTTGTAGATGCAGAGAGTTGTAGATGTAGAGAGTTGTAGATGCAGAGATGTAGATGCAGAGTTGTAGATGCAGAGTTGTAGATGCAGAGATGTAGAGTTGTAGATGTAGAGTTGTAGATGCAGAGAGTTGTAGATGTAGAGAGTTGTAGATGTAGAGAGTTGTAGATGTAGATGCAGAGTTGTAGAGAGTTGTAGATGTAGAGTTGTAGATGTAGAGATAGAGTTGTAGATGTAGAGATATAGAGTTGTAGATGTAGAGTTGTAGATGCAGAGTTGTAGAGTTGTAGATGCAGAGATGTAGATGCAGAGTTGTAGATGCAGAGTTGTAGAGATGTAGATGTAGAGTTGTAGATGTAGATGCAGAGTTGTAGATGTAGAGATGTAGATGTAGAGTTGTAGAGAGTTGTAGATGTAGAGTTGTAGATGTAGAGATGTAGAGTTGTAGAGAGTTGTAGATGTAGTGATGTAGAGAGTTGTAGATGCAGAGAGTTGTAGAGTTGTAGAGATGTAGAGAGTTGTAGATGTAGAGTTGTAGAGAGTTGTAGATGTAGAGTTGTAGAGAGTTGTAGATGTAGAGTTGTAGATGTAGAGAGTTGTAGATGCAGAGAGTTGTAGATGTAGAGAGTTGTAGATGCAGAGATGTAGATGCAGAGTTGTAGATGCAGAGTTGTAGATGCAGAGATGTAGATGTAGAGTGTTGTAGAGTTGTAGATGTAGAGTTGTAGATGTAGAGATGTAGATGCAGAGATGTAGATGTAGAGTTATAGATGTAGAGTTGTAGATGTAGAGATGTAGATGTAGAGTGTTGTAGAGTTGTAGATGTAGAGTTGTAGATGTAGAGATGTAGATGCAGAGTTGTAGATGTAGAGTTATAGATGTAGAGTTGTAGATGTAGAGTGTTGTAGAGTTGTAGATGTAGAGAGTTGTAGATGTAGAGATGTAGATGCAGAGAGTTGTAGATGTAGAGATGTAGAGTTGTAGATGCAGAGTTGTAGATGTAGAGATGTAGATGCAGAGTTGTAGATGCAGAGATGTAGATGCAGAGATGTAGATGCAGAGTTGTAGAGAGTTGTAGATGTAGAGTTGTAGATGTAGAGATAGAGTTGTAGATGTAGAGATATAGAGTTGTAGATGTAGAGTTGTAGATGCAGAGTTGTAGAGTTGTAGATGCAGAGATGTAGATGCAGAGTTGTAGATGCAGAGTTGTAGAGATGTAGATGTAGAGTTGTAGATGTAGATGCAGAGTTGTAGATGTAGAGATGTAGATGTAGAGTTGTAGAGAGTTGTAGATGTAGAGTTGTAGATGTAGAGATGTAGAGTTGTAGAGAGTTGTAGATGTAGTGATGTAGAGAGTTGTAGATGCAGAGAGTTGTAGAGTTGTAGAGATGTAGAGAGTTGTAGATGTAGAGTTGTAGAGAGTTGTAGATGTAGAGTTGTAGAGAGTTGTAGATGTAGAGTTGTAGATGTAGAGAGTTGTAGATGCAGAGAGTTGTAGATGTAGAGAGTTGTAGATGCAGAGATGTAGATGCAGAGTTGTAGATGCAGAGTTGTAGATGCAGAGATGTAGATGTAGAGTGTTGTAGAGTTGTAGATGTAGAGTTGTAGATGTAGAGATGTAGATGCAGAGATGTAGATGTAGAGTTATAGATGTAGAGTTGTAGATGTAGAGATGTAGATGTAGAGTGTTGTAGAGTTGTAGATGTAGAGTTGTAGATGTAGAGATGTAGATGCAGAGTTGTAGATGTAGAGTTATAGATGTAGAGTTGTAGATGTAGAGTGTTGTAGAGTTGTAGATGTAGAGAGTTGTAGATGTAGAGATGTAGATGCAGAGAGTTGTAGATGTAGAGAGTTGTAGATGCAGAGATGTAGATGCAGAGTTGTAGATGCAGAGTTGTAGATGCAGAGATGTAGATGTAGAGTGTTGTAGAGTTGTAGATGTAGAGTTGTAGATGTAGAGATGTAGATGCAGAGTTGTAGATGTAGAGTTATAGATGTAGAGTTGTAGATGTAGAGTGTTGTAGAGTTGTAGATGTAGAGAGTTGTAGATGTAGAGATGTAGATGCAGAGTTGTAGATGCAGAGTTGTAGATGCAGAGATGTAGAGATGTAGAGTTGTAGATGCAGAGTTGTAGATGTAGAGTTGTAGATGTAGAGTGTTGTAGAGTTGTAGATGTAGAGTTGTAGATGTAGAGATGTAGATGCAGAGATGTAGATGTAGAGTTGTAGATGTAGAGATATAGAGTTGTAGATGTAGAGTTGTAGAGTTGTAGATGCAGAGATGTAGATGCAGAGTTGTAGATGCAGAGTTGTAGAGATGTAGATGTAGAGTTGTAGATGTAGATGCAGAGTTGTAGATGTAGAGATGTAGATGTAGAGTTGTAGAGAGTTGTAGATGTAGAGTTGTAGATGTAGAGATGTAGAGTTGTAGAGAGTTGTAGATGTAGTGATGTAGAGAGTTGTAGATGCAGAGAGTTGTAGAGTTGTAGATGCAGAGATGTAGATGTAGAGTGTTGTAGAGTTGTAGATGTAGAGTTGTAGATGTAGAGATGTAGATGCAGAGATGTAGATGTAGAGTTATAGATGTAGAGTTGTAGATGTAGAGATGTAGATGTAGAGTGTTGTAGAGTTGTAGATGTAGAGTTGTAGATGTAGAGATGTAGATGCAGAGTTGTAGATGTAGAGTTATAGATGTAGAGTTGTAGATGTAGAGTGTTGTAGAGTTGTAGATGTAGAGAGTTGTAGATGTAGAGATGTAGATGCAGAGAGTTGTAGATGTAGAGATGTAGAGTTGTAGATGCAGAGTTGTAGATGTAGAGATGTAGATGCAGAGTTGTAGATGCAGAGATGTAGATGCAGAGATGTAGATGCAGAGTTGTAGAGAGTTGTAGATGTAGAGTTGTAGATGTAGAGATAGAGTTGTAGATGTAGAGATATAGAGTTGTAGATGTAGAGTTGTAGATGCAGAGTTGTAGAGTTGTAGATGCAGAGATGTAGATGCAGAGTTGTAGATGCAGAGTTGTAGAGATGTAGATGTAGAGTTGTAGATGTAGATGCAGAGTTGTAGATGTAGAGATGTAGATGTAGAGTTGTAGAGAGTTGTAGATGTAGAGTTGTAGATGTAGAGATGTAGAGTTGTAGAGAGTTGTAGATGTAGTGATGTAGAGAGTTGTAGATGCAGAGAGTTGTAGAGTTGTAGAGATGTAGAGAGTTGTAGATGTAGAGTTGTAGAGAGTTGTAGATGTAGAGTTGTAGAGAGTTGTAGATGTAGAGTTGTAGATGTAGAGAGTTGTAGATGCAGAGAGTTGTAGATGTAGAGAGTTGTAGATGCAGAGATGTAGATGCAGAGTTGTAGATGCAGAGTTGTAGATGCAGAGATGTAGATGTAGAGTGTTGTAGAGTTGTAGATGTAGAGTTGTAGATGTAGAGATGTAGATGCAGAGATGTAGATGTAGAGTTATATATGTAGAGTTGTAGATGTAGAGATGTAGATGTAGAGTGTTGTAGAGTTGTAGATGTAGAGTTGTAGATGTAGAGATGTAGATGCAGAGTTGTAGATGTAGAGTTATAGATGTAGAGTTGTAGATGTAGAGTGTTGTAGAGTTGTAGATGTAGAGAGTTGTAGATGTAGAGATGTAGATGCAGAGAGTTGTAGATGTAGAGAGTTGTAGATGCAGAGATGTAGATGCAGAGTTGTAGATGCAGAGTTGTAGATGCAGAGATGTAGATGTAGAGTGTTGTAGAGTTGTAGATGTAGAGTTGTAGATGTAGAGATGTAGATGCAGAGTTGTAGATGTAGAGTTATAGATGTAGAGTTGTAGATGTAGAGTGTTGTAGAGTTGTAGATGTAGAGAGTTGTAGATGTAGAGATGTAGATGCAGAGTTGTAGATGCAGAGTTGTAGATGCAGAGATGTAGAGATGTAGAGTTGTAGATGCAGAGTTGTAGATGTAGAGTTGTAGATGTAGAGTGTTGTAGAGTTGTAGATGTAGAGTTGTAGATGTAGAGATGTAGATGCAGAGATGTAGATGTAGAGTTGTAGATGTAGAGAGTTGTAGAGTTGTAGATGTAGAGAGTTGTAGATGCAGAGTTGTAGATGCAGAGGTAGAGATGTAGAGGTGTAGAGAGTTGTAGATGCAGAGTTGTAGATGTAGAGTTGTAGATGTAGAGTGTTGTAGAGTTGTAGATGTAGAGTTGTAGATGTAGAGATGTAGATGCAGAGTTGTAGATGCAGAGATGTAGATGTAGAGATGTAGATGCAGAGTTGTAGATGTAGAGTTGTAGATGTAGAGATAGAGTTGTAGATGTAGAGATATAGAGTTGTAGATGCAGAGTTGTAGATGCAGAGATGTAGAGTTGTAGATGTAGAGTTGTAGATGTAGAGTGTTGTAGAGTTGTAGATGTAGAGAGTTGTAGATGTAGAGATGTAGATGCAGAGTTGTAGATGCAGAGTTGTAGATGCAGAGATGTAGAGATGTAGAGTTGTAGATGCAGAGTTGTAGATGTAGAGTTGTAGATGTAGAGTGTTGTAGAATTGTAGATGTAGAGTTGTAGATGTAGAGATGTAGATGCAGAGATGTAGATGTAGAGTTGTAGATGTAGAGATTTGTAGAGTTGTAGATGTAGAGAGTTGTAGATGTAGAGTTGTAGATGTAGAGTGTTGTAGAGTTGTAGATGCAGAGTTGTAGATGTAGAGATGTAGATGTAGAGTTGTAGATGTAGAGATGTAGAGTTGTAGATGCAGAGTTGTAGATGTAGAGATGTAGATGCAGAGTTGTAGATGCAGAGATGTAGATGCAGAGATGTAGATGCAGAGTTGTAGAGAGTTGTAGATGTAGAGTTGTAGATGTAGAGATAGAGTTGTAGATGTAGAGATATAGAGTTGTAGATGTAGAGTTGTAGATGCAGAGTTGTAGAGTTGTAGATGCAGAGATGTAGATGCAGAGTTGTAGATGCAGAGTTGTAGAGATGTAGATGTAGATGTAGAGTTGTAGATGTATATGCAGAGTTGTAGATGTAGAGATGTAGATGTAGAGTTGTAGAGAGTTGTAGATGTAGAGTTGTAGATGTAGAGATGTAGAGTGGTAGAGAGTTGTAGATGTAGTGATGTAGAGAGTTGTAGATGCAGAGAGTTGTAGATGCAGAGAGTTGTAGAGTTGTAGAGATGTAGAGAGTTGTAGATGTAGAGTTGTAGAGAGTTGTAGATGTAGAGTTGTAGAGAGTTGTAGATGTAGAGTTGTAGATGTAGAGAGTTGTAGATGCAGAGAGTTGTAGATGTAGAGAGTTGTAGATGCAGAGATGTAGATGCAGAGTTGTAGATGCAGAGTTCTAGATGCAGAGATGTAGAGTTGTAGATGTAGAGTTGTAGATGCAGAGAGTTGTAGATGTAGAGAGTTGTAGATGTAGAGAGTTGTAGATGCAGAGTTGTAGATGCAGAGATGTAGAGTTGTAGATGTAGAGAGTTGTAGATCTAGAGATGTAGATGCAGAGTTGTAGATGCAGAGTTGTAGATGCAGAGATGTAGAGATGTAGAGTTGTAGATGTAGAGTTGTAGATGTAGAATGTTGTAGATGTAGAGTTGTAGATGTAGAGATGTAGATGCAGAGATGTAGATGTAGAGTTGTAGATGTGGAGAGTTGTAGAGTTGTAGATGTAGAGAGTTGTAGATGCAGAGTTGTAGATGCAGAGGTAGAGATGTAGAGGTGTAGAGAGTTGTAGAGACGTAGAGTTGTAGATGTAGAGTTGTAGATGTAGAGAGTTGTAGAGACGTAGAGTTGTAGATGTAGAGTTGTAGATGTAGAGAGTTGTAGATGTAGAGTTCTAGATGTAGAGTTGTAGATGTAGAGATATAGAGTTGTAGATGTAGAGTTGTAGAGATGTAGAGTTGTAGATGTAGAGTTGTAGATGTAGAGATGTATATGTAGAGATGTAGAGAGTTGTAGAGTTGTAGATTTGTAGATGTAGAGTTGTAGATGTAGAGAGTTGTAGATGTAGAGATGTATATGTAGAGTTGTAGATGCAGAGTTGTAGATGTAGAGTTGTAGATGCAGAGGTAGAGATATAGAGTTGTAGATGTAGAGTTGTAGATGTAGAGATGTAGATGCAGAGTTGTAGATGCAGAGTTGTAGAGATGTAGATGTAGAGTTGTAGATGTAGATGCAGAGTTGTAGATGTAGAGATGTAGATGTAGAGTTGTAGAGAGTTGTAGATGTAGAGATGTAGAGTTGTAGATGCAGAGTTGTAGATGTAGAGATGTAGATGCAGAGTTGTAGATGCAGAGATGTAGATGCAGAGTTGTAGATGCAGAGTTCTAGATGCAGAGATGTAGAGTTGTAGATGTAGAGTTGTAGATGCAGAGAGTTGTAGATGTAGAGAGTTGTAGATGTAGAGAGTTGTAGATGCAGAGTTGTAGATGCAGAGATGTAGAGTTGTAGATGTAGAGAGTTGTAGATCTAGAGATGTAGATGCAGAGTTGTAGATGCAGAGTTGTAGATGCAGAGATGTAGAGATGTAGAGTTGTAGATGTAGAGTTGTAGATGTAGAATGTTGTAGATGTAGAGTTGTAGATGTAGAGATGTAGATGCAGAGATGTAGATGTAGAGTTGTAGATGTGGAGAGTTGTAGAGTTGTAGATGTAGAGAGTTGTAGATGCAGAGTTGTAGATGCAGAGGTAGAGATGTAGAGGTGTAGAGAGTTGTAGAGACGTAGAGTTGTAGATGTAGAGTTGTAGATGTAGAGAGTTGTAGAGACGTAGAGTTGTAGATGTAGAGTTGTAGATGTAGAGAGTTGTAGATGTAGAGTTCTAGATGTAGAGTTGTAGATGTAGAGATATAGAGTTGTAGATGTAGAGTTGTAGAGATGTAGAGTTGTAGATGTAGAGTTGTAGATGTAGAGATGTATATGTAGAGATGTAGAGAGTTGTAGAGTTGTAGATTTGTAGATGTAGAGTTGTAGATGTAGAGAGTTGTAGATGTAGAGATGTATATGTAGAGTTGTAGATGCAGAGTTGTAGATGTAGAGTTGTAGATGCAGAGGTAGAGATATAGAGTTGTAGATGTAGAGTTGTAGATGTAGAGATGTAGATGCAGAGTTGTAGATGCAGAGTTGTAGAGATGTAGATGTAGAGTTGTAGATGTAGATGCAGAGTTGTAGATGTAGAGATGTAGATGTAGAGTTGTAGAGAGTTGTAGATGTAGAGATGTAGAGTTGTAGATGCAGAGTTGTAGATGTAGAGATGTAGATGCAGAGTTGTAGATGCAGAGATGTAGATGCAGAGATGTAGATGCAGAGTTGTAGAGAGTTGTAGATGTAGAGTTGTAGATGTAGAGATAGAGTTGTAGATGTAGAGATATAGAGTTGTAGATGTAGAGTTGTAGATGCAGAGTTGTAGAGTTGTAGATGCAGAGATGTAGATGCAGAGTTGTAGATGCAGAGTTGTAGAGATGTAGATGTAGAGTTGTAGATGTAGATGCAGAGTTGTAGATGTAGAGATGTAGATGTAGAGTTGTAGAGAGTTGTAGATGTAGAGTTGTAGATGTAGAGATGTAGAGTTGTAGAGAGTTGTAGATGTAGTGATGTAGAGAGTTGTAGATGCAGAGAGTTGTAGAGTTGTAGAGATGTAGAGAGTTGTAGATGTAGAGTTGTAGAGAGTTGTAGATGTAGAGTTGTAGAGAGTTGTAGATGTAGAGTTGTAGATGTAGAGAGTTGTAGATGCAGAGAGTTGTAGATGTAGAGAGTTGTAGATGCAGAGATGTAGATGCAGAGTTGTAGATGCAGAGTTGTAGATGTAGAGTTGTAGATGTAGAGATGTAGATGCAGAGTTGTAGATGCAGAGATGTAGATGCAGAGATGTAGATGCAGAGTTGTAGATGTAGAGTTGTAGATGTAGAGATAGAGTTGTAGATGTAGAGATATAGAGTTGTAGATGCAGAGTTGTAGATTAAGAGATGTAGAGTTGTAGATGTAGAGTTGTAGATGTAGATTTGTAGATGTAGAGTGTTGTAGAGTTGTAGATGTAGAGAGTTGTAGATGGAGAGATGTAGATGCAGAGTTGTAGATGCAGAGTTGTAGATGTAGAGTTGTAGAGAGTTGTAGATGTAGAGTTGTAGATGTAGAGAGTTGTAGATGCAGAGAGTTGTAGATGTAGAGAGTTGTAGATGCAGAGTTGTGGAGTTGTAGATGCAGAGTTGTAGATGCAGAGTTGTAGATGCAGAGTTGTAGAGATGTAGATGTAGAGTTGTAGATGTAGATGCAGAGTTGTAGATGTAGAGATGTAGATGTAGAGTTGTAGAGAGTTGTAGATGTAGAGATGTAGAGTTGTAGATGTAGAGAGTTGTAGATGTAGAGATGTAGAGAGTTGTAGATGTAGAGTTGTAGAGAGTTGTAGATGTAGAGTTGTAGATGCAGAGAGTTGTAGATGTAGAGAGTTGTAGATGTAGAGAGTTGTAGATGCAGAGTTGTAGATGCAGAGATGTAGAGTTGTAGATGTAGAGAGTTGTAGATCTAGAGATGTAGATGCAGAGTTGTAGATGCAGAGTTGTAGATGCAGAGATGTAGAGATGTAGAGTTGTAGATGTAGAGTTGTAGATGTAGAATGTTGTAGATGTAGAGTTGTAGATGTAGAGATGTAGATGCAGAGATGTAGATGTAGAGTTGTAGATGTGGAGAGTTGTAGAGTTGTAGATGTAGAGAGTTGTAGATGCAGAGTTGTAGATGCAGAGGTAGAGATGTAGAGGTGTAGAGAGTTGTAGAGACGTAGAGTTGTAGATGTAGAGTTGTAGATGTAGAGAGTTGTAGATGTAGAGTTCTAGATGTAGAGTTGTAGATGTAGAGATATAGAGTTGTAGATGTAGAGTTGTAGAGATGTAGAGTTGTAGATGTAGAGTTGTAGATGTAGAGATGTATATGTAGAGATGTAGAGAGTTGTAGAGTTGTAGATTTGTAGATGTAGAGTTGTAGATGTAGAGAGTTGTAGATGTAGAGATGTATATGTAGAGTTGTAGATGCAGAGTTGTAGATGTAGAGTTGTAGATGCAGAGGTAGAGATATAGAGTTGTAGATGTAGAGTTGTAGATGTAGAGATGTAGAGTTGTAGATGCAGAGTTGTAGATGTAGAGATGTAGATGCAGAGTTGTAGATGCAGAGATGTAGATGCAGAGATGTAGATGCAGAGTTGTAGAGAGTTGTAGATGTAGAGTTGTAGATGTAGAGATAGAGTTGTAGATGTAGAGATATAGAGTTGTAGATGTAGAGTTGTAGATGCAGAGTTGTAGAGTTGTAGATGCAGAGATGTAGATGCAGAGTTGTAGATGCAGAGTTGTAGAGATGTAGATGTAGAGTTGTAGATGTAGATGCAGAGTTGTAGATGTAGAGATGTAGATGTAGAGTTGTAGAGAGTTGTAGATGTAGAGTTGTAGATGTAGAGATGTAGAGTTGTAGAGAGTTGTAGATGTAGTGATGTAGAGAGTTGTAGATGCAGAGAGTTGTAGAGTTGTAGAGATGTAGAGAGTTGTAGATGTAGAGTTGTAGAGAGTTGTAGATGTAGAGTTGTAGAGAGTTGTAGATGTAGAGTTGTAGATGTAGAGAGTTGTAGATGCAGAGAGTTGTAGATGTAGAGAGTTGTAGATGCAGAGATGTAGATGCAGAGTTGTAGATGCAGAGTTGTAGATGTAGAGTTGTAGATGTAGAGATGTAGATGCAGAGTTGTAGATGCAGAGATGTAGATGCAGAGATGTAGATGCAGAGTTGTAGATGTAGAGTTGTAGATGTAGAGATAGAGTTGTAGATGTAGAGATATAGAGTTGTAGATGCAGAGTTGTAGATGCAGAGATGTAGAGTTGTAGATGTAGAGTTGTAGATGTAGAGTTGTAGATGTAGAGTGTTGTAGAGTTGTAGATGTAGAGAGTTGTAGATGTAGAGATGTAGATGCAGAGTTGTAGATGCAGAGTTGTAGATGTAGAGTTGTAGAGAGTTGTAGATGTAGAGTTGTAGATGTAGAGAGTTGTAGATGCAGAGAGTTGTAGATGTAGAGAGTTGTAGATGCAGAGTTGTGGAGTTGTAGATGCAGAGTTGTAGATGCAGAGTTGTAGAGATGTAGATGTAGAGTTGTAGATGTAGATGCAGAGTTGTAGATGTAGAGATGTAGATGTAGAGTTGTAGAGAGTTGTAGATGTAGAGATGTAGAGTTGTAGATGTAGAGAGTTGTAGATGTAGAGATGTAGAGAGTTGTAGATGTAGAGTTGTAGAGAGTTGTAGATGTAGAGTTGTAGATGCAGAGAGTTGTAGATGTAGAGAGTTGTAGATGTAGAGAGTTGTAGATGCAGAGTTGTAGATGCAGAGATGTAGAGTTGTAGATGTAGAGAGTTGTAGATCTAGAGATGTAGATGCAGAGTTGTAGATGCAGAGTTGTAGATGCAGAGATGTAGAGATGTAGAGTTGTAGATGTAGAGTTGTAGATGTAGAATGTTGTAGATGTAGAGTTGTAGATGTAGAGATGTAGATGCAGAGATGTAGATGTAGAGTTGTAGATGTGGAGAGTTGTAGAGTTGTAGATGTAGAGAGTTGTAGATGCAGAGTTGTAGATGCAGAGGTAGAGATGTAGAGGTGTAGAGAGTTGTAGAGACGTAGAGTTGTAGATGTAGAGTTGTAGATGTAGAGAGTTGTAGATGTAGAGTTCTAGATGTAGAGTTGTAGATGTAGAGATATAGAGTTGTAGATGTAGAGTTGTAGAGATGTAGAGTTGTAGATGTAGAGTTGTAGATGTAGAGATGTATATGTAGAGATGTAGAGAGTTGTAGAGTTGTAGATTTGTAGATGTAGAGTTGTAGATGTAGAGAGTTGTAGATGTAGAGATGTATATGTAGAGTTGTAGATGCAGAGTTGTAGATGTAGAGTTGTAGATGCAGAGGTAGAGATATAGAGTTGTAGATGTAGAGTTGTAGATGTAGAGATGTAGATGCAGAGTTGTAGATGTAGAGATGTAGATGCAGAGTTGTAGATGCAGAGATGTAGATGCAGAGATGTAGATGCAGAGTTGTAGAGAGTTGTAGATGTAGAGTTGTAGATGTAGAGATAGAGTTGTAGATGTAGAGATATAGAGTTGTAGATGTAGAGTTGTAGATGCAGAGTTGTAGATGCAGAGTTGTAGAGATGTAGATGTAGAGTTGTAGTTGTAGATGCAGAGATGTAGATGCAGAGTTGTAGATGCAGAGTTGTAGAGATGTAGATGTAGAGTTGTAGATGTAGATGCAGAGTTGTAGATGTAGAGATGTAGATGTAGAGTTGTAGAGAGTTGTAGATGTAGAGTTGTAGATGTAGAGATGTAGAGTTGTAGAGAGTTGTAGATGTAGAGTTGTAGATGTAGAGATAGAGTTGTAGATTTAGAGATATAGAGTTGTAGATGTAGAGATATAGAGTTGTAGATGTAGAGTTGTAGATGTAGAGATGCAGAGTTGTAGATGCAGAGTTGTAGAGAGTTGTAGATGTAGAGTTGTAGATGTAGAGATAGAGTTGTAGATGTAGAGATATAGAGTTGTAGATGTAGAGAGTTGTAGATGTAGAGTTGTAGATGTAGAGTTGTAGATGTAGAGAGTTGTAGATGCAGAGTTGTAGATGTAGAGTTGTAGATGCAGAGTTGTAGATGTAGAGTTGTAGATGCAGAGTTTTAGAGTTGTAGATGCAGAGTTGTAGAGTTGTAGATGTAGAGATGCAGAGTTGTAGAGTTGTAGATGCAGAGTTGTAGATGTAGAGATGTAGATGCAGAGTTGTAGATGCAGAGATGTAGATGCAGAGGTAGAGATGTAGAGGTGTAGAGAGTTGTAGAGACGTAGAGAGTTGTAGATGTAGAGTTGTAGAGACGTAGAGAGTTGTAGATGTAGAGTTCTAGATGTAGAGTTGTAGATGTAGAGATATAGAGAGTTGTAGATGTAGAGTTGTAGAGATGTAGAGTTGTAGATGTAGAGTTGTAGATGTAGAGATGTATATGTAGAGATGTAGAGAGTTGTAGAGTTGTAGATTTGTAGATGTAGAGTTGTAGATGTAGAGAGTTGTAGATGTAGAGTTGTAGATGTAGAGTTGTAGATGTAGAGAGTTGTAGATGCAGAGTTGTAGATGTAGAGATGTAGAGTTGTAGAGAGTTGTAGATGTAGTGATGTAGAGAGTTGTAGATGCAGAGAGTTGTAGAGATGCAGAGAGTTGTAGATGTAGAGTTGTAGAGAGTTGTAGATGTAGAGTTGTAGAGAGTTGTAGATGTAGAGTTGTAGATGTAGAGAGTTGTAGATGCAGAGAGTTGTAGATGTAGAGAGTTGTAGATGCAGAGATGTAGATGCAGAGTTGTAGATGCAGAGTTGTAGATGTAGAGTTGTAGATGTAGAGATGTAGATGCAGAGTTGTAGATGCAGAGATGTAGATGCAGAGATGTAGATGCAGAGTTGTAGATGTAGAGTTGTAGATGTAGAGATAGAGTTGTAGATGTAGAGATATAGAGTTGTAGATGCAGAGTTGTAGATGCAGAAATGTAGAGTTGTAGATGTAGAGTTGTAGATGTAGAGTTGTAGATGTAGAGTGTTGTAGAGTTGTAGATGTAGAGAGTTGTAGATGTAGAGATGTAGATGCAGAGTTGTAGATGCAGAGTTGTAGATGTAGAGTTGTAGAGAGTTGTAGATGTAGAGTTGTAGATGTAGAGAGTTGTAGATGCAGAGAGTTGTAGATGTAGAGAGTTGTAGATGCAGAGTTGTGGAGTTGTAGATGCAGAGTTGTAGATGCAGAGTTGTAGATGCAGAGTTGTAGAGATGTAGATGTAGAGTTGTAGATGTAGATGCAGAGTTGTAGATGTAGAGATGTAGATGTAGAGTTGTAGAGAGTTGTAGATGTAGAGATGTAGAGTTGTAGATGTAGAGAGTTGTAGATGTAGAGATGTAGAGAGTTGTAGATGTAGAGTTGTAGAGAGTTGTAGATGTAGAGTTGTAGATGCAGAGAGTTGTAGATGTAGAGAGTTGTAGATGTAGAGAGTTGTAGATGCAGAGTTGTAGATGCAGAGATGTAGAGTTGTAGATGTAGAGAGTTGTAGATCTAGAGATGTAGATGCAGAGTTGTAGATGCAGAGTTGTAGATGCAGAGATGTAGAGATGTAGAGTTGTAGATGTAGAGTTGTAGATGTAGAATGTTGTAGATGTAGAGTTGTAGATGTAGAGATGTAGATGCAGAGATGTAGATGTAGAGTTGTAGATGTGGAGAGTTGTAGAGTTGTAGATGTAGAGAGTTGTAGATGCAGAGTTGTAGATGCAGAGGTAGAGATGTAGAGGTGTAGAGAGTTGTAGAGACGTAGAGTTGTAGATGTAGAGTTGTAGATGTAGAGAGTTGTAGATGTAGAGTTCTAGATGTAGAGTTGTAGATGTAGAGATATAGAGTTGTAGATGTAGAGTTGTAGAGATGTAGAGTTGTAGATGTAGAGTTGTAGATGTAGAGATGTATATGTAGAGATGTAGAGAGTTGTAGAGTTGTAGATTTGTAGATGTAGAGTTGTAGATGTAGAGAGTTGTAGATGTAGAGATGTATATGTAGAGTTGTAGATGCAGAGTTGTAGATGTAGAGTTGTAGATGCAGAGGTAGAGATATAGAGTTGTAGATGTAGAGTTGTAGATGTAGAGATGTAGATGCAGAGTTGTAGATGCAGAGTTGTAGAGATGTAGATGTAGAGTTGTAGATGTAGATGCAGAGTTGTAGAGAGTTGTAGATGTAGAGTTGTAGATGTAGAGATAGAGTTGTAGATGTAGAGATATAGAGTTGTAGATGTAGAGTTGTAGATGCAGAGTTGTAGAGTTGTAGATGCAGAGATGTAGATGCAGAGTTGTAGATGCAGAGTTGTAGAGATGTAGATGTAGAGTTGTAGATGTAGATGCAGAGTTGTAGATGTAGAGATGTAGATGTAGAGTTGTAGAGAGTTGTAGATGTAGAGTTGTAGATGTAGAGATGTAGAGTTGTAGAGAGTTGTAGATGTAGTGATGTAGAGAGTTGTAGATGCAGAGAGTTGTAGAGTTGTAGACATGTAGAGAGTTGTAGATGTAGAGTTGTAGAGAGTTGTAGATGTAGAGTTGTAGAGAGTTGTAGATGTAGAGTTGTAGATGTAGAGAGTTGTAGATGCAGAGAGTTGTAGATGTAGAGAGTTGTAGATGCAGAGATGTAGATGCAGAGTTGTAGATGCAGAGTTGTAGATGCAGAGATGTAGATGTAGAGTGTTGTAGAGTTGTAGATGTAGAGTTGTAGATGTAGAGATGTAGATGCAGAGATGTAGATGTAGAGTTATAGATGTAGAGTTGTAGATGTAGAGATGTAGATGTAGAGTGTTGTAGAGTTGTAGATGTAGAGTTGTAGATGTAGATATGTAGATGCAGAGTTGTAGATGTAGAGTTATAGATGTAGAGTTGTAGATGTAGAGTGTTGTAGAGTTGTAGATGTAGAGAGTTGTAGATGTAGAGATGTAGATGCAGAGAGTTGTAGATGTAGAGAGTTGTAGATGCAGAGATGTAGATGCAGAGTTGTAGATGCAGAGTTGTAGATGCAGAGATGTAGATGTAGAGTGTTGTAGAGTTGTAGATGTAGAGTTGTAGATGTAGAGATGTAGATGCAGAGTTGTAGATGTAGAGTTATAGATGTAGAGTTGTAGATGTAGAGTGTTGTAGAGTTGTAGATGTAGAGAGTTGTAGATGTAGAGATGTAGATGCAGAGTTGTAGATGCAGAGTTGTAGATGCAGAGATGTAGAGATGTAGAGTTGTAGATGCAGAGTTGTAGATGTAGAGTTGTAGATGTAGAGTGTTGTAGAGTTGTAGATGTAGAGTTGTAGATGTAGAGATGTAGATGCAGAGATGTAGATGTAGAGTTGTAGATGTAGAGAGTTGTAGAGTTGTAGATGTAGAGAGTTGTAGATGCAGAGTTGTAGATGCAGAGGTAGAGATGTAGAGGTGTAGAGAGTTGTAGATGCAGAGTTGTAGATGTAGAGTTGTAGATGTAGAGTGTTGTAGAGTTGTAGATGTAGAGTTGTAGATGTAGAGATGTAGATGCAGAGTTGTAGATGCAGAGATGTAGATGCAGAGATGTAGATGCAGAGTTGTAGATGTAGAGTTGTAGATGTAGAGATAGAGTTGTAGATGTAGAGATATAGAGTTGTAGATGCAGAGTTGTAGATGCAGAGATGTAGAGTTGTAGATGTAGAGTTGTAGATGTAGAGTGTTGTAGAGTTGTAGATGTAGAGAGTTGTAGATGTAGAGATGTAGATGCAGAGTTGTAGATGCAGAGTTGTAGATGCAGAGATGTAGAGATGTAGAGTTGTAGATGCAGAGTTGTAGATGTAGAGTTGTAGATGTAGAGTGTTGTAGAATTGTAGATGTAGAGTTGTAGATGTAGAGATGTAGATGCAGAGATGTAGATGTAGAGTTGTAGATGTAGAGATTTGTAGAGTTGTAGATGTAGAGAGTTGTAGATGTAGAGTTGTAGATGTAGAGTGTTGTAGAGTTGTAGATGCAGAGTTGTAGATGTAGAGATGTAGATGTAGAGTTGTAGATGTAGAGATGTAGAGTTGTAGATGCAGAGTTGTAGATGTAGAGATGTAGATGCAGAGTTGTAGATGCAGAGATGTAGATGCAGAGATGTAGATGCAGAGTTGTAGAGAGTTGTAGATGTAGAGTTGTAGATGTAGAGATAGAGTTGTAGATGTAGAGATATAGAGTTGTAGATGTAGAGTTGTAGATGCAGAGTTGTAGAGTTGTAGATGCAGAGATGTAGATGCAGAGTTGTAGATGCAGAGTTGTAGAGATGTAGATGTAGATGTAGAGTTGTAGATGTAGATGCAGAGTTGTAGATGTAGAGATGTAGATGTAGAGTTGTAGAGAGTTGTAGATGTAGAGTTGTAGATGTAGAGATGTAGAGTGGTAGAGAGTTGTAGATGTAGTGATGTAGAGAGTTGTAGATGCAGAGAGTTGTAGATGCAGAGAGTTGTAGAGTTGTAGAGATGTAGAGAGTTGTAGATGTAGAGTTGTAGAGAGTTGTAGATGTAGAGTTGTAGAGAGTTGTAGATGTAGAGTTGTAGATGTAGAGAGTTGTAGATGCAGAGAGTTGTAGATGTAGAGAGTTGTAGATGCAGAGATGTAGATGCAGAGTTGTAGATGCAGAGTTGTAGATGCAGAGATGTAGAGTTGTAGATGTAGAGTTGTAGATGCAGAGAGTTGTAGATGTAGAGAGTTGTAGATGTAGAGAGTTGTAGATGTAGATGCAGAGTTGTAGAGAGTTGTAGATGTAGAGTTGTAGATGTAGAGATAGAGTTGTAGATGTAGAGATATAGAGTTGTAGATGTAGATTTGTAGATGCAGAGTTGTAGAGTTGTAGATGCAGAGATGTAGATGCAGAGTTGTAGATGCAGAGATGTAGATGTAGAGTTGTAGATGTAGATGCAGAGTTGTAGATGTAGAGATGTAGATGTAGAGTTGTAGAGAGTTGTAGATGTAGAGTTGTAGATGTAGAGATGTAGAGTTGTAGAGAGTTGTAGATGTAGTGATGTAGAGAGTTGTAGATGCAGAGAGTTGTAGAGTTGTAGAGATGTAGAGAGTTGTAGATGTAGAGTTGTAGAGAGTTGTAGATGTAGAGTTGTAGAGAGTTGTAGATGTAGAGTTGTAGATGTAGAGAGTTGTAGATGCAGAGAGTTGTAGATGTAGAGAGTTGTAGATGCAGAGATGTAGATGCAGAGTTGTAGATGCAGAGTTGTAGATGCAGAGATGTAGATGTAGAGTGTTGTAGAGTTGTAGATGTAGAGTTGTAGATGTAGAGATGTAGATGCAGAGATGTAGATGTAGAGTTATAGATGTAGAGTTGTAGATGTAGAGATGTAGATGTAGAGTGTTGTAGAGTTGTAGATGTAGAGTTGTAGATGTAGAGATGTAGATGCAGAGTTGTAGATGTAGAGTTATAGATGTAGAGTTGTAGATGTAGAGTGTTGTAGAGTTGTAGATGTAGAGAGTTGTAGATGTAGAGATGTAGATGCAGAGAGTTGTAGATGTAGAGATGTAGAGTTGTAGATGCAGAGTTGTAGATGTAGAGATGTAGATGCAGAGTTGTAGATGCAGAGATGTAGATGCAGAGATGTAGATGCAGAGTTGTAGAGAGTTGTAGATGTAGAGTTGTAGATGTAGAGATAGAGTTGTAGATGTAGAGATATAGAGTTGTAGATGTAGAGTTGTAGATGCAGAGTTGTAGAGTTGTAGATGCAGAGATGTAGATGCAGAGTTGTAGATGCAGAGTTGTAGAGATGTAGATGTAGAGTTGTAGATGTAGATGCAGAGTTGTAGATGTAGAGATGTAGATGTAGAGTTGTAGAGAGTTGTAGATGTAGAGTTGTAGATGTAGAGTTGTAGAGATGTAGAGAGTTGTAGATGTAGAGTTGTAGAGAGTTGTAGATGTAGAGTTGTAGAGAGTTGTAGATGTAGAGTTGTAGATGTAGAGAGTTGTAGATGCAGAGAGTTGTAGATGTAGAGAGTTGTAGATGCAGAGATGTAGATGCAGAGTTGTAGATGCAGAGTTGTAGATGCAGAGATGTAGATGTAGAGTGTTGTAGAGTTGTAGATGTAGAGTTGTAGATGTAGAGATGTAGATGCAGAGATGTAGATGTAGAGTTATAGATGTAGAGTTGTAGATGTAGAGATGTAGATGTAGAGTGTTGTAGAGTTGTAGATGTAGAGTTGTAGATGTAGAGATGTAGATGCAGAGTTGTAGATGTAGAGTTATAGATGTAGAGTTGTAGATGTAGAGTGTTGTAGAGTTGTAGATGTAGAGAGTTGTAGATGTAGAGATGTAGATGCAGAGAGTTGTAGATGTAGAGAGTTGTAGATGCAGAGATGTAGATGCAGAGTTGTAGATGCAGAGTTGTAGATGCAGAGATGTAGATGTAGAGTGTTGTAGAGTTGTAGATGTAGAGTTGTAGATGTAGAGATGTAGATGCAGAGTTGTAGATGTAGAGTTATAGATGTAGAGTTGTAGATGTAGAGTGTTGTAGAGTTGTAGATGTAGAGAGTTGTAGATGTAGAGATGTAGATGCAGAGTTGTAGATGCAGAGTTGTAGATGCAGAGATGTAGAGATGTAGAGTTGTAGATGCAGAGTTGTAGATGTAGAGTTGTAGATGTAGAGTGTTGTAGAGTTGTAGATGTAGAGTTGTAGATGTAGAGATGTAGATGCAGAGATGTAGATGTAGAGTTGTAGATGTAGAGAGTTGTAGAGTTGTAGATGTAGAGAGTTGTAGATGCAGAGTTGTAGATGCAGAGGTAGAGATGTAGAGGTGTAGAGAGTTGTAGATGCAGAGTTGTAGATGTAGAGTTGTAGATGTAGAGTGTTGTAGAGTTGTAGATGTAGAGTTGTAGATGTAGAGATGTAGATGCAGAGTTGTAGATGCAGAGATGTAGATGCAGAGATGTAGATGCAGAGTTGTAGATGTAGAGTTGTAGATGTAGAGATAGAGTTGTAGATGTAGAGATATAGAGTTGTAGATGCAGAGTTGTAGATGCAGAGATGTAGAGTTGTAGATGTAGAGTTGTAGATGTAGAGTGTTGTAGAGTTGTAGATGTAGAGAGTTGTAGATGTAGAGATGTAGATGCAGAGTTGTAGATGCAGAGTTGTAGATGCAGAGATGTAGAGATGTAGAGTTGTAGATGCAGAGTTGTAGATGTAGAGTTGTAGATGTAGAGTGTTGTAGAATTGTAGATGTAGAGTTGTAGATGTAGATGTAGAGATGTAGATGCAGAGATGTAGATGTAGAGTTGTAGATGTAGAGATTTGTAGAGTTGTAGATGTAGAGAGTTGTAGATGTAGAGTTGTAGATGTAGAGTGTTGTAGAGTTGTAGATGCAGAGTTGTAGATGTAGAGATGTAGATGTAGAGTTGTAGATGTAGAGATGTAGAGTTGTAGATGCAGAGTTGTAGATGTAGAGATGTAGATGCAGAGTTGTAGATGCAGAGATGTAGATGCAGAGATGTAGATGCAGAGTTGTAGAGAGTTGTAGATGTAGAGTTGTAGATGTAGAGATAGAGTTGTAGATGTAGAGATATAGAGTTGTAGATGTAGAGTTGTAGATGCAGAGTTGTAGAGTTGTAGATGCAGAGATGTAGATGCAGAGTTGTAGATGCAGAGTTGTAGAGATGTAGATGTAGATGTAGAGTTGTAGATGTAGATGCAGAGTTGTAGATGTAGAGATGTAGATGTAGAGTTGTAGAGAGTTGTAGATGTAGAGTTGTAGATGTAGAGATGTAGAGTGGTAGAGAGTTGTAGATGTAGTGATGTAGAGAGTTGTAGATGCAGAGAGTTGTAGATGCAGAGAGTTGTAGAGTTGTAGAGATGTAGAGAGTTGTAGATGTAGAGTTGTAGAGAGTTGTAGATGTAGAGTTGTAGAGAGTTGTAGATGTAGAGTTGTAGATGTAGAGAGTTGTAGATGCAGAGAGTTGTAGATGTAGAGAGTTGTAGATGCAGAGATGTAGATGCAGAGTTGTAGATGCAGAGTTGTAGATGCAGAGATGTAGAGTTGTAGATGTAGAGTTGTAGATGCAGAGAGTTGTAGATGTAGAGAGTTGTAGATGTAGAGAGTTGTAGATGCAGAGTTGTAGATGCAGAGATGTAGAGTTGTAGATGTAGAGAGTTGTAGATCTAGAGATGTAGATGCAGAGTTGTAGATGCAGAGTTGTAGATGCAGAGATGTAGAGATGTAGAGTTGTAGATGTAGAGTTGTAGATGTAGAATGTTGTAGATGTAGAGTTGTAGATGTAGAGATGTAGATGCAGAGATGTAGATGTAGAGTTGTAGATGTGGAGAGTTGTAGAGTTGTAGATGTAGAGAGTTGTAGATGCAGAGTTGTAGATGCAGAGGTAGAGATGTAGAGGTGTAGAGAGTTGTAGAGACGTAGAGTTGTAGATGTAGAGTTGTAGATGTAGAGAGTTGTAGAGACGTAGAGTTGTAGATGTAGAGTTGTAGATGTAGAGAGTTGTAGATGTAGAGTTCTAGATGTAGAGTTGTAGATGTAGAGATATAGAGTTGTAGATGTAGAGTTGTAGAGATGTAGAGTTGTAGATGTAGAGTTGTAGATGTAGAGATGTATATGTAGAGATGTAGAGAGTTGTAGAGTTGTAGATTTGTAGATGTAGAGTTGTAGATGTAGAGAGTTGTAGATGTAGAGATGTATATGTAGAGTTGTAGATGCAGAGTTGTAGATGTAGAGTTGTAGATGCAGAGGTAGAGATATAGAGTTGTAGATGTAGAGTTGTAGATGTAGAGATGTAGATGCAGAGTTGTAGATGCAGAGTTGTAGAGATGTAGATGTAGAGTTGTAGATGTAGATGCAGAGTTGTAGATGTAGAGATGTAGATGTAGAGTTGTAGAGAGTTGTAGATGTAGAGATGTAGAGTTGTAGATGCAGAGTTGTAGATGTAGAGATGTAGATGCAGAGTTGTAGATGCAGAGATGTAGATGCAGAGATGTAGATGCAGAGTTGTAGAGAGTTGTAGATGTAGAGTTGTAGATGTAGAGATAGAGTTGTAGATGTAGAGATATAGAGTTGTAGATGTAGAGTTGTAGATGCAGAGTTGTAGAGTTGTAGATGCAGAGATGTAGATGCAGAGTTGTAGATGCAGAGTTGTAGAGATGTAGATGTAGAGTTGTAGATGTAGATGCAGAGTTGTAGATGTAGAGATGTAGATGTAGAGTTGTAGAGAGTTGTAGATGTAGAGTTGTAGATGTAGAGATGTAGAGTTGTAGAGAGTTGTAGATGTAGTGATGTAGAGAGTTGTAGATGCAGAGAGTTGTAGAGTTGTAGAGATGTAGAGAGTTGTAGATGTAGAGTTGTAGAGAGTTGTAGATGTAGAGTTGTAGAGAGTTGTAGATGTAGAGTTGTAGATGTAGAGAGTTGTAGATGCAGAGAGTTGTAGATGTAGAGAGTTGTAGATGCAGAGATGTAGATGCAGAGTTGTAGATGCAGAGTTGTAGATGTAGAGTTGTAGATGTAGAGATGTAGATGCAGAGTTGTAGATGCAGAGATGTAGATGCAGAGATGTAGATGCAGAGTTGTAGATGTAGAGTTGTAGATGTAGAGATAGAGTTGTAGATGTAGAGATATAGAGTTGTAGATGCAGAGTTGTAGATGCAGAGATGTAGAGTTGTAGATGTAGAGTTGTAGATGTAGAGTTGTAGATGTAGAGTGTTGTAGAGTTGTAGATGTAGAGAGTTGTAGATGTAGAGATGTAGATGCAGAGTTGTAGATGCAGAGTTGTAGATGTAGAGTTGTAGAGAGTTGTAGATGTAGAGTTGTAGATGTAGAGAGTTGTAGATGCAGAGAGTTGTAGATGTAGAGAGTTGTAGATGCAGAGTTGTGGAGTTGTAGATGCAGAGTTGTAGATGCAGAGTTGTAGATGCAGAGTTGTAGAGATGTAGATGTAGAGTTGTAGATGTAGATGCAGAGTTGTAGATGTAGAGATGTAGATGTAGAGTTGTAGAGAGTTGTAGATGTAGAGATGTAGAGTTGTAGATGTAGAGAGTTGTAGATGTAGAGATGTAGAGAGTTGTAGATGTAGAGTTGTAGAGAGTTGTAGATGTAGAGTTGTAGATGCAGAGAGTTGTAGATGTAGAGAGTTGTAGATGTAGAGAGTTGTAGATGCAGAGTTGTAGATGCAGAGATGTAGAGTTGTAGATGTAGAGAGTTGTAGATCTAGAGATGTAGATGCAGAGTTGTAGATGCAGAGTTGTAGATGCAGAGATGTAGAGATGTAGAGTTGTAGATGTAGAGTTGTAGATGTAGAATGTTGTAGATGTAGAGTTGTAGATGTAGAGATGTAGATGCAGAGATGTAGATGTAGAGTTGTAGATGTGGAGAGTTGTAGAGTTGTAGATGTAGAGAGTTGTAGATGCAGAGTTGTAGATGCAGAGGTAGAGATGTAGAGGTGTAGAGAGTTGTAGAGACGTAGAGTTGTAGATGTAGAGTTGTAGATGTAGAGAGTTGTAGATGTAGAGTTCTAGATGTAGAGTTGTAGATGTAGAGATATAGAGTTGTAGATGTAGAGTTGTAGAGATGTAGAGTTGTAGATGTAGAGTTGTAGATGTAGAGATGTATATGTAGAGATGTAGAGAGTTGTAGAGTTGTAGATTTGTAGATGTAGAGTTGTAGATGTAGAGAGTTGTAGATGTAGAGATGTATATGTAGAGTTGTAGATGCAGAGTTGTAGATGTAGAGTTGTAGATGCAGAGGTAGAGATATAGAGTTGTAGATGTAGAGTTGTAGATGTAGAGATGTAGAGTTGTAGATGCAGAGTTGTAGATGTAGAGATGTAGATGCAGAGTTGTAGATGCAGAGATGTAGATGCAGAGATGTAGATGCAGAGTTGTAGAGAGTTGTAGATGTAGAGTTGTAGATGTAGAGATAGAGTTGTAGATGTAGAGATATAGAGTTGTAGATGTAGAGTTGTAGATGCAGAGTTGTAGAGTTGTAGATGCAGAGATGTAGATGCAGAGTTGTAGATGCAGAGTTGTAGAGATGTAGATGTAGAGTTGTAGATGTAGATGCAGAGTTGTAGATGTAGAGATGTAGATGTAGAGTTGTAGAGAGTTGTAGATGTAGAGTTGTAGATGTAGAGATGTAGAGTTGTAGAGAGTTGTAGATGTAGTGATGTAGAGAGTTGTAGATGCAGAGAGTTGTAGAGTTGTAGAGATGTAGAGAGTTGTAGATGTAGAGTTGTAGAGAGTTGTAGATGTAGAGTTGTAGAGAGTTGTAGATGTAGAGTTGTAGATGTAGAGAGTTGTAGATGCAGAGAGTTGTAGATGTAGAGAGTTGTAGATGCAGAGATGTAGATGCAGAGTTGTAGATGCAGAGTTGTAGATGTAGAGTTGTAGATGTAGAGATGTAGATGCAGAGTTGTAGATGCAGAGATGTAGATGCAGAGATGTAGATGCAGAGTTGTAGATGTAGAGTTGTAGATGTAGAGATAGAGTTGTAGATGTAGAGATATAGAGTTGTAGATGCAGAGTTGTAGATGCAGAGATGTAGAGTTGTAGATGTAGAGTTGTAGATGTAGAGTTGTAGATGTAGAGTGTTGTAGAGTTGTAGATGCAGAGTTGTAGATGTAGAGTTGTAGAGAGTTGTAGATGTAGAGTTGTAGATGTAGAGAGTTGTAGATGCAGAGAGTTGTAGATGTAGAGAGTTGTAGATGCAGAGTTGTGGAGTTGTAGATGCAGAGTTGTAGATGCAGAGTTGTAGAGATGTAGATGTAGAGTTGTAGATGTAGATGCAGAGTTGTAGATGTAGAGATGTAGATGTAGAGTTGTAGAGAGTTGTAGATGTAGAGATGTAGAGTTGTAGATGTAGAGAGTTGTAGATGTAGAGATGTAGAGAGTTGTAGATGTAGAGTTGTAGAGAGTTGTAGATGTAGAGTTGTAGATGCAGAGAGTTGTAGATGTAGAGAGTTGTAGATGTAGAGAGTTGTAGATGCAGAGTTGTAGATGCAGAGATGTAGAGTTGTAGATGTAGAGAGTTGTAGATCTAGAGATGTAGATGCAGAGTTGTAGATGCAGAGTTGTAGATGCAGAGAAGTAGAGATGTAGAGTTGTAGATGTAGAGTTGTAGATGTAGAATGTTGTAGATGTAGAGTTGTAGATGTAGAGATGTAGATGCAGAGATGTAGATGTAGAGTTGTAGATGTGGAGAGTTGTAGAGTTGTAGATGTAGAGAGTTGTAGATGCAGAGTTGTAGATGCAGAGGTAGAGATGTAGAGGTGTAGAGAGTTGTAGAGACGTAGAGTTGTAGATGTAGAGTTGTAGATGTAGAGAGTTGTAGATGTAGAGTTCTAGATGTAGAGTTGTAGATGTAGAGATATAGAGTTGTAGATGTAGAGTTGTAGAGATGTAGAGTTGTAGATGTAGAGTTGTAGATGTAGAGATGTATATGTAGAGATGTAGAGAGTTGTAGAGTTGTAGATTTGTAGATGTAGAGTTGTAGATGTAGAGAGTTGTAGATGTAGAGATGTATATGTAGAGTTGTAGATGCAGAGTTGTAGATGTAGAGTTGTAGATGCAGAGGTAGAGATATAGAGTTGTAGATGTAGAGTTGTAGATGTAGAGATGTAGATGCAGAGTTGTAGATGTAGAGATGTAGATGCAGAGTTGTAGATGCAGAGATGTAGATGCAGAGATGTAGATGCAGAGTTGTAGAGAGTTGTAGATGTAGAGTTGTAGATGTAGAGATAGAGTTGTAGATGTAGAGATATAGAGTTGTAGATGTAGAGTTGTAGATGCAGAGTTGTAGAGTTGTAGATGCAGAGATGTAGATGCAGAGTTGTAGATGCAGAGTTGTAGAGATGTAGATGTAGAGTTGTAGATGTAGATGCAGAGTTGTAGATGTAGAGATGTAGATGTAGAGTTGTAGAGAGTTGTAGATGTAGAGTTGTAGATGTAGAGATGTAGAGTTGTAGAGAGTTGTAGATGTAGTGATGTAGAGAGTTGTAGATGCAGAGAGTTGTAGAGTTGTAGAGAGTTGTAGATGTAGAGTTGTAGAGAGTTGTAGATGTAGAGTTGTAGATGTAGAGAGTTGTAGATGCAGAGAGTTGTAGATGTAGAGAGTTGTAGATGCAGAGATGTAGATGCAGAGTTGTAGATGCAGAGTTGTAGATGCAGAGATGTAGATGTAGAGTGTTGTAGAGTTGTAGATGTAGAGTTGTAGATGTAGAGATGTAGATGCAGAGATGTAGATGTAGAGTTATAGATGTAGAGTTGTAAATGTAGAGATGTAGATGTAGAGTGTTGTAGAGTTGTAGATGTAGAGTTGTAGATGTAGAGATGTAGATACAGAGTTGTAGATGTAGAGTTATAGATGTAGACTTGTAGATGTAGAGTGTTGTAGAGTTGTAGATGTAGAGAGTTGTAGATGTAGAGATGTAGATGCAGAGAGTTGTAGATGTAGAGAGTTGTAGATGCAGAGATGTAGATGCAGAGTTGTAGATGCAGAGTTGTAGATGCAGAGATGTAGATGTAGAGTGTTGTAGAGTTGTAGATGTAGAGTTGTAGATGTAGAGATGTAGATGCAGAGTTGTAGATGTAGAGTTATAGATGTAGAGTTGTAGATGTAGAGTGTTGTAGAGTTGTAGATGTAGAGAGTTGTAGATGTAGAGATGTAGATGCAGAGTTGTAGATGCAGAGTTGTAGATGCAGAGATGTAGAGATGTAGAGTTGTAGATGCAGAGTTGTAGATGTAGAGTTGTAGATGTAGAGTGTTGTAGAGTTGTAGATGTAGAGTTGTAGATGTAGAGATGTAGATGCAGAGATGTAGATGTAGAGTTGTAGATGTAGAGAGTTGTAGAGTTGTAGATGTAGAGAGTTGTAGATGCAGAGTTGTAGATGCAGAGGTAGAGATGTAGAGGTGTAGAGAGTTGTAGATGCAGAGTTGTAGATGTAGAGTTGTAGATGTAGAGTGTTGTAGAGTTGTAGATGTAGAGTTGTAGATGTAGAGATGTAGATGCAGAGTTGTAGATGCAGAGATGTAGATGCAGAGATGTAGATGCAGAGTTGTAGATGTAGAGTTGTAGATGTAGAGATAGAGTTGTAGATGTAGAGATATAGAGTTGTAGATGCAGAGTTGTAGATGCAGAGATGTAGAGTTGTAGATGTAGAGTTGTAGATGTAGAGTGTTGTAGAGTTGTAGATGTAGAGAGTTGTAGATGTAGAGATGTAGATGCAGAGTTGTAGATGCAGAGTTGTAGATGCAGAGATGTAGAGATGTAGAGTTGTAGATGCAGAGTTGTAGATGTAGAGTTGTAGATGTAGAGTGTTGTAGAATTGTAGATGTAGAGTTGTAGATGTAGAGATGTAGATGCAGAGATGTAGATGTAGAGTTGTAGATGTAGAGATTTGTAGAGTTGTAGATGTAGAGAGTTGTAGATGTAGAGTTGTAGATGTAGAGTGTTGTAGAGTTGTAGATGCAGAGTTGTAGATGTAGAGATGTAGATGTAGAGTTGTAGATGTAGAGATGTAGAGTTGTAGATGCAGAGTTGTAGATGTAGAGATGTAGATGCAGAGTTGTAGATGCAGAGATGTAGATGCAGAGATGTAGATGCAGAGTTGTAGATGTAGAGATAGAGTTGTAGATGTAGAGATATAGAGTTGTAGATGTAGAGTTGTAGATGCAGAGTTGTAGAGTTGTAGATGCAGAGATGTAGATGCAGAGTTGTAGATGCAGGGTTGTAGAGATGTAGATGTAGAGTTGTAGATGTAGATGCAGAGTTGTAGATGTAGAGATGTAGATGTAGAGTTGTAGAGAGTTGTAGATGTAGAGTTGTAGATGTAGAGATGTAGAGTTGTAGAGAGTTGTAGATGTAGTGATGTAGAGAGTTGTAGATGCAGAGAGTTGTAGATGCAGAGAGTTGTAGAGTTGTAGAGATGTAGAGAGTTGTAGATGTAGAGTTGTAGAGAGTTGTAGATGTAGAGTTGTAGAGAGTTGTAGATGTAGAGTTGTAGATGTAGAGAGTTGTAGATGCAGAGAGTTGTAGATGTAGAGAGTTGTAGATGCAGAGATGTAGATGCAGAGTTGTAGATGCAGAGTTGTAGATGCAGAGATGTAGAGTTGTAGATGTAGAGTTGTAGATGTAGAGCTGTAGATGTAGAGTGTTGTAGAGTTGTAGATGTAGAGAGTTGTAGATGTAGAGTTGTAGATGTAGAGAGTTGTAGATGTAGAGATGTAGATGCAGAGTTGTAGATGCAGAGATGTAGAGATGTAGAGTTGTAGATGCAGAGTTGTAGATGTAGAGTTGTAGATGTAGAGTGTTGTAGAGTTGTAGATGTAGAGTTGTAGATGTAGAGATGTAGATGCAGAGATGTAGATGTAGAGTTGTAGATGTAGAGAGTTGTAGAGTTGTAGATGTAGAGAGTTGTAGATGCAGAGTTTTAGATGCAGAGGTAGAGATGTAGAGGTGTAGAGAGTTGTAGAGACGTAGAGAGTTGTAGATGTAGAGTTGTAGATGTAGAGAGTTGTAGATGTAGAGTTCTAGATGTAGAGTTGTAGATGTAGAGATATAGAGAGTTGTAGATGTAGAGTTGTAGAGTTGTAGATGTAGAGATGTATATGTAGAGATGTAGAGAGTTGTAGAGTTGTAGATTTGTAGATGTAGAGTTGTAGATGTAGAGAGTTGTAGATGTAGAGTTGTAGATGTAGAGTTGTAGATGTAGAGAGTTGTAGATGCAGAGGTAGAGATGTAGAGTTGTAGATGTAGAGATGTAGATGTAGAGTTGTAGATGTAGAGATGTAGAGAGTTGTAGATTTGTAGATGTAGAGTTGTAGATGTAGAGTTGTAGATGTAGGGAGTTTTAGATGTAGAGAGTTGTAGATGCAGAGTTGTAGATGCAGAGATGTAGATGCAGAGATGTAGATGCAGAGATGTAGATGCAGAGTTGTAGAGAGTTGTAGATGTAGAGATAGAGTTGTAGATGTAGAGATATAGAGTTGTAGATGTAGAGTTGTAGATGTAGAGATGCAGAGTTGTAGATGCAGAGTTGTAGATGCAGAGTTGTAGATGTAGAGTTGTAGATGTAGAGATAGAGTTGTAGATGTAGAGATATAGAGTTGTAGATGTAGAGTTGTAGATGCAGAGTTGTAGAGTTGTAGATGTAGAGATGCAGAGTTGTAGATGCAGAGTTGTAGATGTAGAGATGTAGATGTAGAGTTGTAGAGAGTTGTAGATGTAGAATTGTAGATGTAGAGATGTAGAGTTGTAGAGAGTTGTAGATGTAGTGATGTAGAGAGTTGTAGATGTAGAGAGTTGTAGATGTAGAGATGTAGAGAGTTGTAGATGTAGAGTTGTAGAGAGTTGTAGATGTAGAGTTGTAGAGAGTTGTAGATATAGAGTTGTAGATGTAGAGAGTTGTAGATGCAGAGAGTTGTAGATGTAGAGAGTTGTAGATGCAGAGATGTAGATGCAGAGTTGTAGATGCAGAGATGTAGAGTTGTAGATGTAGAGTGTTGTAGAGTTGTAGATGTAGAGAGTTGTAGATGTAGAGATGTAGATGCAGAGTTGTAGATGCAGAGTTGTAGAGATGTAGAGAGTTGTAGATGTAGAGTTGTAGATGTAGAGATAGAGTTGTAGATGTAGAGTTGTAGATGTAGAGATATAGAGTTGTAGATGTAGAGTTGTAGATGCAGAGTTGTAGAGTTGTAGATGTAGAGATGCAGAGTTGTAGATGTAGAGATGTAGATGCAGAGATGTAGATGCAGAGATGTAGATGCAGAGTTGTAGAGAGTTGTATATGTAGAGTTGTAGATGTAGAGATATAGAGTTGTAGATGTAGAGTTGTAGATGTAGATGTAGAGATGTAGAGATGTAGATGTAGAGTTGTAGAGAGTTGTAGATGTAGAGATGTAGAGTTGTAGATGTAGAGATGTAGAGTTGTAGAGAGTTGTAGATCTAGTGATGTAGAGAGTTGTAGATGTAGAGAGTTGTAGATGTAGAGATGTAGAGAGTTGTAGATGTAGAGTTGTAGAGAGTTGTAGATGTAGAGTTGTAGAGAGTTGTAGATGTAGAGTTGTAGATGTAGAGAGTTGTAGATGCAGAGAGTTGTAGATGTAGAGAGTTGTAGATGCAGAGATGTAGATGCAGAGTTGTAGATGCAGAGTTGTAGATGCAGAGATGTAGAGTTGTAGATGTAGAGTTGTAGATGTAGAGTGTTGTAGAGTTGTAGATGTAGAGAGTTGTAGATATAGAGATGTAGATGCAGAGTTGTAGATGCAGAGTTGTAGATGCAGAGATGTAGATGTAGAGATGTAGATGTAGAGTTGTAGAGAGTTGTAGATGTAGAGTTGTAGATGTAGATGCAGAGTTGTAGATGTAGAGATGTAAATGTAGAGTTGTAGAGAGTTGTAGATGTAGAGTTGTAGATGTAGAGAGTTGTAGATGCAGAGAGTTGTAGATGTAGAGAGTTGTAGATGCAGAGATGTAGATGCAGAGTTGTAGATGCAGAGATGTAGAGTTGTAGATGTAGAGTGTTGTAGAGTTGTAGATGTAGAGAGTTGTAGATGTAGAGATGTAGATGCAGAGTTGTAGATGCAGAGTTGTAGAGATGTAGAGAGTTGTAGATGTAGAGTTGTAGATGTAGAGATAGAGTTGTAGATGTAGAGTTGTAGATGTAGAGATATAGAGTTGTAGATGTAGAGTTGTAGATGCAGAGTTGTAGAGTTGTAGATGTAGAGATGCAGAGTTGTAGATGTAGAGATGTAGATGCAGAGATGTAGATGCAGAGATGTAGATGCAGAGTTGTAGAGAGTTGTATATGTAGAGTTGTAGATGTAGAGATATAGAGTTGTAGATGTAGAGTTGTAGATGTAGATGTAGAGATGTAGAGATGTAGATGTAGAGTTGTAGAGAGTTGTAGATGTAGAGATGTAGAGTTGTAGATGTAGAGATGTAGAGTTGTAGAGAGTTGTAGATCTAGTGATGTAGAGAGTTGTAGATGTAGAGAGTTGTAGATGTAGAGATGTAGAGAGTTGTAGATGTAGAGTTGTAGAGAGTTGTAGATGTAGAGTTGTAGAGAGTTGTAGATGTAGAGTTGTAGATGTAGAGAGTTGTAGATGCAGAGAGTTGTAGATGTAGAGAGTTGTAGATGCAGAGATGTAGATGCAGAGTTGTAGATGCAGAGTTGTAGATGCAGAGATGTAGAGTTGTAGATGTAGAGTTGTAGATGTAGAGTGTTGTAGAGTTGTAGATGTAGAGAGTTGTAGATATAGAGATGTAGATGCAGAGTTGTAGATGCAGAGTTGTAGATGCAGAGATGTAGAGATGTAGAGTTGTAGATGCAGAGTTGTAGATGTAGAGTTGTAAATGTAGAGTGTTGTAGAGTTGTAGATGTAGAGAGTTGTAGATATAGAGATGTAGATGCAGAGTTGTAGATGCAGAGTTGTAGATGCAGAGATGTAGAGATGTAGAGTTGTAGATGCAGAGTTGTAGATGTAGAGTTGTAGATGTAGAGTGTTGTAGAGTTGTAGATGTAGAGTTGTAGATGTAGAGATGTAGATGCAGAGATGTAGATGTAGAGTTGTAGATGTAGAGAGTTGTAGAGTTGTAGATGTAGAGAGTTGTAGATGCAGAGTTGTAGATGCAGAGGTAGAGATGTAGAGGTGTAGAGAGTTGTAGAGACGTAGAGAGTTGTAGATGTAGAGTTGTAGATGTAGAGATATAGAGAGTTGTAGATGTAGATTTGTAGAGATGTAGAGTTGTAGATGTACAGTTGTAGATGTAGAGAAGTATATGTAGAGATGTAGAGAGTTGTAGAGTTGTAGATTTGTAGATGTAGAGTTGTAGATGTAGAGAGTTGTAGATGTAGAGTTGTAGCTGTAGAGTTGTAGATGTAGAGAGTTGTAGATGCAGAGTTGTAGATGTAGAGTTGTAGATGCAGAGTTGTAGATGTAGAGTTGTAGATGCAGAGGTAGAGATGTAGAGTTGTAGATGTAGAGTTGTAGATGTAGAGATGTAGATGTAGAGTTGTAGATGTAGAGATGTAGAGAGTTGTAGATTTGTAGATGTAGAGTTGTAGATGTAGGGAGTTTTAGATGTAGAGAGTTGTAGATGCAGAGTTGTAGATGCAGAGATGTAGATGCAGAGATGTAGATGCAGAGTTGTAGATGCAGAGTTGTAGAGTTGTAGATTCAGAGTTGTAGATGCAGAGATGTAGATGTAGAGATGTAGATGCAGAGATGTAGATGCAGAGATGTAGATGCAGAGTTGTAGAGAGTTGTAGATGTAGAGTTGTAGATGTAGAGATAGAGTTGTAGATGTAGAGATATAGAGTTGTAGATGTAGAGTTGTAGATGTAGAGATGCAGAGTTGTAGATGCAGAGTTGTAGATGCAGAGTTGTAGAGAGTTGTAGATGTAGAGTTGTAGATGTAGAGATAGAGTTGTAGATGTAGAGATATAGAGTTGTAGATGTAGAGTTGTAGATGCAGAGTTGTAGAGTTGTAGATGTAGAGATGCAGAGTTGTAGATGCAGAGTTGTAGAGTTGTAGATGTAGAGATGCAGAGTTGTAGATGCAGAGTTGTAGAGATGTAGATGTAGAGTTGTAGATGTAGATGCAGAGTTGTAGATGTAGAGATGTAGATGTAGAGTTGTAGATGTAGAGATGTAGAGTTGTAGATGTAGAGATGTAGAGTTGTAGAGAGTTGTAGATGTAGAGAGTTGTAGATGCAGAGAGTTGTAGATGTAGAGAGTTGTAGATGCAGAGATGTAGATGCAGAGTTGTAGATGTAGAGTTGTAGATGTAGAGAGTTGTAGATGTAGAGTTGTAGATGTAGAGTTGTAGATGTAGAGAGTTGTAGATGCAGAGTTGTAGATGTAGAGTTGTAGATGCAGAGTTGTAGATGTAGAGTTGTAGATGCAGAGGTAGAGATGTAGAGTTGTAGATGTAGAGTTGTAGATGTAGAGATGTAGATGTAGAGTTGTAGATGTAGAGATGTAGAGAGTTGTAGATTTGTAGATGTAGAGTTGTAGATGTAGGGAGTTTTAGATGTAGAGAGTTGTAGATGCAGAGTTGTTGATGCAGAGATGTAGATGCAGAGATGTAGATGCAGAGTTGTAGATGCAGAGTTGTAGAGTTGTAGATGCAGAGTTGTAGATACAGAGATGTAGATGTAGAGATGTAGATGCAAAGTTGTAGAGAGTTGTAGATGTAGAGTTGTAGATGTAGAGATAGAGTTGTAGATGTAGAGATATAGAGTTGTAGATGTAGAGTTGTAGCTGTAGAGTTGTAGATGTAGAGAGTTGTAGATGCAGAGTTGTAGATGTAGAGTTGTAGATGCAGAGTTGTAGATGTAGAGTTGTAGATGCAGAGTTGTAGAGATGTAGATGTAGAGTTGTAGATGTAGATGCAGAGTTGTAGATGTAGAGATGTAGATGTAGAGATAGAGTTGTAGATGTAGAGATATAGAGTTGTAGATGTAGAGTTGTAGATGTAGAGATGCAGAGTTGTAGATGCAGAGTTGTAGAGAGCTGTAGATGTAGAGTTGTAGATGTAGAGATAGAGTTGTAGATGTAGAGATATAGAGTTGTAGATGTAGAGTTGTAGCTGTAGAGTTGTAGATGTAGAGAGTTGTAGATGCAGAGTTGTAGATGTAGAGTTGTAGATGCAGAGTTGTAGATGTAGAGATGTAGATGTAGAGTTGTAGATGTAGAGATGTAGAGAGTTGTAGATTTGTAGATGTAGAGTTGTAGATGTAGGGAGTTTTAGATGTAGAGAGTTGTAGATGCAGAGTTGTAGATGCAGAGATGTAGATGCAGAGATGTAGATGCAGAGTTGTAGATGCAGAGTTGTAGAGTTGTAGATTCAGAGTTGTAGATGCAGAGATGTAGATGTAGAGATGTAGATGCAGAGATGTAGATGCAGAGATGTAGATGCAGAGTTGTAGAGAGTTGTAGATGTAGAGTTGTAGATGTAGAGATAGAGTTGTAGATGTAGAGATATAGAGTTGTAGATGTAGAGTTGTAGATGTAGAGATGCAGAGTTGTAGATGCAGAGTTGTAGATGCAGAGTTGTAGAGAGTTGTAGATGTAGAGTTGTAGATGTAGAGATAGAGTTGTAGATGTAGAGATATAGAGTTGTAGATGTAGAGTTGTAGATGCAGAGTTGTAGAGTTGTAGATGTAGAGATGCAGAGTTGTAGATGCAGAGTTGTAGAGTTGTAGATGTAGAGATGCAGAGTTGTAGATGCAGAGTTGTAGAGATGTAGATGTAGAGTTGTAGATGTAGATGCAGAGTTGTAGATGTAGAGATGTAGATGTAGAGTTGTAGATGTAGAGATGTAGAGTTGTAGAGAGTTGTAGATGTAGAGAGTTGTAGATGCAGAGAGTTGTAGATGTAGAGAGTTGTAGATGCAGAGATGTAGATGCAGAGTTGTAGATGTAGAGTTGTAGATGTAGAGAGTTGTAGATGTAGAGTTGTAGATGTAGAGTTGTAGATGTAGAGAGTTGTAGATGCAGAGTTGTAGATGTAGAGTTGTAGATGCAGAGTTGTAGATGTAGAGTTGTAGATGCAGAGGTAGAGATGTAGAGTTGTAGATGTAGAGTTGTAGATGTAGAGATGTAGATGTAGAGTTGTAGATGTAGAGATGTAGAGAGTTGTAGATTTGTAGATGTAGAGTTGTAGATGTAGGGAGTTTTAGATGTAGAGAGTTGTAGATGCAGAGTTGTAGATGCAGAGATGTAGATGCAGAGATGTAGATGCAGAGTTGTAGATGCAGAGTTGTAGAGTTGTAGATGCAGAGTTGTAGATACAGAGATTTAGATGTAGAGATGTAGATGCAGAGTTGTAGAGAGTTGTAGATGTAGAGTTGTAGATGTAGAGATAGAGTTGTAGATGTAGAGATATAGAGTTGTAGATGTAGAGTTGTAGATGTAGAGATGCAGAGTTGTAGATGCAGAGTTGTAGATGCAGAGTTGTAGAGAGTTGTAGATGTAGAGTTGTAGATGTAGAGATAGAGTTGTAGATGTAGAGATATAGAGTTGTAGATGTAGAGTTGTAGATGCAGAGTTGTAGAGTTGTAGATGTAGAGATGCAGAGTTGTAGATGCAGAGTTGTAGATGCAGAGTTGTAGAGATGTAGATGTAGAGTTGTAGATGCAGAGTTGTAGATGCAGAGGTAGAGATGTAGAGGTGTAGAGAGTTGTAGAGACGTAGAGAGTTGTAGATGTAGAGTTGTAGATGTAGAGATATAGAGAGTTGTAGATGTAGATTTGTAGAGATGTAGAGTTGTAGATGTAGAGTTGTAGATGTAGAGAAGTATATGTAGAGATGTAGAGAGTTGTAGAGTTGTAGATTTGTAGATGTAGAGTTGTAGATGTAGAGAGTTGTAGATGTAGAGTTGTAGATGTAGAGTTGTAGATGTAGAGAGTTGTAGATGCAGAGTTGTAGATGTAGAGTTGTAGATGCAGAGTTGTAGATGTAGAGTTGTAGATGCAGAGGTAGAGATGTAGAGTTGTAGATGTAGAGTTGTAGATGTAGAGATGTAGATGTAGAGTTGTAGATGTAGAGATGTAGAGAGTTGTAGATTTGTAGATGTAGAGTTGTAGATGTAGAGTTGTAGATGTAGGGAGTTTTAGATGTAGAGAGTTGTAGATGCAGAGTTGTAGATGCAGAGATGTAGATGCAGAGATGTAGATGCAGAGTTGTAGATGCAGAGTTGTAGAGTTGTAGATTCAGAGTTGTAGATGCAGAGATGTAGATGTAGAGATGTAGATGCAGAGATGTAGATGCAGAGATGTAGATGCAGAGTTGTAGAGAGTTGTAGATGTAGAGTTGTAGATGTAGAGATAGAGTTGTAGATGTAGAGATATAGAGTTGTAGATGTAGAGTTGTTGATGCAGAGTTGTAGAGTTGTAGATGTAGAGATGCAGAGTTGTAGATGCAGAGTTGTAGAGTTGTAGATGTAGAGATGCAGAGTTGTAGATGCAGAGTTGTAGAGATGTAGATGTAGAGTTGTAGATGTATATGCAGAGTTGTAGATGTAGAGATGTAGAGTTGTAGATGTAGAGATGTAGAGTTGTAGAGAGTTGTAGATGTAGAGAGTTGTAGATGCAGAGATGTAGATGCAGAGTTGTAGATGTAGAGTTGTAGATGTAGAGAGTTGTAGATGTAGAGTTGTAGATGTAGAGTTGTAGATGTAGAGAGTTGTAGATGCAGAGTTGTAGATGTAGAGTTGTAGATGCAGAGTTGTAGATGTAGAGTTGTAGATGCAGAGGTAGAGATGTAGAGTTGTAGATGTAGAGTTGTAGATGTAGAGATGTAGATGTAGAGTTGTAGATGTAGAGATGTAGAGAGTTGTAGATTTGTAGATGTAGAGTTGTAGATGTAGAGTTGTAGATGTAGGGAGTTTTAGATGTAGAGAGTTGTAGATGCAGAGTTGTAGATGCAGAGATGTAGATGCAGAGATGTAGATGCAGAGTTGTAGATGCAGAGTTGTAGAGTTGTAGATGCAGAGTTGTAGATGCAGAGATGTAGATGTAGAGATGTAGATGCAGAGTTGTAGAGAGTTGTAGATGTAGAGTTGTAGATGTAGAGATAGAGTTGTAGATGTAGAGATATAGAGTTGTAGATGTAGAGTTGTAGATGTAGAGATGTAGAGTTGTAGATGTAGAGATGTAGAGTTGTAGAGAGTTGTAGATGTAGAGAGTTGTAGATGCAGAGATGTAGATGCAGAGTTGTAGATGTAGAGTTGTAGATGTAGAGAGTTGTAGATGTAGAGTTGTAGATGTAGAGTTGTAGATGTAGAGAGTTGTAGATGCAGAGTTGTAGATGTAGAGTTGTAGATGCAGAGTTGTAGATGTAGAGTTGTAGATGCAGAGGTAGAGATGTAGAGTTGTAGATGTAGAGTTGTAGATGTAGAGATGTAGATGTAGAGTTGTAGATGTAGAGATGTAGAGAGTTGTAGATTTGTAGATGTAGAGTTGTAGATGTAGAGTTGTAGATGTAGGGAGTTTTAGATGTAGAGAGTTGTAGATGCAGAGTTGTAGATGCAGAGATGTAGATGCAGAGATGTAGATGCAGAGTTGTAGATGCAGAGTTGTAGAGTTGTAGATGCAGAGTTGTAGATGCAGAGATGTAGATGTAGAGATGTAGATGCAGAGTTGTAGAGAGTTGTAGATGTAGAGTTGTAGATGTAGAGATAGAGTTGTAGATGTAGAGATATAGAGTTGTAGATGTAGAGATGCAGAGTTGTAGATGCAGAGTTGTAGATGCAGAGTTGTAGAGAGTTGTAGATGTAGAGTTGTAGATGTAGAGATAGAGTTGTAGATGTAGAGATATAGAGTTGTAGATGTAGAGTTGTAGATGCAGAGTTGTAGAGTTGTAGATGTAGAGATGCAGAGTTGTAGATGCAGAGTTGTAGATGCAGAGTTGTAGAGATGTAGATGTAGAGTTGTAGATGTAGATGCAGAGTTGTAGATGTAGAGATGTAGATGTAGAGTTGTAGATGTAGAGATGTAGAGTTGTAGATGTAGAGATGTAGAGTTGTAGAGAGTTGTAGATGTAGTGATGTAGAGAGTTGTAGATGTAGAGAGTTGTAGATGTAGAGATGTAGAGAGTTGTAGATGTAGAGTTGTAGAGAGTTGTAGATGTAGAGTTGTAGAGAGTTGTAGATGTAGAGAGTTGTAGATGCAGAGAGTTGTAGATGTAGAGAGTTGTAGATGCAGAGATGTAGATGCAGAGTTGTAGATGCAGAGTTGTAGATGCAGAGATGTAGAGTTGTAGATGTAGAGTTGTAGATGTAGAGTGTTGTAGAGTTGTAGATGTAGAGAGTTGTAGATGTAGAGATGTAGATGCAGGGTTGTAGAGATGTAGAGAGTTGTAGATGTAGAGTTGTAGATGTAGAGATAGAGTTGTAGATGTAGAGTTGTAGATGTAGAGATATAGAGTTGTAGAAGTAGAGTTGTAGATGCAGAGTTGTAGAGTTGTAGATGTAGAGATGCAGAGTTGTAGATGTAGAGTTGTAGATGCAGAGTTGTAGAGTTGTAGATGTAGAGATGCAGAGTTGTAGATGTAGAGATGTAGATGCAGAGATGTAGATGCAGAGTTGTAGAGAGTTGTAGATGTAGAGTTGTAGATGTAGAGATAGAGTTGTAGATGTAGAGATATAGAGTTGTAGATGTAGAGTTGTAGATGCAGAGTTGTAGAGATGCAGAGTTGTAGATGCAGAGTTGTAGAGTTGTAGATGCAGAGTTGTAGATGTAGAGATGTAGATGTAGAGTTGTAGAGAGTTGTAGATGTAGAGATGTAGAGTTGTAGAGAGTTGTAGATCTAGTGATGTAGAGAGTTGTAGATGTAGAGAGTTGTAGATGTAGAGATGTAGAGAGTTGTAGATGTAGAGTTGTAGAGAGTTGTAGATGTAGAGTTGTAGAGAGTTGTAGATGTAGAGTTGTAGATGTAGAGAGTTGTAGATGCAGAGAGTTGTAGATGTAGAGAGTTGTAGATGCAGAGATGTAGATGCAGAGTTGTAGATGCAGAGTTGTAGATGCAGAGATGTAGAGTTGTAGATGTAGAGTTGTAGATGTAGAGTGTTGTAGAGTTGTAGATGTAGAGAGTTGTAGATGTAGAGATGTAGATGCAGAGTTGTAGATGCAGAGTTGTAGATGCAGAGATGTAGAGATGTAGAGTTGTAGATGCAGAGTTGTAGATGTAGAGTTGTAGATGTAGAGTGTTGTAGAGTTGTAGATGTAGAGTTGTAGATGTAGAGATGTAGATGCAGAGATGTAGATGTAGAGTTGTAGATGTAGAGAGTTGTAGAGTTGTAGATGTAGAGAGTTGTAGATGCAGAGTTGTAGATGCAGAGGTAGAGATGTAGAGGTGTAGAGAGTTGTAGAGACGTAGAGAGTTTTAGATGTAGAGTTGTAGATGTAGAGATATAGAGAGTTGTAGATGTAGATTTGTAGAGATGTAGAGTTGTAGATGTAGAGTTGTAGATGTAGAGATGTATATGTAGAGATGTAGAGAGTTGTAGAGTTGTAGATTTGTAGATGTAGAGTTGTAGATGTAGAGAGTTGTAGATGTAGAGTTGTAGATGTAGAGTTGTAGATGTAGAGAGTTGTAGATGCAGAGTTGTAGATGTAGAGTTGTAGATGCAGAGTTGTAGATGTAGAGTTGTAGATGCAGAGGTAGAGATGTAGAGTTGTAGATGTAGAGTTGTAGATGTAGAGATGTAGATGTAGAGTTGTAGATGTAGAGATGTAGAGAGTTGTAGATTTGTAGATGTAGAGTTGTAGATGTAGAGTTGTAGATGTAGGGAGTTTTAGATGTAGAGAGTTGTAGATGCAGAGATGTAGATGCAGAGATGTAGATGCAGAGTTGTAGATGCAGAGTTGTAGAGTTGTAGATGCAGAGTTGTAGATGCAGAGATGTAGATGTAGAGATGTAGATGCAGAGATGTAGATGCAGAGATGTAGATGCAGAGTTGTAGAGAGTTGTAGATGTAGAGTTGTAGATGTAGAGATAGAGTTGTAGATGTAGAGATATAGAGTTGTAGATGTAGAGTTGTAGATGTAGAGATGCAGAGTTGTAGATGCAGAGTTGTAGATGCAGAGTTGTAGATGCAGAGTTGTATAGAGTTGTAGATGTAGAGTTGTAGATGTAGAGATAGAGTTGTAGATGTAGAGATATAGAGTTGTAGATGTAGAGTTGTAGATGCAGAGTTGTAGAGTTGTAGATGTAGAGATGCAGAGTTGTAGATGCAGAGTTGTAGATGCAGAGTTGTAGAGATGTAGATGTAGAGTTGTAGATGTAGATGCGGAGTTGTAGATGTAGAGATGTAGATGTAGAGTTGTAGATGTAGAGATGTAGAGTTGTAGATGTAGAGATGTAGAGTTGTAGAGAGTTGTAGATGTAGTGATGTAGAGAGTTGTAGATGTAGAGAGTTGTAGATGTAGAGATGTAGAGAGTTGTAGATGTAGAGTTGTAGAGAGTTGTAGATGTAGAGTTGTAGAGAGTTGTAGATGTAGAGAGTTGTAGATGCAGAGAGTTGTAGATGTAGAGAGTTGTAGATGCAGAGATGTAGATGCAGAGTTGTAGATGCAGAGTTGTAGATGCAGAGATGTAGAGTTGTAGATGTAGAGTTGTAGATGTAGAGTGTTGTAGAGTTGTAGATGTAGAGAGTTGTAGATTTAGAGATGTAGATGCAGGGTTGTAGAGATGTAGAGAGTTGTAGATGTAGAGTTGTAGATGTAGAGATAGAGTTGTAGATGTAGAGTTGTAGATGTAGAGATATAGAGTTGTAGAAGTAGAGTTGTAGATGCAGAGTTGTAGAGTTGTAGATGTAGAGATGCAGAGTTGTAGATGTAGAGTTGTAGATGCAGAGTTGTAGAGTTGTAGATGTAGAGATGCAGAGTTGTAGATGTAGAGATGTAGATGCAGAGATGTAGATGCAGAGTTGTAGAGAGTTGTAGATGTAGAGTTGTAGATGTAGAGATATAGAGTTGTAGATGTAGAGTTGTAGATGCAGAGTTGTAGAGATGCAGAGTTGTAGATGCAGAGTTGTAGAGTTGTAGATGCAGAGTTGTAGATGTAGAGATGTAGATGTAGAGTTGTAGAGAGTTGTAGATGTAGAGATGTAGAGTTGTAGATGTAGAGATGTAGAGTTGTAGAGAGTTGTAGATCTAGTGATGTAGAGAGTTGTAGATGTAGAGAGTTGTAGATGTAGAGATGTAGAGAGTTGTAGATGTAGAGTTGTAGAGAGTTGTAGATGTAGAGTTGTAGAGAGTTGTAGATGTAGAGTTGTAGATGTAGAGAGTTGTAGATGCAGAGAGTTGTAGATGTAGAGAGTTGTAGATGCAGAGATGTAGATGCAGAGTTGTAGATGCAGAGTTGTAGATGCAGAGATGTAGAGTTGTAGATGTAGAGTTGTAGATGTAGAGTTGTAGATGTAGAGTTGTAGATGTAGAGTTGTAGATGTAGAGTGTTGTAGAGTTGTAGATGTAGAGAGTTGTAGATGTAGAGATGTAGATGCAGAGTTTTAGATGCAGAGATGTAGAGATGTAGAGTTGTAGATGTAGAGTGTTGTAGAGTTGTAGATGTAGAGAGTTGTAGATGTAGAGATGTAGATGCAGAGTTTTAGATGCAGAGATGTAGAGATGTAGAGTTGTAGATGCAGAGTTGTAGATGTAGAGAGTTGTAGATGTAGAGATGTAGATGCAGAGTTTTAGATGCAGAGATGTAGAGATGTAGAGTTGTAGATGCAGAGTTGTAGATGTAGAGTTGTAGATGTAGAGTGTTGTAGAGTTGTAGATGTAGAGTTGTAGATGTAGAGATGTAGATGCAGAGATGTAGAGATGCAGAGTTGTAGATGCAGAGTTGTAGAGATGTAGAGAGTTGTAGATGTAGAGTTGTAGATGCAGAGATGTAGATGCAGAGATGTAGATGCAGAGTTGTAGATGCAGAGTTGTAGAGTTGTAGATGCAGAGTTGTAGATGCAGAGATGTAGATGTAGAGATGTAGATGCAGAGTTGTAGAGAGTTGTAGATGTAGAGTTGTAGATGTAGAGATAGAGTTGTAGATGTAGAGATATAGAGTTGTAGATGTAGAGTTGTAGATGTAGAGATGCAGAGTTGTAGATGCAGAGTTGTAGATGCAGAGAGTTGTAGATGCAGAGATGTAGATGCAGAGTTGTAGATGCAGAGATGTAGAGTTGTAGATGTAGAGTTGTAGATGTAGAGTGTTGTAGAGTTGTAGATGTAGAGAGTTGTAGATGTAGAGATGTAGATGCAGGGTTGTAGAGATGTAGAGAGTTGTAGATGTAGAGTTGTAGATGTAGAGATAGAGTTGTAGATGTAGAGTTGTAGATGTAGAGATATAGAGTTGTAGAAGTAGAGTTGTAGATGCAGAGTTGTAGAGTTGTAGATGTAGAGATGCAGAGTTGTAGATGTAGAGTTGTAGATGCAGAGTTGTAGAGTTGTAGATGTAGAGATGCAGAGTTGTAGATGTAGAGATGTAGATGCAGAGATGTAGATGCAGAGTTGTAGAGAGTTGTAGATGTAGAGTTGTAGATGTAGAGATAGAGTTGTAGATGTAGAGATATAGAGTTGTAGATGTAGAGTTTTAGATGCAGAGTTGTAGAGATGCAGAGTTGTAGATGCAGAGTTGTAGAGTTGTAGATGCAGAGTTGTAGATGCAGAGATGTAGATGTAGAGATGTAGATGCAGAGTTGTAGAGAGTTGTAGATGTAGAGTTGTAGATGTAGAGTTGTAGATGCAGAGTTGTAGAGTTGTAGATGTAGAGATGCAGAGTTGTAGATGTAGAGATGTAGATGCAGAGATGTAGATGCAGAGTTGTAGAGAGTTGTAGATGTAGAGTTGTAGATGTAGAGATAGAGTTGTAGATGTAGAGATATAGAGTTGTAGATGTAGAGTTTTAGATGCAGAGTTGTAGAGATGCAGAGTTGTAGATGCAGAGTTGTAGAGTTGTAGATGCAGAGTTGTAGATGCAGAGATGTAGATGTAGAGATGTAGATGCAGAGTTGTAGAGAGTTGTAGATGTAGAGTTGTAGATGTAGAGTTGTAGATGCAGAGTTGTAGAGTTGTAGATGTAGAGATGCAGAGTTGTAGATGTAGAGATGTAGATGCAGAGATGTAGATGCAGAGTTGTAGATGTAGAGAGTTGTAGATGCAGAGTTGTAGATGTAGAGTTGTAGATGTAGAGTTGTAGATGTAGAGTTGTAGATGTAGAGAGTTGTAGATGCAGAGTTGTAGATGTAGAGTTGTAGATGTAGAGAGTTGTAGATGCAGGGTTGTAGATGTAGAGTTGTAGATGCAGATGTAGAGATATAGAGAGTTGTAGATGTAGAGTTGTAGAGATGTAGAGTTGTAGATGTAGAGTTGTAGATGTAGAGATGTATATGTAGAGATGTAGAGAGTTGTAGAGTTGTAGATTTGTAGATGTAGAGTTGTAGATGTAGAGAGTTGTAGATGTAGAGAGTTGTAGATGCAGAGTTGTAGATGCAGAGATGTAGATGCAGAGGTAGAGATGTAGAGTTGTAGAGAGTTGTAGATGTAGAGATGTAGAGTTGTAGATGTAGAGATGTAGAGAGTTGTAGATGTAGAGTTGTAGATGAAGAGAGTTGTAGATGTAGAGTTGTAGATGTAGAGTTGTAGATGTAGATGTAGAGTTGTAGATGTAGAGATGTAGAGAGTTGTAGATGTAGAGATGTAGATGCAGAGTTGTAGATGCAGAGATGTAGATGCAGAGATGTAGATGCAGAGTTGTAGAGAGTTGTAGATGTAGAGTTGTAGATGTAGAGATAGAGTTGTAGATGTAGAGATATAGAGTTGTAGATGCAGAGTTGTAGATGTAGAGATGTAGAGTTGTAGATGCAGAGTTGTAGATGCAGAGTTGTAGAGATGTAGATGTAGATGTAGAGTTGTAGATGTAGATGCAGAGTTGTAGATGTAGAGATGTAGATGTAGAGTTGTAGAGAGTTGTAGATGTAGAGATGTAGAGTTGTAGATGTAGAGATGTAGAGTTGTAGAGAGTTGTAGATGTAGTGATGCAGAGAGTTGTAGATGTAGAGAGTTGTAGATGTAGAGATGTAGAGAGTTGTAGATGTAGAGTTGTAGAGAGTTGTAGATGTAGAGTTGTAGAGAGTTGTAGATGTAGAGTTGTAGATGTAGAGAGTTGTAGATGCAGAGAGTTGTAGATGCAGAGATGTAGATGCAGAGTTGTAGATGCAGAGTTGTAGATGCAGAGATGTAGATGTAGAGTTGTAGATGTAGAGTGTTGTAGAGTTGTAGATGTAGAGAGTTGTAGATGTAGAGATGTAGATGCAGAGTTGTAGATGCAGAGTTGTAGATGTAGAGATGTAGATGCAGAGATGTAGATGCAGAGATGTAGATGCAGAGATGTAGATGCAGAGAGTTGTAGATGTAGAGTTGTAGATGTAGAGAGTTGTAGATGTAGATGTAGAGTTGTAGATGTAGAGATGTAGAGAGTTGTAGATGTAGAGATGTAGATGCAGAGTTGTAGATGCAGAGATGTAGATGCAGAGATGTAGATGCAGAGTTGTAGATGCAGAGTTGTAGATGCAGAGTTGTAGATGCAGAGATGTAGAGTTGTAGATGTAGAGTTGTAGATGTAGAGTGTTGTAGAGTTGTAGATGTAGAGAGTTGTAGATGTAGAGATGTAGATGCAGAGTTGTAGATGCAGAGTTGTAGATGCAGAGATGTAGAGATGTAGAGTTGTATATGCAGAGTTGTAGATGTAGAGTTGTAGATGTAGAGTGTTGTAGAGTTGTAGATGTAGAGTTGTAGATGTAGAGATGTAGATGCAGAGATGTAGATGTAGAGTTGTAGATGTAGAGAGTTGTAGAGTTGTAGATGTAGAGAGTTGTAGATGCAGAGTTGTAGATGCAGAGGTAGATATGTAGAGGTGTAGAGAGTTGTAGAGACATAGAGAGTTGTAGATGTAGAGTTGTAGATGTAGAGAGTTGTAGATGTAGAGTTGTAGATGTAGAGTTGTAGATGTAGAGAGTTGTAGATGCAGAGTTGTAGATGTAGAGTTGTAGATGTAGAGAGTTGTAGATGCAGAGTTGTAGATGTAGAGTTGTAGATGTAGAGTTGGAGATGTAGAGTTGTAGATGTAGAGAGTTGTAGATGCAGAGTTGTAGATGTAGAGTTGTAGATGTAGAGAGTTGTAGATGCAGAGTTGTAGATGTAGAGTTGTAGATGCAGAGTTGTAGATGTAGAGTTGTAGATGCAGATGTAGAGATATAGAGAGTTGTAGATGTAGAGTTGTAGAGATGTAGAGTTGTAGATGTAGAGTTGTAGATGTAGAGATGTATATGTAGAGATGTAGAGAGTTGTAGAGTTGTAGATTTGTAGATGTAGAGTTGTAGATGTAGAGAGTTGTAGATGTAGAGAGTTGTAGATGCAGAGTTGTAGATGCAGAGATGTAGATGCAGAGGTAGAGATGTAGAGTTGTAGAGAGTTGTAGATGTAGAGATGTAGAGTTGTAGATGTAGAGATGTAGAGAGTTGTAGATGTAGAGTTGTAGATGAAGAGAGTTGTAGATGTAGAGTTGTAGATGTAGAGAGTTGTAGATGTAGATGTAGAGTTGTAGATGTAGAGATGTAGAGAGTTGTAGATGTAGAGATGTAGATGCAGAGTTGTAGATGCAGAGATGTAGATGCAGAGATGTAGATGCAGAGTTGTAGAGAGTTGTAGATGTAGAGTTGTAGATGTAGAGATGTAGAGTTGTAGATGCAGAGTTGTAGATGCAGAGTTGTAGAGATGTAGATGTAGATGTAGAGTTGTAGATGTAGATGCAGAGTTGTAGATGTAGAGATGTAGATGTAGAGTTGTAGAGAGTTGTAGATGTAGAGATGTAGAGTTGTAGATGTAGAGATGTAGAGTTGTAGAGAGTTGTAGATGTAGTGATGCAGAGAGTTGTAGATGTAGAGAGTTGTAGATGTAGAGATGTAGAGAGTTGTAGATGTAGAGTTGTAGAGAGTTGTAGATGTAGAGTTGTAGAGAGTTGTAGATGTAGAGTTGTAGATGTAGAGAGTTGTAGATGCAGAGAGTTGTAGATGCAGAGATGTAGATGCAGAGTTGTAGATGCAGAGTTGTAGATGCAGAGATGTAGATGTAGAGTTGTAGATGTAGAGTGTTGTAGAGTTGTAGATGTAGAGAGTTGTAGATGTAGAGATGTAGATGCAGAGTTGTAGATGCAGAGTTGTAGATGTAGAGATGTAGATGCAGAGATGTAGATGCAGAGATGTAGATGCAGAGATGTAGATGCAGAGAGTTGTAGATGTAGAGATAGAGTTGTAGATGTAGAGTTGTAGATGTAGAGATATAGAGTTGTAGATGTAGAGATATAGAGTTGTAGATGTAGAGTTGTAGATGCAGAGTTGTAGAGTTGTAGATGCAGAGTTGTAGAGTTGTAGATGTAGAGATGCAGAGTTGTAGATGCAGAGTTGTAGAGTTGTAGATGCAGAGTTGTAGATGCAGAGATGTAGATGCAGAGATGTAGATGTAGAGTTGTAGATGTAGAGTGTTGTAGAGTTGTAGATGCAGAGTTGTAGAGTTGTAGATGCAGAGTTGTAGAGTTGTAGATGTAGAGATGCAGAGTTGTAGATGCAGAGTTGTAGAGATGTAGATGCAGAGATGTAGATGCAGAGATGTAGATGCAGAGATGTAGATGCAGAGTTGTAGATGTAGAGATATAGAGTTGTAGATGTAGAGATATAGAGTTGTAGATGTAGAGTTGTAGATGCAGAGTTGTAGAGTTGTAGATGCAGAGTTGTAGAGTTGTAGATGCAGAGTTGTAGATGCAGAGATGTAGATGCAGAGTTGTAGAGATGTAGATGTAGAGTTGTAGTTGTAGATGCAGAGTTGTAGATGTAGAGATGTAGATGTAGAGTTGTAGAGAGTTGTAGATGTAGAGATGTAGAGTTGTAGATGCAGAGTTGTAAATGTAGAGATGTAGATGCAGAGTTGTAGATGCAGATATGTAGATGCAGAGATGTAGATTCAGAGTTGTAGAGAGTTGTAGATGTAGAGTTGTAGATGTAGAGATCGAGTTGTAGATGTAGAGATATAGAGTTGTAGAGTTGTAGATGCAGAGTTGTAGATGCAGAGTTGTAGAGATGTAGATGTAGAGTTGTAGATGTAGATGCAGAGTTGTAGATGTAGAGATGTAGATGTAGAGTTGTAGAGAGTTGTAGATGTAGAGATGTAGAGTTGTAGATGTAGAGATGTAGAGTTGTAGAGAGTTGTAGATGTAGAGATGTAGAGAGTTGTAGATGTAGAGTTGTAGATGTAGAGAGTTTTAGATGTAGAGAGTTGTAGATGCAGAGTTGTAGATGCAGAGATGTAGATGCAGAGATGTAGATGCAGAGGTAGAGATGTGAAGTTGTAGAGAGTTGTAGATGTAGAGATGTAGAGTTGTAGATGTAGAGATGTAGAGAGTTGTAGATGTAGAGTTGTAGATGTAGAGATATAGAGAGTTGTAGATGTAGAGTTGTAGAGATGTAGAGTTGTAGATGTAGAGATGTATATGTAGAGATGTAGAGAGTTGTAGAGTTGTGGAGTTTTAGATTTGTAGATGTAGAGTTGTAGATGTAGAGAGTTGTAGATGTAGAGTTGTAGATGTAGAGTTGTAGATGTAGAGAGTTGTAGATGCAGAGTTGTAGATGTAGAGTTGTAGATGCAGAGTTGTAGATGTAGAGTTGTAGATGCAGAGGTAGAGATGTAGAGTTGTAGATGTAGAGTTGTAGATGTAGAGATGTAGATGTAGAGTTGTAGATGTAGAGATGTAGAGAGTTGTAGATTTGTAGATGTAGAGAGTTGTAGATGTAGAGTTGTAGATGTAGAGAGTTTTAGATGTAGAGAGTTGTAGATGCAGAGTTGTAGATGCAGAGATGTAGATGCAGAGATGTAGATGCAGAGGTAGAGATGTAGAGTTGTAGAGAGTTGTAGATGTAGAGTTGTAGATGTAGAGATGTAGAGAGTTGTAGATGTAGAGTTGTAGATGTAGATGTAGAGTTGTAGATGTAGAGATGTAGAGAGTTGTAGATGTAGAGATGTAGATGCAGAGATGTAGATGCAGAGTTGTAGAGAGTTGTAGATGTAGAGATAGAGTTGTAGATGTAGAGTTGTAGATGTAGAGATGCAGAGTTGTAGATGCAGAGTTGTAGAGATGTAGATGTAGATGTAGAGTTGTAGATGTAGATGCAGAGTTGTAGAGAGTTGTAGATGTAGTGATGTAGAGAGTTGTAGATGTAGAGAGTTGTAGATGTAGAGTTGTAGAGAGTTGTAGATGTAGAGTTGTAGATGTGGAGAGTTGTAGATGCAGAGAGTTGTAGATGTAGAGAGTTGTAGATGCAGAGATGTAGATGCAGAGTTGTAGATGCAGAGTTGTAGATGCAGAGATGTAGAGTTGTAGATGTAGAGTTGTAGATGCAGAGTTGTAGAGTTGTAGATGTAGAGATGCAGAGTTGTAGATGTAGAGATGCAGAGTTGTAGATGCAGAGGTTTAGAGTTGTAGATGCAGAGTTGTAGATGTAGAGATGTAGATGCAGAGTTGTAGATGCAGAGATGTAGATGCAGAGATGTAGATGCAGAGTTGTAGATGCAGAGATGTAGAGTTGTAGATGTAGAGTGTTGTAGAGTTGTAGATGTAGAGAGTTGTAGATGTAGAGATGTAGATGCAGAGTTGTAGATGCAGAGTTGTAGAGATGTAGAGAGTTGTAGATGTAGAGTTGTAGATGTAGAGATAGAGTTGTAGATGTAGAGATATAGAGTTGTAGATGTAGAGTTGTAGATGCAGAGTTGTAGAGTTGTAGATGTAGAGATGTAGATCCAGAGTTGTAGATGCAGAGTTGTAGAGATGTAGATGTAGAGTTGTAGATGCAGAGTTGTAGATGTAGAGTTGTAGATGCAGAGGTAGAGATGTAGAGTTGTAGATGTAGAGTTGTAGATGTAGAGATGTAGATGTAGAGTTGTAGATGTAGAGATGTAGAGAGTTGTAGATTTGTAGATGTAGAGAGTTGTAGATGTAGAGTTGTAGATGTAGAGAGTTTTAGATGTAGAGAGTTGTAGATGCAGAGTTGTAGATGCAGAGATGTAGATGCAGAGATGTAGATGCAGAGGTAGAGATGTAGAGTTGTAGAGAGTTGTAGATGTAGAGTTGTAGATGTAGAGATGTAGAGAGTTGTAGATGTAGAGTTGTAGATGTAGAGAGTTGTAGATGTAGATGTAGAGTTGTAGATGTAGAGATGTAGAGAGTTGTAGATGTAGAGATGTAGATGCAGAGATGTAGATGCAGAGTTGTAGAGAGTTGTAGATGTAGAGATAGAGTTGTAGATGTAGAGATATAGAGTTGTAGATGTAGAGTTGTAGATGTAGAGATGCAGAGTTGTAGATGCAGAGTTGTAGAGATGTAGATGTAGATGTAGAGTTGTAGATGTAGATGCAGAGTTGTAGAGAGTTGTAGATGTAGTGATGTAGAGAGTTGTAGATGTAGAGAGTTGTAGATGTAGAGTTGTAGAGAGTTGTAGATGTAGAGTTGTAGATGTAGAGAGTTGTAGATGCAGAGAGTTGTAGATGTAGAGAGTTGTAGATGCAGAGATGTAGATGCAGAGTTGTAGATGCAGAGTTGTAGATGCAGAGATGTAGAGTTGTAGATGTAGAGTTGTAGATGCAGAGTTGTAGAGTTGTAGATGTAGAGATGCAGAGTTGTAGATGTAGAGATGCAGAGTTGTAGATGCAGAGGTTTAGAGTTGTAGATGCAGAGTTGTAGATGTAGAGATGTAGATGCAGAGTTGTAGATGCAGAGATGTAGATGCAGAGATGTAGATGCAGAGTTGTAGATGCAGAGATGTAGAGTTGTAGATGTAGAGTGTTGTAGAGTTGTAGATGTAGAGAGTTGTAGATGTAGAGATGTAGATGCAGAGTTTTAGATGCAGAGTTGTAGAGATGTAGAGAGTTGTAGATGTAGAGTTGTAGATGTAGAGATAGAGTTGTAGATGTAGAGATATAGAGTTGTAGATGTAGAGTTGTAGATGCAGAGTTGTAGAGTTGTAGATGTAGAGATGTAGATCCAGAGTTGTAGATGCAGAGTTGTAGAGATGTAGATGTAGAGTTGTAGATGCAGAGTTGTAGATGTAGAGATGTAGATGTAGAGTTGTAGAGAGTTGTAGATGTAGAGATGTAGAGTTGTAGATGCAGAGTTGTAAATGTAGAGATGTAGATGCAGAGTTGTAGATGCAGATATGTAGATGCAGAGATGTAGATGCAGAGTTGTAGAGAGTTGTAGATGTAGAGTTGTAGATGTAGAGATCGAGTTGTAGATGTAGAGATATAGAGTTGTAGAGTTGTAGATGCAGAGTTGTAGATGTAGAGTTGTAGAGAGTTGTAGATGTAGAGATGTAGAGTTGTAGATGTAGAGATGTAGAGTTGTAGAGAGTTTTAGATGTAGTGATGTAGAGAGTGGTAGATGTAGAGTTGTAGATGTAGAGATGTAGAGAGTTGTAGATGTAGAGTTGTAGATGTAGAGAGTTTTAGATGTAGAGAGTTGTAGATGCAGAGTTGTAGATGCAGAGATGTAGATGCAGAGATGTAGATGCAGAGGTAGAGATGTGAAGTTGTAGAGAGTTGTAGATGTAGAGATGTAGAGTTGTAGATGTAGAGATGTAGAGAGTTGTAGATGTAGAGTTGTAGATGTAGAGTTGTAGATGTAGAGATATAGAGAGTTGTAGATGTAGAGTTGTAGAGATGTAGAGTTGTAGATGTAGAGATGTATTTGTAGAGATGTAGAGAGTTGTAGAGTTGTAGAGTTTTAGATTTGTAGATGTAGAGTTGTAGATGTAGAGAGTTGTAGATGTAGAGTTGTAGATGTAGAGTTGTAGATGTAGAGAGTTGTAGATGCAGAGTTGTAGATGTAGAGTTGTAGATGCAGAGGTAGAGATGTAGAGTTGTAGATGTAGAGTTGTAGATGTAGAGATGTAGATGTAGAGTTGTAGATGTAGAGATGTAGAGAGTTGTAGATTTGTAGATGTAGAGAGTTGTAGATGTAGAATTGTAGATGTAGAGAGTTTTAGATGTAGAGAGTTGTAGATGCAGAGTTGTAGATGCAGAGATGTAGATGCAGAGATGTAGATGCAGAGGTAGAGATGTAGAGTTGTAGAGAGTTGTAGATGTAGAGTTGTAGATGTAGAGATGTAGAGAGTTGTAGATGTAGAGTTGTAGATGTAGAGAGTTGTAGATGTAGATGTAGAGTTGTAGATGTAGAGATGTAGAGAGTTGTAGATGTAGAGATGTAGATGCAGATATGTAGATGCAGAGTTGTAGAGAGTTGTAGATGTAGAGATAGAGTTGTAGATGTAGAGATATAGAGTTGTAGATGTAGAGTTGTAGATGTAGAGATGCAGAGTTGTAGATGCAGAGTTGTAGAGATGTAGATGTAGATGTAGAGTTGTAGATGTAGATGCAGAGTTGTAGAGAGTTGTAGATGTAGTGATGTAGAGAGTTGTAGATGTAGAGAGTTGTAGATGTAGAGTTGTAGAGAGTTGTAGATGTAGAGTTGTAGATGTAGAGAGTTGTAGATGCAGAGAGTTGTAGATGTAGAGAGTTGTAGATGCAGAGATGTAGATGCAGAGTTGTAGATGCAGAGTTGTAGATGCAGAGATGTAGAGTTGTAGATGTAGAGTTGTAGATGCAGAGTTGTAGAGTTGTAGATGTAGAGATGCAGAGTTGTAGATGTAGAGATGCAGAGTTGTAGATGCAGAGGTTTAGAGTTGTAGATGCAGAGTTGTAGATGTAGAGATGTAGATGCAGAGTTGTAGATGCAGAGATGTAGATGCAGAGATGTAGATGCAGAGTTGTAGATGCAGGGGTGTAGAGTTGTAGATGTAGAGTGTTGTAGAGTTGTAGATGTAGAGAGTTGTAGATGTAGAGATGTAGATGCAGAGTTGTAGATGCAGAGTTGTAGAGATGTAGAGAGTTGTAGATGTAGAGTTGTAGATGTAGAGATAGAGTTGTAGATGTAGAGATATAGAGTTGTAGATGTAGAGTTGTAGATGCAGAGTTGTAGAGTTGTAGATGTAGAGATGTAGATCCAGAGTTGTAGATGCAGAGTTGTAGAGATGTAGATGTAGAGTTGTAGATGCAGAGTTGTAGATGTAGAGTTGTAGATGCAGAGGTAGAGATGTAGAGTTGTAGATGTAGAGTTGTAGATGTAGAGATGTAGATGTAGAGTTGTAGATGTAGAGATGTAGAGAGTTGTAGATTTGTAGATGTAGAGAGTTGTAGATGTAGAGTTGTAGATGTAGAGAGTTTTAGATGTAGAGAGTTGTAGATGCAGAGTTGTAGATGCAGAGATGTAGATGCAGAGATGTAGATGCAGAGGTAGAGATGTAGAGTTGTAGATGTAGAGTTGTAGATGTAGAGATGTAGAGAGTTGTAGATGTAGAGTTGTAGATGTAGAGAGTTGTAGATGTAGATGTAGAGTTGTAGATGTAGAGATGTAGAGAGTTGTAGATGTAGAGATGTAGATGCAGAGATGTAGATGCAGAGTTGTAGAGAGTTGTAGATGTAGAGATAGAGTTGTAGATGTAGAGATATAGAGTTGTAGATGTAGAGTTGTAGATGTAGAGATGCAGAGTTGTAGATGCAGAGTTGTAGAGATGTAGATGTAGATGTAGAGTTGTAGATGTAGATGCAGAGTTGTAGATGTAGAGATGTAGATAGAGAGTTGTAGATGTAGAGATGTAGAGTTGTAGATGTAGAGATGTAGAGTTGTAGAGAGTTGTAGATGTAGTGATGTAGAGAGTTGTAGATGTAGAGAGTTGTAGATGTAGAGTTGTAGAGAGTTGTAGATGTAGAGTTGTAGATGTAGAGAGTTGTAGATGCAGAGAGTTGTAGATGTAGAGAGTTGTAGATGCAGAGATGTAGATGCAGAGTTGTAGATGCAGAGTTGTAGATGCAGAGAGTTGTAGATGTAGAGTTGTAGAGAGTTGTAGATGTAGAGTTGTAGATGTAGAGATGTAGATGCAGAGTTGTAGATGCAGAGTTGTAGATGCAGAGATGTAGAGTTGTAGATGTAGAGTTGTAGATGTAGAGTGTTTTAGAATTGTAGATGTAGAGATGTAGATGCAGAGTTGTAGATGCAGAGTTGTAGATGCAGAGTTGTAGAGATGTAGAGAGTTGTAGATGTAGAGTTGTAGATGTAGAGATAGAGTTGTAGATGTAGAGTTGTAGATGTAGAGATATAGAGTTGTAGATGTAGAGATGCAGAGTTGTAGATGTAGAGATGTAGATCCAGAGTTGTAGATGCAGAGTTGTAGAGATGTAGATGTAGAGTTGTAGATGCAGAGTTGTAGATGTAGAGATGTAGATGTAGAGTTGTAGAGAGTTGTAGATGTAGAGATGTAGAGTTGTAGATGTAGAGTTGTAAATGTAGAGATGTAGATGCAGAGTTGTAGATGCAGATATGTAGATGCAGAGATGTAGATGCAGAGTTGTAGAGAGTTGTAGATGTAGAGTTGTAGATGTAGAGATCGAGTTGTAGATGTAGAGATATAGAGTTGTAGAGTTGTAGATGCAGAGTTGTAGATGCAGAGTTGTAGAGATGTAGATGTAGATGTAGAGTTGTAGATGTAGATGCAGAGTTGTAGATGTAAAGATGTAGATGTAGAGTTGTAGAGAGTTGTAGATGTAGAGATGTAGAGTTGTAGAGAGTTGTAGATGTAGTGATGTAGAGAGTGGTAGATGTAGAGAGTTGTAGATGTAGAGATGTAGAGAGTTGTAGATGTAGAGTTGTAGATGTAGAGAGTTTTAGATGTAGAGAGTTGTAGATGCAGAGTTGTAGATGCAGAGATGTAGATGCAGAGATGTAGATGCAGAGGTAGAGATGTGAAGTTGTAGAGAGTTGTAGATGTAGAGATGTAGAGTTGTAGATGTAGAGATGTAGAGAGTTGTAGATGTAGAGTTGTAGATGTAGAGTTGTAGATGTAGAGATATAGAGAGTTGTAGATGTAGAGTTGTAGAGATGTAGAGTTGTAGATGTAGAGATGTATTTGTAGAGATGTAGAGAGTTGTAGAGTTGTAGAGTTTTAGATTTGTAGATGTAGAGTTGTAGATGTAGAGAGTTGTAGATGTAGAGTTGTAGATGTAGAGTTGTAGATGTAGAGAGTTGTAGATGCAGAGTTGTAGATGTAGAGTTGTAGATGCAGAGTTGTAGATGTAGAGTTGTAGATGCAGAGGTAGAGATGTAGAGTTGTAGATGTAGAGTTGTAGATGTAGAGATGTAGATGTAGAGTTGTAGATGTAGAGATGTAGAGAGTTGTAGATTTGTAGATGTAGAGAGTTGTAGATGTAGAGTTGTAGATGTAGAGAGTTTTAGATGTAGAGAGTTGTAGATGCAGAGTTGTAGATGCAGAGATGTAGATGCAGAGATGTAGATGCAGAGGTAGAGATGTAGAGTTGTAGAGAGTTGTAGATGTAGAGTTGTAGATGTAGAGATGTAGAGAGTTGTAGATGTAGAGTTGTAGATGTAGAGAGTTGTAGATGTAGATGTAGAGTTGTAGATGTAGAGATGTAGAGAGTTGTAGATGTAGAGATGTAGATGCAGAGATGTAGATGCAGAGTTGTAGAGAGTTGTAGATGTAGAGATAGAGTTGTAGATGTAGAGATATAGAGTTGTAGATGTAGAGTTGTAGATGTAGAGATGCAGAGTTGTAGATGCAGAGTTGTAGAGATGTAGATGTAGATGTAGAGTTGTAGATGTAGATGCAGAGTTGTAGATGTAGAGATGTAGATAGAGAGTTGTAGATGTAGAGATGTAGAGTTGTAGATGTAGAGATGTAGAGTTGTAGAGAGTTGTAGATGTAGTGATGTAGAGAGTTGTAGATGTAGAGAGTTGTAGATGTAGAGTTGTAGAGAGTTGTAGATGTAGAGTTGTAGATGTAGAGAGTTGTAGATGCAGAGAGTTGTAGATGTAGAGAGTTGTAGATGCAGAGATGTAGATGCAGAGTTGTAGATGCAGAGTTGTAGATGCAGAGATGTAGAGTTGTAGATGTAGAGTTGTAGATGTAGAGTGTTTTAGAATTGTAGATGTAGAGATGTAGATGCAGAGTTGTAGATGCAGAGTTGTAGATGCAGAGTTGTAGAGATGTAGAGAGTTGTAGATGTAGAGTTGTAGATGTAGAGATAGAGTTGTAGATGTAGAGTTGTAGATGTAGAGATATAGAGTTGTAGATGTAGAGATGCAGAGTTGTAGATGTAGAGATGTAGATGCAGAGTTGTAGAGTTGTAGATATAGAGATGCAGAGTTGTAGATGCAGAGTTGTAGAGTTGTAGATGCAGAGTTGTAGATGTAGAGATGTAGATGCAGAGATGTAGATGCAGAGTTGTAGAGATGTAGAGAGTTGTAGATGTAGAGTTGTAGATGTAGAGATAGAGTTGTAGATGTAGAGTTGTAGATGTAGAGATATAGAGTTGTAGATGTAGAGTTGTAGAGTTGTAGATGTAGAGATGCAGAGTTGTAGATGTAGAGATGCAGAGTTGTAGATGCAGAGTTGTAGAGTTGTAGATGCAGAGTTGTAGATGTAGAGATGTAGATGCAGAGTTGTAGATGCAGAGATGTAGATGCAGAGATGTAGATGCAGAGGTAGAGATGTAGAGTTGTAGAGAGTTGTAGATGTAGAGTTGTAGATGTAGAGATGTAGAGAGTTGTAGATGTAGAGTTGTAGATGTAGAGAGTTGTAGATGTAGAGATGTAGATGTAGAGTTGTAGATGTAGAGATGTAGAGAGTTGTAGATGTAGAGATGTAGATGCAGAGATGTAGAGAGTTGTAGATGTAGAGTTGTAGATGTAGAGATAGAGTTGTAGATGTAGAGATATATAGTTGTAGATGTAGAGTTGTAGATGCAGAGTTGTAGAGTTGTAGATGTAGATATGCAGAGTTGTAGATGCAGAGTTGTAGATGCAGAGTTGTAGAGATGTAGATGTAGAGTTGTAGATGTAGATGCAGAGTTGTAGATGTAGAGATGTAGATAGAGAGTTGTAGATGTAGAGATGTAGAGTTGTAGATGTAGAGTTGTAGAGAGTTGTAGATGTAGTGATGTAGAGAGTTGTAGATGTAGAGAGTTGTAGATGTAGAGATGTAGAGAGTTGTAGATGTAGAGTTGTAGAGAGTTGTAGATGTAGAGTTGTAGAGAGTTGTAGATGTAGAGTTGTAGATGTAGAGAGTTGTAGATGCAGAGAGTTGTAGATGTAGAGAGTTGTAGATGCAGAGATGTAGATGCAGAGTTGTAGATGCAGAGTTGTAGATGCAGAGATGTAGAGTTGTAGATGTAGAGTGTTGTAGAGTTGTAGATGTAGAGAGTTGTAGATGTAGAGATGTAGATGCAGAGTTGTAGAGATGTAGAGAGTTGTAGATGTAGAGTTGTAGATGTAGAGATAGAGTTGTAGATGTAGAGTTGTAGATGTAGAGATATAGAGTTGTAGATGTAGAGTTGTAGAGATGTAGAGAGTTGTAGATGTAGAGTTGTAGATGTAGAGATAGAGTTGTAGATGTAGAGTTGTAGATGTAGAGATATAGAGTTGTAGATGTAGAGTTGTAGATGCAGAGTTGTAGAGTTGTAGATGTAGAGATGCAGAGTTGTAGATGTAGAGATGTAGATGCAGAGATGTAGATGCAGAGATGTAGATGCAGAGTTGTAGAGAGTTGTAGATGTAGAGTTGTAGATGTAGAGATAGAGTTGTAGATGTAGAGATATAGAGTTGTAGATGTAGAGTTGTAGATGCAGAGATGTAGATGCAGAGTTGTAGATGCAGAGATGTAGATGCAGAGTTGTAGAGAGTTGTAGATGTAGAGTTGTAGATGCAGAGATGTAGATGCAGAGATGTAGATACAGAGTTGTAGAGATGTAGAGAGTTGTAGATGTAGAGTTGTAGATGTAGAGATAGAGTTGTAGATGTAGAGTTGTAGATGTAGAGATGTAGAGTTGTAGATGCAGAGTTGTAGAGTTGTAGATGTAGAGATGCAGAGTTGTAGATGTAGAGATGTAGATGCAGAGTTGTAGATGCAGAGTTGTAGAGAGTTGTAGATGTAGAGTTGTAGATGTAGAGATAGAGTTGTAGATGCAGAGTTGTAGATGCAGAGATGTAGATGCAGAGATGTAGAGAGTTGTAGATGTAGAGATGTAGATGCAGAGATGTAGATGCAGAGTTGTAGAGAGTTGTAGATGTAGAGTTGTAGATGTAGAGATAGAGTTGTAGATGTAGAGATATAGAGTTGTAGATGTAGCGTTGTAGATGCAGAGTTGTAGATGTAGAGATGCAGATTTGTAGATGCAGAGTTGTAAATGCAGAGTTGTAGATGCAGAGTTGTAGAGATGTAGATGTAGATGTAGAGTTGTAGATGTAGATGCAGAGTTGTAGATGTAGAGATGTAGATAGAGAGTTGTAGATGTAGAGATGTAGAGTTGTAGATGTAGAGATGTAGAGTTGTAGAGAGTTGTAGATGTAGTGATGTAGAGAGTTGTAGATGTAGAGAGTTGTAGATGTAGAGATGTAGAGAGTTGTAGATGTAGAGTTGTAGAGAGTTGTAGATGTAGAGTTGTAGATGTAGAGAGTTGTAGATGCAGAGAGTTGTAGATGTAGAGAGTTGTAGATGCAGAGATGTAGATGCAGAGTTGTAGATGCAGAGTTGTAGATGCAGAGATGTAGAGTTGTAGATGTAGAGTTGTAGATGTAGAGTGTTGTAGAGTTGTAGATGTAGAGAGTTGTAGATGTAGAGATGTAGATGCAGAGTTGTAGATGCAGAGTTGTAGAGATGTAGAGAGTTGTAGATGTAGAGTTGTAGATGTAGAGATAGAGTTGTAGATGTAGAGATATAGAGTTGTAGATGTAGAGTTGTAGAGATGTAGAGAGTTGTAGATGTAGAGTTGTAGATGTAGAGATAGAGTTGTAGATGTAGAGTTGTAGATGTAGAGATATAGAGTTGTAGATGTAGAGTTGTAGATGCAGAGTTGTAGAGTTGTAGATGTAGAGATGCAGAGTTGTAGATGTAGAGATGTAGATGCAGAGATGTAGATGCAGAGATGTAGATGCAGAGTTGTAGATGTAGAGATAGAGTTGTAGATGTAGAGATATAGAGTTGTAGATGTAGAGTTGTAGATGCAGAGATGTAGATGCAGAGTTGTAGATGCAGAGATGTAGATGCAGAGATGTAGATGCAGAGTTGTAGAGAGTTGTAGATGTAGAGTTGTAGAGTTGTAGATGTAGAGATGCAGAGTTGTAGATGCAGAGTTGTAGAGTTGTAGATGCAGAGTTGTAGATGCAGAGTTGTAGAGTTGTAGATGTAGAGATGCAGAGTTGTAGATGCAGAGTTGTAGAGTTGTAGATGCAGAGTTGTAGATGCAGAGATGTAGATGCAGAGATGTAGATGCAGAGTTGTAGAGATGTAGAGAGTTGTAGATGTAGAGTTGTAGATGTAGAGATAGAGTTGTAGATGTAGAGTTGTAGATGTAGAGATATAGAGTTGTAGATGTAGAGTTGTAGATGCAGAGTTGTAGAGTTGTAGATGCAGAGTTGTAGAGTTGTAGATGTAGAGATGCAGAGTTGTAGATGCAGAGTTGTAGAGTTGTAGATGCAGAGTTGTAGATGTAGAGATGTAGATGCAGAGTTGTAGATGCAGAGATGTAGATGCAGAGATGTAGATGCAGAGTTGTAGAGAGTTGTAGATGTAGAGTTGTAGATGTAGAGATAGAGTTGTAGATGTAGAGATATAGAGTTATAGATGTAGAGTTGTAGATGCAGAGTTGTAGATGCAGAGATGTAGATGCAGAGTTGTAGATGCAGAATTGTAGAGATGTAGATGTAGAGTTGTAGATGTAGATGCAGAGTTGTAGATGTAGAGATGTAGATGTAGAGTTGTAGAGAGTTGTAGATGTAGAGTTGTAGATGTAGAGTTGTAGAGAGTTGTAGATGTAGTGATGTAGAGAGTTGTAGATGCAGAGAGTTGTAGAGTTGTAGAGATGTAGAGAGTTGTAGATGTAGAGTTGTAGAGAGTTGTAGATGTAGAGTTGTAGAGAGTTGTAGATGTAGAGTTGTAGATGTAGAGAGTTGTAGATGCAGAGTTGTAGATGTAGAGAGTTGTAGATGCAGAGATGTAGATGCAGAGTTGTAGATGCAGAGTTGTAGATGCAGAGATGTAGAGTTGTAGATGTAGAGTGTTGTAGAGTTGTAGATGTAGAGAGTTGTAGATGTAGAGATGTAGATGCAGAGTTGTAGATGCAGAGATGTAGAGATGTAGAGTTGTAGATGCAGAGTTGTAGATGTAGAGTTGTAGATGTAGAGTGTTGTAGAGTTGTAGATGTAGAGTTGTAGATGTAGAGAGTTGTAGAGTTGTAGATGTAGAGAGTTGTAGATGTAGAGTTCTAGATGTAGAGTTGTAGATGTAGAGATATAGAGAGTTGTAGATGTAGAGTTGTAGAGATGTAGAGTTGTAGATGTAGAGTTGTAGATGTAGAGATGTATATGTAGAGATGTAGAGAGTTGTAGAGTTGTAGATTTGTAGATGTAGAGTTGTAGATGTAGAGAGTTGTAGATGTAGAGTTGTAGATGTAGAGATAGAGTTGTAGATGTAGAGATATATAGTTGTAGATGTAGAGTTGTAGATGCAGAGTTGTAGAGTTGTAGATGTAGATATGCAGAGTTGTAGATGCAGAGTTGTAGATGCAGAGTTGTAGAGATGTAGATGTAGAGTTGTAGATGTAGATGCAGAGTTGTAGATGTAGAGATGTAGATAGAGAGTTGTAGATGTAGAGATGTAGAGTTGTAGATGTAGAGTTGTAGAGAGTTGTAGATGTAGTGATGTAGAGAGTTGTAGATGTAGAGAGTTGTAGATGTAGAGATGTAGAGAGTTGTAGATGTAGAGTTGTAGAGAGTTGTAGATGTAGAGTTGTAGAGAGTTGTAGATGTAGAGTTGTAGATGTAGAGAGTTGTAGATGCAGAGAGTTGTAGATGTAGAGAGTTGTAGATGCAGAGATGTAGATGCAGAGTTGTAGATGCAGAGTTGTAGATGCAGAGATGTAGAGTTGTAGATGTAGAGTGTTGTAGAGTTGTAGATGTAGAGAGTTGTAGATGTAGAGATGTAGATGCAGAGTTGTAGAGATGTAGAGAGTTGTAGATGTAGAGTTGTAGATGTAGAGATAGAGTTGTAGATGTAGAGAGTTTTAGATGTAGAGAGTTGTAGATGCAGAGTTGTAGATGCAGAGATGTAGATGCAGAGATGTAGATGCAGAGGTAGAGATGTAGAGTTGTAGAGAGTTGTAGATGTAGAGATAGAGTTGTAGATGTAGAGATATAGAGTTGTAGATGTAGAGTTGTAGAGATGTAGAGAGTTGTAGATGTAGAGTTGTAGATGTAGAGATAGAGTTGTAGATGTAGAGTTGTAGATGTAGAGATATAGAGTTGTAGATGTAGAGTTGTAGATGCAGAGTTGTAGAGTTGTAGATGTAGAGATGCAGAGTTGTAGATGTAGAGATGTAGATGCAGAGATGTAGATGCAGAGATGTAGATGCAGAGTTGTAGAGAGTTGTAGATGTAGAGTTGTAGATGTAGAGATAGAGTTGTAGATGTAGAGATATAGAGTTGTAGATGTAGAGTTGTAGATGCAGAGATGTAGATGCAGAGTTGTAGATGCAGAGATGTAGATGCAGAGTTGTAGAGAGTTGTAGATGTAGAGTTGTAGAGTTGTAGATGTAGAGATGCAGAGTTGTAGATGCAGAGTTGTAGAGTTGTAGATGCAGAGTTGTAGAGTTGTAGATGTAGAGATGCAGAGTTGTAGATGCAGAGTTGTAGAGTTGTAGATGCAGAGTTGTAGATGCAGAGATGTAGATGCAGAGATGTAGATACAGAGTTGTAGAGATGTAGAGAGTTGTAGATGTAGAGTTGTAGATGTAGAGATAGAGTTGTAGATGTAGAGTTGTAGATGTAGAGATGTAGAGTTGTAGATGCAGAGTTGTAGAGTTGTAGATGTAGAGATGCAGAGTTGTAGATGTAGAGATGTAGATGCAGAGTTGTAGATGCAGAGTTGTAGAGAGTTGTAGATGTAGAGTTGTAGATGTAGAGATAGAGTTGTAGATGCAGAGTTGTAGATGCAGAGATGTAGATGCAGAGATGTAGAGAGTTGTAGATGTAGAGATGTAGATGCAGAGATGTAGATGCAGAGTTGTAGAGAGTTGTAGATGTAGAGTTGTAGATGTAGAGATAGAGTTGTAGATGTAGAGATATAGAGTTGTAGATGTAGCGTTGTAGATGCAGAGTTGTAGATGTAGAGATGCAGATTTGTAGATGCAGAGTTGTAAATGCAGAGTTGTAGATGCAGAGTTGTAGAGATGTAGATGTAGATGTAGAGTTGTAGATGTAGATGCAGAGTTGTAGATGTAGAGATGTAGATAGAGAGTTGTAGATGTAGAGATGTAGAGTTGTAGATGTAGAGATGTAGAGTTGTAGAGAGTTGTAGATGTAGTGATGTAGAGAGTTGTAGATGTAGAGAGTTGTAGATGTAGAGATGTAGAGAGTTGTAGATGTAGAGTTGTAGAGAGTTGTAGATGTAGAGTTGTAGATGTAGAGAGTTGTAGATGCAGAGAGTTGTAGATGTAGAGAGTTGTAGATGCAGAGATGTAGATGCAGAGTTGTAGATGCAGAGTTGTAGATGCAGAGATGTAGAGTTGTAGATGTAGAGTTGTAGATGTAGAGTGTTGTAGAGTTGTAGATGTAGAGAGTTGTAGATGTAGAGATGTAGATGCAGAGTTGTAGATGCAGAGTTGTAGATGTAGAGATATAGAGTTGTAGATGTAGAGTTGTAGAGATGTAGAGAGTTGTAGATGTAGAGTTGTAGATGTAGAGATAGAGTTGTAGATGTAGAGTTGTAGATGTAGAGATATAGAGTTGTAGATGTAGAGTTGTAGATGCAGAGTTGTAGAGTTGTAGATGTAGAGATGCAGAGTTGTAGATGTAGAGATGTAGATGCAGAGATGTAGATGCAGAGATGTAGATGCAGAGTTGTAGATGTAGAGATAGAGTTGTAGATGTAGAGATATAGAGTTGTAGATGTAGAGTTGTAGATGCAGAGATGTAGATGCAGAGTTGTAGATGCAGAGATGTAGATGCAGAGATGTAGATGCAGAGTTGTAGAGAGTTGTAGATGTAGAGTTGTAGAGTTGTAGATGTAGAGATGCAGAGTTGTAGATGCAGAGTTGTAGAGTTGTAGATGCAGAGTTGTAGATGCAGAGTTGTAGAGTTGTAGATGTAGAGATGCAGAGTTGTAGATGCAGAGTTGTAGAGTTGTAGATGCAGAGTTGTAGATGCAGAGATGTAGATGCAGAGATGTAGATGCAGAGTTGTAGAGATGTAGAGAGTTGTAGATGTAGAGTTGTAGATGTAGAGATAGAGTTGTAGATGTAGAGTTGTAGATGTAGAGATATAGAGTTGTAGATGTAGAGTTGTAGATGCAGAGTTGTAGAGTTGTAGATGCAGAGTTGTAGAGTTGTAGATGTAGAGATGCAGAGTTGTAGATGCAGAGTTGTAGAGTTGTAGATGCAGAGTTGTAGATGTAGAGATGTAGATGCAGAGTTGTAGATGCAGAGATGTAGATGCAGAGATGTAGATGCAGAGTTGTAGAGAGTTGTAGATGTAGAGTTGTAGATGTAGAGATAGAGTTGTAGATGTAGAGATATAGAGTTATAGATGTAGAGTTGTAGATGCAGAGTTGTAGATGCAGAGATGTAGATGCAGAGTTGTAGATGCAGAATTGTAGAGATGTAGATGTAGAGTTGTAGATGTAGATGCAGAGTTGTAGATGTAGAGATGTAGATGTAGAGTTGTAGAGAGTTGTAGATGTAGAGTTGTAGATGTAGAGTTGTAGAGAGTTGTAGATGTAGTGATGTAGAGAGTTGTAGATGCAGAGAGTTGTAGAGTTGTAGAGATGTAGAGAGTTGTAGATGTAGAGTTGTAGAGAGTTGTAGATGTAGAGTTGTAGAGAGTTGTAGATGTAGAGTTGTAGATGTAGAGAGTTGTAGATGCAGAGAGTTGTAGATGTAGAGAGTTGTAGATGCAGAGATGTAGATGCAGAGTTGTAGATGCAGAGTTGTAGATGCAGAGATGTAGAGTTGTAGATGTAGAGTGTTGTAGAGTTGTAGATGTAGAGAGTTGTAGATGTAGAGATGTAGATGCAGAGTTGTAGATGCAGAGATGTAGAGATGTAGAGTTGTAGATGCAGAGTTGTAGATGTAGAGTTGTAGATGTAGAGTGTTGTAGAGTTGTAGATGTAGAGTTGTAGATGTAGAGAGTTGTAGAGTTGTAGATGTAGAGAGTTGTAGATGTAGAGTTCTAGATGTAGAGTTGTAGATGTAGAGATATAGAGAGTTGTAGATGTAGAGTTGTAGAGATGTAGAGTTGTAGATGTAGAGTTGTAGATGTAGAGATGTATATGTAGAGATGTAGAGAGTTGTAGAGTTGTAGATTTGTAGATGTAGAGTTGTAGATGTAGAGAGTTGTAGATGTAGAGTTGTAGATGTAGAGAGTTGTAGATGCAGAGTTGTAGATGTAGAGTTGTAGATGCAGAGTTGTAGATGTAGAGTTGTAGATGCAGAGGTAGAGATGTAGAGTTGTAGATGTAGAGTTGTAGATGTAGAGATGTAGATGTAGAGTTGTAGATGTAGAGATGTAGAGAGTTGTAGTTTCGTAGATGTAGAGTTGTAGATGTAGAGTTGTAGATGTAGGGAGTTTTAGATGTAGAGAGTTGTAGATGCAGAGTTGTAGATGCAGAGATGTAGATGCAGAGATGTAGATGCAGAGTTGTAGAGAGTTGTAGATGTAGAGTTGTAGATGTAGAGATAGAGTTGTAGATGTAGAGATATAGAGTTGTAGATGTAGAGTTGTAGATGCAGAGTTGTAGATGCAGAGTTGTAGATGTAGAGTTGTAGATGTAGAGAGTTGTAGATGTAGAGTTGTAGATGTAGAGTGTTGTAGAGTTGTAGATGCAGAGTTGTAGATGTAGAGATGTAGATGCAGAGTTGTAGATGCAGAGTTGTAGAGATGTAGAGTTGTAGATGTAGAGATGTAGAGTTGTAGAGAGTTGTAGATGTAGTGATGTAGAGAGTTGTAGATGTAGAGAGTTGTAGATGTAGAGATGTAGAGAGTTGTAGATGTAGAGTTGTAGAGAGTTGTAGATGTAGAGTTGTAGAGAGTTGTAGATGTAGAGTTGTAGATGTAGAGAGTTGTAGATGCAGAGAGTTGTAGATGTAGAGAGTTGTAGATGCAGAGATGTAGATGCAGAGTTGTAGATGCAGAGTTGTAGATGCAGAGATGTAGAGTTGTAGATGTAGAGTTGTAGATGTAGAGTGTTGTAGAGTTGTAGATGTAGAGAGTTGTAGATGTAGAGATGTAGATGCAGAGTTGTAGATGCAGAGTTGTAGAGATGTAGAGAGTTGTAGATGTAGAGTTGTAGATGTAGAGATGTAGAGAGTTGTAGATGTAGAGATGTAGATGCAGAGATGTAGAGAGTTGTAGATGTAGAGTTGTAGATGTAGAGATATAGAGTTGTAGATGTAGAGTTGTAGAGTTGTAGATGTAGAGATGCAGAGTTGTAGATGCAGAGTTGTAGATGCAGAGTTGTAGAGATGTAGATGTAGATGTAGAGTTGTAGATGTAGATGCAGAGTTGTAGATGTAGAGATGTAGATAGAGAGTTGTAGATGTAGAGATGTAGAGTTGTAGATGTAGAGATGTAGAGTTGTAGAGAGTTGTAGATGTAGAGTTGTAGAGAGTTGTAGATGTAGAGTTGTAGATGTAGAGAGTTGTAGATGCAGAGAGTTGTAGATGTAGAGAGTTGTAGATGCAGAGATGTAGATGCAGAGTTGTAGATGCAGAGTTGTAGATGCAGAGATGTAGAGTTGTAGATGTAGAGTGTTGTAGAGTTGTAGATGTAGAGAGTTGTAGATGTAGAGATGTAGATGCAGAGTTGTAGATGCAGAGTTGTAGAGATGTAGAGAGTTGTAGATGTAGAGTTGTAGATGTAGAGATAGAGTTGTAGATGTAGAGTTGTAGATGTATCGATATAGAGTTGTAGATGTAGAGTTGTAGAGATGTAGAGAGTTGTAGATGTAGAGTTGTAGATGTAGAGATAGAGTTGTAGATGTAGAGATGTAGAGTTGTAGATGTAGAGATGTAGAGTTGTAGAGAGTTGTAGATGTAGAGTTGTAGAGAGTTGTAGATGTAGAGTTGTAGATGTAGAGAGTTGTAGATGCAGAGATGTAGATGTAGAGATGTAGATGCAGAGTTGTAGATGTAGAGTTATAGATGTAGAGTTGTAGATGTAGAGTGTTGTAGAGTTGTAGATGTAGAGAGTTGTAGATGCAGAGATGTAGAGTTGTAGATGTAGAGTGTTGTAGAGTTGTAGATGTAGAGAGTTGTAGATGTAGAGATGTAGATGCAGAGTTGTAGATGCAGAGTTGTAGAGATGTAGAGAGTTGTAGATGTAGAGTTGTAGATGTAGAGATAGAGTTGTAGATGTAGAGTTGTAGATGTATCGATATAGAGTTGTAGATGTAGAGTTGTAGAGATGTAGAGAGTTGTAGATGTAGAGTTGTAGATGTAGAGATAGAGTTGTAGATGTAGAGATATAGAGTTGTAGATGTAGAGTTGTAGAGTTGTAGATGCAGAGTTGTAGATGCAGAGATGTAGATGCAGAGATGTAGATGCAGAGATGTAGATGCAGAGTTGTAGAGATGTAGAGTTGTAGATGTAGAGTTGTAGATGTAGAGATAGAGTTGTAGATGTAGAGTTGTAGATGTAGAGATGTAGATGCAGAGATGTAGATGCAGAGGTAGAGATGTAGAGTTGTAGAGAGTTGTAGATGTAGAGATGTAGAGTTGTAGATGTAGAGATGTAGAGAGTTGTAGATGTAGAGTTGTAGATGTAGAGAGTTGTAGATGTAGAGATGTAGATGTAGAGTTGTAGATGTAGAGATGTAGAGAGTTGTAGATGTAGAGATGTAGATGCAGAGATGTAGATGCAGAGTTGTAGAGAGTTGTAGATGCAGAGTTGTAGATGCAGAGTTGTAGATGTAGAGTTGTAGATGTAGAGTGTTTTAGAGTTGTAGATGTAGAGTTGTAGATGTAGAGATAGAGTTGTAGATGCAGAGTTGTAGATGCAGAGATGTAGATGCAGAGATGTAGATGCAGAGGTAGAGATGTAGAGTTGTAGAGAGTTGTAGATGTAGAGATGTAGAGTTGTAGAGAGTTGTAGATGTAGAGATGTAGATGTAGAGTTGTAGATGTAGAGATGTAGAGAGTTGTAGATGTAGAGATGTAGATGCAGAGATGTAGATGCAGAGTTGTAGATGTAGAGATGCAGAGTTGTAGATGCAGAGTTGTAGATGCAGAGTTGTAGAGATGTAGATGTAGATGTAGAGTTGTAGATGTAGATGCAGAGTTGTAGATGTAGAGATGTAGATAGAGAGTTGTAGATGTAGAGATGTAGAGTTGTAGATGTAGAGATGTAGAGTTGTAGAGAGTTGTAGATGTAGTGATGTAGAGAGTTGTAGATGTAGAGAGTTGTAGATGTAGAGATGTAGAGAGTTGTAGATGTAGAGTTGTAGAGAGTTGTAGATGTAGAGTTGTAGAGAGTTGTAGATGTAGAGTTGTAGATGTAGAGAGTTGTAGATGCAGAGAGTTGTAGATGTAGAGAGTTGTAGATGCAGAGTTGTAGATGCAGAGTTGTAGATGCAGAGATGTAGAGTTCTAGATGTAGAGTTGTAGATGTAGAGTGTTGTAGAGTTGTAGATGTAGAGAGTTGTAGATGTAGAGATGTAGATGCAGAGTTGTAGATGCAGAGTTGTAGAGATGTAGAGAGTTGTAGATGTAGAGTTGTAGATGTAGAGTTGTAGATGTAGAGATATAGAGTTGTAGATGTAGAGTTGTAGAGATGTAGAGAGTTGTAGATGTAGAGTTGTAGATGTAGAGATAGAGTTGTAGATGTAGAGTTGTAGATGTAGAGATATAGAGTTGTAGATGTAGAGTTGTAGATGCAGAGTTGTAGAGTTGTAGATGTAGAGATGCAGAGTTGTAGATGTAGAGATGTAGATGTATCGATATAGAGTTGTAGATGTAGAGTTGTAGAGATGTAGAGAGTTGTAGATGTAGAGTTGTAGATGTAGAGATAGAGTTGTAGATGTAGAGATATAGAGTTGTAGATGTAGAGTTGTAGAGTTGTAGATGCAGAGTTGTAGATGCAGAGATGTAGATGCAGAGATGTAGATGCAGAGATGTAGATGCAGAGTTGTAGAGATGTAGAGAGTTGTAGATGTAGAGTTGTAGATGTAGAGATAGAGTTGTAGATGTAGAGATGTAGATGCAGAGATGTAGATGCAGAGGTAGAGATGTAGAGTTGTAGAGAGTTGTAGATGTAGAGATGTAGAGTTGTAGATGTAGAGATGTAGAGAGTTGTAGATGTAGAGTTGTAGATGTAGAGAGTTGTAGATGTAGAGATGTAGATGTAGAGTTGTAGATGTAGAGATGTAGAGAGTTGTAGATGTAGAGATGTAGATGCAGAGATGTAGATGCAGAGTTGTAGAGAGTTGTAGATGCAGAGTTGTAGATGCAGAGTTGTAGATGTAGAGTTGTAGATGTAGAGTGTTTTAGAGTTGTAGATGTAGAGTTGTAGATGTAGAGATAGAGTTGTAGATGCAGAGTTGTAGATGCAGAGATGTAGATGCAGAGATGTAGATGCAGAGGTAGAGATGTAGAGTTGTAGAGAGTTGTAGATGTAGAGATGTAGAGTTGTAGATGTAGAGATGTAGAGAGTTGTAGATGTAGAGTTGTAGATGTAGAGAGTTGTAGATGTAGAGATGTAGATGTAGAGTTGTAGATGTAGAGATGTAGAGAGTTGTAGATGTAGAGATGTAGATGCAGAGATGTAGATGCAGAGTTGTAGATGTAGAGATGCAGAGTTGTAGATGCAGAGTTGTAGATGCAGAGTTGTAGAGATGTAGATGTAGATGTAGAGTTGTAGATGTAGATGCAGAGTTGTAGATGTAGAGATGTAGATAGAGAGTTGTAGATGTAGAGATGTAGAGTTGTAGATGTAGAGATGTAGAGTTGTAGAGAGTTGTAGATGTAGTGATGTAGAGAGTTGTAGATGTAGAGAGTTGTAGATGTAGAGATGTAGAGAGTTGTAGATGTAGAGTTGTAGAGAGTTGTAGATGTAGAGTTGTAGAGAGTTGTAGATGTAGAGTTGTAGATGTAGAGAGTTGTAGATGCAGAGAGTTGTAGATGTAGAGAGTTGTAGATGCAGAGTTGTAGATGCAGAGATGTAGAGTTCTAGATGTAGAGTTGTAGATGTAGAGTGTTGTAGAGTTGTAGATGTAGAGAGTTGTAGATGTAGAGATGTAGATGCAGAGTTGTAGATGCAGAGTTGTAGAGATGTAGAGAGTTGTAGATGTAGAGTTGTAGATGTAGAGTTGTAGATGTAGAGATATAGAGTTGTAGATGTAGAGTTGTAGAGATGTAGAGAGTTGTAGATGTAGAGTTGTAGATGTAGAGATAGAGTTGTAGATGTAGAGTTGTAGATGTAGAGATATAGAGTTGTAGATGTAGAGTTGTAGATGCAGAGTTGTAGAGTTGTAGATGTAGAGATGCAGAGTTGTAGATGTAGAGATGTAGATGCAGAGATGTAGATGCAGAGATGTAGATGCAGAGTTGTAGAGAGTTGTAGATGTAGAGTTGTAGATGTAGAGTTGTAGAGAGTTGTAGATGTAGAGTTGTAGATGTAGAGATGCAGAGTTGTAGATGCAGAGTTGTAGAGTTGTAGATGCAGAGTTGTAGAGTTGTAGATGTAGAGATGCAGAGTTGTAGATGCAGAGTTGTAGAGTTGTAGATGCAGAGTTGTAGATGCAGAGATGTAGATGCAGAGTTGTAGAGATGTAGAGAGTTGTAGATGTAGAGTTGTAGATGTAGATGTAGAGTTGTAGATGTAGAGAGTTGTAGATGTAGAGATGTAGATGTAGAGTTGTAGATGTAGAGATGTAGAGAGTTGTAGATGTAGAGATGTAGATGCAGAGATGCAGAGTTGTAGATGCAGAGTTGTAGATGCAGAGTTGTAGAGATGTAGATGTAGATGTAGAGTTGTAGATGCAGAGTTGTAGATGTAGAGATGTAGATAGAGAGTTGTAGATGTAGAGATGTAGAGTTGTAGATGTAGAGATGTAGAGTTGTAGAGAGTTGTAGATGTAGTGATGTAGAGAGTTGTAGATGTAGAGAGTTGTAGATGTAGAGATGTAGAGAGTTGTAGATGTAGAGTTGTAGAGAGTTGTAGATGTAGAGTTGTAGAGAGTTGTAGATGTAGAGTTGTAGATGTAGAGAGTTGTAGATGCAGAGAGTTGTAGATGTAGAGAGTTGTAGATGCAGAGATGTAGATGCAGAGTTGTAGATGCAGAGTTGTAGATGCAGAGATGTAGAGTTGTAGATGTAGAGTTGTAGATGTAGAGTGTTGTAGAGTTGTAGATGTAGAGAGTTGTAGATGTAGAGATGTAGATGCAGAGTTGTAGATGCAGAGTTGTAGAGATGTAGAGAGTTGTAGAGATGTAGAGAGTTGTAGATGTAGAGTTGTAGATGTAGAGTTGTAGATGTAGAGATATAGAGTTGTAGATGTAGAGTTGTAGAGATGTAGAGAGTTGTAGATGTAGAGTTGTAGATGTAGAGATAGAGTTGTAGATGTAGAGATATAGAGTTGTAGATGTAGAGTTGTAGATGCAGAGTTGTAGAGTTGTAGATGTAGAGATGCAGAGTTGTAGATGTAGAGATGTAGATGCAGAGATGTAGATGCAGAGTTGTAGATGTAGAGTTGTAGATGCAGAGGTAGAGATGTAGAGTTGTAGATGTAGAGTTGTAGATGTAGAGATGTAGATGTAGAGTTGTAGATGTAGAGATGTAGAGAGTTGTAGTTTCGTAGATGCAGAGTTGTAAATGCAGAGATGTAGATGCAGAGATGTAGATGCAGAGTTGTAGAGAGTTGTAGATGTAGAGTTGTAGATGTAGAGATAGAGTTGTAGATGTAGAGATATAGAGTTGTAGATGTAGAGTTGTAGATGTAGAGATGCAGAGTTGTAGATGCAGAGATGTAGATGTAGAGTTGTAGATGTAGAGAGTTGTAGATGTAGAGTTGTAGATGTAGAGTGTTGTAGAGTTGTAGATGCAGAGTTGTAGATGTAGAGATGTAGATGCAGAGTTGTAGATGCAGAGTTGTAGAGATGTAGAGTTGTAGATGTAGAGATGTAGAGTTGTAGAGAGTTGTAGATGTAGTGATGTAGAGAGTTGTAGATGTAGAGAGTTGTAGATGTAGAGATGTAGAGAGTTGTAGATGTAGAGTTGTAGAGAGTTGTAGATGTAGAGTTGTAGAGAGTTGTAGATGTAGAGTTGTAGATGTAGAGAGTTGTAGATGCAGAGAGTTGTAGATGTAGAGAGTTGTAGATGCAGAGATGTAGATGCAGAGTTGTAGATGCAGAGTTGTAGATGCAGAGATGTAGAGTTGTAGATGTAGAGTTGTAGATGTAGAGTGTTGTAGAGTTGTAGATGTAGAGAGTTGTAGATGTAGAGATGTAGATGCAGAGTTGTAGATGCAGAGTTGTAGAGATGTAGAGAGTTGTAGATGTAGAGTTGTAGATGTAGAGATGTAGAGAGTTGTAGATGTAGAGTTGTAGATGTAGAGATGTAGAGAGTTGTAGATGTAGAGATGTAGATGCAGAGATGTAGAGAGTTGTAGATGTAGAGTTGTAGATGTAGAGATATAGAGTTGTAGATGTAGAGTTGTAGATGTAGAGATGCAGAGTTGTAGATGCAGAGTTGTAGATGCAGAGTTGTAGAGATGTAGATGTAGATGTAGAGTTGTAGATGTAGATGCAGAGTTGTAGATGTAGAGATGTAGATAGAGAGTTGTAGATGTAGAGATGTAGAGTTGTAGATGTAGAGATGTAGAGTTGTAGAGAGTTGTAGATGTAGTGATGTAGAGAGTTGTAGATGTAGAGATGTAGAGAGTTGTAGATGTAGAGTTGTAGAGAGTTGTAGATGTAGAGTTGTAGAGAGTTGTAGATGTAGAGTTGTAGATGTAGAGAGTTGTAGATGCAGAGAGTTGTAGATGTAGAGAGTTGTAGATGCAGAGATGTAGATGCAGAGTTGTAGATGCAGAGTTGTAGATGCAGAGATGTAGAGTTGTAGATGTAGAGTGTTGTAGAGTTGTAGATGTAGAGAGTTGTAGATGTAGAGATGTAGATGCAGAGTTGTAGATGCAGAGTTGTAGAGATGTAGAGAGTTGTAGATGTAGAGTTGTAGATGTAGAGATAGAGTTGTAGATGTAGAGTTGTAGATGTAGAGATATAGAGTTGTAGATGTAGAGTTGTAGAGATGTAGAGAGTTGTAGATGTAGAGTTGTAGATGTAGAGATAGAGTTGTAGATGTAGAGATATAGAGTTGTAGATGTAAAGTTGTAGAGTTGTAGATGCAGAGTTGTAGATGCAGAGATGTAGATGCAGAGATGTAGATGCAGAGTTGTAGAGATGTAGAGAGTTGTAGATGTAGAGTTGTAGATGTAGAGATAGAGTTGTAGATGTAGAGATGTAGATGCAGAGATGTAGATGCAGAGGTAGAGATGTAGAGTTGTAGAGAGTTGTAGATGTAGAGATGTAGAGTTGTAGATGTAGAGATGTAGAGAGTTGTAGATGTAGAGTTGTAGATGTAGAGAGTTGTAGATGTAGAGATGTAGATGTAGAGTTGTAGATGTAGAGATGTAGAGAGTTGTAGATGCAGAGATGTAGATGCAGAGATGTAGATGCAGAGTTGTAGAGAGTTGTAGATGCAGAGTTGTAGATGCAGAGTTGTAGATGCAGAGTTGTAGATGTAGAGTTGTAGATGTAGAGTGTTTTAGAGTTGTAGATGTAGAGTTGTAGATGTAGAGATAGAGTTGTAGATGCAGAGTTGTAGATGCAGAGATGTAGATGCAGAGATGTAGATGCAGAGGTAGAGATGTAGAGTTGTAGAGAGTTGTAGATGTAGAGATGTAGAGTTGTAGATGTAGAGATGTAGAGAGTTGTAGATGTAGAGTTGTAGATGTAGAGAGTTGTAGATGTAGAGATGTAGATGTAGAGTTGTAGATGTAGAGATGTAGAGAGTTGTAGATGTAGAGATGTAGATGCAGAGATGTAGATGCAGAGTTGTAGATGTAGAGATGCAGAGTTGTAGATGCAGAGTTGTAGAGATGTAGATGTAGATGTAGAGTTGTAGATGTAGATGCAGAGTTGTAGATGTAGAGATGTAGATAGAGAGTTGTAGATGTAGAGATGTAGAGTTGTAGATGTAGAGATGTAGAGTTGTAGAGAGTTGTAGATGTAGTGATGTAGAGAGTTGTAGATGTAGAGAGTTGTAGATGTAGAGATGTAGAGAGTTGTAGATGTAGAGTTGTAGAGAGTTGTAGATGTAGAGTTGTAGAGAGTTGTAGATGTAGAGTTGTAGATGTAGAGAGTTGTAGATGCAGAGAGTTGTAGATGTAGAGAGTTGTAGATGCAGAGATGTAGATGCAGAGTTGTAGATGCAGAGTTGTAGATGCAGAGATGTAGAGTTGTAGATGTAGAGTTGTAGATGTAGAGTTGTAGATGTAGAGATATAGAGTTGTAGATGTAGAGTTGTAGAGATGTAGAGAGTTGTAGATGTAGAGTTGTAGATGTAGAGATAGAGTTGTAGATGTAGAGTTGTAGATGTAGAGATATAGAGTTGTAGATGTAGAGTTGTAGATGCAGAGTTGTAGAGTTGTAGATGTAGAGATGCAGAGTTGTAGATGTAGAGATGTAGATGCAGAGATGTAGATGCAGAGATGTAGATGCAGAGTTGTAGATGCAGAGTTGTAGAGATGTAGAGAGTTGTAGATGTAGAGTTGTAGATGTAGAGTTGTAGATGTAGAGATATAGAGTTGTAGATGTAGAGTTGTAGAGATGTAGAGAGTTGTAGATGTAGAGTTGTAGATGTAGAGATAGAGTTGTAGATGTAGAGTTGTAGATGTAGAGATATAGAGTTGTAGATGTAGAGTTGTAGATGCAGAGTTGTAGAGTTGTAGATGTAGAGATGCAGAGTTGTAGATGTAGAGATGTAGATGCAGAGATGTAGATGCAGAGATGTAGATGCAGAGTTGTAGAGAGTTGTAGATGTAGAGTTGTAGATGTAGAGTTGTAGAGAGTTGTAGATGTAGAGTTGTAGATGTAGAGATGCAGAGTTGTAGATGCAGAGTTGTAGAGTTGTAGATGCAGAGTTGTAGAGTTGTAGATGTAGAGATGCAGAGTTGTAGATGCAGAGTTGTAGAGTTGTAGATGCAGAGTTGTAGATGCAGAGATGTAGATGCAGAGTTGTAGAGATGTAGAGAGTTGTAGATGTAGAGTTGTAGATGTAGATGTAGAGTTGTAGATGTAGAGAGTTGTAGATGTAGAGATGTAGATGTAGAGTTGTAGATGTAGAGATGTAGAGAGTTGTAGATGTAGAGATGTAGATGCAGAGATGTAGATGCAGAGTTGTAGATGTAGAGATGCAGAGTTGTAGATGCAGAGTTGTAGATGCAGAGTTGTAGAGATGTAGATGTAGATGTAGAGTTGTAGATGTAGATGCAGAGTTGTAGATGTAGAGATGTAGATAGAGAGTTGTAGATGTAGAGATGTAGAGTTGTAGATGTAGAGATGTAGAGTTGTAGAGAGTTGTAGATGTAGTGATGTAGAGAGTTGTAGATGTAGAGAGTTGTAGATGTAGAGATGTAGAGAGTTGTAGATGTAGAGTTGTAGAGAGTTGTAGATGTAGAGTTGTAGAGAGTTGTAGATGTAGAGTTGTAGATGTAGAGAGTTGTAGATGCAGAGAGTTGTAGATGTAGAGAGTTGTAGATGCAGAGATGTAGATGCAGAGTTGTAGATGCAGAGTTGTAGATGCAGAGATGTAGAGTTGTAGATGTAGAGTTGTAGATGTAGAGTGTTGTAGAGTTGTAGATGTAGAGAGTTGTAGATGTAGAGATGTAGATGCAGAGTTGTAGATGCAGAGTTGTAGAGATGTAGAGAGTTGTAGATGTAGAGTTGTAGATGTAGAGTTGTAGATGTAGAGATATAGAGTTGTAGATGTAGAGTTGTAGAGATGTAGAGAGTTGTAGATGTAGAGTTGTAGATGTAGAGATGCAGAGTTGTAGATGTAGATGCAGAGATGTAGATGCAGAGTTGTAGATGTAGAGTTGTAGATGCAGAGGTAGAGATGTAGAGTTGTAGATGTAGAGTTGTAGATGTAGAGATGTAGATGTAGAGTTGTAGATGTAGAGATGTAGAGAGTTGTAGTTTCGTAGATGTAGAGTTGTAGATGTAGAGTTGTAGATGTAGGGAGTTTTAGATGTAGAGAGTTGTAGATGCAGAGTTGTAGATGCAGAGATGTAGATGCAGAGATGTAGATGCAGAGTTGTAGAGAGTTGTAGATGTAGAGTTGTAGATGTAGAGATAGAGTTGTAGATGTAGAGATATAGAGTTGTAGATGTAGAGTTGTAGATGTAGAGATGCAGAGTTGTAGATGCAGAGTTGTAGATGTAGAGTTGTAGATGTAGAGAGTTGTAGATGTAGAGTTGTAGATGTAGAGTGTTGTAGAGTTGTAGATGCAGAGTTGTAGATGTAGAGATGTAGATGCAGAGTTGTAGATGCAGAGTTGTAGAGATGTAGAGTTGTAGATGTAGAGATGTAGAGTTGTAGAGAGTTGTAGATGTAGTGATGTAGAGAGTTGTAGATGTAGAGAGTTGTAGATGTAGAGATGTAGAGAGTTGTAGATGTAGAGTTGTAGAGAGTTGTAGATGTAGAGTTGTAGAGAGTTGTAGATGTAGAGTTGTAGATGTAGAGAGTTGTAGATGCAGAGATGTAGATTCAGAGTTGTAGATGCAGAGTTGTAGATGCAGAGATGTAGAGTTGTAGATGTAGAGTTGTAGATGTAGAGTGTTGTAGAGTTGTAGATGTAGAGAGTTGTAGATGTAGAGATGTAGATGCAGTTGTAGATGCAGAGTTGTAGAGATGTAGAGAGTTGTAGATGTAGAGTTGTAGATGTAGAGATGTAGAGAGTTGTAGATGTAGAGATGTAGATGCAGAGATGTAGAGAGTTGTAGATGTAGAGTTGTAGATGTAGAGATGCAGAGTTGTAGATGCAGAGTTGTAGATGCAGAGTTGTAGAGATGTAGATGTAGATGTAGAGTTGTAGATGTAGATGCAGAATTGTAGATGTAGAGATGTAGATAGAGAGTTGTAGATGTAGAGATGTAGAGTTGTAGATGTAGAGATGTAGAGTTGTAGAGAGTTGTAGATGTAGTGATGTAGAGAGTTGTAGATGTAGAGATGTAGAGAGTTGTAGATGTAGAGTTGTAGAGAGTTGTAGATGTAGAGTTGTAGATGTAGAGTTGTAGATGTAGAGAGTTGTAGATGCAGAGAGTTGTAGATGTAGAGAGTTGTAGATGCAGAGATGTAGATGCAGAGTTGTAGATGCAGAGTTGTAGATGCAGAGATGTAGAGTTGTAGATGTAGAGTGTTGTAGAGTTGTAGATGTAGAGAGTTGTAGATGTAGAGATGTAGATGCAGAGTTGTAGATGCAGAGTTGTAGAGATGTAGAGAGTTGTAGATGTAGAGTTGTAGATGTAGAGATAGAGTTGTAGATGTAGAGTTGTAGATGTAGAGATATAGAGTTGTAGATGTAGAGTTGTAGAGATGTAGAGAGTTGTAGATGTAGAGTTGTAGATGTAGAGATAGAGTTGTAGATGTAGAGATATAGAGTTGTAGATGTAGAGTTGTAGATGAAGAGTTGTAGATGCAGAGATGTAGATGCAGAGATGTAGATGCAGAGATGTAGATGCAGAGTTGTAGAGATGTAGAGAGTTGTAGATGTAGAGATGTAGATGTAGAGATAGAGTTGTAGATGTAGAGATGTAGATGTAGAGATGTAGATGCAGAGATGTAGATGCAGAGGTAGAGATGTAGAGTTGTAGAGAGTTGTAGATATAGAGATGTAGAGTTGTAGATGTAGAGATGTAGAGAGTTGTAGATGTAGAGTTGTAGATGTAGAGAGTTGTAGATGTAGAGATGTAGATGTAGAGTTGTAGATGTAGAGATGTAGAGAGTTGTAGATGTAGAGATGTAGATGCAGAGATGTAGATGCAGAGTTGTAGAGAGTTGTAGATGCAGAGTTGTAGATGCAGAGTTGTAGATGCAGAGTTGTAGATGTAGAGTTGTAGATGTAGAGTGTTTTAGAGTTGTAGATGTAGAGTTGTAGATGTAGAGATAGAGTTGTAGATGCAGAGTTGTAGATGCAGAGATGTAGATGCAGAGATGTAGATGCAGAGGTAGAGATGTAGAGTTGTAGAGAGTTGTAGATGTAGAGATGTAGAGTTGTAGATGTAGAGATGTAGAGAGTTGTAGATGTAGAGTTGTAGATGTAGAGAGTTGTAGATGTAGAGATGTAGATGTAGAGTTGTAGATGTAGAGATGTAGATGCAGAGATGTAGATGCAGAGTTGTAGATGTAGAGATGCAGAGTTGTAGATGCAGAGTTGTAGATGCAGAGTTGTAGAGATGTAGATGTAGAGTTGTAGATGTAGATGCAGAGTTGTAGATGTAGAGATGTAGATAGAGAGTTGTAGATGTAGAGATGTAGAGTTGTAGATGTAGAGATGTAGAGTTGTAGAGAGTTGTAGATGTAGTGATGTAGAGAGTTGTAGATGTAGAGAGTTGTAGATGTAGAGATGTAGAGAGTTGTAGATGTAGAGTTGTAGAGAGTTGTAGATGTAGAGTTGTAGAGAGTTGTAGATGTAGAGTTGTAGATGTAGAGAGTTGTAGATGCAGAGAGTTGTAGATGTAGAGAGTTGTAGATGCAGAGATGTAGATGCAGAGTTGTAGATGCAGAGTTGTAGAGATGTAGAGAGTTGTAGATGTAGAGTTGTAGATGTAGAGATAGAGTTGTAGATGTAGAGTTGTAGATGTAGAGATATAGAGTTGTAGATGTAGAGTTGTAGAGATGTAGAGAGTTGTAGATGTAGAGTTGTAGATGTAGAGATAGAGTTGTAGATGTAGAGATATAGAGTTGTAGATGTAGAGTTGTAGAGTTGTAGATGAAGAGTTGTAGATGCAGAGATGTAGATGCAGAGATGTAGATGCAGAGATGTAGATGCAGAGTTGTAGAGATGTAGAGAGTTGTAGATGTAGAGTTGTAGATGTAGAGATAGAGTTGTAGATGTAGAGATGTAGATGTAGAGATGTAGATGCAGAGATGTAGATGCAGAGGTAGAGATGTAGAGTTGTAGAGAGTTGTAGATATAGAGATGTAGAGTTGTAGATGTAGAGATGTAGAGAGTTGTAGATGTAGAGTTGTAGATGTAGAGAGTTGTAGATGTAGAGATGTAGATGTAGAGTTGTAGATGTAGAGATGTAGAGAGTTGTAGATGTAGAGATGTAGATGCAGAGATGTAGATGCAGAGTTGTAGAGAGTTGTAGATGCAGAGTTGTAGATGCAGAGTTGTAGATGCAGAGTTGTAGATGTAGAGTTGTAGATGTAGAGTGTTTTAGAGTTGTAGATGTAGAGTTGTAGATGTAGAGATAGAGTTGTAGATGCAGAGTTGTAGATGCAGAGATGTAGATGCAGAGATGTAGATGCAGAGGTAGAGATGTAGAGTTGTAGAGAGTTGTAGATGTAGAGATGTAGAGTTGTAGATGTAGAGATGTAGAGAGTTGTAGATGTAGAGTTGTAGATGTAGAGAGTTGTAGATGTAGAGATGTAGATGTAGAGTTGTAGATGTAGAGATGTAGATGCAGAGATGTAGATGCAGAGTTGTAGATGTAGAGATGCAGAGTTGTAGATGCAGAGTTGTAGATGCAGATGTAGATGTAGAGTTGTAGATGTAGATGCAGAGTTGTAGATGTAGAGATGTAGATAGAGAGTTGTAGATGTAGAGATGTAGAGTTGTAGATGTAGAGATGTAGAGTTGTAGAGAGTTGTAGATGTAGTGATGTAGAGAGTTGTAGATGTAGAGAGTTGTAGATGTAGAGATGTAGAGAGTTGTAGATGTAGAGTTGTAGAGAGTTGTAGATGTAGAGTTGTAGAGAGTTGTAGATGTAGAGTTGTAGATGTAGAGAGTTGTAGATGCAGAGAGTTGTAGATGTAGAGAGTTGTAGATGCAGAGATGTAGATGCAGAGTTGTAGATGCAGAGTTGTAGATGCAGAGATGTAGAGTTGTAGATGTAGAGTTGTAGATGTAGAGTGTTGTAGAGTTGTAGATGTAGAGAGTTGTAGATGTAGAGATGTAGATGCAGAGTTGTAGATGCAGAGTTGTAGAGATGTAGAGAGTTGTAGATGTAGAGTTGTAGATGTAGAGTTGTAGATGTAGAGATATAGAGTTGTAGATGTAGAGTTGTAGAGATGTAGAGAGTTGTAGATGTAGAGTTGTAGATGTAGAGATAGAGTTGTAGATGTAGAGTTGTAGATGTAGAGATATAGAGTTGTAGATGTAGAGTTGTAGATGCAGAGTTGTAGAGTTGTAGATGTAGAGATGCAGAGTTGTAGATGTAGAGATGTAGATGCAGAGATGTAGATGCAGAGTTGTAGAGAGTTGTAGATGTAGAGTTGTAGATGTAGAGTTGTAGAGAGTTGTAGATGTAGAGTTGTAGATGTAGAGATGCAGAGTTGTAGATGCAGAGTTGTAGAGTTGTAGATGCAGAGTTGTAGAGTTGTAGATGTAGAGATGCAGAGTTGTAGATGCAGAGTTGTAGAGTTGTAGATGCAGAGTTGTAGATGCAGAGATGTAGATGCAGAGTTGTAGAGATGTAGAGAGTTGTAGATGTAGAGTTGTAGATGTAGATGTAGAGTTGTAGATGTAGAGAGTTGTAGATGTAGAGATGTAGATGTAGAGTTGTAGATGTAGAGATGTAGAGAGTTGTAGATGTAGAGATGTAGATGCAGAGATGTAGATGCAGAGTTGTAGATGTAGAGATGCAGAGTTGTAGATGCAGAGTTGTAGATGCAGAGTTGTAGAGATGTAGATGTAGATGTAGAGTTGTAGATGTAGATGCAGAGTTGTAGATGTAGAGATGTAGATAGAGAGTTGTAGATGTAGAGATGTAGAGTTGTAGATGTAGAGATGTAGAGTTGTAGAGAGTTGTAGATGTAGTGATGTAGAGAGTTGTAGATGTAGAGAGTTGTAGATGTAGAGATGTAGAGAGTTGTAGATGTAGAGTTGTAGAGAGTTGTAGATGTAGAGTTGTAGAGAGTTGTAGATGTAGAGTTGTAGATGTAGAGAGTTGTAGATGCAGAGAGTTGTAGATGTAGAGAGTTGTAGATGCAGAGATGTAGATGCAGAGTTGTAGATGCAGAGTTGTAGATGTAGAGATAGAGTTGTAGATGTAGAGTTGTAGATGTAGAGATGTAGAGTTGTAGATGCAGAGTTGTAGAGTTGTAGATGTAGAGATGCAGAGTTGTAGATGTAGAGATGCAGAGTTGTAGATGCAGAGTTGTAGAGTTGTAGATGCAGAGTTGTAGATGTAGAGATGTAGATGCAGAGTTGTAGATGCAGAGTTGTAGAGAGTTGTAGATGTAGAGTTGTAGATGTAGAGATAGAGTTGTAGATGCAGAGTTGTAGATGCAGAGATGTAGATGCAGAGATGTAGATGCAGAGGTAGAGATGTAGAGTTGTAGAGAGTTGTAGATGTAGAGATGTAGATGTAGAGAGTTGTAGATGTAGAGATGTAGATGTAGAGTTGTAGATGTAGAGATGTAGAGAGTTGTAGATGTAGAGATGTAGATGCAGAGATGTAGATGCAGAGTTGTAGAGAGTTGTAGATGTAGAGATGTAGAGTTGTAGATGTAGAGATGTAGAGAGTTGTAGATGTAGAGTTGTAGATGTAGAGAGTTGTAGATGTAGAGATGTAGATGTAGAGTTGTAGATGTAGAGATGTAGAGAGTTGTAGATGTAGAGATGTAGATGCAGAGATGTAGATGCAGAGTTGTAGAGAGTTGTAGATGTAGAGTTGTAGATGTAGAGTTGTAGATGTAGAGATAGAGTTGTAGATGTAGAGATATAGAGTTGTAGATGTAGCGTTGTAGATGCAGAGTTGTAGATGTAGAGATGCAGATTTGTAGATGCAGAGTTGTAGATGCAGAGTTGTAGAGATGTAGATGTAGATGTAGAGTTGTAGATGTAGATGCAGAGTTGTAGATGTAGAGATGTAGATAGAGAGTTGTAGATGTAGAGATGTAGAGTTGTAGATGTAGAGATGTAGAGTTGTAGAGAGTTGTAGATGTAGTGATGTAGAGAGTTGTAGATGTAGAGAGTTGTAGATGTAGAGATGTAGAGAGTTGTAGATGTAGAGTTGTAGAGAGTTGTAGATGTAGAGTTGTAGATGTAGAGAGTTGTAGATGCAGAGAGTTGTAGATGTAGAGAGTTGTAGATGCAGAGATGTAGATGCAGAGTTGTAGATGCAGAGTTGTAGATGCAGAGATGTAGAGTTGTAGATGTAGAGTTGTAGATGTAGAGTGTTGTAGAGTTGTAGATGTAGAGAGTTGTAGATGTAGAGATGTAGATGCAGAGTTGTAGATGCAGAGTTGTAGAGATGTAGAGAGTTGTAGATGTAGAGTTGTAGATGTAGAGATAGAGTTGTAGATGTAGAGATATAGAGTTGTAGATGTAGAGTTGTAGAGATGTAGAGAGTTGTAGATGTAGAGTTGTAGATGTTGAGATAGAGTTGTAGATGTAGAGTTGTAGATGTAGAGATATAGAGTTGTAGATGTAGAGTTGTAGATGCAGAGTTGTAGAGTTGTAGATGTAGAGATGCAGAGTTGTAGATGTAGAGATGTAGATGCAGAGATGTAGATGCAGAGATGTAGATGCAGAGATGTAGATGCAGAGATGTAGATGCAGAGTTGTAGAGAGTTGTAGATGTTGAGATGCAGAGTTGTAGATGCAGAGTTGTAGAGTTGTAGATGCAGAGTTGTAGATGTAGAGATGTAGATGCAGAGTTGTAGATGCAGAGATGTAGATGCAGAGATGTAGATGCAGAGTTGTAGAGAGTTGTAGATGTAGAGTTGTAGATGTAGAGATAGAGTTGTAGATGTAGAGATATAGAGTTATAGATGTAGAGTTGTAGATGCAGAGTTGTAGAGTTGTAGATGCAGAGATGTAGATGCAGAGTTGTAGATGCAGAGTTGTAGAGATGTAGATGTAGAGTTGTAGATGTAGATGCAGAGTTGTAGATGTAGAGATGTAGATGTAGAGTTGTAGAGAGTTGTAGATGTAGAGTTGTAGATGTAGAGTTGTAGAGAGTTGTAGATGTAGTGATGTAGAGAGTTGTAGATGCAGAGAGTTGTAGAGTTGTAGAGATGTAGAGAGTTGTAGATGTAGAGTTGTAGAGAGTTGTAGATGTAGAGTTGTAGAGAGTTGTAGATGTAGAGTTGTAGATGTAGAGAGTTGTAGATGCAGAGAGTTGTAGATGTAGAGAGTTGTAGATGCAGAGATGTAGATGCAGAGTTGTAGATGCAGAGTTGTAGATGCAGAGATGTAGAGTTGTAGATGTAGAGTGTTGTAGAGTTGTAGATGTAGAGAGTTGTAGATGTAGAGATGTAGATGCAGAGTTGTAGATGCAGAGATGTAGAGATGTAGAGTTGTAGATGCAGAGTTGTAGATGTAGAGTTGTAGATGTAGATGTAGAGATGTAGATGCAGAGATGTAGATGCAGAGTTGTAGAGAGTTGTAGATGTAGAGTTGTAGATGTAGAGTTGTAGAGAGTTGTAGATGTAGAGTTGTAGATGTAGAGATGCAGAGTTGTAGATGCAGAGTTGTAGAGTTGTAGATGCAGAGTTGTAGAGTTGTAGATGTAGAGATGCAGAGTTGTAGATGCAGAGTTGTAGAGTTGTAGATGCAGAGTTGTAGATGCAGAGATGTAGATGCAGAGTTGTAGAGATGTAGAGAGTTGTAGATGTAGAGTTGTAGATGTAGATGTAGAGTTGTAGATGTAGAGAGTTGTAGATGTAGAGATGTAGATGTAGAGTTGTAGATGTAGAGATGTAGAGAGTTGTAGATGTAGAGATGTAGATGCAGAGATGTAGATGCAGAGTTGTAGATGTAGAGATGCAGAGTTGTAGATGCAGAGTTGTAGAGATGTAGATGTAGATGTAGAGTTGTAGATGTAGATGCAGAGTTGTAGATGTAGAGATGTAGATAGAGAGTTGTAGATGTAGAGATGTAGAGTTGTAGATGTAGAGATGTAGAGTTGTAGAGAGTTGTAGATGTAGTGATGTAGAGAGTTGTAGATGTAGAGAGTTGTAGATGTAGAGATGTAGAGAGTTGTAGATGTAGAGTTGTAGAGAGTTGTAGATGTAGAGTTGTAGAGAGTTGTAGATGTAGAGTTGTAGATGTAGAGAGTTGTAGATGCAGAGAGTTGTAGATGTAGAGAGTTGTAGATGCAGAGATGTAGATGCAGAGTTGTAGATGCAGAGTTGTAGATGCAGAGATGTAGAGTTGTAGATGTAGAGTTGTAGATGTAGAGTGTTGTAGAGTTGTAGATGTAGAGAGTTGTAGATGTAGAGATGTAGATGCAGAGTTGTAGATGCAGAGTTGTAGAGATGTAGAGAGTTGTAGATGTAGAGTTGTAGATGTAGAGATATAGAGTTGTAGATGTAGAGTTGTAGAGATGTAGAGAGTTGTAGATGTAGAGTTGTAGATGTAGAGATGCAGAGTTGTAGATGCAGAGTTGTAGAGTTGTAGATGCAGAGTTGTAGAGTTGTAGATGTAGAGATGCAGAGTTGTAGATGCAGAGTTGTAGAGTTGTAGATGCAGAGTTGTAGATGCAGAGATGTAGATGCAGAGTTGTAGAGATGTAGAGAGTTGTAGATGTAGAGTTGTAGATGTAGAGATAGAGTTGTAGATGTAGAGTTGTAGATGTAGAGATGTAGAGTTGTAGATGCAGAGTTGTAGAGTTGTAGATGTAGAGATGCAGAGTTGTAGATGTAGAGATGCAGAGTTGTAGATGCAGAGTTGTAGAGTTGTAGATGCAGAGTTGTAGATGTAGAGATGTAGATGCAGAGTTGTAGATGCAGAGTTGTAGAGAGTTGTAGATGTAGAGTTGTAGATGTAGAGATAGAGTTGTAGATGCAGAGTTGTAGATGCAGAGATGTAGATGCAGAGATGTAGATGCAGAGGTAGAGATGTAGAGTTGTAGAGAGTTGTAGATGTAGAGATGTAGATGTAGAGAGTTGTAGATGTAGAGATGTAGATGTAGAGTTGTAGATGTAGAGATGTAGAGAGTTGTAGATGTAGAGATGTAGATGCAGAGATGTAGATGCAGAGTTGTAGAGAGTTGTAGATGTAGAGATGTAGAGTTGTAGATGTAGAGATGTAGAGAGTTGTAGATGTAGAGTTGTAGATGTAGAGAGTTGTAGATGTAGAGATGTAGATGTAGAGTTGTAGATGTAGAGATGTAGAGAGTTGTAGATGTAGAGATGTAGATGCAGAGATGTAGATGCAGAGTTGTAGAGAGTTGTAGATGTAGAGTTGTAGATGTAGAGATAGAGTTGTAGATGTAGAGATATAGAGTTGTAGATGTAGCGTTGTAGATGCAGAGTTGTAGATGTAGAGATGCAGATTTGTAGATGCAGAGTTGTAGATGCAGAGTTGTAGATGCAGAGTTGTAGAGATGTAGATGTAGATGTAGAGTTGTAGATGTAGATGCAGAGTTGTAGATGTAGAGATGTAGATAGAGAGTTGTAGATGTAGAGATGTAGAGTTGTATATGTAGAGATGTAGAGTTGTAGAGAGTTGTAGATGTAGTGATGTAGAGAGTTGTAGATGTAGAGAGTTGTAGATGTAGAGATGTAGAGAGTTGTAGATGTAGAGTTGTAGAGAGTTGTAGATGTAGAGTTGTAGATGTAGAGAGTTGTAGATGCAGAGAGTTGTAGATGTAGAGAGTTGTAGATGCAGAGATGTAGATGCAGAGTTGTAGATGCAGAGTTGTAGATGCAGAGATGTAGAGTTGTAGATGTAGAGTTGTAGATGTAGAGTGTTGTAGAGTTGTAGATGTAGAGAGTTGTAGATGTAGAGATGTAGATGCAGAGTTGTAGATGCAGAGTTGTAGAGATGTAGAGAGTTGTAGATGTAGAGTTGTAGATGTAGAGATAGAGTTGTAGATGTAGAGATATAGAGTTGTAGATGTAGAGTTGTAGAGATGTAGAGAGTTGTAGATGTAGAGTTGTAGATGTAGAGATAGAGTTGTAGATGTAGAGTTGTAGATGTAGAGATATAGAGTTGTAGATGTAGAGTTGTAGATGCAGAGTTGTAGAGTTGTAGATGTAGAGATGCAGAGTTGTAGATGTAGAGATGTAGATGCAGAGATGTAGATGCAGAGATGTAGATGCAGAGTTGTAGATGTAGAGATAGAGTTGTAGATGTAGAGATATAGAGTTGTAGATGTAGAGTTGTAGATGCAGAGATGTAGATGCAGAGTTGTAGATGCAGAGATGTAGATGCAGAGATGTAGATGCAGAGTTGTAGAGAGTTGTAGATGTAGAGATGCAGAGTTGTAGATGCAGAGTTGTAGAGTTGTAGATGCAGAGTTGTAGATGTAGAGATGTAGATGCAGAGTTGTAGATGCAGAGATGTAGATGCAGAGATGTAGATGCAGAGTTGTAGAGAGTTGTAGATGTAGAGTTGTAGATGTAGAGATAGAGTTGTAGATGTAGAGATATAGAGTTATAGATGTAGAGTTGTAGATGCAGAGTTGTAGAGTTGTAGATGCAGAGATGTAGATGCAGAGTTGTAGATGCAGAGTTGTAGAGATGTAGATGTAGAGTTGTAGATGTAGATGCAGAGTTGTAGATGTAGAGATGTAGATGTAGAGTTGTAGAGAGTTGTAGATGTAGAGTTGTAGATGTAGAGTTGTAGAGAGTTGTAGATGTAGTGATGTAGAGAGTTGTAGATGCAGAGAGTTGTAGAGTTGTAGAGATGTAGAGAGTTGTAGATGTAGAGTTGTAGAGAGTTGTAGATGTAGAGTTGTAGAGAGTTGTAGATGTAGAGTTGTAGATGTAGAGAGTTGTAGATGCAGAGAGTTGTAGATGTAGAGAGTTGTAGATGCAGAGATGTAGATGCAGAGTTGTAGATGCAGAGTTGTAGATGCAGAGATGTAGAGTTGTAGATGTAGAGTGTTGTAGAGTTGTAGATGTAGAGAGTTGTAGATGTAGAGATGTAGATGCAGAGTTGTAGATGCAGAGATGTAGAGATGTAGAGTTGTAGATGCAGAGTTGTAGATGTAGAGTTGTAGATGTAGAGATAGAGTTGTAGATGTAGAGATATAGAGTTGTAGATGTAGAGTTGTAGATGCAGAGATGTAGATGCAGAGTTGTAGATGCAGAGATGTAGATGCAGAGATGTAGATGCAGAGTTGTAGAGAGTTGTAGATGTAGAGTTGTAGAGTTGTAGATGTAGAGATGCAGAGTTGTAGATGCAGAGTTGTAGAGTTGTAGATGCAGAGTTGTAGATGCAGAGTTGTAGAGTTGTGGATGTAGAGATGCAGAGTTGTAGATGCAGAGTTGTAGAGTTGTAGATGCAGAGTTGTAGATGCAGAGATGTAGATGCAGAGATGTAGATGCAGAGATGTAGATGCAGAGTTGTAGAGATGTAGAGAGTTGTAGATGTAGAGTTGTAGATGTAGAGATAGAGTTGTAGATGTAGAGTTGTAGATGTAGAGATATAGAGTTGTAGATGTAGAGTTGTAGATGCAGAGTTGTAGAGTTGTAGATGTAGAGATGCAGAGTTGTAGATGTAGAGATGCAGAGTTGTAGATGCAGAGTTGTAGAGTTGTAGATGCAGAGTTGTAGATGTAGAGATGTAGATGCAGAGTTGTAGATGCAGAGATGTAGATGCAGAGATGTAGATGCAGAGTTGTAGAGAGTTGTAGATGTAGAGTTGTAGATGTAGAGATAGAGTTGTAGATGTAGAGATATAGAGTTATAGATGTAGAGTTGTAGATGCAGAGTTGTAGAGTTGTAGAGAGTTGTAGATGTAGAGTTGTAGATGTAGAGATAGAGTTGTAGATGTAGAGATATAGAGTTATAGATGTAGAGTTGTAGATGCAGAGTTGTAGAGTTGTAGATGCAGAGATGTAGATGCAGAGTTGTAGATGCAGAGTTGTAGAGATGTAGATGTAGAGTTGTAGATGTAGATGCAGAGTTGTAGATGTAGAGATGTAGATGTAGAGTTGTAGAGAGTTGTAGATGTAGAGTTGTAGATGTAGTGATGTAGAGAGTTGTAGATGCAGAGAGTTGTAGAGTTGTAGAGATGTAGAGTTGTAGATGTAGAGTTGTAGAGAGTTGTAGATGTAGAGTTGTAGAGAGTTGTAGATGTAGAGTTGTAGATGTAGAGAGTTGTAGATGCAGAGAGTTGTAGATGTAGAGAGTTGTAGATGCAGAGATGTAGATGCAGAGTTGTAGATGCAGAGTTGTAGATGCAGAGATGTAGAGTTGTAGATGTAGAGTGTTGTAGAGTTGTAGATGTAGAGATGTAGATGCAGAGTTGTAGATGCAGAGATGTAGATGCAGAGATGTAGATGCAGAGTTGTAGAGAGTTGTAGATGTAGAGTTGTAGATGTAGAGATAGAGTTGTAGATGTAGAGATATAGAGTTATAGATGTAGAGTTGTAGATGCAGAGTTGTAGAGTTGTAGAGAGTTGTAGATGTAGAGTTGTAGATGTAGAGATAGAGTTGTAGATGTAGAGATATAGAGTTATAGATGTAGAGTTGTAGATGCAGAGTTGTAGAGTTGTAGATGCAGAGATGTAGATGCAGAGTTGTAGATGCAGAGTTGTAGAGATGTAGATGTAGAGTTGTAGATGTAGATGCAGAGTTGTAGATGTAGAGATGTAGATGTAGAGTTGTAGAGAGTTGTAGATGTAGAGTTGTAGATGTAGTGATGTAGAGAGTTGTAGATGCAGAGAGTTGTAGAGTTGTAGAGATGTAGAGTTGTAGATGTAGAGTTGTAGAGAGTTGTAGATGTAGAGTTGTAGAGAGTTGTAGATGTAGAGTTGTAGATGTAGAGAGTTGTAGATGCAGAGAGTTGTAGATGTAGAGAGTTGTAGATGCAGAGATGTAGATGCAGAGTTGTAGATGCAGAGTTGTAGATGCAGAGATGTAGAGTTGTAGATGTAGAGTGTTGTAGAGTTGTAGATGTAGAGAGTTGTAGATGTAGAGATGTAGATGCAGAGTTGTAGATGCAGAGATGTAGAGATGTAGAGTTCTAGATGCAGAGTTGTAGATGTAGAGTTGTAGATGTAGAGTGTTGTAGAGTTGTAGATGTAGAGTTGTAGATGTAGAGAGTTGTAGAGTTGTAGATGTAGAGAGTTGTAGATGTAGAGTTCTAGATGTAGAGTTGTAGATGTAGAGATATAGAGAGTTGTAGATGTAGAGTTGTAGAGATGTAGAGTTGTAGATGTAGAGATGTATATGTAGAGATGTAGAGAGTTGTAGAGTTGTAGATTTGTAGATGTAGAGTTGTAGATGTAGAGAGTTGTAGATGTAGAGTTGTAGATGTAGAGAGTTGTAGATGCAGAGTTGTAGATGTAGAGTTGTAGATGCAGAGGTAGAGATGTAGAGTTGTAGATGTAGAGTTGTAGATGTAGAGATGTAGATGTAGAGTTGTAGATGTAGAGATGTAGAGAGTTGTAGATTTGTAGATGTAGAGTTGTAGATGTAGAGTTGTAGATGTAGGGAGTTTTAGATGTAGAGAGTTGTAGATGCAGAGTTGTAGATGCAGAGATGTAGATGCAGAGTTGTAGAGAGTTGTAGATGTAGAGTTGTAGATGTAGAGATAGAGTTGTAGATGTAGAGATATAGAGTTGTAGATGTAGAGTTGTAGATGTAGAGATGCAGAGTTGTAGATGCAGAGTTGTAGATGTAGAGTTGTAGATGTAGAGAGTTGTAGATGTAGAGTTGTAGATGTAGAGTGTTGTAGAGTTGTAGATGCAGAGTTGTAGATGTAGAGATGTAGATGCAGAGTTGTAGATGCAGAGTTGTAGAGATGTAGAGAGTTGTAGATGTAGAGTTGTAGATGTAGAGATAGAGTTGTAGATGTAGAGATATAGAGTTGTAGATGTAGAGTTGTAGAGATGTAGAGAGTTGTAGATGTAGAGTTGTAGATGTAGAGATAGAGTTGTAGATGTAGAGTTGTAGATGTAGAGATATAGAGTTGTAGATGTAGAGTTGTAGATGCAGAGTTGTAGAGTTGTAGATGTAGAGATGCAGAGTTGTAGATGTAGAGATGTAGATGCAGAGATGTAGATGCAGAGATGTAGATGCAGAGTTGTAGATGTAGAGATAGAGTTGTAGATGTAGAGATATTGAGTTGTAGATGTAGAGTTGTAGATGCAGAGATGTAGATGCAGAGTTGTAGATGCAGAGATGTAGATGCAGAGATGTAGATGCAGAGTTGTAGAGAGTTGTAGATGTAGAGTTGTAGAGTTGTAGATGTAGAGATGCAGAGTTGTAGATGCAGAGTTGTAGAGTTGTAGATGCAGAGTTGTAGATGCAGAGTTGTAGAGTTGTAGATGTAGAGATGCAGAGTTGTAGATGCAGAGTTGTAGAGTTGTAGATGCAGAGTTGTAGATGCAGAGATGTAGATGCAGAGATGTAGATGCAGAGATGTAGATGCAGAGTTGTAGAGATGTAGAGAGTTGTAGATGTAGAGTTGTAGATGTAGAGATAGAGTTGTAGATGTAGAGTTGTAGATGTAGAGATATAGAGTTGTAGATGTAGAGTTGTAGATGCAGAGTTGTAGAGTTGTAGATGCAGAGTTGTAGAGTTGTAGATGTAGAGATGCAGAGTTGTAGATGTAGAGATGCAGAGTTGTAGATGCAGAGTTGTAGAGTTGTAGATGCAGAGTTGTAGATGTAGAGATGTAGATGCAGAGTTGTAGATGCAGAGATGTAGATGCAGAGATGTAGATGCAGAGTTGTAGAGAGTTGTAGATGTAGAGTTGTAGATGTAGAGATAGAGTTGTAGATGCAGAGTTGTAGAGTTGTAGATGCAGAGATGTAGATGCAGAGTTGTAGATGCAGAGTTGTAGAGATGTAGATGTAGAGTTGTAGATGTAGATGCAGAGTTGTAGATGTAGAGATGTAGATGTAGAGTTGTAGAGAGTTGTAGATGTAGAGTTGTAGATGTAGAGTTGTAGAGAGTTGTAGATGTAGTGATGTAGAGAGTTGTAGATGCAGAGAGTTGTAGAGTTGTAGAGATGTAGAGAGTTGTAGATGTAGAGTTGTAGAGAGTTGTAGATGTAGAGTTGTAGAGAGTTGTAGATGTAGAGTTGTAGATGTAGAGAGTTGTAGATGCAGAGAGTTGTAGATGTAGAGAGTTGTAGATGCAGAGATGTAGATGCAGAGTTGTAGATGCAGAGTTGTAGATGCAGAGATGTAGAGTTGTAGATGTAGAGTGTTGTAGAGTTGTAGATGTAGAGAGTTGTAGATGTAGAGATGTAGATGCAGAGTTGTAGATGCAGAGATGTAGAGATGTAGAGTTGTAGATGCAGAGTTGTAGATGTAGAGTTGTAGATGTAGAGTGTTGTAGAGTTGTAGATGTAGAGTTGTAGATGTAGAGAGTTGTAGAGTTGTAGATGTAGAGAGTTGTAGATGTAGAGTTCTAGATGTAGAGTTGTAGATGTAGAGATATAGAGAGTTGTAGATGTAGAGTTGTAGAGATGTAGAGTTGTAGATGTAGAGTTGTAGATGTAGAGATGTATATGTAGAGATGTAGAGAGTTGTAGAGTTGTAGATTTGTAGATGTAGAGTTGTAGATGTAGAGAGTTGTAGATGTAGAGTTGTAGATGTAGAGATAGAGTTGTAGATGTAGAGTTGTAGATGTAGAGATATAGAGTTGTAGATGTAGAGTTGTAGATGCAGAGTTGTAAAGTTGTAGATGTAGAGATGCAGAGTTGTAGATGTAGAGATGTAGATGCAGAGATGTAGATGCAGAGATGTAGATGCAGAGTTGTAGAGAGTTGTAGATGTAGAGTTGTAGATGTAGAGATGCAGAGTTGTAGATGCAGAGTTGTAGAGTTGTAGATGCAGAGTTGTAGATGCAGAGATGTAGATGCAGAGATGTAGATGCAGAGATGTAGATGCAGAGTTGTAGAGATGTAGAGAGTTGTAGATGTAGAGATATAGTTGTAGATGTAGAGTTGTAGATGTAGAGATATAGAGTTGTAGATGTAGAGTTGTAGATGCAGAGTTGTAGAGTTGTAGATGTAGAGATGCAGAGTTGTAGATGTAGAGATGCAGAGTTGTAGATGCAGAGTTGTAGAGTTGTAGATGCAGAGTTGTAGATGTAGAGATGTAGATGCAGAGTTGTAGATGCAGAGATGTAGATGCAGAGATGTAGATGCAGAGTTGTAGAGAGTTGTAGATGTAGAGTTGTAGATGTAGAGATAGAGTTGTAGATGTAGAGATATAGAGTTATAGATGTAGAGTTGTAGATGCAGAGTTTTAGAGTTGTAGATGCAGAGATGTAGATGCAGAGTTGTAGATGCAGAGTTGTAGAGATGTAGATGTAGAGTTGTAGATGTAGATGCAGAGTTGTAGATGTAGAGATGTAGATGTAGAGTTGTAGAGAGTTGTAGATGTAGAGTTGTAGATGTAGAGTTGTAGAGAGTTGTAGATGTAGTGATGTAGAGAGTTGTAGATGCAGAGAGTTGTAGAGTTGTAGAGATGTAGAGAGTTGTAGATGTAGAGTTGTAGAGAGTTGTAGATGTAGAGTTGTAGAGAGTTGTAGATGTAGAGTTGTAGATGTAGAGAGTTGTAGATGCAGAGAGTTGTAGATGTAGAGAGTTGTAGATGCAGAGATGTAGATGCAGAGTTGTAGATGCAGAGTTGTAGATGCAGAGATGTAGAGTTGTAGATGTAGAGTGTTGTAGAGTTGTAGATGTAGAGAGTTGTAGATGTAGAGATGTAGATGCAGAGTTGTAGATGCAGAGATGTAGAGATGTAGAGTTGTAGATGCAGAGTTGTAGATGTAGAGTTGTAGATGTAGAGATAGAGTTGTAGATGTAGAGATATAGAGTTGTAGATGTAGAGTTGTAGATGCAGAGATGTAGATGCAGAGTTGTAGATGCAGAGATGTAGATGCAGAGATGTAGATGCAGAGTTGTAGAGAGTTGTAGATGTAGAGTTGTAGAGTTGTAGATGTAGAGATGCAGAGTTGTAGATGCAGAGTTGTAGAGTTGTAGATGCAGAGTTGTAGATGCAGAGTTGTAGAGTTGTAGATGTAGAGATGCAGAGTTGTAGATGCAGAGTTGTAGAGTTGTAGATGCAGAGTTGTAGATGCAGAGATGTAGATGCAGAGATGTAGATGCAGAGATGTAGATGCAGAGTTGTAGAGATGTAGAGAGTTGTAGATGTAGAGTTGTAGATGTAGAGATAGAGTTGTAGATGTAGAGTTGTAGATGTAGAGATATAGAGTTGTAGATGTAGAGTTGTAGATGCAGAGTTGTAGAGTTGTAGATGTAGAGATGCAGAGTTGTAGATGTAGAGATGCAGAGTTGTAGATGCAGAGTTGTAGAGTTGTAGATGCAGAGTTGTAGATGTAGAGATGTAGATGCAGAGTTGTAGATGCAGAGATGTAGATGCAGAGTTGTAGAGAGTTGTAGATGTAGAGTTGTAGATGTAGAGATAGAGTTGTAGATGTAGAGATATAGAGTTATAGATGTAGAGTTGTAGATGCAGAGTTGTAGAGTTGTAGATGCAGAGATGTAGATGCAGAGTTGTAGATGCAGAGTTGTAGAGATGTAGATGTAGAGTTGTAGATGTAGATGCAGAGTTGTAGATGTAGAGATGTAGATGTAGAGTTGTAGAGAGTTGTAGATGTAGAGTTGTAGATGTAGAGTTGTAGAGAGTTGTAGATGTAGTGATGTAGAGAGTTGTAGATGCAGAGAGTTGTAGAGTTGTAGAGATGTAGAGTTGTAGATGTAGAGTTGTAGAGAGTTGTAGATGTAGAGTTGTAGAGAGTTGTAGATGTAGAGTTGTAGATGTAGAGAGTTGTAGATGCAGAGAGTTGTAGATGTAGAGAGTTGTAGATGCAGAGATGTAGATGCAGAGTTGTAGATGCAGAGTTGTAGATGCAGAGATGTAGAGTTGTAGATGTAGAGTGTTGTAGAGTTGTAGATGTAGAGAGTTGTAGATGTAGAGATGTAGATGCAGAGTTGTAGATGCAGAGATGTAGAGATGTAGAGTTGTAGATGCAGAGTTGTAGATGTAGAGTTGTAGATGTAGAGTGTTGTAGAGTTGTAGATGTAGAGTTGTAGATGTAGAGAGTTGTAGAGTTGTAGATGTAGAGAGTTGTAGATGTAGAGTTCTAGATGTAGAGTTGTAGATGTAGAGATATAGAGAGTTGTAGATGTAGAGTTGTAGAGATGTAGAGTTGTAGATGTAGAGATGTATATGTAGAGATGTAGAGAGTTGTAGAGTTGTAGATTTGTAGATGTAGAGTTGTAGATGTAGAGAGTTGTAGATGTAGAGTTGTAGATGTAGAGAGTTGTAGATGCAGAGTTGTAGATGTAGAGTTGTAGATGCAGAGGTAGAGATGTAGAGTTGTAGATGTAGAGTTGTAGATGTAGAGATGTAGATGTAGAGTTGTAGATGTAGAGATGTAGAGAGTTGTAGATTTGTAGATGTAGAGTTGTAGATGTAGAGTTGTAGATGTAGGGAGTTTTAGATGTAGAGAGTTGTAGATGCAGAGTTGTAGATGCAGAGATGTAGATGCAGAGTTGTAGAGAGTTGTAGATGTAGAGTTGTAGATGTAGAGATAGAGTTGTAGATGTAGAGATATAGAGTTGTAGATGTAGAGTTGTAGATGTAGAGATGCAGAGTTGTAGATGCAGAGTTGTAGATGTAGAGTTGTAGATGTAGAGAGTTGTAGATGTAGAGTTGTAGATGTAGAGTGTTGTAGAGTTGTAGATGCAGAGTTGTAGATGTAGAGATGTAGATGCAGAGTTGTAGATGCAGAGTTGTAGAGATGTAGAGAGTTGTAGATGTAGAGTTGTAGATGTAGAGATAGAGTTGTAGATGTAGAGATATAGAGTTGTAGATGTAGAGTTGTAGAGATGTAGAGAGTTGTAGATGTAGAGTTGTAGATGTAGAGATAGAGTTGTAGATGTAGAGTTGTAGATGTAGAGATATAGAGTTGTAGATGTAGAGTTGTAGATGCAGAGTTGTAGAGTTGTAGATGTAGAGATGCAGAGTTGTAGATGTAGAGATGTAGATGCAGAGATGTAGATGCAGAGATGTAGATGCAGAGTTGTAGATGTAGAGATAGAGTTGTAGATGTAGAGATATTGAGTTGTAGATGTAGAGTTGTAGATGCAGAGATGTAGATGCAGAGTTGTAGATGCAGAGATGTAGATGCAGAGATGTAGATGCAGAGTTGTAGAGAGTTGTAGATGTAGAGTTGTAGAGTTGTAGATGTAGAGATGCAGAGTTGTAGATGCAGAGTTGTAGAGTTGTAGATGCAGAGTTGTAGATGCAGAGTTGTAGAGTTGTAGATGTAGAGATGCAGAGTTGTAGATGCAGAGTTGTAGAGTTGTAGATGCAGAGTTGTAGATGCAGAGATGTAGATGCAGAGATGTAGATGCAGAGATGTAGATGCAGAGTTGTAGAGATGTAGAGAGTTGTAGATGTAGAGTTGTAGATGTAGAGATAGAGTTGTAGATGTAGAGTTGTAGATGTAGAGATATAGAGTTGTAGATGTAGAGTTGTAGATGCAGAGTTGTAGAGTTGTAGATGCAGAGTTGTAGAGTTGTAGATGTAGAGATGCAGAGTTGTAGATGTAGAGATGCAGAGTTGTAGATGCAGAGTTGTAGAGTTGTAGATGCAGAGTTGTAGATGTAGAGATGTAGATGCAGAGTTGTAGATGCAGAGATGTAGATGCAGAGATGTAGATGCAGAGTTGTAGAGAGTTGTAGATGTAGAGTTGTAGATGTAGAGATAGAGTTGTAGATGTAGAGATATAGAGTTATAGATGTAGAGTTGTAGATGCAGAGTTGTAGAGTTGTAGATGCAGAGATGTAGATGCAGAGTTGTAGATGCAGAGTTGTAGAGATGTAGATGTAGAGTTGTAGATGTAGATGCAGAGTTGTAGATGTAGAGATGTAGATGTAGAGTTGTAGAGAGTTGTAGATGTAGAGTTGTAGATGTAGAGTTGTAGAGAGTTGTAGATGTAGTGATGTAGAGAGTTGTAGATGCAGAGAGTTGTAGAGTTGTAGAGATGTAGAGAGTTGTAGATGTAGAGTTGTAGAGAGTTGTAGATGTAGAGTTGTAGAGAGTTGTAGATGTAGAGTTGTAGATGTAGAGAGTTGTAGATGCAGAGAGTTGTAGATGTAGAGAGTTGTAGATGCAGAGATGTAGATGCAGAGTTGTAGATGCAGAGTTGTAGATGCAGAGATGTAGAGTTGTAGATGTAGAGTGTTGTAGAGTTGTAGATGTAGAGAGTTGTAGATGTAGAGATGTAGATGCAGAGTTGTAGATGCAGAGATGTAGAGATGTAGAGTTGTAGATGCAGAGTTGTAGATGTAGAGTTGTAGATGTAGAGTGTTGTAGAGTTGTAGATGTAGAGTTGTAGATGTAGAGAGTTGTAGAGTTGTAGATGTAGAGAGTTGTAGATGTAGAGTTCTAGATGTAGAGTTGTAGATGTAGAGATATAGAGAGTTGTAGATGTAGAGTTGTAGAGATGTAGAGTTGTAGATGTAGAGTTGTAGATGTAGAGATGTATATGTAGAGATGTAGAGAGTTGTAGAGTTGTAGATTTGTAGATGTAGAGTTGTAGATGTAGAGAGTTGTAGATGTAGAGTTGTAGATGTAGAGATATAGTTGTAGATGTAGAGTTGTAGATGTAGAGATATAGAGTTGTAGATGTAGAGTTGTAGATGCAGAGTTGTAGAGTTGTAGATGTAGAGATGCAGAGTTGTAGATGTAGAGATGTAGATGCAGAGATGTAGATGCAGAGATGTAGATGCAGAGTTGTAGAGAGTTGTAGATGTAGAGTTGTAGATGTAGAGTTGTAGAGAGTTGTAGATGTAGAGTTGTAGATGTAGAGATGCAGAGTTGTAGATGCAGAGTTGTAGAGTTGTAGATGCAGAGTTGTAGAGTTGTAGATGTAGAGATGCAGAGTTGTAGATGCAGAGTTGTAGAGTTGTAGATGCAGAGTTGTAGATGCAGAGATGTAGATGCAGAGTTGTAGAGATGTAGAGAGTTGTAGATGTAGAGTTGTAGATGTAGAGATAGAGTTGTAGATGTAGAGTTGTAGATGTAGAGATGTAGAGTTGTAGATGCAGAGTTGTAGATGTAGAGTTGTAGATGTAGAGAGTTGTAGAGTTGTAGATGTAGAGAGTTGTAGATGTAGAGTTCTAGATGTAGAGTTGTAGATGTAGAGATATAGAGAGTTGTAGATGTAGAGTTGTAGAGATGTAGAGTTGTAGATGTAGAGATGTATATGTAGAGATGTAGAGAGTTGTAGAGTTGTAGATTTGTAGATGTAGAGTTGTAGATGTAGAGAGTTGTAGATGTAGAGTTGTAGATGTAGAGAGTTGTAGATGCAGAGTTGTAGATGTAGAGTTGTAGATGCAGAGTTGTAGATGTAGAGTTGTAGATGCAGAGGTAGAGATGTAGAGTTGTAGATGTAGAGTTGTAGATGTAGAGATGTAGATGTAGAGTTGTAGATGTAGAGATGTAGAGAGTTGTAGATTTGTAGATGTAGAGTTGTAGATGTAGAGTTGTAGATGTAGGGAGTTTTAGATGTAGAGAGTTGTAGATGCAGAGTTGTAGATGCAGAGATGTAGATGTAGAGTTGTAGATGTAGAGAGTTGTAGATGTAGAGTTGTAGATGTAGAGTGTTGTAGAGTTGTAGATGCAGAGTTGTAGATGTAGAGATGTAGATGCAGAGTTGTAGATGCAGAGTTGTAGAGATGTAGAGAGTTGTAGATGTAGAGTTGTAGATGTAGAGATAGAGTTGTAGATGTAGAGATATAGAGTTGTAGATGCAGAGTTGTAGAGATGTAGAGAGTTGTAGATGTAGAGTTGTAGATGTAGAGATAGAGTTGTAGATGTAGAGTTGTAGATGTAGAGATATAGAGTTGTAGATGTAGAGTTGTAGATGCAGAGTTGTAGAGTTGTAGATGTAGAGATGCAGAGTTGTAGATGTAGAGATGTAGATGCAGAGATGTAGATGCAGAGATGTAGATGCAGAGTTGTAGATGTAGAGATAGAGTTGTAGATGTAGAGATATTGAGTTGTAGATGTAGAGTTGTAGATGCAGAGATGTAGATGCAGAGTTGTAGATGCAGAGATGTAGATGCAGAGATGTAGATGCAGAGTTGTAGAGAGTTGTAGATGTAGAGTTGTAGAGTTGTAGATGTAGAGATGCAGAGTTGTAGATGCAGAGTTGTAGAGTTGTAGATGCAGAGTTGTAGATGCAGAGTTGTAGAGTTGTAGATGTAGAGATGCAGAGTTGTAGATGCAGAGTTGTAGAGTTGTAGATGCAGAGTTGTAGATGCAGAGATGTAGATGCAGAGATGTAGATGCAGAGATGTAGATGCAGAGTTGTAGAGATGTAGAGAGTTGTAGATGTAGAGTTGTAGATGTAGAGATAGAGTTGTAGATGTAGAGTTGTAGATGTAGAGATATAGAGTTGTAGATGTAGAGTTGTAGATGCAGAGTTGTAGAGTTGTAGATGCAGAGTTGTAGAGTTGTAGATGTAGAGATGCAGAGTTGTAGATGTAGAGATGCAGAGTTGTAGATGCAGAGTTGTAGAGTTGTAGATGCAGAGTTGTAGATGTAGAGATGTAGATGCAGAGTTGTAGATGCAGAGATGTAGATGCAGAGATGTAGATGCAGAGTTGTAGAGAGTTGTAGATGTAGAGTTGTAGATGTAGAGATAGAGTTGTAGATGTAGAGATATAGAGTTATAGATGTAGAGTTGTAGATGCAGAGATGTAGATGCAGAGTTGTAGATGCAGAGTTGTAGAGATGTAGATGTAGAGTTGTAGATGTAGATGCAGAGTTGTAGATGTAGAGATGTAGATGTAGAGTTGTAGAGAGTTGTAGATGTAGAGTTGTAGATGTAGAGTTGTAGAGAGTTGTAGATGTAGTGATGTAGAGAGTTGTAGATGCAGAGAGTTGTAGAGTTGTAGAGATGTAGAGAGTTGTAGATGTAGAGTTGTAGAGAGTTGTAGATGTAGAGTTGTAGAGAGTTGTAGATGTAGAGTTGTAGATGTAGAGAGTTGTAGATGCAGAGAGTTGTAGATGTAGAGAGTTGTAGATGCAGAGATGTAGATGCAGAGTTGTAGATGCAGAGTTGTAGATGCAGAGATGTAGAGTTGTAGATGTAGAGTGTTGTAGAGTTGTAGATGTAGAGAGTTGTAGATGTAGAGATGTAGATGCAGAGTTGTAGATGCAGAGATGTAGAGATGTAGAGTTGTAGATGCAGAGTTGTAGATGTAGAGTTGTAGATGTAGAGTGTTGTAGAGTTGTAGATGTAGAGTTGTAGATGTAGAGAGTTGTAGATGTAGAGAGTTGTAGATGTAGAGTTCTAGATGTAGAGTTGTAGATGTAGAGATATAGAGAGTTGTAGATGTAGAGTTGTAGAGATGTAGAGTTGTAGATGTAGAGTTGTAGATGTAGAGATGTATATGTAGAGATGTAGAGAGTTGTAGAGTTGTAGATTTGTAGATGTAGAGTTGTAGATGTAGAGAGTTGTAGATGTAGAGTTGTAGATGTAGAGAGTTGTAGATGCAGAGTTGTAGATGTAGAGTTGTAGATGCAGAGTTGTAGATGTAGAGTTGTAGATGCAGAGGTAGAGATGTAGAGTTGTAGATGTAGAGTTGTAGATGTAGAGATGTAGATGTAGAGTTGTAGATGTAGAGATGTAGAGAGTTGTAGATTTGTAGATGTAGAGTTGTAGATGTAGAGTTGTAGATGTAGGGAGTTTTAGATGTAGAGAGTTGTAGATGCAGAGTTGTAGATGCAGAGATGTAGATGCAGAGTTGTAGAGAGTTGTAGATGTAGAGTTGTAGATGTAGAGATAGAGTTGTAGATGTAGAGATATAGAGTTGTAGATGTAGAGTTGTAGATGTAGAGATGCAGAGTTGTAGATGCAGAGTTGTAGATGTAGAGTTGTAGATGTAGAGAGTTGTAGATGTAGAGTTGTAGATGTAGAGTGTTGTAGAGTTGTAGATGCAGAGTTGTAGATGTAGAGATGTAGATGCAGAGTTGTAGATGCAGAGATGTAGATGCAGAGATGTAGATGCAGAGTTGTAGAGAGTTGTAGATGTAGAGTTGTAGATGTAGAGATAGAGTTGTAGATGTAGAGATATAGAGTTATAGATGTAGAGTTGTAGATGCAGAGTTGTAGAGTTGTAGATGCAGAGATGTAGATGCAGAGTTGTAGATGCAGAGTTGTAGAGATGTAGATGTAGATGTAGAGTTGTAGATGTAGATGCAGAGTTGTAGATGTAGAGATGTAGATGTGGAGTTGTAGAGAGTTGTAGATGTAGAGTTGTAGATGTAGAGATGTAGAGTTGTAGAGAGTTGTAGATGTAGTGATGTAGAGAGTTGTAGATGCAGAGAGTTGTAGAGTTGTAGAGATGTAGAGAGTTGTAGATGTAGAGTTGTAGAGAGTTGTAGATGTAGAGTTGTAGAGAGTTGTAGATGTAGAGTTGTAGATGTAGAGAGTTGTAGATGCAGAGAGTTGTAGATGTAGAGAGTTGTAGATGCAGAGATGTAGATGCAGAGTTGTAGATGCAGAGTTGTAGATGCAGAGATGTAGAGATGTAGAGTTGTAGATGCAGAGTTGTAGATGTAGAGTTGTAGATGTAGAGTGTTGTAGAGTTGTAGATGTAGAGTTGTAGATGTAGAGAGTTGTAGAGTAGTAGATGTAGAGAGTTGTAGATGCAGAGTTGTAGATGCAGAGGTAGAGATGTAGAGGTGTAGAGAGTTGTAGAGACGTAGAGAGTTGTAGATGTAGAGTTCTAGATGTAGAGTTGTAGATGTAGAGATATAGAGAGTTGTAGATGTAGAGTTGTAGAGATGTAGAGTTGTAGATGTAGAGTTGTAGATGTAGAGATGTATATGTAGAGATGTAGAGAGTTGTAGAGTTGTAGATTTGTAGATGTAGAGTTGTAGATGTAGAGAGTTGTAGATGTAGAGTTGTAGATGTAGAGTTGTAGATGTAGAGAGTTGTAGATGCAGAGTTGTAGATGTAGAGTTGTAGATGCAGAGTTGTAGATGTAGAGTTGTAGATGCAGAGGTAGAGATGTAGAGTTGTAGATGTAGAGTTGTAGATGTAGAGATGTAGATGTAGAGTTGTAGATGTAGAGATGTAGAGAGTTGTAGATTTGTAGATGTAGAGTTGTAGATGTAGAGTTGTAGATGTAGGGAGTTTTAGATGTAGAGAGTTGTAGATGCAGAGTTGTAGATGCAGAGATGTAGATGCAGAGATGTAGATGCAGAGTTGTAGAGAGTTGTAGATGTAGAGTTGTAGATGTAGAGATAGAGTTGTAGATTTAGAGATATAGAGTTGTAGATGTAGAGATATAGAGTTGTAGATGTAGAGTTGTAGATGTAGAGATGCAGAGTTGTAGATGCAGAGTTGTAGAGAGTTGTAGATGTAGAGTTGTAGATGTAGAGATAGAGTTGTAGATGTAGAGTTGTAGATGTAGAGAGTTGTAGATGTAGAGTTGTAGATGTAGAGAGTTGTAGATGCAGAGTTGTAGATGTAGAGTTGTAGATGCAGAGTTGTAGATGTAGAGTTGTAGATGCAGAGTTTTAGAGTTGTAGATGCAGAGTTGTAGAGTTGTAGATGTAGAGATGCAGAGTTGTAGAGTTGTAGATGCAGAGTTGTAGATGTAGAGATGTAGATGCAGAGTTGTAGATGCAGAGATGTAGATGCAGAGATGTAGATGCAGAGTTGTAGAGAGTTGTAGATGTAGAGTTGTAGATGTAGAGATAGAGTTGTAGATGTAGAGATATAGAGTTATAGATGTAGAGTTGTAGATGCAGAGTTGTAGAGTTGTAGATGCAGAGATGTAGATGCAGAGTTGTAGATGCAGAGTTGTAGAGATGTAGATGTAGAGTTGTAGATGTAGATGCAGAGTTGTAGATGTAGAGATGTAGATGTAGAGTTGTAGAGAGTTGTAGATGTAGAGTTGTAGATGTAGAGTTGTAGAGAGTTGTAGATGTAGTGATGTAGAGAGTTGTAGATGCAGAGAGTTGTAGAGTTGTAGAGATGTAGAGAGTTGTAGATGTAGAGTTGTAGAGAGTTGTAGATGTAGAGTTGTAGATGTAGAGAGTTGTAGATGCAGAGAGTTGTAGATGTAGAGAGTTGTAGATGCAGAGATGTAGATGCAGAGTTGTAGATGCAGAGTTGTAGATGCAGAGATGTAGAGTTGTAGATGTAGAGTGTTGTAGAGTTGTAGATGTAGAGAGTTGTAGATGTAGAGATGTAGATGCAGAGTTGTAGATGCAGAGATGTAGAGATGTAGAGTTGTAGATGCAGAGTTGTAGATGTAGAGTTGTAGATGTAGAGTGTTGTAGAGTTGTAGATGTAGAGTTGTAGATGTAGAGAGTTGTAGAGTTGTAGATGTAGAGAGTTGTAGATGTAGAGTTCTAGATGTAGAGTTCTAGATGTAGAGATATAGAGAGTTGTAGATGTAGAGTTGTAGAGATGTAGAGTTGTAGATGTAGAGTTGTAGATGTAGAGATGTATATGTAGAGATGTAGAGAGTTGTAGAGTTGTAGATTTGTAGATGTAGAGTTGTAGATGCAGAGAGTTGTAGATGTAGAGTTGTAGATGTAGAGAGTTGTAGATGCAGAGTTGTAGATGTAGAGTTGTAGATGCAGAGTTGTAGATGTAGAGAGTTGTAGATGCAGAGTTGTAGATGTAGAGTTGTAGATGCAGAGTTGTAGATGTAGAGTTGTAGATGCAGAGGTAGAGATGTAGAGTTGTAGATGTAGAGTTGTAGATGTAGAGATGTAGATGTAGAGTTGTAGATGTAGAGATGTAGAGAGTTGTAGATTTGTAGATGTAGAGTTGTAGATGTAGAGTTGTAGATGTAGGGAGTTTTAGATGTAGAGAGTTGTAGATGCAGAGTTGTAGATGCAGAGATGTAGATGCAGAGATGTAGATGCAGAGATGTAGATGCAGAGTTGTAGAGAGTTGTAGATGTAGAGTTGTAGATGTAGAGATAGAGTTGTAGATGTAGAGTTGTAGATGTAGAGATGCAGAGTTGTAGATGCAGAGTTGTAGATGTAGAGTTGTAGATGTAGAGAGTTGTAGATGTAGAGTTGTAGATGTAGAGTGTTGTAGAGTTGTAGATGCAGAGTTGTAGATGTAGAGATGTAGATGCAGAGTTGTAGATGCAGAGATGTAGATGCAGAGATGTAGATGCAGAGATGTAGATGCAGAGTTGTAGAGAGTTGTAGATGTAGAGTTGTAGATGTAGAGATAGAGTTGTAGATGTAGAGATATAGAGTTATAGATGTAGAGTTGTAGATGCAGAGTTGTAGAGTTGTAGATGCAGAGATGTAGATGCAGAGTTGTAGATGCAGAGTTGTAGAGATGTAGATGTAGAGTTGTAGATGCAGAGTTGTAGATGTAGAGATGTAGATGTAGAGTTGTAGAGAGTTGTAGATGTAGAGTTGTAGATGTAGAGATGTAGAGTTGTAGAGAGTTGTAGATGTAGTGATGTAGAGAGTTGTAGATGCAGAGAGTTGTAGATTTGTAGAGATGTAGAGAGTTGTAGATGTAGAGTTGTAGAGAGTTGTAGATGTAGAGTTGTAGAGAGTTGTAGATGTAGAGTTGTAGATGTAGAGAGTTGTAGATGCAGAGAGTTGTAGATGTAGAGAGTTGTAGATGCAGAGATGTAGATGCAGAGTTGTAGATGCAGAGTTGTAGATGCAGAGATGTAGAGATGTAGAGTTGTAGATGCAGAGTTGTAGATGTAGAGTTGTAGATGTAGAGAGTTGTAGAGTTGTAGATGTAGAGTTGTAGATGTAGAGAGTTGTAGAGTAGTAGATGTAGAGAGTTGTAGATGCAGAGTTGTAGATGTAGAGAGTTGTAGAGTAGTAGATGTAGAGAGTTGTAGATGCAGAGTTGTAGATGCAGAGGTAGAGATGTAGAGGTGTAGAGAGTTGTAGAGACGTAGAGAGTTGTAGATGTAGAGTTGTAGAGACGTAGAGAGTTGTAGATGTAGAGTTCTAGATGTAGAGTTGTAGATGTAGAGATATAGAGAGTTGTAGATGTAGAGTTGTAGAGATGTAGAGTTGTAGATGTAGAGTTGTAGATGTAGAGATGTATATGTAGAGATGTAGAGAGTTGTAGAGTTGTAGATTTGTAGATGTAGAGTTGTAGATGTAGAGAGTTGTAGATGTAGAGTTGTAGATGTAGAGTTGTAGATGTAGAGAGTTGTAGATGCAGAGTTGTAGATGTAGAGTTGTAGATGCAGAGTTGTAGATGTAGAGTTGTAGATGCAGAGGTAGAGATGTAGAGTTGTAGATGTAGAGTTGTAGATGTAGAGATGTAGATGTAGAGTTGTAGATGTAGAGATGTAGAGAGTTGTAGATTTGTAGATGTAGAGTTGTAGATGTAGAGTTGTAGATGTAGGGAGTTTTAGATGTAGAGAGTTGTAGATGCAGAGTTGTAGATGCAGAGATGTAGATGCAGAGTTGTAGAGAGTTGTAGATGTAGAGTTGTAGATGTAGAGATAGAGTTGTAGATTTAGAGATATAGAGTTGTAGATGTAGAGATATAGAGTTGTAGATGTAGAGTTGTAGATGTAGAGATGCAGAGTTGTAGATGCAGAGTTGTAGAGAGTTGTAGATGTAGAGTTGTAGATGTAGAGATAGAGTTGTAGATGTAGAGTTGTAGATGTAGAGAGTTGTAGATGTAGAGTTGTAGATGTAGAGTTGTAGATGTAGAGAGTTGTAGATGCAGAGTTGTAGATGTAGAGTTGTAGATGCAGAGTTGTAGATGTAGAGTTGTAGATGCAGAGTTTTAGAGTTGTAGATGCAGAGTTGTAGAGTTGTAGATGTAGAGATGCAGAGTTGTAGAGTTGTAGATGCAGAGTTGTAGATGTAGAGATGTAGATGCAGAGTTGTAGATGCAGAGATGTAGATGCAGAGATGTAGATGCAGAGTTGTAGAGAGTTGTAGATGTAGAGTTGTAGATGTAGAGATAGAGTTGTAGATGTAGAGATATAGAGTTATAGATGTAGAGTTGTAGATGCAGAGTTGTAGAGTTGTAGATGCAGAGTTGTAGAGTTGTAGATGCAGAGATGTAGATGCAGAGTTGTAGATGCAGAGTTGTAGAGATGTAGATGTAGAGTTGTAGATGTAGATGCAGAGTTGTAGATGTAGAGATGTAGATGTAGAGTTGTAGAGAGTTGTAGATGTAGAGTTGTAGATGTAGAGTTGTAGAGAGTTGTAGATGCAGAGTTGTAGAGAGTTGTAGATGTAGAGTTGTAGATGTAGAGATAGAGTTGTAGATGTAGAGTTGTAGATGTAGAGAGTTGTAGATGTAGAGTTGTAGATGTAGAGTTGTAGATGTAGAGAGTTGTAGATGCAGAGTTGTAGATGTAGAGTTGTAGATGCAGAGTTGTAGATGTAGAGTTGTAGATGCAGAGTTTTAGAGTTGTAGATGCAGAGTTGTAGATGTAGAGTTGTAGATGCAGAGTTGTAGATGTAGAGTTGTAGATGCAGAGTTTTAGAGTTGTAGATGCAGAGTTGTAGAGTTGTAGATGTAGAGATGCAGAGTTGTAGAGATGTAGATGCAGAGTTGTAGATGCAGAGATGTAGATGCAGAGATGTAGATGCAGAGTTGTAGAGAGTTGTAGATGTAGAGTTGTAGATGTAGAGATAGAGTTGTAGATGTAGAGATATAGAGTTATAGATGTAGAGTTGTAGATGCAGAGTTGTAGAGTTGTAGATGCAGAGTTGTAGAGTTGTAGATGCAGAGATGTAGATGCAGAGTTGTAGATGCAGAGTTGTAGAGATGTAGATGTAGAGTTGTAGATGTAGATGCAGAGTTGTAGATGTAGAGATGTAGATGTAGAGTTGTAGAGAGTTGTAGATGTAGAGTTGTAGAGTGTTGTAGATGTAGTGATGTAGAGAGTTGTAGATGCAGAGAGTTGTAGAGTTGTAGAGATGTAGAGAGTTGTAGATGTAGAGTTGTAGAGAGTTGTAGATGTAGAGTTGTAGAGAGTTGTAGATGTAGAGTTGTAGATGTAGAGAGTTGTAGATGCAGAGAGTTGTAGATGTAGAGAGTTGTAGATGCAGAGATGTAGATGCAGAGTTGTAGATGCAGAGTTGTAGATGCAGAGATGTAGAGTTGTAGATGTAGAGTGTTGTAGAGTTGTAGATGTAGAGAGTTGTAGATGTAGAGTTGTAGATGTAGAGATGTAGAGAGTTGTAGATTTGTAGATGTAGAGTTGTAGATGTAGAGTTGTAGATGTAGAGTTGTAGATGTAGAGATGTAGATGTAGAGTTGTAGATGTAGAGATGTAGAGAGTTGTAGATTTGTAGATGTAGAGTTGTAGATGTAGAGTTGTAGATGTAGGGAGTTTTAGATGTAGAGAGTTGTAGATGCAGAGTTGTAGATGCAGAGATGTAGATGCAGAGATGTAGATGCAGAGTTGTAGAGAGTTGTAGATGTAGAGTTGTAGATGTAGAGATAGAGTTGTAGATTTAGAGATATAGAGTTGTAGATGTAGAGATATAGAGTTGTAGATGTAGAGATGCAGAGTTGTAGATGCAGAGTTGTAGAGAGTTGTAGATGTAGAGTTGTAGATGTAGAGATAGAGTTGTAGATGTAGAGTTGTAGATGTAGAGAGTTGTAGATGTAGAGTTGTAGATGTAGAGTTGTAGATGTAGAGAGTTGTAGATGCAGAGTTGTAGATGTAGAGTTGTAGATGCAGAGTTGTAGATGTAGAGTTGTAGATGCAGAGTTTTAGAGTTGTAGATGCAGAGTTGTAGAGTTGTAGATGTAGAGATGCAGAGTTGTAGAGTTGTAGATGCAGAGTTGTAGATGTAGAGATGTAGATGCAGAGTTGTAGATGCAGAGATGTAGATGCAGAGATGTAGATGCAGAGTTGTAGAGAGTTGTAGATGTAGAGTTGTAGATGTAGAGATAGAGTTGTAGATGTAGAGTTGTAGATGCAGAGTTGTAGAGTTGTAGATGCAGAGATGTAGATGCAGAGTTGTAGATGCAGAGTTGTAGAGATGTAGATGTAGAGTTGTAGATGTAGATGCAGAGTTGTAGATGTAGAGATGTAGATGTAGAGTTGTAGAGAGTTGTAGATGTAGAGTTGTAGATGTAGAGTTGTAGAGAGTTGTAGATGCAGAGTTGTAGAGAGTTGTAGATGTAGAGTTGTAGATGTAGAGATAGAGTTGTAGATGTAGAGTTGTAGATGTAGAGAGTTGTAGATGTAGAGTTGTAGATGTAGAGTTGTAGATGTAGAGAGTTGTAGATGCAGAGTTGTAGATGTAGAGTTGTAGATGCAGAGTTGTAGATGTAGAGTTGTAGATGCAGAGTTTTAGAGTTGTAGATGCAGAGTTGTAGAGTTGTAGATGTAGAGATGCAGAGTTGTAGAGTTGTAGATGCAGAGTTGTAGATGTAGAGATGTAGATGCAGAGTTGTAGATGCAGAGATGTAGATGCAGAGATGTAGATGCAGAGTTGTAGAGAGTTGTAGATGTAGAGTTGTAGATGTAGAGATAGAGTTGTAGATGTAGAGATATAGAGTTATAGATGTAGAGTTGTAGATGCAGAGTTGTAGAGTTGTAGATGCAGAGATGTAGATGCAGAGTTGTAGATGCAGAGTTGTAGAGATGTAGATGTAGAGTTGTAGATGTAGATGCAGAGATGTAGATGCAGAGATGTAGATGCAGAGTTGTAGAGAGTTGTAGATGTAGAGTTGTAGATGTAGAGATAGAGTTGTAGATTTAGAGATATAGAGTTGTAGATGTAGAGATATAGAGTTGTAGATGTAGAGATGCAGAGTTGTAGATGCAGAGTTGTAGAGAGTTGTAGATGTAGAGTTGTAGATGTAGAGATAGAGTTGTAGATGTAGAGTTGTAGATGTAGAGAGTTGTAGATGTAGAGTTGTAGATGTAGAGTTGTAGATGTAGAGAGTTGTAGATGCAGAGTTGTAGATGTAGAGTTGTAGATGCAGAGTTGTAGATGTAGAGTTGTAGATGCAGAGTTTTAGAGTTGTAGATGCAGAGTTGTAGAGTTGTAGATGTAGAGATGCAGAGTTGTAGAGTTGTAGATGCAGAGTTGTAGATGTAGAGATGTAGATGCAGAGTTGTAGATGCAGAGATGTAGATGCAGAGATGTAGATGCAGAGTTGTAGAGAGTTGTAGATGTAGAGTTGTAGATGTAGAGATAGAGTTGTAGATGTAGAGTTGTAGATGCAGAGTTGTAGAGTTGTAGATGCAGAGATGTAGATGCAGAGTTGTAGATGCAGAGTTGTAGAGATGTAGATGTAGAGTTGTAGATGTAGATGCAGAGTTGTAGATGTAGAGATGTAGATGTAGAGTTGTAGAGAGTTGTAGATGTAGAGTTGTAGATGTAGAGTTGTAGAGAGTTGTAGATGCAGAGTTGTAGAGAGTTGTAGATGTAGAGTTGTAGATGTAGAGATAGAGTTGTAGATGTAGAGTTGTAGATGTAGAGAGTTGTAGATGTAGAGTTGTAGATGTAGAGTTGTAGATGTAGAGAGTTGTAGATGCAGAGTTGTAGATGTAGAGTTGTAGATGCAGAGTTGTAGATGTAGAGTTGTAGATGCAGAGTTTTAGAGTTGTAGATGCAGAGTTGTAGAGTTGTAGATGTAGAGATGCAGAGTTGTAGAGTTGTAGATGCAGAGTTGTAGATGTAGAGATGTAGATGCAGAGTTGTAGATGCAGAGATGTAGATGCAGAGATGTAGATGCAGAGTTGTAGAGAGTTGTAGATGTAGAGTTGTAGATGTAGAGATAGAGTTGTAGATGTAGAGATATAGAGTTATAGATGTAGAGTTGTAGATGCAGAGTTGTAGAGTTGTAGATGCAGAGATGTAGATGCAGAGTTGTAGATGCAGAGTTGTAGAGATGTAGATGTAGAGTTGTAGATGTAGATGCAGAGTTGTAGATGTAGAGATGTAGATGTAGAGTTGTAGAGAGTTGTAGATGTAGAGTTGTAGAGTGTTGTAGATGTAGTGATGTAGAGAGTTGTAGATGCAGAGAGTTGTAGAGTTGTAGAGATGTAGAGAGTTGTAGATGTAGAGTTGTAGAGAGTTGTAGATGTAGAGTTGTAGAGAGTTGTAGATGTAGAGTTGTAGATGTAGAGAGTTGTAGATGCAGAGAGTTGTAGATGTAGAGAGTTGTAGATGCAGAGATGTAGATGCAGAGTTGTAGATGCAGAGTTGTAGATGCAGAGATGTAGAGTTGTAGATGTAGAGTGTTGTAGAGTTGTAGATGTAGAGAGTTGTAGATGTAGAGATGTAGATGCAGAGTTGTAGATGCAGAGATGTAGAGATGTAGAGTTGTAGATGCAGAGTTGTAGATGTAGAGTTGTAGATGTAGAGTGTTGTAGAGTTGTAGATGTAGAGTTGTAGATGTAGAGAGTTGTAGATGTAGAGAGTTGTAGATGTAGAGTTCTAGATGTAGAGTTGTAGATGTAGAGATATAGAGAGTTGTAGATGTAGAGATATAGAGAGTTGTAGATGTAGAGTTGTAGATGTAGAGATGTATATGTAGAGATGTAGAGAGTTGTAGAGTTGTAGATTTGTAGATGTAGAGTTGTAGATGTAGAGAGTTGTAGATGTAGAGTTGTAGATGTAGAGAGTTGTAGATGCAGAGTTGTAGATGTAGAGTTGTAGATGCAGAGTTGTAGATGTAGAGTTGTAGATGCAGAGGTAGAGATGTAGAGTTGTAGATGTAGAGTTGTAGATGTAGAGATGTAGATGTAGAGTTGTAGATGTAGAGATGTAGAGAGTTGTAGATTTGTAGATGTAGAGTTGTAGATGTAGAGTTGTAGATGTAGGGAGTTTTAGATGTAGAGAGTTGTAGATGCAGAGTTGTAGATGCAGAGATGTAGATGCAGAGATGTAGATGCAGAGTTGTAGAGAGTTGTAGATGTAGAGTTGTAGATGTAGAGATAGAGATGTAGATGTAGAGATATAGAGTTGTAGATGTAGAGTTGTAGATGTAGAGATGCAGAGTTGTAGATGCAGAGTTGTAGATGTAGAGTTGTAGATGTAGAGAGTTGTAGAGTTGTAGATGTAGAGATGCAGAGTTGTAGAGATGTAGATGTAGATGTAGAGTTGTAGATGTAGATGCAGAGTTGTAGATGTAGAGATGTAGATAGAGAGTTGTAGATGTAGAGATGTAGAGTTGTAGATGTAGAGATGTAGAGTTGTAGAGAGTTGTAGATGTAGTGATGTAGAGAGTTGTAGATGTAGAGAGTTGTAGATGTAGAGATGTAGAGAGTTGTAGATGTAGAGTTGTAGAGAGTTGTAGATGTAGAGTTGTAGATGTAGAGAGTTGTAGATGCAGAGAGTTGTAGATGTAGAGAGTTGTAGATGCAGAGATGTAGATGCAGAGTTGTAGATGCAGAGTTGTAGATGCAGAGATGTAGAGTTGTAGATGTAGAGTTGTAGATGTAGAGTGTTGTAGAGTTGTAGATGTAGAGAGTTGTAGATGTAGAGATGTAGATGCAGAGTTGTAGATGCAGAGTTGTAGAGATGTAGAGAGTTGTAGATGTAGAGTTGTAGATGTAGAGATAGAGTTGTAGATGTAGAGATATAGAGTTGTAGATGTAGAGTTGTAGAGATGTAGAGAGTTGTAGATGTAGAGTTGTAGATGTAGAGATAGAGTTGTAGATGTAGAGTTGTAGATGTAGAGATATAGAGTTGTAGATGTAGAGTTGTAGATGCAGAGTTGTAGAGTTGTAGATGTAGAGATGCAGAGTTGTAGATGTAGAGATGTAGATGCAGAGATGTAGATGCAGAGATGTAGATGCAGAGTTGTAGATGTAGAGATAGAGTTGTAGATGTAGAGATATAGAGTTGTAGATGTAGAGTTGTAGATGCAGAGATGTAGATGCAGAGTTGTAGATGCAGAGATGTAGATGCAGAGATGTAGATGCAGAGTTGTAGAGAGTTGTAGATGTAGAGATGCAGAGTTGTAGATGCAGAGTTGTAGAGTTGTAGATGCAGAGTTGTAGATGTAGAGATGTAGATGCAGAGTTGTAGATGCAGAGATGTAGATGCAGAGATGTAGATGCAGAGTTGTAGAGAGTTGTAGATGTAGAGTTGTAGATGTAGAGATAGAGTTGTAGATGTAGAGATATAGAGTTATAGATGTAGAGTTGTAGATGCAGAGTTGTAGAGTTGTAGATGCAGAGATGTAGATGCAGAGTTGTAGATGCAGAGTTGTAGAGATGTAGATGTAGAGTTGTAGATGTAGATGCAGAGTTGTAGATGTAGAGATGTAGATGTAGAGTTGTAGAGAGTTGTAGATGTAGAGTTGTAGATGTAGAGTTGTAGAGAGTTGTAGATGTAGTGATGTAGAGAGTTGTAGATGCAGAGAGTTGTAGAGTTGTAGAGATGTAGAGAGTTGTAGATGTAGAGTTGTAGAGAGTTGTAGATGTAGAGTTGTAGAGAGTTGTAGATGTAGAGTTGTAGATGTAGAGAGTTGTAGATGCAGAGAGTTGTAGATGTAGAGAGTTGTAGATGCAGAGATGTAGATGCAGAGTTGTAGATGCAGAGTTGTAGATGCAGAGATGTAGAGTTGTAGATGTAGAGTGTTGTAGAGTTGTAGATGTAGAGAGTTGTAGATGTAGAGATGTAGATGCAGAGTTGTAGATGCAGAGATGTAGAGATGTAGAGTTGTAGATGCAGAGTTGTAGATGTAGAGTTGTAGATGTAGAGATAGAGTTGTAGATGTAGAGATATAGAGTTGTAGATGTAGAGTTGTAGATGCAGAGATGTAGATGCAGAGTTGTAGATGCAGAGATGTAGATGCAGAGATGTAGATGCAGAGTTGTAGAGAGTTGTAGATGTAGAGTTGTAGAGTTGTAGATGTAGAGATGCAGAGTTGTAGATGCAGAGTTGTAGAGTTGTAGATGCAGAGTTGTAGATGCAGAGTTGTAGAGTTGTGGATGTAGAGATGCAGAGTTGTAGATGCAGAGTTGTAGAGTTGTAGATGCAGAGTTGTAGATGCAGAGATGTAGATGCAGAGATGTAGATGCAGAGATGTAGATGCAGAGTTGTAGAGATGTAGAGAGTTGTAGATGTAGAGTTGTAGATGTAGAGATAGAGTTGTAGATGTAGAGTTGTAGATGTAGAGATATAGAGTTGTAGATGTAGAGTTGTAGATGCAGAGTTGTAGAGTTGTAGATGTAGAGATGCAGAGTTGTAGATGTAGAGATGCAGAGTTGTAGATGCAGAGTTGTAGAGTTGTAGATGCAGAGTTGTAGATGTAGAGATGTAGATGCAGAGTTGTAGATGCAGAGATGTAGATGCAGAGATGTAGATGCAGAGTTGTAGAGAGTTGTAGATGTAGAGTTGTAGATGTAGAGATAGAGTTGTAGATGTAGAGATATAGAGTTATAGATGTAGAGTTGTAGATGCAGAGTTGTAGAGTTGTAGAGAGTTGTAGATGTAGAGTTGTAGATGTAGAGATAGAGTTGTAGATGTAGAGATATAGAGTTATAGATGTAGAGTTGTAGATGCAGAGTTGTAGAGTTGTAGATGCAGAGATGTAGATGCAGAGTTGTAGATGCAGAGTTGTAGAGATGTAGATGTAGAGTTGTAGATGTAGATGCAGAGTTGTAGATGTAGAGATGTAGATGTAGAGTTGTAGAGAGTTGTAGATGTAGAGTTGTAGATGTAGTGATGTAGAGAGTTGTAGATGCAGAGAGTTGTAGAGTTGTAGAGATGTAGAGTTGTAGATGTAGAGTTGTAGAGAGTTGTAGATGTAGAGTTGTAGAGAGTTGTAGATGTAGAGTTGTAGATGTAGAGAGTTGTAGATGCAGAGAGTTGTAGATGTAGAGAGTTGTAGATGCAGAGATGTAGATGCAGAGTTGTAGATGCAGAGTTGTAGATGCAGAGATGTAGAGTTGTAGATGTAGAGTGTTGTAGAGTTGTAGATGTAGAGATGTAGATGCAGAGTTGTAGATGCAGAGATGTAGATGCAGAGATGTAGATGCAGAGTTGTAGAGAGTTGTAGATGTAGAGTTGTAGATGTAGAGATAGAGTTGTAGATGTAGAGATATAGAGTTATAGATGTAGAGTTGTAGATGCAGAGTTGTAGAGTTGTAGAGAGTTGTAGATGTAGAGTTGTAGATGTAGAGATAGAGTTGTAGATGTAGAGATATAGAGTTATAGATGTAGAGTTGTAGATGCAGAGTTGTAGAGTTGTAGATGCAGAGATGTAGATGCAGAGTTGTAGATGCAGAGTTGTAGAGATGTAGATGTAGAGTTGTAGATGTAGATGCAGAGTTGTAGATGTAGAGATGTAGATGTAGAGTTGTAGAGAGTTGTAGATGTAGAGTTGTAGATGTAGTGATGTAGAGAGTTGTAGATGCAGAGAGTTGTAGAGTTGTAGAGATGTAGAGTTGTAGATGTAGAGTTGTAGAGAGTTGTAGATGTAGAGTTGTAGAGAGTTGTAGATGTAGAGTTGTAGATGTAGAGAGTTGTAGATGCAGAGAGTTGTAGATGTAGAGAGTTGTAGATGCAGAGATGTAGATGCAGAGTTGTAGATGCAGAGTTGTAGATGCAGAGATGTAGAGTTGTAGATGTAGAGTGTTGTAGAGTTGTAGATGTAGAGAGTTGTAGATGTAGAGATGTAGATGCAGAGTTGTAGATGCAGAGATGTAGAGATGTAGAGTTCTAGATGCAGAGTTGTAGATGTAGAGTTGTAGATGTAGAGTGTTGTAGAGTTGTAGATGTAGAGTTGTAGATGTAGAGAGTTGTAGAGTTGTAGATGTAGAGAGTTGTAGATGTAGAGTTCTAGATGTAGAGTTGTAGATGTAGAGATATAGAGAGTTGTAGATGTAGAGTTGTAGAGATGTAGAGTTGTAGATGTAGAGATGTATATGTAGAGATGTAGAGAGTTGTAGAGTTGTAGATTTGTAGATGTAGAGTTGTAGATGTAGAGAGTTGTAGATGTAGAGTTGTAGATGTAGAGAGTTGTAGATGCAGAGTTGTAGATGTAGAGTTGTAGATGCAGAGGTAGAGATGTAGAGTTGTAGATGTAGAGTTGTAGATGTAGAGATGTAGATGTAGAGTTGTAGATGTAGAGATGTAGAGAGTTGTAGATTTGTAGATGTAGAGTTGTAGATGTAGAGTTGTAGATGTAGGGAGTTTTAGATGTAGAGAGTTGTAGATGCAGAGTTGTAGATGCAGAGATGTAGATGCAGAGTTGTAGAGAGTTGTAGATGTAGAGTTGTAGATGTAGAGATAGAGTTGTAGATGTAGAGATATAGAGTTGTAGATGTAGAGTTGTAGATGTAGAGATGCAGAGTTGTAGATGCAGAGTTGTAGATGTAGAGTTGTAGATGTAGAGAGTTGTAGATGTAGAGTTGTAGATGTAGAGTGTTGTAGAGTTGTAGATGCAGAGTTGTAGATGTAGAGATGTAGATGCAGAGTTGTAGATGCAGAGTTGTAGAGATGTAGAGAGTTGTAGATGTAGAGTTGTAGATGTAGAGATAGAGTTGTAGATGTAGAGATATAGAGTTGTAGATGTAGAGTTGTAGAGATGTAGAGAGTTGTAGATGTAGAGTTGTAGATGTAGAGATAGAGTTGTAGATGTAGAGTTGTAGATGTAGAGATATAGAGTTGTAGATGTAGAGTTGTAGATGCAGAGTTGTAGAGTTGTAGATGTAGAGATGCAGAGTTGTAGATGTAGAGATGTAGATGCAGAGATGTAGATGCAGAGATGTAGATGCAGAGTTGTAGATGTAGAGATAGAGTTGTAGATGTAGAGATATTGAGTTGTAGATGTAGAGTTGTAGATGCAGAGATGTAGATGCAGAGTTGTAGATGCAGAGATGTAGATGCAGAGATGTAGATGCAGAGTTGTAGAGAGTTGTAGATGTAGAGTTGTAGAGTTGTAGATGTAGAGATGCAGAGTTGTAGATGCAGAGTTGTAGAGTTGTAGATGCAGAGTTGTAGATGCAGAGTTGTAGAGTTGTAGATGTAGAGATGCAGAGTTGTAGATGCAGAGTTGTAGAGTTGTAGATGCAGAGTTGTAGATGCAGAGATGTAGATGCAGAGATGTAGATGCAGAGATGTAGATGCAGAGTTGTAGAGATGTAGAGAGTTGTAGATGTAGAGTTGTAGATGTAGAGATAGAGTTGTAGATGTAGAGTTGTAGATGTAGAGATATAGAGTTGTAGATGTAGAGTTGTAGATGCAGAGTTGTAGAGTTGTAGATGCAGAGTTGTAGAGTTGTAGATGTAGAGATGCAGAGTTGTAGATGTAGAGATGCAGAGTTGTAGATGCAGAGTTGTAGAGTTGTAGATGCAGAGTTGTAGATGTAGAGATGTAGATGCAGAGTTGTAGATGCAGAGATGTAGATGCAGAGATGTAGATGCAGAGTTGTAGAGAGTTGTAGATGTAGAGTTGTAGATGTAGAGATAGAGTTGTAGATGTAGAGATATAGAGTTATAGATGTAGAGTTGTAGATGCAGAGTTGTAGAGTTGTAGATGCAGAGATGTAGATGCAGAGTTGTAGATGCAGAGTTGTAGAGATGTAGATGTAGAGTTGTAGATGTAGATGCAGAGTTGTAGATGTAGAGATGTAGATGTAGAGTTGTAGAGAGTTGTAGATGTAGAGTTGTAGATGTAGAGTTGTAGAGAGTTGTAGATGTAGTGATGTAGAGAGTTGTAGATGCAGAGAGTTGTAGAGTTGTAGAGATGTAGAGAGTTGTAGATGTAGAGTTGTAGAGAGTTGTAGATGTAGAGTTGTAGAGAGTTGTAGATGTAGAGTTGTAGATGTAGAGAGTTGTAGATGCAGAGAGTTGTAGATGTAGAGAGTTGTAGATGCAGAGATGTAGATGCAGAGTTGTAGATGCAGAGTTGTAGATGCAGAGATGTAGAGTTGTAGATGTAGAGTGTTGTAGAGTTGTAGATGTAGAGAGTTGTAGATGTAGAGATGTAGATGCAGAGTTGTAGATGCAGAGATGTAGAGATGTAGAGTTGTAGATGCAGAGTTGTAGATGTAGAGTTGTAGATGTAGAGTGTTGTAGAGTTGTAGATGTAGAGTTGTAGATGTAGAGAGTTGTAGAGTTGTAGATGTAGAGAGTTGTAGATGTAGAGTTCTAGATGTAGAGTTGTAGATGTAGAGATATAGAGAGTTGTAGATGTAGAGTTGTAGAGATGTAGAGTTGTAGATGTAGAGTTGTAGATGTAGAGATGTATATGTAGAGATGTAGAGAGTTGTAGAGTTGTAGATTTGTAGATGTAGAGTTGTAGATGTAGAGAGTTGTAGATGTAGAGTTGTAGATGTAGAGATAGAGTTGTAGATGTAGAGTTGTAGATGTAGAGATATAGAGTTGTAGATGTAGAGTTGTAGATGCAGAGTTGTAAAGTTGTAGATGTAGAGATGCAGAGTTGTAGATGTAGAGATGTAGATGCAGAGATGTAGATGCAGAGATGTAGATGCAGAGTTGTAGAGAGTTGTAGATGTAGAGTTGTAGATGTAGAGATGCAGAGTTGTAGATGCAGAGTTGTAGAGTTGTAGATGCAGAGTTGTAGATGCAGAGATGTAGATGCAGAGATGTAGATGCAGAGATGTAGATGCAGAGTTGTAGAGATGTAGAGAGTTGTAGATGTAGAGATATAGTTGTAGATGTAGAGTTGTAGATGTAGAGATATAGAGTTGTAGATGTAGAGTTGTAGATGCAGAGTTGTAGAGTTGTAGATGTAGAGATGCAGAGTTGTAGATGTAGAGATGCAGAGTTGTAGATGCAGAGTTGTAGAGTTGTAGATGCAGAGTTGTAGATGTAGAGATGTAGATGCAGAGTTGTAGATGCAGAGATGTAGATGCAGAGATGTAGATGCAGAGTTGTAGAGAGTTGTAGATGTAGAGTTGTAGATGTAGAGATAGAGTTGTAGATGTAGAGATATAGAGTTATAGATGTAGAGTTGTAGATGCAGAGTTTTAGAGTTGTAGATGCAGAGATGTAGATGCAGAGTTGTAGATGCAGAGTTGTAGAGATGTAGATGTAGAGTTGTAGATGTAGATGCAGAGTTGTAGATGTAGAGATGTAGATGTAGAGTTGTAGAGAGTTGTAGATGTAGAGTTGTAGATGTAGAGTTGTAGAGAGTTGTAGATGTAGTGATGTAGAGAGTTGTAGATGCAGAGAGTTGTAGAGTTGTAGAGATGTAGAGAGTTGTAGATGTAGAGTTGTAGAGAGTTGTAGATGTAGAGTTGTAGAGAGTTGTAGATGTAGAGTTGTAGATGTAGAGAGTTGTAGATGCAGAGAGTTGTAGATGTAGAGAGTTGTAGATGCAGAGATGTAGATGCAGAGTTGTAGATGCAGAGTTGTAGATGCAGAGATGTAGAGTTGTAGATGTAGAGTGTTGTAGAGTTGTAGATGTAGAGAGTTGTAGATGTAGAGATGTAGATGCAGAGTTGTAGATGCAGAGATGTAGAGATGTAGAGTTGTAGATGCAGAGTTGTAGATGTAGAGTTGTAGATGTAGAGATAGAGTTGTAGATGTAGAGATATAGAGTTGTAGATGTAGAGTTGTAGATGCAGAGATGTAGATGCAGAGTTGTAGATGCAGAGATGTAGATGCAGAGATGTAGATGCAGAGTTGTAGAGAGTTGTAGATGTAGAGTTGTAGAGTTGTAGATGTAGAGATGCAGAGTTGTAGATGCAGAGTTGTAGAGTTGTAGATGCAGAGTTGTAGATGCAGAGTTGTAGAGTTGTAGATGTAGAGATGCAGAGTTGTAGATGCAGAGTTGTAGAGTTGTAGATGCAGAGTTGTAGATGCAGAGATGTAGATGCAGAGATGTAGATGCAGAGATGTAGATGCAGAGTTGTAGAGATGTAGAGAGTTGTAGATGTAGAGTTGTAGATGTAGAGATAGAGTTGTAGATGTAGAGTTGTAGATGTAGAGATATAGAGTTGTAGATGTAGAGTTGTAGATGCAGAGTTGTAGAGTTGTAGATGTAGAGATGCAGAGTTGTAGATGTAGAGATGCAGAGTTGTAGATGCAGAGTTGTAGAGTTGTAGATGCAGAGTTGTAGATGTAGAGATGTAGATGCAGAGTTGTAGATGCAGAGATGTAGATGCAGAGATGTAGATGCAGAGTTGTAGAGAGTTGTAGATGTAGAGTTGTAGATGTAGAGATAGAGTTGTAGATGTAGAGATATAGAGTTATAGATGTAGAGTTGTAGATGCAGAGTTGTAGAGTTGTAGATGCAGAGATGTAGATGCAGAGTTGTAGATGCAGAGTTGTAGAGATGTAGATGTAGAGTTGTAGATGTAGATGCAGAGTTGTAGATGTAGAGATGTAGATGTAGAGTTGTAGAGAGTTGTAGATGTAGAGTTGTAGATGTAGAGTTGTAGAGAGTTGTAGATGTAGTGATGTAGAGAGTTGTAGATGCAGAGAGTTGTAGAGTTGTAGAGATGTAGAGTTGTAGATGTAGAGTTGTAGAGAGTTGTAGATGTAGAGTTGTAGAGAGTTGTAGATGTAGAGTTGTAGATGTAGAGAGTTGTAGATGCAGAGAGTTGTAGATGTAGAGAGTTGTAGATGCAGAGATGTAGATGCAGAGTTGTAGATGCAGAGTTGTAGATGCAGAGATGTAGAGTTGTAGATGTAGAGTGTTGTAGAGTTGTAGATGTAGAGAGTTGTAGATGTAGAGATGTAGATGCAGAGTTGTAGATGCAGAGATGTAGAGATGTAGAGTTGTAGATGCAGAGTTGTAGATGTAGAGTTGTAGATGTAGAGTGTTGTAGAGTTGTAGATGTAGAGTTGTAGATGTAGAGAGTTGTAGAGTTGTAGATGTAGAGAGTTGTAGATGTAGAGTTCTAGATGTAGAGTTGTAGATGTAGAGATATAGAGAGTTGTAGATGTAGAGTTGTAGAGATGTAGAGTTGTAGATGTAGAGATGTATATGTAGAGATGTAGAGAGTTGTAGAGTTGTAGATTTGTAGATGTAGAGTTGTAGATGTAGAGAGTTGTAGATGTAGAGTTGTAGATGTAGAGAGTTGTAGATGCAGAGTTGTAGATGTAGAGTTGTAGATGCAGAGGTAGAGATGTAGAGTTGTAGATGTAGAGTTGTAGATGTAGAGATGTAGATGTAGAGTTGTAGATGTAGAGATGTAGAGAGTTGTAGATTTGTAGATGTAGAGTTGTAGATGTAGAGTTGTAGATGTAGGGAGTTTTAGATGTAGAGAGTTGTAGATGCAGAGTTGTAGATGCAGAGATGTAGATGCAGAGTTGTAGAGAGTTGTAGATGTAGAGTTGTAGATGTAGAGATAGAGTTGTAGATGTAGAGATATAGAGTTGTAGATGTAGAGTTGTAGATGTAGAGATGCAGAGTTGTAGATGCAGAGTTGTAGATGTAGAGTTGTAGATGTAGAGAGTTGTAGATGTAGAGTTGTAGATGTAGAGTGTTGTAGAGTTGTAGATGCAGAGTTGTAGATGTAGAGATGTAGATGCAGAGTTGTAGATGCAGAGTTGTAGAGATGTAGAGAGTTGTAGATGTAGAGTTGTAGATGTAGAGATAGAGTTGTAGATGTAGAGATATAGAGTTGTAGATGTAGAGTTGTAGAGATGTAGAGAGTTGTAGATGTAGAGTTGTAGATGTAGAGATAGAGTTGTAGATGTAGAGTTGTAGATGTAGAGATATAGAGTTGTAGATGTAGAGTTGTAGATGCAGAGTTGTAGAGTTGTAGATGTAGAGATGCAGAGTTGTAGATGTAGAGATGTAGATGCAGAGATGTAGATGCAGAGATGTAGATGCAGAGTTGTAGATGTAGAGATAGAGTTGTAGATGTAGAGATATTGAGTTGTAGATGTAGAGTTGTAGATGCAGAGATGTAGATGCAGAGTTGTAGATGCAGAGATGTAGATGCAGAGATGTAGATGCAGAGTTGTAGAGAGTTGTAGATGTAGAGTTGTAGAGTTGTAGATGTAGAGATGCAGAGTTGTAGATGCAGAGTTGTAGAGTTGTAGATGCAGAGTTGTAGATGCAGAGTTGTAGAGTTGTAGATGTAGAGATGCAGAGTTGTAGATGCAGAGTTGTAGAGTTGTAGATGCAGAGTTGTAGATGCAGAGATGTAGATGCAGAGATGTAGATGCAGAGATGTAGATGCAGAGTTGTAGAGATGTAGAGAGTTGTAGATGTAGAGTTGTAGATGTAGAGATAGAGTTGTAGATGTAGAGTTGTAGATGTAGAGATATAGAGTTGTAGATGTAGAGTTGTAGATGCAGAGTTGTAGAGTTGTAGATGCAGAGTTGTAGAGTTGTAGATGTAGAGATGCAGAGTTGTAGATGTAGAGATGCAGAGTTGTAGATGCAGAGTTGTAGAGTTGTAGATGCAGAGTTGTAGATGTAGAGATGTAGATGCAGAGTTGTAGATGCAGAGATGTAGATGCAGAGATGTAGATGCAGAGTTGTAGAGAGTTGTAGATGTAGAGTTGTAGATGTAGAGATAGAGTTGTAGATGTAGAGATATAGAGTTATAGATGTAGAGTTGTAGATGCAGAGTTGTAGAGTTGTAGATGCAGAGATGTAGATGCAGAGTTGTAGATGCAGAGTTGTAGAGATGTAGATGTAGAGTTGTAGATGTAGATGCAGAGTTGTAGATGTAGAGATGTAGATGTAGAGTTGTAGAGAGTTGTAGATGTAGAGTTGTAGATGTAGAGTTGTAGAGAGTTGTAGATGTAGTGATGTAGAGAGTTGTAGATGCAGAGAGTTGTAGAGTTGTAGAGATGTAGAGAGTTGTAGATGTAGAGTTGTAGAGAGTTGTAGATGTAGAGTTGTAGAGAGTTGTAGATGTAGAGTTGTAGATGTAGAGAGTTGTAGATGCAGAGAGTTGTAGATGTAGAGAGTTGTAGATGCAGAGATGTAGATGCAGAGTTGTAGATGCAGAGTTGTAGATGCAGAGATGTAGAGTTGTAGATGTAGAGTGTTGTAGAGTTGTAGATGTAGAGAGTTGTAGATGTAGAGATGTAGATGCAGAGTTGTAGATGCAGAGATGTAGAGATGTAGAGTTGTAGATGCAGAGTTGTAGATGTAGAGTTGTAGATGTAGAGTGTTGTAGAGTTGTAGATGTAGAGTTGTAGATGTAGAGAGTTGTAGAGTTGTAGATGTAGAGAGTTGTAGATGTAGAGTTCTAGATGTAGAGTTGTAGATGTAGAGATATAGAGAGTTGTAGATGTAGAGTTGTAGAGATGTAGAGTTGTAGATGTAGAGTTGTAGATGTAGAGATGTATATGTAGAGATGTAGAGAGTTGTAGAGTTGTAGATTTGTAGATGTAGAGTTGTAGATGTAGAGAGTTGTAGATGTAGAGTTGTAGATGTAGAGATATAGTTGTAGATGTAGAGTTGTAGATGTAGAGATATAGAGTTGTAGATGTAGAGTTGTAGATGCAGAGTTGTAGAGTTGTAGATGTAGAGATGCAGAGTTGTAGATGTAGAGATGTAGATGCAGAGATGTAGATGCAGAGATGTAGATGCAGAGTTGTAGAGAGTTGTAGATGTAGAGTTGTAGATGTAGAGTTGTAGAGAGTTGTAGATGTAGAGTTGTAGATGTAGAGATGCAGAGTTGTAGATGCAGAGTTGTAGAGTTGTAGATGCAGAGTTGTAGAGTTGTAGATGTAGAGATGCAGAGTTGTAGATGCAGAGTTGTAGAGTTGTAGATGCAGAGTTGTAGATGCAGAGATGTAGATGCAGAGTTGTAGAGATGTAGAGAGTTGTAGATGTAGAGTTGTAGATGTAGAGATAGAGTTGTAGATGTAGAGTTGTAGATGTAGAGATGTAGAGTTGTAGATGCAGAGTTGTAGATGTAGAGTTGTAGATGTAGAGAGTTGTAGAGTTGTAGATGTAGAGAGTTGTAGATGTAGAGTTCTAGATGTAGAGTTGTAGATGTAGAGATATAGAGAGTTGTAGATGTAGAGTTGTAGAGATGTAGAGTTGTAGATGTAGAGATGTATATGTAGAGATGTAGAGAGTTGTAGAGTTGTAGATTTGTAGATGTAGAGTTGTAGATGTAGAGAGTTGTAGATGTAGAGTTGTAGATGTAGAGAGTTGTAGATGCAGAGTTGTAGATGTAGAGTTGTAGATGCAGAGTTGTAGATGTAGAGTTGTAGATGCAGAGGTAGAGATGTAGAGTTGTAGATGTAGAGTTGTAGATGTAGAGATGTAGATGTAGAGTTGTAGATGTAGAGATGTAGAGAGTTGTAGATTTGTAGATGTAGAGTTGTAGATGTAGAGTTGTAGATGTAGGGAGTTTTAGATGTAGAGAGTTGTAGATGCAGAGTTGTAGATGCAGAGATGTAGATGTAGAGTTGTAGATGTAGAGAGTTGTAGATGTAGAGTTGTAGATGTAGAGTGTTGTAGAGTTGTAGATGCAGAGTTGTAGATGTAGAGATGTAGATGCAGAGTTGTAGATGCAGAGTTGTAGAGATGTAGAGAGTTGTAGATGTAGAGTTGTAGATGTAGAGATAGAGTTGTAGATGTAGAGATATAGAGTTGTAGATGCAGAGTTGTAGAGATGTAGAGAGTTGTAGATGTAGAGTTGTAGATGTAGAGATAGAGTTGTAGATGTAGAGTTGTAGATGTAGAGATATAGAGTTGTAGATGTAGAGTTGTAGATGCAGAGTTGTAGAGTTGTAGATGTAGAGATGCAGAGTTGTAGATGTAGAGATGTAGATGCAGAGATGTAGATGCAGAGATGTAGATGCAGAGTTGTAGATGTAGAGATAGAGTTGTAGATGTAGAGATATTGAGTTGTAGATGTAGAGTTGTAGATGCAGAGATGTAGATGCAGAGTTGTAGATGCAGAGATGTAGATGCAGAGATGTAGATGCAGAGTTGTAGAGAGTTGTAGATGTAGAGTTGTAGAGTTGTAGATGTAGAGATGCAGAGTTGTAGATGCAGAGTTGTAGAGTTGTAGATGCAGAGTTGTAGATGCAGAGTTGTAGAGTTGTAGATGTAGAGATGCAGAGTTGTAGATGCAGAGTTGTAGAGTTGTAGATGCAGAGTTGTAGATGCAGAGATGTAGATGCAGAGATGTAGATGCAGAGATGTAGATGCAGAGTTGTAGAGATGTAGAGAGTTGTAGATGTAGAGTTGTAGATGTAGAGATAGAGTTGTAGATGTAGAGTTGTAGATGTAGAGATATAGAGTTGTAGATGTAGAGTTGTAGATGCAGAGTTGTAGAGTTGTAGATGCAGAGTTGTAGAGTTGTAGATGTAGAGATGCAGAGTTGTAGATGTAGAGATGCAGAGTTGTAGATGCAGAGTTGTAGAGTTGTAGATGCAGAGTTGTAGATGTAGAGATGTAGATGCAGAGTTGTAGATGCAGAGATGTAGATGCAGAGATGTAGATGCAGAGTTGTAGAGAGTTGTAGATGTAGAGTTGTAGATGTAGAGATAGAGTTGTAGATGTAGAGATATAGAGTTATAGATGTAGAGTTGTAGATGCAGAGATGTAGATGCAGAGTTGTAGATGCAGAGTTGTAGAGATGTAGATGTAGAGTTGTAGATGTAGATGCAGAGTTGTAGATGTAGAGATGTAGATGTAGAGTTGTAGAGAGTTGTAGATGTAGAGTTGTAGATGTAGAGTTGTAGAGAGTTGTAGATGTAGTGATGTAGAGAGTTGTAGATGCAGAGAGTTGTAGAGTTGTAGAGATGTAGAGAGTTGTAGATGTAGAGTTGTAGAGAGTTGTAGATGTAGAGTTGTAGAGAGTTGTAGATGTAGAGTTGTAGATGTAGAGAGTTGTAGATGCAGAGAGTTGTAGATGTAGAGAGTTGTAGATGCAGAGATGTAGATGCAGAGTTGTAGATGCAGAGTTGTAGATGCAGAGATGTAGAGTTGTAGATGTAGAGTGTTGTAGAGTTGTAGATGTAGAGAGTTGTAGATGTAGAGATGTAGATGCAGAGTTGTAGATGCAGAGATGTAGAGATGTAGAGTTGTAGATGCAGAGTTGTAGATGTAGAGTTGTAGATGTAGAGTGTTGTAGAGTTGTAGATGTAGAGTTGTAGATGTAGAGAGTTGTAGATGTAGAGAGTTGTAGATGTAGAGTTCTAGATGTAGAGTTGTAGATGTAGAGATATAGAGAGTTGTAGATGTAGAGTTGTAGAGATGTAGAGTTGTAGATGTAGAGTTGTAGATGTAGAGATGTATATGTAGAGATGTAGAGAGTTGTAGAGTTGTAGATTTGTAGATGTAGAGTTGTAGATGTAGAGAGTTGTAGATGTAGAGTTGTAGATGTAGAGAGTTGTAGATGCAGAGTTGTAGATGTAGAGTTGTAGATGCAGAGTTGTAGATGTAGAGTTGTAGATGCAGAGGTAGAGATGTAGAGTTGTAGATGTAGAGTTGTAGATGTAGAGATGTAGATGTAGAGTTGTAGATGTAGAGATGTAGAGAGTTGTAGATTTGTAGATGTAGAGTTGTAGATGTAGAGTTGTAGATGTAGGGAGTTTTAGATGTAGAGAGTTGTAGATGCAGAGTTGTAGATGCAGAGATGTAGATGCAGAGTTGTAGAGAGTTGTAGATGTAGAGTTGTAGATGTAGAGATAGAGTTGTAGATGTAGAGATATAGAGTTGTAGATGTAGAGTTGTAGATGTAGAGATGCAGAGTTGTAGATGCAGAGTTGTAGATGTAGAGTTGTAGATGTAGAGAGTTGTAGATGTAGAGTTGTAGATGTAGAGTGTTGTAGAGTTGTAGATGCAGAGTTGTAGATGTAGAGATGTAGATGCAGAGTTGTAGATGCAGAGATGTAGATGCAGAGATGTAGATGCAGAGTTGTAGAGAGTTGTAGATGTAGAGTTGTAGATGTAGAGATAGAGTTGTAGATGTAGAGATATAGAGTTATAGATGTAGAGTTGTAGATGCAGAGTTGTAGAGTTGTAGATGCAGAGATGTAGATGCAGAGTTGTAGATGCAGAGTTGTAGAGATGTAGATGTAGATGTAGAGTTGTAGATGTAGATGCAGAGTTGTAGATGTAGAGATGTAGATGTGGAGTTGTAGAGAGTTGTAGATGTAGAGTTGTAGATGTAGAGATGTAGAGTTGTAGAGAGTTGTAGATGTAGTGATGTAGAGAGTTGTAGATGCAGAGAGTTGTAGAGTTGTAGAGATGTAGAGAGTTGTAGATGTAGAGTTGTAGAGAGTTGTAGATGTAGAGTTGTAGAGAGTTGTAGATGTAGAGTTGTAGATGTAGAGAGTTGTAGATGCAGAGAGTTGTAGATGTAGAGAGTTGTAGATGCAGAGATGTAGATGCAGAGTTGTAGATGCAGAGTTGTAGATGCAGAGATGTAGAGATGTAGAGTTGTAGATGCAGAGTTGTAGATGTAGAGTTGTAGATGTAGAGTGTTGTAGAGTTGTAGATGTAGAGTTGTAGATGTAGAGAGTTGTAGAGTAGTAGATGTAGAGAGTTGTAGATGCAGAGTTGTAGATGCAGAGGTAGAGATGTAGAGGTGTAGAGAGTTGTAGAGACGTAGAGAGTTGTAGATGTAGAGTTCTAGATGTAGAGTTGTAGATGTAGAGATATAGAGAGTTGTAGATGTAGAGTTGTAGAGATGTAGAGTTGTAGATGTAGAGTTGTAGATGTAGAGATGTATATGTAGAGATGTAGAGAGTTGTAGAGTTGTAGATTTGTAGATGTAGAGTTGTAGATGTAGAGAGTTGTAGATGTAGAGTTGTAGATGTAGAGTTGTAGATGTAGAGAGTTGTAGATGCAGAGTTGTAGATGTAGAGTTGTAGATGCAGAGTTGTAGATGTAGAGTTGTAGATGCAGAGGTAGAGATGTAGAGTTGTAGATGTAGAGTTGTAGATGTAGAGATGTAGATGTAGAGTTGTAGATGTAGAGATGTAGAGAGTTGTAGATTTGTAGATGTAGAGTTGTAGATGTAGAGTTGTAGATGTAGGGAGTTTTAGATGTAGAGAGTTGTAGATGCAGAGTTGTAGATGCAGAGATGTAGATGCAGAGATGTAGATGCAGAGTTGTAGAGAGTTGTAGATGTAGAGATAGAGTTGTAGATTTAGAGATATAGAGTTGTAGATGTAGAGATATAGAGTTGTAGATGTAGAGTTGTAGATGTAGAGATGCAGAGTTGTAGATGCAGAGTTGTAGAGAGTTGTAGATGTAGAGTTGTAGATGTAGAGATAGAGTTGTAGATGTAGAGTTGTAGATGTAGAGAGTTGTAGATGTAGAGTTGTAGATGTAGAGAGTTGTAGATGCAGAGTTGTAGATGTAGAGTTGTAGATGCAGAGTTGTAGATGTAGAGTTGTAGATGCAGAGTTTTAGAGTTGTAGATGCAGAGTTGTAGAGTTGTAGATGTAGAGATGCAGAGTTGTAGAGTTGTAGATGCAGAGTTGTAGATGTAGAGATGTAGATGCAGAGTTGTAGATGCAGAGATGTAGATGCAGAGATGTAGATGCAGAGTTGTAGAGAGTTGTAGATGTAGAGTTGTAGATGTAGAGATAGAGTTGTAGATGTAGAGATATAGAGTTATAGATGTAGAGTTGTAGATGCAGAGTTGTAGAGTTGTAGATGCAGAGATGTAGATGCAGAGTTGTAGATGCAGAGTTGTAGAGATGTAGATGTAGAGTTGTAGATGTAGATGCAGAGTTGTAGATGTAGAGATGTAGATGTAGAGTTGTAGAGAGTTGTAGATGTAGAGTTGTAGATGTAGAGTTGTAGAGAGTTGTAGATGTAGTGATGTAGAGAGTTGTAGATGCAGAGAGTTGTAGAGTTGTAGAGATGTAGAGAGTTGTAGATGTAGAGTTGTAGAGAGTTGTAGATGTAGAGTTGTAGATGTAGAGAGTTGTAGATGCAGAGAGTTGTAGATGTAGAGAGTTGTAGATGCAGAGATGTAGATGCAGAGTTGTAGATGCAGAGTTGTAGATGCAGAGATGTAGAGTTGTAGATGTAGAGTGTTGTAGAGTTGTAGATGTAGAGAGTTGTAGATGTAGAGATGTAGATGCAGAGTTGTAGATGCAGAGATGTAGAGATGTAGAGTTGTAGATGCAGAGTTGTAGATGTAGAGTTGTAGATGTAGAGTGTTGTAGAGTTGTAGATGTAGAGTTGTAGATGTAGAGAGTTGTAGAGTTGTAGATGTAGAGAGTTGTAGATGTAGAGTTCTAGATGTAGAGTTCTAGATGTAGAGATATAGAGAGTTGTAGATGTAGAGTTGTAGAGATGTAGAGTTGTAGATGTAGAGTTGTAGATGTAGAGATGTATATGTAGAGATGTAGAGAGTTGTAGAGTTGTAGATTTGTAGATGTAGAGTTGTAGATGCAGAGAGTTGTAGATGTAGAGTTGTAGATGTAGAGAGTTGTAGATGCAGAGTTGTAGATGTAGAGTTGTAGATGCAGAGTTGTAGATGTAGAGAGTTGTAGATGCAGAGTTGTAGATGTAGAGTTGTAGATGCAGAGTTGTAGATGTAGAGTTGTAGATGCAGAGGTAGAGATGTAGAGTTGTAGATGTAGAGTTGTAGATGTAGAGATGTAGATGTAGAGTTGTAGATGTAGAGATGTAGAGAGTTGTAGATTTGTAGATGTAGAGTTGTAGATGTAGAGTTGTAGATGTAGGGAGTTTTAGATGTAGAGAGTTGTAGATGCAGAGTTGTAGATGCAGAGATGTAGATGCAGAGATGTAGATGCAGAGATGTAGATGCAGAGTTGTAGAGAGTTGTAGATGTAGAGTTGTAGATGTAGAGATAGAGTTGTAGATGTAGAGTTGTAGATGTAGAGATGCAGAGTTGTAGATGCAGAGTTGTAGATGTAGAGTTGTAGATGTAGAGAGTTGTAGATGTAGAGTTGTAGATGTAGAGTGTTGTAGAGTTGTAGATGCAGAGTTGTAGATGTAGAGATGTAGATGCAGAGTTGTAGATGCAGAGATGTAGATGCAGAGATGTAGATGCAGAGATGTAGATGCAGAGTTGTAGAGAGTTGTAGATGTAGAGTTGTAGATGTAGAGATAGAGTTGTAGATGTAGAGATATAGAGTTATAGATGTAGAGTTGTAGATGCAGAGTTGTAGAGTTGTAGATGCAGAGATGTAGATGCAGAGTTGTAGATGCAGAGTTGTAGAGATGTAGATGTAGAGTTGTAGATGTAGATGCAGAGTTGTAGATGTAGAGATGTAGATGTAGAGTTGTAGAGAGTTGTAGATGTAGAGTTGTAGATGTAGAGTTGTAGAGAGTTGTAGATGTAGTGATGTAGAGAGTTGTAGATGCAGAGAGTTGTAGAGTTGTAGAGATGTAGAGAGTTGTAGATGTAGAGTTGTAGAGAGTTGTAGATGTAGAGTTGTAGAGAGTTGTAGATGTAGAGTTGTAGATGTAGAGAGTTGTAGATGCAGAGAGTTGTAGATGTAGAGAGTTGTAGATGCAGAGATGTAGATGCAGAGTTGTAGATGCAGAGTTGTAGATGCAGAGATGTAGAGTTGTAGATGTAGAGTGTTGTAGAGTTGTAGATGTAGAGAGTTGTAGATGTAGAGATGTAGATGCAGAGTTGTAGATGCAGAGATGTAGAGATGTAGAGTTGTAGATGCAGAGTTGTAGATGTAGAGTTGTAGATGTAGAGTGTTGTAGAGTTGTAGATGTAGAGTTGTAGATGTAGAGAGTTGTAGAGTTGTAGATGTAGAGAGTTGTAGATGTAGAGTTCTAGATGTAGAGTTGTAGATGTAGAGATATAGAGAGTTGTAGATGTAGAGTTGTAGAGATGTAGAGTTGTAGATGTAGAGTTGTAGATGTAGAGATGTATATGTAGAGATGTAGAGAGTTGTAGAGTTGTAGATTTGTAGATGTAGAGTTGTAGATGTAGAGAGTTGTAGATGTAGAGTTGTAGATGTAGAGATATAGTTGTAGATGTAGAGTTGTAGATGTAGAGATATAGAGTTGTAGATGTAGAGTTGTAGATGCAGAGTTGTAGAGTTGTAGATGTAGAGATGCAGAGTTGTAGATGTAGAGATGTAGATGCAGAGATGTAGATGCAGAGATGTAGATGCAGAGTTGTAGAGAGTTGTAGATGTAGAGTTGTAGATGTAGAGTTGTAGAGAGTTGTAGATGTAGAGTTGTAGATGTAGAGATGCAGAGTTGTAGATGCAGAGTTGTAGAGTTGTAGATGCAGAGTTGTAGAGTTGTAGATGTAGAGATGCAGAGTTGTAGATGCAGAGTTGTAGAGTTGTAGATGCAGAGTTGTAGATGCAGAGATGTAGATGCAGAGTTGTAGAGATGTAGAGAGTTGTAGATGTAGAGTTGTAGATGTAGAGATAGAGTTGTAGATGTAGAGTTGTAGATGTAGAGATGTAGAGTTGTAGATGCAGAGTTGTAGATGTAGAGTTGTAGATGTAGAGAGTTGTAGAGTTGTAGATGTAGAGAGTTGTAGATGTAGAGTTCTAGATGTAGAGTTGTAGATGTAGAGATATAGAGAGTTGTAGATGTAGAGTTGTAGAGATGTAGAGTTGTAGATGTAGAGATGTATATGTAGAGATGTAGAGAGTTGTAGAGTTGTAGATTTGTAGATGTAGAGTTGTAGATGTAGAGAGTTGTAGATGTAGAGTTGTAGATGTAGAGAGTTGTAGATGCAGAGTTGTAGATGTAGAGTTGTAGATGCAGAGTTGTAGATGTAGAGTTGTAGATGCAGAGGTAGAGATGTAGAGTTGTAGATGTAGAGTTGTAGATGTAGAGATGTAGATGTAGAGTTGTAGATGTAGAGATGTAGAGAGTTGTAGATTTGTAGATGTAGAGTTGTAGATGTAGAGTTGTAGATGTAGGGAGTTTTAGATGTAGAGAGTTGTAGATGCAGAGTTGTAGATGCAGAGATGTAGATGTAGAGTTGTAGATGTAGAGAGTTGTAGATGTAGAGTTGTAGATGTAGAGTGTTGTAGAGTTGTAGATGCAGAGTTGTAGATGTAGAGATGTAGATGCAGAGTTGTAGATGCAGAGTTGTAGAGATGTAGAGAGTTGTAGATGTAGAGTTGTAGATGTAGAGATAGAGTTGTAGATGTAGAGATATAGAGTTGTAGATGCAGAGTTGTAGAGATGTAGAGAGTTGTAGATGTAGAGTTGTAGATGTAGAGATAGAGTTGTAGATGTAGAGTTGTAGATGTAGAGATATAGAGTTGTAGATGTAGAGTTGTAGATGCAGAGTTGTAGAGTTGTAGATGTAGAGATGCAGAGTTGTAGATGTAGAGATGTAGATGCAGAGATGTAGATGCAGAGATGTAGATGCAGAGTTGTAGATGTAGAGATAGAGTTGTAGATGTAGAGATATTGAGTTGTAGATGTAGAGTTGTAGATGCAGAGATGTAGATGCAGAGTTGTAGATGCAGAGATGTAGATGCAGAGATGTAGATGCAGAGTTGTAGAGAGTTGTAGATGTAGAGTTGTAGAGTTGTAGATGTAGAGATGCAGAGTTGTAGATGCAGAGTTGTAGAGTTGTAGATGCAGAGTTGTAGATGCAGAGTTGTAGAGTTGTAGATGTAGAGATGCAGAGTTGTAGATGCAGAGTTGTAGAGTTGTAGATGCAGAGTTGTAGATGCAGAGATGTAGATGCAGAGATGTAGATGCAGAGATGTAGATGCAGAGTTGTAGAGATGTAGAGAGTTGTAGATGTAGAGTTGTAGATGTAGAGATAGAGTTGTAGATGTAGAGTTGTAGATGTAGAGATATAGAGTTGTAGATGTAGAGTTGTAGATGCAGAGTTGTAGAGTTGTAGATGCAGAGTTGTAGAGTTGTAGATGTAGAGATGCAGAGTTGTAGATGTAGAGATGCAGAGTTGTAGATGCAGAGTTGTAGAGTTGTAGATGCAGAGTTGTAGATGTAGAGATGTAGATGCAGAGTTGTAGATGCAGAGATGTAGATGCAGAGATGTAGATGCAGAGTTGTAGAGAGTTGTAGATGTAGAGTTGTAGATGTAGAGATAGAGTTGTAGATGTAGAGATATAGAGTTATAGATGTAGAGTTGTAGATGCAGAGATGTAGATGCAGAGTTGTAGATGCAGAGTTGTAGAGATGTAGATGTAGAGTTGTAGATGTAGATGCAGAGTTGTAGATGTAGAGATGTAGATGTAGAGTTGTAGAGAGTTGTAGATGTAGAGTTGTAGATGTAGAGTTGTAGAGAGTTGTAGATGTAGTGATGTAGAGAGTTGTAGATGCAGAGAGTTGTAGAGTTGTAGAGATGTAGAGAGTTGTAGATGTAGAGTTGTAGAGAGTTGTAGATGTAGAGTTGTAGAGAGTTGTAGATGTAGAGTTGTAGATGTAGAGAGTTGTAGATGCAGAGAGTTGTAGATGTAGAGAGTTGTAGATGCAGAGATGTAGATGCAGAGTTGTAGATGCAGAGTTGTAGATGCAGAGATGTAGAGTTGTAGATGTAGAGTGTTGTAGAGTTGTAGATGTAGAGAGTTGTAGATGTAGAGATGTAGATGCAGAGTTGTAGATGCAGAGATGTAGAGATGTAGAGTTGTAGATGCAGAGTTGTAGATGTAGAGTTGTAGATGTAGAGTGTTGTAGAGTTGTAGATGTAGAGTTGTAGATGTAGAGAGTTGTAGATGTAGAGAGTTGTAGATGTAGAGTTCTAGATGTAGAGTTGTAGATGTAGAGATATAGAGAGTTGTAGATGTAGAGTTGTAGAGATGTAGAGTTGTAGATGTAGAGTTGTAGATGTAGAGATGTATATGTAGAGATGTAGAGAGTTGTAGAGTTGTAGATTTGTAGATGTAGAGTTGTAGATGTAGAGAGTTGTAGATGTAGAGTTGTAGATGTAGAGAGTTGTAGATGCAGAGTTGTAGATGTAGAGTTGTAGATGCAGAGTTGTAGATGTAGAGTTGTAGATGCAGAGGTAGAGATGTAGAGTTGTAGATGTAGAGTTGTAGATGTAGAGATGTAGATGTAGAGTTGTAGATGTAGAGATGTAGAGAGTTGTAGATTTGTAGATGTAGAGATGTAGATGTAGAGTTGTAGATGTAGGGAGTTTTAGATGTAGAGAGTTGTAGATGCAGAGTTGTAGATGCAGAGATGTAGATGCAGAGTTGTAGAGAGTTGTAGATGTAGAGTTGTAGATGTAGAGATAGAGTTGTAGATGTAGAGATATAGAGTTGTAGATGTAGAGTTGTAGATGTAGAGATGCAGAGTTGTAGATGCAGAGTTGTAGATGTAGAGTTGTAGATGTAGAGAGTTGTAGATGTAGAGTTGTAGATGTAGAGTGTTGTAGAGTTGTAGATGCAGAGTTGTAGATGTAGAGATGTAGATGCAGAGTTGTAGATGCAGAGATGTAGATGCAGAGATGTAGATGCAGAGTTGTAGAGAGTTGTAGATGTAGAGTTGTAGATGTAGAGATAGAGTTGTAGATGTAGAGATATAGAGTTATAGATGTAGAGTTGTAGATGCAGAGTTGTAGAGTTGTAGATGCAGAGATGTAGATGCAGAGTTGTAGATGCAGAGTTGTAGAGATGTAGATGTAGATGTAGAGTTGTAGATGTAGATGCAGAGTTGTAGATGTAGAGATGTAGATGTGGAGTTGTAGAGAGTTGTAGATGTAGAGTTGTAGATGTAGAGATGTAGAGTTGTAGAGAGTTGTAGATGTAGTGATGTAGAGAGTTGTAGATGCAGAGAGTTGTAGAGTTGTAGAGATGTAGAGAGTTGTAGATGTAGAGTTGTAGAGAGTTGTAGATGTAGAGTTGTAGAGAGTTGTAGATGTAGAGTTGTAGATGTAGAGAGTTGTAGATGCAGAGAGTTGTAGATGTAGAGAGTTGTAGATGCAGAGATGTAGATGCAGAGTTGTAGATGCAGAGTTGTAGATGCAGAGATGTAGAGATGTAGAGTTGTAGATGCAGAGTTGTAGATGTAGAGTTGTAGATGTAGAGTGTTGTAGAGTTGTAGATGTAGAGTTGTAGATGTAGAGAGTTGTAGAGTAGTAGATGTAGAGAGTTGTAGATGCAGAGTTGTAGATGCAGAGGTAGAGATGTAGAGGTGTAGAGAGTTGTAGAGACGTAGAGAGTTGTAGATGTAGAGTTCTAGATGTAGAGTTGTAGATGTAGAGATATAGAGAGTTGTAGATGTAGAGTTGTAGAGATGTAGAGTTGTAGATGTAGAGTTGTAGATGTAGAGATGTATATGTAGAGATGTAGAGAGTTGTAGAGTTGTAGATTTGTAGATGTAGAGTTGTAGATGTAGAGAGTTGTAGATGTAGAGTTGTAGATGTAGAGTTGTAGATGTAGAGAGTTGTAGATGCAGAGTTGTAGATGTAGAGTTGTAGATGCAGAGTTGTAGATGTAGAGTTGTAGATGCAGAGGTAGAGATGTAGAGTTGTAGATGTAGAGTTGTAGATGTAGAGATGTAGATGTAGAGTTGTAGATGTAGAGATGTAGAGAGTTGTAGATTTGTAGATGTAGAGTTGTAGATGTAGAGTTGTAGATGTAGGGAGTTTTAGATGTAGAGAGTTGTAGATGCAGAGTTGTAGATGCAGAGATGTAGATGCAGAGATGTAGATGCAGAGTTGTAGAGAGTTGTAGATGTAGAGATAGAGTTGTAGATTTAGAGATATAGAGTTGTAGATGTAGAGATATAGAGTTGTAGATGTAGAGTTGTAGATGTAGAGATGCAGAGTTGTAGATGCAGAGTTGTAGAGAGTTGTAGATGTAGAGTTGTAGATGTAGAGATAGAGTTGTAGATGTAGAGTTGTAGATGTAGAGAGTTGTAGATGTAGAGTTGTAGATGTAGAGAGTTGTAGATGCAGAGTTGTAGATGTAGAGTTGTAGATGCAGAGTTGTAGATGTAGAGTTGTAGATGCAGAGTTTTAGAGTTGTAGATGCAGAGTTGTAGAGTTGTAGATGTAGAGATGCAGAGTTGTAGAGTTGTAGATGCAGAGTTGTAGATGTAGAGATGTAGATGCAGAGTTGTAGATGCAGAGATGTAGATGCAGAGATGTAGATGCAGAGTTGTAGAGAGTTGTAGATGTAGAGTTGTAGATGTAGAGATAGAGTTGTAGATGTAGAGATATAGAGTTATAGATGTAGAGTTGTAGATGCAGAGTTGTAGAGTTGTAGATGCAGAGATGTAGATGCAGAGTTGTAGATGCAGAGTTGTAGAGATGTAGATGTAGAGTTGTAGATGTAGATGCAGAGTTGTAGATGTAGAGATGTAGATGTAGAGTTGTAGAGAGTTGTAGATGTAGAGTTGTAGATGTAGAGTTGTAGAGAGTTGTAGATGTAGTGATGTAGAGAGTTGTAGATGCAGAGAGTTGTAGAGTTGTAGAGATGTAGAGAGTTGTAGATGTAGAGTTGTAGAGAGTTGTAGATGTAGAGTTGTAGATGTAGAGAGTTGTAGATGCAGAGAGTTGTAGATGTAGAGAGTTGTAGATGCAGAGATGTAGATGCAGAGTTGTAGATGCAGAGTTGTAGATGCAGAGATGTAGAGTTGTAGATGTAGAGTGTTGTAGAGTTGTAGATGTAGAGAGTTGTAGATGTAGAGATGTAGATGCAGAGTTGTAGATGCAGAGATGTAGAGATGTAGAGTTGTAGATGCAGAGTTGTAGATGTAGAGTTGTAGATGTAGAGTGTTGTAGAGTTGTAGATGTAGAGTTGTAGATGTAGAGAGTTGTAGAGTTGTAGATGTAGAGAGTTGTAGATGTAGAGTTCTAGATGTAGAGTTCTAGATGTAGAGATATAGAGAGTTGTAGATGTAGAGTTGTAGAGATGTAGAGTTGTAGATGTAGAGTTGTAGATGTAGAGATGTATATGTAGAGATGTAGAGAGTTGTAGAGTTGTAGATTTGTAGATGTAGAGTTGTAGATGCAGAGAGTTGTAGATGTAGAGTTGTAGATGTAGAGAGTTGTAGATGCAGAGTTGTAGATGTAGAGTTGTAGATGCAGAGTTGTAGATGTAGAGAGTTGTAGATGCAGAGTTGTAGATGTAGAGTTGTAGATGCAGAGTTGTAGATGTAGAGTTGTAGATGCAGAGGTAGAGATGTAGAGTTGTAGATGTAGAGTTGTAGATGTAGAGATGTAGATGTAGAGTTGTAGATGTAGAGATGTAGAGAGTTGTAGATTTGTAGATGTAGAGTTGTAGATGTAGAGTTGTAGATGTAGGGAGTTTTAGATGTAGAGAGTTGTAGATGCAGAGTTGTAGATGCAGAGATGTAGATGCAGAGATGTAGATGCAGAGATGTAGATGCAGAGTTGTAGAGAGTTGTAGATGTAGAGTTGTAGATGTAGAGATAGAGTTGTAGATGTAGAGTTGTAGATGTAGAGATGCAGAGTTGTAGATGCAGAGTTGTAGATGTAGAGTTGTAGATGTAGAGAGTTGTAGATGTAGAGTTGTAGATGTAGAGTGTTGTAGAGTTGTAGATGCAGAGTTGTAGATGTAGAGATGTAGATGCAGAGTTGTAGATGCAGAGATGTAGATGCAGAGATGTAGATGCAGAGATGTAGATGCAGAGTTGTAGAGAGTTGTAGATGTAGAGTTGTAGATGTAGAGATAGAGTTGTAGATGTAGAGATATAGAGTTATAGATGTAGAGTTGTAGATGCAGAGTTGTAGAGTTGTAGATGCAGAGATGTAGATGCAGAGTTGTAGATGCAGAGTTGTAGAGATGTAGATGTAGAGTTGTAGATGCAGAGTTGTAGATGTAGAGATGTAGATGTAGAGTTGTAGAGAGTTGTAGATGTAGAGTTGTAGATGTAGAGATGTAGAGTTGTAGAGAGTTGTAGATGTAGTGATGTAGAGAGTTGTAGATGCAGAGAGTTGTAGATTTGTAGAGATGTAGAGAGTTGTAGATGTAGAGTTGTAGAGAGTTGTAGATGTAGAGTTGTAGAGAGTTGTAGATGTAGAGTTGTAGATGTAGAGAGTTGTAGATGCAGAGAGTTGTAGATGTAGAGAGTTGTAGATGCAGAGATGTAGATGCAGAGTTGTAGATGCAGAGTTGTAGATGCAGAGATGTAGAGATGTAGAGTTGTAGATGCAGAGTTGTAGATGTAGAGTTGTAGATGTAGAGAGTTGTAGAGTTGTAGATGTAGAGTTGTAGATGTAGAGAGTTGTAGAGTAGTAGATGTAGAGAGTTGTAGATGCAGAGTTGTAGATGTAGAGAGTTGTAGAGTAGTAGATGTAGAGAGTTGTAGATGCAGAGTTGTAGATGCAGAGGTAGAGATGTAGAGGTGTAGAGAGTTGTAGAGACGTAGAGAGTTGTAGATGTAGAGACGTAGAGAGTTGTAGATGTAGAGTTCTAGATGTAGAGTTGTAGATGTAGAGATATAGAGAGTTGTAGATGTAGAGTTGTAGAGATGTAGAGTTGTAGATGTAGAGTTGTAGATGTAGAGATGTATATGTAGAGATGTAGAGAGTTGTAGAGTTGTAGATTTGTAGATGTAGAGTTGTAGATGTAGAGAGTTGTAGATGTAGAGTTGTAGATGTAGAGTTGTAGATGTAGAGAGTTGTAGATGCAGAGTTGTAGATGTAGAGTTGTAGATGCAGAGTTGTAGATGTAGAGTTGTAGATGCAGAGGTAGAGATGTAGAGTTGTAGATGTAGAGTTGTAGATGTAGAGATGTAGATGTAGAGTTGTAGATGTAGAGATGTAGAGAGTTGTAGATTTGTAGATGTAGAGTTGTAGATGTAGAGTTGTAGATGTAGGGAGTTTTAGATGTAGAGAGTTGTAGATGCAGAGTTGTAGATGCAGAGATGTAGATGCAGAGTTGTAGAGAGTTGTAGATGTAGAGTTGTAGATGTAGAGATAGAGTTGTAGATTTAGAGATATAGAGTTGTAGATGTAGAGATATAGAGTTGTAGATGTAGAGTTGTAGATGTAGAGATGCAGAGTTGTAGATGCAGAGTTGTAGAGAGTTGTAGATGTAGAGTTGTAGATGTAGAGATAGAGTTGTAGATGTAGAGTTGTAGATGTAGAGAGTTGTAGATGTAGAGTTGTAGATGTAGAGTTGTAGATGTAGAGAGTTGTAGATGCAGAGTTGTAGATGTAGAGTTGTAGATGCAGAGTTGTAGATGTAGAGTTGTAGATGCAGAGTTTTAGAGTTGTAGATGCAGAGTTGTAGAGTTGTAGATGTAGAGATGCAGAGTTGTAGAGTTGTAGATGCAGAGTTGTAGATGTAGAGATGTAGATGCAGAGTTGTAGATGCAGAGATGTAGATGCAGAGATGTAGATGCAGAGTTGTAGAGAGTTGTAGATGTAGAGTTGTAGATGTAGAGATAGAGTTGTAGATGTAGAGATATAGAGTTATAGATGTAGAGTTGTAGATGCAGAGTTGTAGAGTTGTAGATGCAGAGTTGTAGAGTTGTAGATGCAGAGATGTAGATGCAGAGTTGTAGATGCAGAGTTGTAGAGATGTAGAGTTGTAGATGTAGAGTTGTAGATGTAGAGATGTAGATGTAGAGTTGTAGATGTAGAGATGTAGAGAGTTGTAGATTTGTAGATGTAGAGTTGTAGATGTAGAGTTGTAGATGTAGGGAGTTTTAGATGTAGAGAGTTGTAGATGCAGAGTTGTAGATGCAGAGATGTAGATGCAGAGTTGTAGAGAGTTGTAGATGTAGAGTTGTAGATGTAGAGATAGAGTTGTAGATTTAGAGATATAGAGTTGTAGATGTAGAGATATAGAGTTGTAGATGTAGAGTTGTAGATGTAGAGATGCAGAGTTGTAGATGCAGAGTTGTAGAGAGTTGTAGATGTAGAGTTGTAGATGTAGAGATAGAGTTGTAGATGTAGAGTTGTAGATGTAGAGAGTTGTAGATGTAGAGTTGTAGATGTAGAGTTGTAGATGTAGAGAGTTGTAGATGCAGAGTTGTAGATGTAGAGTTGTAGATGCAGAGTTGTAGATGTAGAGTTGTAGATGCAGAGTTTTAGAGTTGTAGATGCAGAGTTGTAGAGTTGTAGATGTAGAGATGCAGAGTTGTAGAGTTGTAGATGCAGAGTTGTAGATGTAGAGATGTAGATGCAGAGTTGTAGATGCAGAGATGTAGATGCAGAGATGTAGATGCAGAGTTGTAGAGAGTTGTAGATGTAGAGTTGTAGATGTAGAGATAGAGTTGTAGATGTAGAGATATAGAGTTATAGATGTAGAGTTGTAGATGCAGAGTTGTAGAGTTGTAGATGCAGAGTTGTAGAGTTGTAGATGCAGAGATGTAGATGCAGAGTTGTAGATGCAGAGTTGTAGAGATGTAGATGTAGAGTTGTAGATGTAGATGCAGAGTTGTAGATGTAGAGATGTAGATGTAGAGTTGTAGAGAGTTGTAGATGTAGAGTTGTAGATGTAGAGTTGTAGAGAGTTGTAGATGCAGAGTTGTAGAGAGTTGTAGATGTAGAGTTGTAGATGTAGAGATAGAGTTGTAGATGTAGAGTTGTAGATGTAGAGAGTTGTAGATGTAGAGTTGTAGATGTAGAGTTGTAGATGTAGAGAGTTGTAGATGCAGAGTTGTAGATGTAGAGTTGTAGATGCAGAGTTGTAGATGTAGAGTTGTAGATGCAGAGTTTTAGAGTTGTAGATGCAGAGTTGTAGATGTAGAGTTGTAGATGCAGAGTTGTAGATGTAGAGTTGTAGATGCAGAGTTTTAGAGTTGTAGATGCAGAGTTGTAGAGTTGTAGATGTAGAGATGCAGAGTTGTAGAGATGTAGATGCAGAGTTGTAGATGCAGAGATGTAGATGCAGAGATGTAGATGCAGAGTTGTAGAGAGTTGTAGATGTAGAGTTGTAGATGTAGAGATAGAGTTGTAGATGTAGAGATATAGAGTTATAGATGTAGAGTTGTAGATGCAGAGTTGTAGAGTTGTAGATGCAGAGTTGTAGAGTTGTAGATGCAGAGATGTAGATGCAGAGTTGTAGATGCAGAGTTGTAGATGTAGAGAGTTGTAGATGTAGAGTTGTAGATGTAGAGTGTTGTAGAGTTGTAGATGCAGAGTTGTAGATGTAGAGATGTAGATGCAGAGTTGTAGATGCAGAGATGTAGATGCAGAGATGTAGATGCAGAGATGTAGATGCAGAGTTGTAGAGAGTTGTAGATGTAGAGTTGTAGATGTAGAGATAGAGTTGTAGATGTAGAGATATAGAGTTATAGATGTAGAGTTGTAGATGCAGAGTTGTAGAGTTGTAGATGCAGAGATGTAGATGCAGAGTTGTAGATGCAGAGTTGTAGAGATGTAGATGTAGAGTTGTAGATGCAGAGTTGTAGATGTAGAGATGTAGATGTAGAGTTGTAGAGAGTTGTAGATGTAGAGTTGTAGATGTAGAGATGTAGAGTTGTAGAGAGTTGTAGATGTAGTGATGTAGAGAGTTGTAGATGCAGAGAGTTGTAGATTTGTAGAGATGTAGAGAGTTGTAGATGTAGAGTTGTAGAGAGTTGTAGATGTAGAGTTGTAGAGAGTTGTAGATGTAGAGTTGTAGATGTAGAGAGTTGTAGATGCAGAGAGTTGTAGATGTAGAGAGTTGTAGATGCAGAGATGTAGATGCAGAGTTGTAGATGCAGAGTTGTAGATGCAGAGATGTAGAGATGTAGAGTTGTAGATGCAGAGTTGTAGATGTAGAGTTGTAGATGTAGAGAGTTGTAGAGTTGTAGATGTAGAGTTGTAGATGTAGAGAGTTGTAGAGTAGTAGATGTAGAGAGTTGTAGATGCAGAGTTGTAGATGTAGAGAGTTGTAGAGTAGTAGATGTAGAGAGTTGTAGATGCAGAGTTGTAGATGCAGAGGTAGAGATGTAGAGGTGTAGAGAGTTGTAGAGACGTAGAGAGTTGTAGATGTAGAGTTCTAGATGTAGAGTTGTAGATGTAGAGATATAGAGAGTTGTAGATGTAGAGTTGTAGAGATGTAGAGTTGTAGATGTAGAGTTGTAGATGTAGAGATGTATATGTAGAGATGTAGAGAGTTGTAGAGTTGTAGATTTGTAGATGTAGAGTTGTAGATGTAGAGAGTTGTAGATGTAGAGTTGTAGATGTAGAGTTGTAGATGTAGAGAGTTGTAGATGCAGAGTTGTAGATGTAGAGTTGTAGATGCAGAGTTGTAGATGTAGAGTTGTAGATGCAGAGGTAGAGATGTAGAGTTGTAGATGTAGAGTTGTAGATGTAGAGATGTAGATGTAGAGTTGTAGATGTAGAGATGTAGAGAGTTGTAGATTTGTAGATGTAGAGTTGTAGATGTAGAGTTGTAGATGTAGGGAGTTTTAGATGTAGAGAGTTGTAGATGCAGAGTTGTAGATGCAGAGATGTAGATGCAGAGTTGTAGAGAGTTGTAGATGTAGAGTTGTAGATGTAGAGATAGAGTTGTAGATTTAGAGATATAGAGTTGTAGATGTAGAGATATAGAGTTGTAGATGTAGAGTTGTAGATGTAGAGATGCAGAGTTGTAGATGCAGAGTTGTAGAGAGTTGTAGATGTAGAGTTGTAGATGTAGAGATAGAGTTGTAGATGTAGAGTTGTAGATGTAGAGAGTTGTAGATGTAGAGTTGTAGATGTAGAGTTGTAGATGTAGAGAGTTGTAGATGCAGAGTTGTAGATGTAGAGTTGTAGATGCAGAGTTGTAGATGTAGAGTTGTAGATGCAGAGTTTTAGAGTTGTAGATGCAGAGTTGTAGAGTTGTAGATGTAGAGATGCAGAGTTGTAGAGTTGTAGATGCAGAGTTGTAGATGTAGAGATGTAGATGCAGAGTTGTAGATGCAGAGATGTAGATGCAGAGATGTAGATGCAGAGTTGTAGAGAGTTGTAGATGTAGAGTTGTAGATGTAGAGATAGAGTTGTAGATGTAGAGATATAGAGTTATAGATGTAGAGTTGTAGATGCAGAGTTGTAGAGTTGTAGATGCAGAGTTGTAGAGTTGTAGATGCAGAGATGTAGATGCAGAGTTGTAGATGCAGAGTTGTAGAGATGTAGATGTAGAGTTGTAGATGTAGATGCAGAGTTGTAGATGTAGAGATGTAGATGTAGAGTTGTAGAGAGTTGTAGATGTAGAGTTGTAGATGTAGAGTTGTAGAGAGTTGTAGATGCAGAGTTGTAGAGAGTTGTAGATGTAGAGTTGTAGATGTAGAGATAGAGTTGTAGATGTAGAGTTGTAGATGTAGAGAGTTGTAGATGTAGAGTTGTAGATGTAGAGTTGTAGATGTAGAGAGTTGTAGATGCAGAGTTGTAGATGTAGAGTTGTAGATGCAGAGTTGTAGATGTAGAGTTGTAGATGCAGAGTTTTAGAGTTGTAGATGCAGAGTTGTAGATGTAGAGTTGTAGATGCAGAGTTGTAGATGTAGAGTTGTAGATGCAGAGTTTTAGAGTTGTAGATGCAGAGTTGTAGAGTTGTAGATGTAGAGATGCAGAGTTGTAGAGATGTAGATGCAGAGTTGTAGATGCAGAGATGTAGATGCAGAGATGTAGATGCAGAGTTGTAGAGAGTTGTAGATGTAGAGTTGTAGATGTAGAGATAGAGTTGTAGATGTAGAGATATAGAGTTATAGATGTAGAGTTGTAGATGCAGAGTTGTAGAGTTGTAGATGCAGAGTTGTAGAGTTGTAGATGCAGAGATGTAGATGCAGAGTTGTAGATGCAGAGTTGTAGAGATGTAGATGTAGAGTTGTAGATGTAGATGCAGAGTTGTAGATGTAGAGATGTAGATGTAGAGTTGTAGAGAGTTGTAGATGTAGAGTTGTAGAGTGTTGTAGATGTAGTGATGTAGAGAGTTGTAGATGCAGAGAGTTGTAGAGTTGTAGAGATGTAGAGAGTTGTAGATGTAGAGTTGTAGAGAGTTGTAGATGTAGAGTTGTAGAGAGTTGTAGATGTAGAGTTGTAGATGTAGAGAGTTGTAGATGCAGAGAGTTGTAGATGTAGAGAGTTGTAGATGCAGAGATGTAGATGCAGAGTTGTAGATGCAGAGTTGTAGATGCAGAGATGTAGAGTTGTAGATGTAGAGTGTTGTAGAGTTGTAGATGTAGAGAGTTGTAGATGTAGAGTTGTAGATGTAGAGATGTAGAGAGTTGTAGATTTGTAGATGTAGAGTTGTAGATGTAGAGTTGTAGATGTAGAGTTGTAGATGTAGAGATGTAGATGTAGAGTTGTAGATGTAGAGATGTAGAGAGTTGTAGATTTGTAGATGTAGAGTTGTAGATGTAGAGTTGTAGATGTAGGGAGTTTTAGATGTAGAGAGTTGTAGATGCAGAGTTGTAGATGCAGAGATGTAGATGCAGAGATGTAGATGCAGAGTTGTAGAGAGTTGTAGATGTAGAGTTGTAGATGTAGAGATAGAGTTGTAGATTTAGAGATATAGAGTTGTAGATGTAGAGATATAGAGTTGTAGATGTAGAGATGCAGAGTTGTAGATGCAGAGTTGTAGAGAGTTGTAGATGTAGAGTTGTAGATGTAGAGATAGAGTTGTAGATGTAGAGTTGTAGATGTAGAGAGTTGTAGATGTAGAGTTGTAGATGTAGAGTTGTAGATGTAGAGAGTTGTAGATGCAGAGTTGTAGATGTAGAGTTGTAGATGCAGAGTTGTAGATGTAGAGTTGTAGATGCAGAGTTTTAGAGTTGTAGATGCAGAGTTGTAGAGTTGTAGATGTAGAGATGCAGAGTTGTAGAGTTGTAGATGCAGAGTTGTAGATGTAGAGATGTAGATGCAGAGTTGTAGATGCAGAGATGTAGATGCAGAGATGTAGATGCAGAGTTGTAGAGAGTTGTAGATGTAGAGTTGTAGATGTAGAGATAGAGTTGTAGATGTAGAGTTGTAGATGCAGAGTTGTAGAGTTGTAGATGCAGAGATGTAGATGCAGAGTTGTAGATGCAGAGTTGTAGAGATGTAGATGTAGAGTTGTAGATGTAGATGCAGAGTTGTAGATGTAGAGATGTAGATGTAGAGTTGTAGAGAGTTGTAGATGTAGAGTTGTAGATGTAGAGTTGTAGAGAGTTGTAGATGCAGAGTTGTAGAGAGTTGTAGATGTAGAGTTGTAGATGTAGAGATAGAGTTGTAGATGTAGAGTTGTAGATGTAGAGAGTTGTAGATGTAGAGTTGTAGATGTAGAGAGTTGTAGATGCAGAGTTGTAGATGTAGAGTTGTAGATGCAGAGTTGTAGATGTAGAGTTGTAGATGCAGAGTTTTAGAGTTGTAGATGCAGAGTTGTAGAGTTGTAGATGTAGAGATGCAGAGTTGTAGAGTTGTAGATGCAGAGTTGTAGATGTAGAGATGTAGATGCAGAGTTGTAGATGCAGAGATGTAGATGCAGAGATGTAGATGCAGAGTTGTAGAGAGTTGTAGATGTAGAGTTGTAGATGTAGAGATAGAGTTGTAGATGTAGAGATATAGAGTTATAGATGTAGAGTTGTAGATGCAGAGTTGTAGAGTTGTAGATGCAGAGATGTAGATGCAGAGTTGTAGATGCAGAGTTGTAGAGATGTAGATGTAGAGTTGTAGATGTAGATGCAGAGATGTAGATGCAGAGATGTAGATGCAGAGTTGTAGAGAGTTGTAGATGTAGAGTTGTAGATGTAGAGATAGAGTTGTAGATTTAGAGATATAGAGTTGTAGATGTAGAGATATAGAGTTGTAGATGTAGAGATGCAGAGTTGTAGATGCAGAGTTGTAGAGAGTTGTAGATGTAGAGTTGTAGATGTAGAGATAGAGTTGTAGATGTAGAGTTGTAGATGTAGAGAGTTGTAGATGTAGAGTTGTAGATGTAGAGTTGTAGATGTAGAGAGTTGTAGATGCAGAGTTGTAGATGTAGAGTTGTAGATGCAGAGTTGTAGATGTAGAGTTGTAGATGCAGAGTTTTAGAGTTGTAGATGCAGAGTTGTAGAGTTGTAGATGTAGAGATGCAGAGTTGTAGAGTTGTAGATGCAGAGTTGTAGATGTAGAGATGTAGATGCAGAGTTGTAGATGCAGAGATGTAGATGCAGAGATGTAGATGCAGAGTTGTAGAGAGTTGTAGATGTAGAGTTGTAGATGTAGAGATAGAGTTGTAGATGTAGAGTTGTAGATGCAGAGTTGTAGAGTTGTAGATGCAGAGATGTAGATGCAGAGTTGTAGATGCAGAGTTGTAGAGATGTAGATGTAGAGTTGTAGATGTAGATGCAGAGTTGTAGATGTAGAGATGTAGATGTAGAGTTGTAGAGAGTTGTAGATGTAGAGTTGTAGATGTAGAGTTGTAGAGAGTTGTAGATGCAGAGTTGTAGAGAGTTGTAGATGTAGAGTTGTAGATGTAGAGATAGAGTTGTAGATGTAGAGTTGTAAATGTAGAGAGTTGTAGATGTAGAGTTGTAGATGTAGAGTTGTAGATGTAGAGAGTTGTAGATGCAGAGTTGTAGATGTAGAGTTGTAGATGCAGAGTTGTAGATGTAGAGTTGTAGATGCAGAGTTTTAGAGTTGTAGATGCAGAGTTGTAGAGTTGTAGATGTAGAGATGCAGAGTTGTAGAGTTGTAGATGCAGAGTTGTAGATGTAGAGATGTAGATGCAGAGTTGTAGATGCAGAGATGTAGATGCAGAGATGTAGATGCAGAGTTGTAGAGAGTTGTAGATGTAGAGTTGTAGATGTAGAGATAGAGTTGTAGATGTAGAGATATAGAGTTATAGATGTAGAGTTGTAGATGCAGAGTTGTAGAGTTGTAGATGCAGAGATGTAGATGCAGAGTTGTAGATGCAGAGTTGTAGAGATGTAGATGTAGAGTTGTAGATGTAGATGCAGAGTTGTAGATGTAGAGATGTAGATGTAGAGTTGTAGAGAGTTGTAGATGTAGAGTTGTAGAGTGTTGTAGATGTAGTGATGTAGAGAGTTGTAGATGCAGAGAGTTGTAGAGTTGTAGAGATGTAGAGAGTTGTAGATGTAGAGTTGTAGAGAGTTGTAGATGTAGAGTTGTAGAGAGTTGTAGATGTAGAGTTGTAGATGTAGAGAGTTGTAGATGCAGAGAGTTGTAGATGTAGAGAGTTGTAGATGCAGAGATGTAGATGCAGAGTTGTAGATGCAGAGTTGTAGATGCAGAGATGTAGAGTTGTAGATGTAGAGTGTTGTAGAGTTGTAGATGTAGAGAGTTGTAGATGTAGAGATGTAGATGCAGAGTTGTAGATGCAGAGATGTAGAGATGTAGAGTTGTAGATGCAGAGTTGTAGATGTAGAGTTGTAGATGTAGAGTGTTGTAGAGTTGTAGATGTAGAGTTGTAGATGTAGAGAGTTGTAGATGTAGAGAGTTGTAGATGTAGAGTTCTAGATGTAGAGTTGTAGATGTAGAGATATAGAGAGTTGTAGATGTAGAGATATAGAGAGTTGTAGATGTAGAGTTGTAGATGTAGAGATGTATATGTAGAGATGTAGAGAGTTGTAGAGTTGTAGATTTGTAGATGTAGAGTTGTAGATGCAGAGTTGTAGATGTAGAGTTGTAGATGCAGAGTTGTAGATGTAGAGTTGTAGATGCAGAGGTAGAGATGTAGAGTTGTAGATGTAGAGTTGTAGATGTAGAGATGTAGATGTAGAGTTGTAGATGTAGAGATGTAGAGAGTTGTAGATTTGTAGATGTAGAGTTGTAGATGTAGAGTTGTAGATGTAGGGAGTTTTAGATGTAGAGAGTTGTAGATGCAGAGTTGTAGATGCAGAGATGTAGATGCAGAGATGTAGATGCAGAGTTGTAGAGAGTTGTAGATGTAGAGTTGTAGATGTAGAGATAGAGTTGTAGATGTAGAGATATAGAGTTGTAGATGTAGAGTTGTAGATGTAGAGATATAGAGTTGTAGATGTAGAGTTGTAGATGTAGAGATGCAGAGTTGTAGATGCAGAGTTGTAGATGTAGAGTTGTAGATGTAGAGAGTTGTAGAGTTGTAGATGTAGAGATGCAGAGTTGTAGAGATGTAGATGTAGATGTAGAGTTGTAGATGTAGATGCAGAGTTGTAGATGTAGAGATGTAGATAGAGAGTTGTAGATGTAGAGATGTAGAGTTGTAGATGTAGAGATGTAGAGTTGTAGAGAGTTGTAGATGTAGTGATGTAGAGAGTTGTAGATGTAGAGAGTTGTAGATGTAGAGATGTAGAGAGTTGTAGATGTAGAGTTGTAGAGAGTTGTAGATGTAGAGTTGTAGATGTAGAGAGTTGTAGATGCAGAGAGTTGTAGATGTAGAGAGTTGTAGATGCAGAGATGTAGATGCAGAGTTGTAGATGCAGAGTTGTAGATGCAGAGATGTAGAGTTGTAGATGTAGAGTTGTAGATGTAGAGTGTTGTAGAGTTGTAGATGTAGAGAGTTGTAGATGTAGAGATGTAGATGCAGAGTTGTAGATGCAGAGTTGTAGAGATGTAGAGAGTTGTAGATGTAGAGTTGTAGATGTAGAGATAGAGTTGTAGATGTAGAGATATAGAGTTGTAGATGTAGAGTTGTAGAGATGTAGAGAGTTGTAGATGTAGAGTTGTAGATGTAGAGATAGAGTTGTAGATGTAGAGTTGTAGATGTAGAGATATAGAGTTGTAGATGTAGAGTTGTAGATGCAGAGTTGTAGAGTTGTAGATGTAGAGATGCAGAGTTGTAGATGTAGAGATGTAGATGCAGAGATGTAGATGCAGAGATGTAGATGCAGAGTTGTAGATGTAGAGATAGAGTTGTAGATGTAGAGATATAGAGTTGTAGATGTAGAGTTGTAGATGCAGAGATGTAGATGCAGAGTTGTAGATGCAGAGATGTAGATGCAGAGATGTAGATGCAGAGTTGTAGAGAGTTGTAGATGTAGAGATGCAGAGTTGTAGATGCAGAGTTGTAGAGTTGTAGATGCAGAGTTGTAGATGTAGAGATGTAGATGCAGAGTTGTAGATGCAGAGATGTAGATGCAGAGATGTAGATGCAGAGTTGTAGAGAGTTGTAGATGTAGAGTTGTAGATGTAGAGATAGAGTTGTAGATGTAGAGATATAGAGTTATAGATGTAGAGTTGTATATGCAGAGTTGTAGAGTTGTAGATGCAGAGATGTAGATGCAGAGTTGTAGATGCAGAGTTGTAGAGATGTAGATGTAGAGTTGTAGATGTAGATGCAGAGTTGTAGATGTAGAGATGTAGATGTAGAGTTGTAGAGAGTTGTAGATGTAGAGTTGTAGATGTAGAGTTGTAGAGAGTTGTAGATGTAGTGATGTAGAGAGTTGTAGATGCAGAGAGTTGTAGAGTTGTAGAGATGTAGAGAGTTGTAGATGTAGAGTTGTAGAGAGTTGTAGATGTAGAGTTGTAGAGAGTTGTAGATGTAGAGTTGTAGATGTAGAGAGTTGTAGATGCAGAGAGTTGTAGATGTAGAGAGTTGTAGATGCAGAGATGTAGATGCAGAGTTGTAGATGCAGAGTTGTAGATGCAGAGATGTAGAGTTGTAGATGTAGAGTGTTGTAGAGTTGTAGATGTAGAGAGTTGTAGATGTAGAGATGTAGATGCAGAGTTGTAGATGCAGAGATGTAGAGATGTAGAGTTGTAGATGCAGAGTTGTAGATGTAGAGTTGTAGATGTAGAGATAGAGTTGTAGATGTAGAGATATAGAGTTGTAGATGTAGAGTTGTAGATGCAGAGATGTAGATGCAGAGTTGTAGATGCAGAGATGTAGATGCAGAGATGTAGATGCAGAGTTGTAGAGAGTTGTAGATGTAGAGTTGTAGAGTTGTAGATGTAGAGATGCAGAGTTGTAGATGCAGAGTTGTAGAGTTGTAGATGCAGAGTTGTAGATGCAGAGTTGTAGAGTTGTGGATGTAGAGATGCAGAGTTGTAGATGCAGAGTTGTAGAGTTGTAGATGCAGAGTTGTAGATGCAGAGATGTAGATGCAGAGATGTAGATGCAGAGATGTAGATGCAGAGTTGTAGAGATGTAGAGAGTTGTAGATGTAGAGTTGTAGATGTAGAGATAGAGTTGTAGATGTAGAGTTGTAGATGTAGAGATATAGAGTTGTAGATGTAGAGTTGTAGATGCAGAGTTGTAGAGTTGTAGATGTAGAGATGCAGAGTTGTAGATGTAGAGATGCAGAGTTGTAGATGCAGAGTTGTAGAGTTGTAGATGCAGAGTTGTAGATGTAGAGATGTAGATGCAGAGTTGTAGATGCAGAGATGTAGATGCAGAGATGTAGATGCAGAGTTGTAGAGAGTTGTAGATGTAGAGTTGTAGATGTAGAGATAGAGTTGTAGATGTAGAGATATAGAGTTATAGATGTAGAGTTGTAGATGCAGAGTTGTAGAGTTGTAGAGAGTTGTAGATGTAGAGTTGTAGATGTAGAGATAGAGTTGTAGATGTAGAGATATAGAGTTATAGATGTAGAGTTGTAGATGCAGAGTTGTAGAGTTGTAGATGCAGAGATGTAGATGCAGAGTTGTAGATGCAGAGTTGTAGAGATGTAGATGTAGAGTTGTAGATGTAGATGCAGAGTTGTAGATGTAGAGATGTAGATGTAGAGTTGTAGAGAGTTGTAGATGTAGAGTTGTAGATGTAGTGATGTAGAGAGTTGTAGATGCAGAGAGTTGTAGAGTTGTAGAGATGTAGAGTTGTAGATGTAGAGTTGTAGAGAGTTGTAGATGTAGAGTTGTAGATGTAGAGTTGTAGAGAGTTGTAGATGTAGAGTTGTAGATGTAGAGAGTTGTAGATGCAGAGAGTTGTAGATGTAGAGAGTTGTAGATGCAGAGATGTAGATGCAGAGTTGTAGATGCAGAGTTGTAGATGCAGAGATGTAGAGTTGTAGATGTAGAGTGTTGTAGAGTTGTAGATGTAGAGATGTAGATGCAGAGTTGTAGATGCAGAGATGTAGATGCAGAGATGTAGATGCAGAGTTGTAGAGAGTTGTAGATGTAGAGTTGTAGATGTAGAGATAGAGTTGTAGATGTAGAGATATAGAGTTATAGATGTAGAGTTGTAGATGCAGAGTTGTAGAGTTGTAGAGAGTTGTAGATGTAGAGTTGTAGATGTAGAGATAGAGTTGTAGATGTAGAGATATAGAGTTATAGATGTAGAGTTGTAGATGCAGAGTTGTAGAGTTGTAGATGCAGAGATGTAGATGCAGAGTTGTAGATGCAGAGTTGTAGAGATGTAGATGTAGAGTTGTAGATGTAGATGCAGAGTTGTAGATGTAGAGATGTAGATGTAGAGTTGTAGAGAGTTGTAGATGTAGAGTTGTAGATGTAGTGATGTAGAGAGTTGTAGATGCAGAGAGTTGTAGAGTTGTAGAGATGTAGAGTTGTAGATGTAGAGTTGTAGAGAGTTGTAGATGTAGAGTTGTAGAGAGTTGTAGATGTAGAGTTGTAGATGTAGAGAGTTGTAGATGCAGAGAGTTGTAGATGTAGAGAGTTGTAGATGCAGAGATGTAGATGCAGAGTTGTAGATGCAGAGATGTAGAGATGTAGAGTTCTAGATGCAGAGTTGTAGATGTAGAGTTGTAGATGTAGAGTGTTGTAGAGTTGTAGATGTAGAGTTGTAGATGTAGAGAGTTGTAGAGTTGTAGATGTAGAGAGTTGTAGATGTAGAGTTCTAGATGTAGAGTTGTAGATGTAGAGATATAGAGAGTTGTAGATGTAGAGTTGTAGAGATGTAGAGTTGTAGATGTAGAGATGTATATGTAGAGATGTAGAGAGTTGTAGAGTTGTAGATTTGTAGATGTAGAGTTGTAGATGTAGAGAGTTGTAGATGTAGAGTTGTAGATGTAGAGAGTTGTAGATGCAGAGTTGTAGATGTAGAGTTGTAGATGCAGAGGTAGAGATGTAGAGTTGTAGATGTAGAGTTGTAGATGTAGAGATGTAGATGTAGAGTTTTAGATGTAGAGATGTAGAGAGTTGTAGATTTGTAGATGTAGAGTTGTAGATGTAGAGTTGTAGATGTAGGGAGTTTTAGATGTAGAGAGTTGTAGATGCAGAGTTGTAGATGCAGAGATGTAGATGCAGAGTTGTAGAGAGTTGTAGATGTAGAGTTGTAGATGTAGAGATAGAGTTGTAGATGTAGAGATATAGAGTTGTAGATGTAGAGTTGTAGATGTAGAGATGCAGAGTTGTAGATGCAGAGTTGTAGATGTAGAGTTGTAGATGTAGAGAGTTGTAGATGTAGAGTTGTAGATGTAGAGTGTTGTAGAGTTGTAGATGCAGAGTTGTAGATGTAGAGATGTAGATGCAGAGTTGTAGATGCAGAGTTGTAGAGATGTAGAGAGTTGTAGATGTAGAGTTGTAGATGTAGAGATAGAGTTGTAGATGTAGAGATATAGAGTTGTAGATGTAGAGTTGTAGAGATGTAGAGAGTTGTAGATGTAGAGTTGTAGATGTAGAGATAGAGTTGTAGATGTAGAGTTGTAGATGTAGAGATATAGAGTTGTAGATGTAGAGTTGTAGATGCAGAGTTGTAGAGTTGTAGATGTAGAGATGCAGAGTTGTAGATGTAGAGATGTAGATGCAGAGATGTAGATGCAGAGATGTAGATGCAGAGTTGTAGATGTAGAGATAGAGTTGTAGATGTAGAGATATTGAGTTGTAGATGTAGAGTTGTAGATGCAGAGATGTAGATGCAGAGTTGTAGATGCAGAGATGTAGATGCAGAGATGTAGATGCAGAGTTGTAGAGAGTTGTAGATGTAGAGTTGTAGAGTTGTAGATGTAGAGATGCAGAGTTGTAGATGCAGAGTTGTAGAGTTGTAGATGCAGAGTTGTAGATGCAGAGTTGTAGAGTTGTAGATGTAGAGATGCAGAGTTGTAGATGCAGAGTTGTAGAGTTGTAGATGCAGAGTTGTAGATGCAGAGATGTAGATGCAGAGATGTAGATGCAGAGATGTAGATGCAGAGTTGTAGAGATGTAGAGAGTTGTAGATGTAGAGTTGTAGATGTAGAGATAGAGTTGTAGATGTAGAGTTGTAGATGTAGAGATATAGAGTTGTAGATGTAGAGTTGTAGATGCAGAGTTGTAGAGTTGTAGATGCAGAGTTGTAGAGTTGTAGATGTAGAGATGCAGAGTTGTAGATGTAGAGATGCAGAGTTGTAGATGCAGAGTTGTAGAGTTGTAGATGCAGAGTTGTAGATGTAGAGATGTAGATGCAGAGTTGTAGATGCAGAGATGTAGATGCAGAGATGTAGATGCAGAGTTGTAGAGAGTTGTAGATGTAGAGTTGTAGATGTAGAGATAGAGTTGTAGATGTAGAGATATAGAGTTATAGATGTAGAGTTGTAGATGCAGAGTTGTAGAGTTGTAGATGCAGAGATGTAGATGCAGAGTTGTAGATGCAGAGTTGTAGAGATGTAGATGTAGAGTTGTAGATGTAGATGCAGAGTTGTAGATGTAGAGATGTAGATGTAGAGTTGTAGAGAGTTGTAGATGTAGAGTTGTAGATGTAGAGTTGTAGAGAGTTGTAGATGTAGTGATGTAGAGAGTTGTAGATGCAGAGAGTTGTAGAGTTGTAGAGATGTAGAGAGTTGTAGATGTAGAGTTGTAGAGAGTTGTAGATGTAGAGTTGTAGAGAGTTGTAGATGTAGAGTTGTAGATGTAGAGAGTTGTAGATGCAGAGAGTTGTAGATGTAGAGAGTTGTAGATGCAGAGATGTAGATGCAGAGTTGTAGATGCAGAGTTGTAGATGCAGAGATGTAGAGTTGTAGATGTAGAGTGTTGTAGAGTTGTAGATGTAGAGAGTTGTAGATGTAGAGATGTAGATGCAGAGTTGTAGATGCAGAGATGTAGAGATGTAGAGTTGTAGATGCAGAGTTGTAGATGTAGAGTTGTAGATGTAGAGTGTTGTAGAGTTGTAGATGTAGAGTTGTAGATGTAGAGAGTTGTAGAGTTGTAGATGTAGAGAGTTGTAGATGTAGAGTTCTAGATGTAGAGTTGTAGATGTAGAGATATAGAGAGTTGTAGATGTAGAGTTGTAGAGATGTAGAGTTGTAGATGTAGAGTTGTAGATGTAGAGATGTATATGTAGAGATGTAGAGAGTTGTAGAGTTGTAGATGTAGAGATGTATATGTAGAGATGTAGAGAGTTGTAGAGTTGTAGATTTGTAGATGTAGAGTTGTAGATGTAGAGAGTTGTAGATGTAGAGTTGTAGATGTAGAGATAGAGTTGTAGATGTAGAGTTGTAGATGTAGAGATATAGAGTTGTAGATGTAGAGTTGTAGATGCAGAGTTGTAAAGTTGTAGATGTAGAGATGCAGAGTTGTAGATGTAGAGATGTAGATGCAGAGATGTAGATGCAGAGATGTAGATGCAGAGTTGTAGAGAGTTGTAGATGTAGAGTTGTAGATGTAGAGATGCAGAGTTGTAGATGCAGAGTTGTAGAGTTGTAGATGCAGAGTTGTAGATGCAGAGATGTAGATGCAGAGATGTAGATGCAGAGATGTAGATGCAGAGTTGTAGAGATGTAGAGAGTTGTAGATGTAGAGTTGTAGATGTAGAGATATAGTTGTAGATGTAGAGTTGTAGATGTAGAGATATAGAGTTGTAGATGTAGAGTTGTAGATGCAGAGTTGTAGAGTTGTAGATGTAGAGATGCAGAGTTGTAGATGTAGAGATGCAGAGTTGTAGATGCAGAGTTGTAGAGTTGTAGATGCAGAGTTGTAGATGTAGAGATGTAGATGCAGAGTTGTAGATGCAGAGATGTAGATGCAGAGATGTAGATGCAGAGTTGTAGAGAGTTGTAGATGTAGAGTTGTAGATGTAGAGATAGAGTTGTAGATGTAGAGATATAGAGTTATAGATGTAGAGTTGTAGATGCAGAGTTTTAGAGTTGTAGATGCAGAGATGTAGATGCAGAGTTGTAGATGCAGAGTTGTAGAGATGTAGATGTAGAGTTGTAGATGTAGATGCAGAGTTGTAGATGTAGAGATGTAGATGTAGAGTTGTAGAGAGTTGTAGATGTAGAGTTGTAGATGTAGAGTTGTAGAGAGTTGTAGATGTAGTGATGTAGAGAGTTGTAGATGCAGAGAGTTGTAGAGTTGTAGAGATGTAGAGAGTTGTAGATGTAGAGTTGTAGAGAGTTGTAGATGTAGAGTTGTAGAGAGTTGTAGATGTAGAGTTGTAGATGTAGAGAGTTGTAGATGCAGAGAGTTGTAGATGTAGAGAGTTGTAGATGCAGAGATGTAGATGCAGAGTTGTAGATGCAGAGTTGTAGATGCAGAGATGTAGAGTTGTAGATGTAGAGTGTTGTAGAGTTGTAGATGTAGAGAGTTGTAGATGTAGAGATGTAGATGCAGAGTTGTAGATGCAGAGATGTAGAGATGTAGAGTTGTAGATGCAGAGTTGTAGATGTAGAGTTGTAGATGTAGAGATAGAGTTGTAGATGTAGAGATATAGAGTTGTAGATGTAGAGTTGTAGATGCAGAGATGTAGATGCAGAGTTGTAGATGCAGAGATGTAGATGCAGAGATGTAGATGCAGAGTTGTAGAGAGTTGTAGATGTAGAGTTGTAGAGTTGTAGATGTAGAGATGCAGAGTTGTAGATGCAGAGTTGTAGAGTTGTAGATGCAGAGTTGTAGATGCAGAGTTGTAGAGTTGTAGATGTAGAGATGCAGAGTTGTAGATGCAGAGTTGTAGAGTTGTAGATGCAGAGTTGTAGATGCAGAGATGTAGATGCAGAGATGTAGATGCAGAGATGTAGATGCAGAGTTGTAGAGATGTAGAGAGTTGTAGATGTAGAGTTGTAGATGTAGAGATAGAGTTGTAGATGTAGAGTTGTAGATGTAGAGATATAGAGTTGTAGATGTAGAGTTGTAGATGCAGAGTTGTAGAGTTGTAGATGTAGAGATGCAGAGTTGTAGATGTAGAGATGCAGAGTTGTAGATGCAGAGTTGTAGAGTTGTAGATGCAGAGTTGTAGATGTAGAGATGTAGATGCAGAGTTGTAGATGCAGAGATGTAGATGCAGAGATGTAGATGCAGAGTTGTAGAGAGTTGTAGATGTAGAGTTGTAGATGTAGAGATAGAGTTGTAGATGTAGAGATATAGAGTTATAGATGTAGAGTTGTAGATGCAGAGTTGTAGAGTTGTAGATGCAGAGATGTAGATGCAGAGTTGTAGATGCAGAGTTGTAGAGATGTAGATGTAGAGTTGTAGATGTAGATGCAGAGTTGTAGATGTAGAGATGTAGATGTAGAGTTGTAGAGAGTTGTAGATGTAGAGTTGTAGATGTAGAGTTGTAGAGAGTTGTAGATGTAGTGATGTAGAGAGTTGTAGATGCAGAGAGTTGTAGAGTTGTAGAGATGTAGAGTTGTAGATGTAGAGTTGTAGAGAGTTGTAGATGTAGAGTTGTAGAGAGTTGTAGATGTAGAGTTGTAGATGTAGAGAGTTGTAGATGCAGAGAGTTGTAGATGTAGAGAGTTGTAGATGCAGAGATGTAGATGCAGAGTTGTAGATGCAGAGTTGTAGATGCAGAGATGTAGAGTTGTAGATGTAGAGTGTTGTAGAGTTGTAGATGTAGAGAGTTGTAGATGTAGAGATGTAGATGCAGAGTTGTAGATGCAGAGATGTAGAGATGTAGAGTTGTAGATGCAGAGTTGTAGATGTAGAGTTGTAGATGTAGAGTGTTGTAGAGTTGTAGATGTAGAGTTGTAGATGTAGAGAGTTGTAGAGTTGTAGATGTAGAGAGTTGTAGATGTAGAGTTCTAGATGTAGAGTTGTAGATGTAGAGATATAGAGAGTTGTAGATGTAGAGTTGTAGAGATGTAGAGTTGTAGATGTAGAGATGTATATGTAGAGATGTAGAGAGTTGTAGAGTTGTAGATTTGTAGATGTAGAGTTGTAGATGTAGAGAGTTGTAGATGTAGAGTTGTAGATGTAGAGAGTTGTAGATGCAGAGTTGTAGATGTAGAGTTGTAGATGCAGAGGTAGAGATGTAGAGTTGTAGATGTAGAGTTGTAGATGTAGAGATGTAGATGTAGAGTTGTAGATGTAGAGATGTAGAGAGTTGTAGATTTGTAGATGTAGAGTTGTAGATGTAGAGTTGTAGATGTAGGGAGTTTTAGATGTAGAGAGTTGTAGATGCAGAGTTGTAGATGCAGAGATGTAGATGCAGAGTTGTAGAGAGTTGTAGATGTAGAGTTGTAGATGTAGAGATAGAGTTGTAGATGTAGAGATATAGAGTTGTAGATGTAGAGTTGTAGATGTAGAGATGCAGAGTTGTAGATGCAGAGTTGTAGATGTAGAGTTGTAGATGTAGAGAGTTGTAGATGTAGAGTTGTAGATGTAGAGTGTTGTAGAGTTGTAGATGCAGAGTTGTAGATGTAGAGATGTAGATGCAGAGTTGTAGATGCAGAGTTGTAGAGATGTAGAGAGTTGTAGATGTAGAGTTGTAGATGTAGAGATAGAGTTGTAGATGTAGAGATATAGAGTTGTAGATGTAGAGTTGTAGAGATGTAGAGAGTTGTAGATGTAGAGTTGTAGATGTAGAGATAGAGTTGTAGATGTAGAGTTGTAGATGTAGAGATATAGAGTTGTAGATGTAGAGTTGTAGATGCAGAGTTGTAGAGTTGTAGATGTAGAGATGCAGAGTTGTAGATGTAGAGATGTAGATGCAGAGATGTAGATGCAGAGATGTAGATGCAGAGTTGTAGATGTAGAGATAGAGTTGTAGATGTAGAGATATTGAGTTGTAGATGTAGAGTTGTAGATGCAGAGATGTAGATGCAGAGTTGTAGATGCAGAGATGTAGATGCAGAGATGTAGATGCAGAGTTGTAGAGAGTTGTAGATGTAGAGTTGTAGAGTTGTAGATGTAGAGATGCAGAGTTGTAGATGCAGAGTTGTAGAGTTGTAGATGCAGAGTTGTAGATGCAGAGTTGTAGAGTTGTAGATGTAGAGATGCAGAGTTGTAGATGCAGAGTTGTAGAGTTGTAGATGCAGAGTTGTAGATGCAGAGATGTAGATGCAGAGATGTAGATGCAGAGATGTAGATGCAGAGTTGTAGAGATGTAGAGAGTTGTAGATGTAGAGTTGTAGATGTAGAGATAGAGTTGTAGATGTAGAGTTGTAGATGTAGAGATATAGAGTTGTAGATGTAGAGTTGTAGATGCAGAGTTGTAGAGTTGTAGATGCAGAGTTGTAGAGTTGTAGATGTAGAGATGCAGAGTTGTAGATGTAGAGATGCAGAGTTGTAGATGCAGAGTTGTAGAGTTGTAGATGCAGAGTTGTAGATGTAGAGATGTAGATGCAGAGTTGTAGATGCAGAGATGTAGATGCAGAGATGTAGATGCAGAGTTGTAGAGAGTTGTAGATGTAGAGTTGTAGATGTAGAGATAGAGTTGTAGATGTAGAGATATAGAGTTATAGATGTAGAGTTGTAGATGCAGAGTTGTAGAGTTGTAGATGCAGAGATGTAGATGCAGAGTTGTAGATGCAGAGTTGTAGAGATGTAGATGTAGAGTTGTAGATGTAGATGCAGAGTTGTAGAT